>NC_082686.1:97251419-97851419 GCF_949987515.2 Delphinus delphis | reverse complement strand
CTACTTTTGCTACATCCCATAGCTTTTGGTTCATTGTGTTTTCATTGTCATTTGTTTCTAGGTATTCTTTGATTTCCTCTTTGTTTTCTTCAGTGATCTCTTGGTTATTTAGTAGTGTATTGTTTAGCCTTCATGTGTTTGTATTTTTTACATTTTTTTCCCTGTAATTGATATCTAGTTTTATAACATTATGGTCAGAAAAGTTACTTGATAAGGTTTCAATTTTCTTAAATTTACCAAGGCTTGACTTGTGACCCAAGATATGATCTATTCTGAAGAATGTTCCATGAGCACTTCAGAAGAAAGTGTATTCTGTTGTGTTTGGATGGAATGTCCTATAAATATCAATTAAGTCCATCTTGTTTAATGTGTCATTTAAAGCTGTGTTTCCTTATTTATTTTCATTTTAGATGATCTGTCCATTGGTGAAAGTGGGGTGTTAAAGCTCCCTACTATTATTATGTTACTGTCAATTTCCCCTTTAATGGCTGTTAGCATTTGCCTTATGTTTTGAGGTGCTCCTATATTGCATGCATAAATATTTACAATTGTTATATCTTCTTGGATTGATTCCTTGATCATTATGTAGTGTCCTTCTTTGTTTCTTGTAATAGTCTTTATTTTAAAGTCTATTTTGTGTGATATGAGAATTGCTACTCCAGCTTTCTTTTGGTTTCCATATGCATGGAATCTCTGTTTCCACCCCTCACTTTCAGTCTGTATATGTCCCTAGGTCTGAAGTGGGTCTCTTGTAGACAGCATGTATATGGGTCTTGTTTTTGTATCCATTCAGCTAGTCTATGTCTTTTGGTTGGACAGTTTAATCCATTTACATTTAAGGTAATTATCAATATGTATGTTCCTATTATGTGCTTCCTGGGCTTGATTGACTATTTCCTTTCCCATATTAGGGAAATTTTCAACTATAATTTCCTCGAATATTTTCTCAGTCCCTTTCTTTTTCTCTTCTTTTTCTGGGATCCCTATAATTCAAATATTGGTGCATTTAATGTTGTCCCAGAAGTCTCTGAGACTGTCCTCAGTTCTTTTCATTCTTTTCTCTTTTTTCTGCTCTGCAGTAATTTCCACTATTTTATCTTCCAGGTCACTTATCCGTTCTTCTGCCTCAGCTATTCTGCTATTGATTCCTTGTAGAGAATTCTTAATTTCCTTTATTGTGTTGTTCATCATTGTTTGTTTGCTCTTTAGTTCTTCTAGGTCCTTGTTAAATGTTTCTTGTATTTTCTCCATTCTATTTCCAAGATTTTGGATCATCTTTACTGTCATTACTCTGAATTCTTTTTCAGGTAGTCTGCCTATTTCCTCTTCATTTGTTTGGTCTGGTGGATTTTTACCTTGCTCCTTCATCTACTGTGTATTTCTCTGTCTTCTCATTTTGCTTAACTTTTTGTGTTTGGGGTCTCCTTTTCAGAGACTGCAAGTTCATAGTTCCTGTTGTTTTTGCTGTCTGCCCCCATTGGGTAAGTTTGGTTCAGTGGCTTCCTGCTGGAGGGGACTCTTGCCTCTGTCCTTTTTTTTTTTTAACATTTTTATTAAAGTATAGTTGCTTTACAATGGTGTGTTATAACAAAGTGAATCAGCTATATGTATACATATATCCCCATATTTCCTCCGTCTTGCTTCCCCCTCCCACCCTCCCTTGCCTGTGTTCTGATGGATCAGGCTGGATCTTGTCTTACTGGTGGGCAAGACTGCATCCGATGGTGGGTTTTGGGGTGTCTATGATCTTATTATGACTTTAGGCAGCCTCTCTGCTAATGGGTGGGGTTGTGTTCCTGTCTTGCTGGTTGTTTGGCATGGGGTGTCCAGCACTGGAGCTTGCTGGATGTTGAGTGGAGCTGGGTCTTAGCGTTGAGACGGAGATCGCTGGTAGGGCTCTCGCCAACTGATATTACAAGGGGCCGGGAGGTCTCTGGTGGACCAATGTCCTGAACTTGGCTCTCCCTCCTCAGTGGCTCAGGCCTGACACCCGGCCAGAGCACCAAGACCCTGTCAGCCACACAGACCGGTACCTGGGGAGTTTCTTGCCTTTTGGGAAATCTGAGGTCTTCTGCCAGCATACAGTAGGTGTTCTGTAGGAGCTGTTCCACATGTAGATGTATTTTTGATGTATTTGTGGGGAGGAAGGTGATCTCCATGTGTTACTCCTCCACCATCTTGAAGGTCCTCTCTCCAATGCTTTCTAATGCATTCTTCAACTCATTTATTGGGTTATTCTGCTCCAGAAATTCTGGTGTTTTTTTTTTTTTTAAGAGCTCATTCCGGTAAAGTGTTCCTTCTGTGCATTAATTTTACTCCTGAGCTCACTGAACTGCCTTTCTTAGCTTTCTTGTAGCTCACTGAGTTTCTTTATGACAGCTATTTTGAATTTTCTTTCAGTCAGATTGCAGTATTCTGTGACTTTAAGCTTGATTTCTGGAGAACTGTCGTTTTCTTTTTGTGATAACTATGTTACCATGGTTTTTCATGGTGCTTGATGAGTTGTTCCTCAATTGGTACATTTGAAACAGCAAACACCTTTCTTATTTAGATAAAGCTTTTAAAATTTTGATTCTAACAACTCAACTGGTTGGTAATTAAAACCTTTCTTTTGATTTTCAGCAGGTGGCATTATAGCACAAAGTTTTGATTTCTCTTACCTGAACTGCCTCTGGCTATATTAGAGAACTGGCACTTTCCACCTTCCACTGCCTCTGCCAGAGGTGTCACTGGTGTCATCATTATCATTGCCTGTACCTCTGGGTCACTGGTGCCTTGCAGCTGCTAGTGTCACTACTGTTGCTGGCTTTGCAGCTGGGGACACTGGGATGGCGGGAGCTTCCACTGCACCCAGGGTCACCTAGATTGAGGGCATTGATGCCATGGCAAGGGGAGGGGAAGGGTGGGGGAAGAGTCAGGGTCACCAGTACCTCTACCACATCTGGGGTTGTTGGGTTTGTGGGTGCTGCCAGCAGTGGCAGTGGTGGAGGACTGGAGTTGAAAGTGGTACCCCAGCTGGAGGAACCAGGGTCATGGGCCCTGCTGCTTGCACTGCCCAGCTCACTGTGCTCACAGGTTCCGATGTAGCCAGGAGGCTGGAGTAACATGTGCCTCTTCCTCTCCTGCTACTGGGTTCTCTGGGGCTGCAGCTCAGCCACTGCGGTCAGGAGGCTGGGCTTCTGGGCACTGCCTGCACTGCTTCCCCAGTCTGCCTCGTCCATGCATTTCAGTCCACCCACCTTCAGGTGTACGGATGTGTGGACCTCTCTGGTGTCCTGGTGGGCTGAGCAGAGGAATCTCTGTTGGATTCTGGATCCTTCACATGTCGTAGATTGAAGAGGAGAGGGATAAAAAGAGCTTTTCATGCCACCATGGTGCTCACTGATATCAGTCTCTTTATGGTTTTGAGGAGGCTGATTTCCAAACTAATGATACCTGGATTCAGTGAGGGAGGAGTCAGAAATCTTTGTAGATGAAGCAAAAGTTGGACACCTTTTACTGATACACTATGAACCAAGTACAAGACAGAGAATGCATGTTTCCCAAAGCATGGCCTGTGAGCCACCCACATCAGAAGTACCTGGGGAAGCTAAATACAATTCAGTTTCTGGCTCCTTCTCTAATCCTTTTGGATAAGAATCTCTAGAGACAGGCCCCAGAGTTTAACACTCACCAGATGTAATTCTGACAGGCATCAGGTGGGAGAGTAACTGAATAAGTGTGTTATTTTATATGAAATCATTTTAGTAATCTGGCAAGTTTCTGTTTTTCATTATTCTTCACTGATTCTTATTTCAATTATATCCAAAAGAAAATGTGTCATAAGCAGTCAACAGAACACCATAAATAACCACAGAACAGGAAGTGCATTTCACATATTTGAACAGGCAAATATGTTGCTTATTTTTGTATTGGGACAATTTAAAAAGGCATGGTGTGGCAAGGCTCCTGAAGAGTTAAGGAGTGTTCATCTTTTTAATGTCTGGAGCACATATTTGTTGATGTGATTTCATTTTAAAGCAGTGATTTTGCTGACCAAGAGTACCCAACCGAACTGACAACAAGGAGAGAAAGTGGCACAGTGCCCAGGAATCATTAATGTTAAAAGGTTCGAAAGATGCTGCTAATGGGCAATGCTGGTGAGAAGTTCTGCTTTAAATGCAGAGATTTGTAGAGAGTAGAAAAGATGTGCTCCCCTACATGCTTGTAAGGTTGGGGAGCAGCTAATGAAATTAGACAACTTGGTTGGAGTCAGGTGAAGTACGGGAAAAGGTCTCCTACTACCATGACTATTTCTCTTACTTAATTTCCCCCTTTCTCTCATTCAGCTTTTCACCACCACTCTTCGTTTTTGCTGCTTAAATTTGGACTCTATTATACCTACTTTGGATTATTGCCAAAACCTCCTAACTGATCTCCTGGTCTTCATTTTCTTTCTTCTACTTGCTGCCAGAATCCCCTTCCTAAAATTAGATCTCTTTCACTTTTGAGCTTAATATCTCAGCCATGAGTAGTTTCTCACTGCCTACAGAGTCAAGTCCAAAGCCCTCTCCATCCCAGTGAAGACACCCTGGCTCCTGCCAACCATTCCCCTCCTTGACTTGAGTCACTCACTTCATGCCGTTTGCAGCCATGTTTCATCCCATTTGATTGTAGTTCACTGAGCCATTTGTGAGCGTTCAGCTCTATTTCTTCCTCATAAGCAAGAGATAAGCAATGAACAAATCAAACCTCTTGAAAGTATACATTTCTGGCCAAGGCCTTTAGAGGTCAAACATGTAATATTTTTCCTCCCAACATCAGCTTATGAGCTCCCAAATTACATGAGTGCTGTTGGGAGAGAGAACGCATTATCTTGATCCCAAGAATTTTCACCGTAGTCCATGGAATTTCTCCTGGGAAGTTCCTCTGATCTTTATATGAGCTGGTGACATCTAATGACAGGCCTTTTAGCAATGGGGGATTTTCCCGGACACTTTGGCACTCAAATCCCTTCCCCATTATCCAGGATGCCCTATGCCCCACATATCAGCTGGAGGAAAGGTGAAGCTCCTGAGACAAAAGGAAAGGGCTCTTACATGGTGTGAGTTATAGATGAGGAACCTGGAGGAAGGGAATCTAACCTTATTTAATCTTGCAGGAGTTCTTACTCCAGGCTCCTCATTCTGCCTAGATTGGGAGTCTAGGGTACTTAGAATAGTCAATTAGAAGGCAGGGGAAATTTAATATTCTCTCTCCTGTTTGCTAAAGATATACCTGGTTTAGATATTAATGAGACACAAAGCTAATGATGCTGCTCAATTCCTTTTCTCCTTTTCTTCAAAAAAATCCCCTGATGTCTGCAAATGCTTAGATGCTTACTTTCCAAAAAGATTCTTAGATGCTTAAGGCAAAGTATTCTTTCTGTGTCTCAAACAGAAATTCTCTTATAAGGTTGCGTGACTTAAAAAATTATATGGTAAGCTTTAGGGGCTTCGTGTGTTTGTAATACAGAGTCAGGCCAAGACCAGAATATGATTTGAAAGCAACTGTAAAATAGTGCCCTTATTTAAGGACAGCCTGTCTTTCCTTCCTCCCTCCCTCCCTTCCTTCCTTCCTTCCTTCCTTCCTTCCCATCCTTCCCATCCTTCCTTCCTTCTTTCTTTCCTCCCTTTTCCCCTTCCTCCCTTCCTTTCTTTCTTCTCTTTTTCACTTCCATTTTCTCTTCTTTCTTTCTCTTGCACTTCCGCCTTTTCTATTTCTCTCTCTCATTTTTCTCCCTTTTTCTCTCTCTTTTGTTTTTGCTTCTATCCATTTATTGAACAGTACAACAGGCCAGGCTATGCGTGAGAGAGAGAAATATGAAAAAAAAAAAAAAAAACCCCACTACTGCCTTTAGTGACCACACAATCTAGTGTTGGGAGAAACATACAGGTATGCAATTAACAAGGATGTTTGGGGTTAAGCTGATGTTTTTTAAGGCAAGGAAGAAGGCTTTTTCTCCAATTCAATGACTTATTTATTCATTCATGGTACTAGATAATTCTCATGGTACTGAGAACTGTAGCTCCTTTTTGCTATAGCATGAGGACCGAGCTGGAGAGTGCTGATAAATAAATAGGCTGGAAAGGAAATCAAGAGCAGATGATAATAGCCTTACAGTTCCTGATAAAGGATTTGGCATTTGTCTTGAAGTCTGTGAGAAGCCACTACTAAAGGACTTGAAGCAAGAGAATGAGATGATCATATCATTAGAAGAAATGTTATCTGGTAATAGTGAGAATAGCCAGGTAGTGGGGAGAGGGTAGGGCATTAGATAGAGGTAAGGAGACATTTTAGGAGTATATCACCATCATCTAGACAGTGATAAAGGCATTAAACTCAGTCAGTGGAACTTGAACCTTTAGAGAAGACATGAGGTTTTAACCCACAGAAGAAATGTGGGTGAGTGGCAGAAACAGAGGAGTTGCAGAAGGCACCCAGGTCTTGAACACAGTATCATTAACACCGGTTCAGATCACAGGAGGAGAAGGCCTAGGGCTGGGGTGGAGGAAGCATGATTTGGGGTTCAATTTGAAGCCTCTAACATATATTTAGGGGGGAAATGGCTTCGTAACTCAGATGAGAGATTGATAAAAGATGTAGCTTTGGAAGTTGGTCGTCTGTAGGTGGTTGTTGAGACCACGGGGTTGGGTACAATCACTCAAGGATCGGCGGGGAAGAGAGTAGGATACAGGGAAAAGACCAGAGTCTTTGGAAACACTAATACTTACGGAAATAAGAGATGACAACTCAGGAGTCTGAGATTAAATGACCTGGGAGGGAGAAAGAGGGACTAAAGCAAGTGATTTCATGGGAGCCAAGTAAGAAAAGTTTCGAGAAAAGATGAATAAAGCCAGCATTGAATATTGTAGAGAATTCAAGAATAAAGGCCCCAGACAACATTCACTGAATTAGGCAACAAGGTGGTCATCAGGGACCTCACTGAGAAAGGTTTCCATAGATTGGGGTGGCGGTGGAACACAAAATTGGTTGAGGAGAGAAGGGTTGGGGGACATTGGAAAGTTGGGCAAAAGCTAATGGGGGCTACAACATAGTGACACTGGAAAAACTAAGCTGATGGCAGAGAGGCTACGAATCAGGGTCCTTGCTGGGGTGAGGGTGGCCTTCTGTGGAGGCCCAGGAGCAGGAACTAAAGGGAACAAAGATGTGTCAGTGCTGAGCCACCACAGGAACACACAGAAGGGGCTGGCCAAGCTGGGATCGCTCAGCGCCCACCTGCCTGGGGGCACTCAGGCTCCGGAGACTGAGCTTACGTTCTCTTCTTCTGCGACCCAACTCCAGCACTGAAGAAGGAGGAGAAGCAGGAAAACGTACCCTGGGCCTCTCTGTCTGTTCACTTCACTGTACTCCTCACATCGAGCCCTCTGTCCTTCCCCCAACACCCCCTCCATCGAAAGACTGTCCCTGCTTAGCCAATCCCACTAGCAATACTCAAAGAAGAAAGAAAGATGTGAGCTCATTTATGGAGGAGGATTCATATGAGATTCTACTCTGGGACACATTTTTATTAGTTTGTGCTACTGAGTCAAGAGGTTTTTTTTTTTAATTTCTTGTTTTATTATTTCTGGAGGGGTTGGAAAGACTTGAGGATGTCTAGATCCCAAAAAAGAAAAAGTCCAGAGAGAGAAGGTGAAGATTCTGGAGAGAAACAAGCTCTGAAGAGGTGAGAGGTGTCACACACAGAGCGGTGGCGAAGCCAGGGAGAGCCCTATCCGCTGAGGTGGGAGGCTCCAAGGTGCAGTCAGGAACTTGACTTTCTGTTCACTGGCCTCTAGTTATCCAGGGCAGGAGACTAATCTTGGGCCTGGGTTGTGTTCGTGGCTGGGCTGAGGCACGCCTAGGAACGATGGGTAAATTCGGGAACAGACTCTGGAGCAGTCAGTTATATGAGTCAGTTTCCAGAAGAGTTTTTTATTTGGTGAAATGATGAAGAAGTGTTTTTTGCCCCTGGTGGGTGTGGGGGAGGGGAGAGTGAAGGTGGGAATGGGAAAAGAGAAAAGGCATTCATTTCCAGCTCCTCTGTTTTTTAGCAGCAAGCTGAAGGAGCTCTTCTTCTTGAGATACGGGGGCACCAGCTGGCAGTGTTAGTTGGACACAGCCTTACTTGGCACCTAGAGGACCCCTGCCGGCACTTTGGTTCGTGGCCCTGCAATGACAGAAGCCCTGGGACAAACGGGTTCGTGGAACACGTGGAGATGCTCAGAAGATGCCGGTTTGAGATGCTTATTGGCCTCTACAGGTCTCTGTATCTCTCAGTTTGGGGTGGACACCCCATGCGGTTGTCCAGGAAATCATGGGGCTGAAGTCCTGAGGGAGCCGATGAAAGCAAGGGCTATCTTAATGCAGGTTACGTTTTCATGAAGAGAGAGGCTAGGCCATCCCCGGGAGAGGTGAGGTGTGTGTCTTGAGGAGAGGAGGGAAAATTAATGAGGAATAGGACACAGCTCTGTCTGGGGCTCATGAAAGATTGCTGAACAGTGCAGAGGGCCTGGCTGGGGATACCGAGAAGAGTTCGTAGTGCTGTCATATATCTGATTCTCTTCAGCGATTAGTAGCTTAAACACGAGAACGTAAAAAGCAGACAGCCAGATTAATCCAGGCTGTCCAAAAAGAAATAATGTCCAAAAAGAAAGCAGGGGGACAAGTTTACAATAAGATTCTAAAAACGTCCCAGAAAGACTTGGTCGGGGGAGGGCATCTAGAATTCTCATGGGCCGAACAGGAGAACACAGGTGGTTGGAGAAGCAGAAAAGCCCTGTTCTATAAAAAGTTACTGAGGCTGGTGTGGCCTGGGGGAAATCTTTGTTACACTTCCAGTAAGGCAGCCTGCAATCGAATTAGCATCTTTGGCAAACACATCACACCTTGGGCTTATATTGAGCTTACAGTCGACCAAAATCCCTAAATCTTTCACACGCGCTGCTCCTAAGTCATGTTTCTGCCATGTTGTACTTGTGAAATTAATTACCGTTTTGGGCCTAAAAGTAGGGCTTTACAATTATGGCTATTAAATTTAATCTTGTTAGATTTAGGCCATGGTATCAACTTTCAGAGAATATTTTACATACTGATTCAGGTTTTCACACATTTCCCCTATAACTTTCAATAAGACAGAACCCAGAGGAATTCCTTATGCACATTCAAAAGTGACAGATTTACCCTATGTGTTGTTTTTTAGTTCAGATCTTCATTTTGTCTGAAAGGGACTTGGTCATATTTCTTCCTAACATCATAATTTGCCAAACTGCATCGGTTAGGAGGTTTTTGCCTGCAAGGGTGAAACTCTGAGTCAGCCTGGAATAAACAATAAGAACATTTATTAGTGCACAGAGGTAGGGAAGACTCCAGGCACAGCACAACCAGGGCTGAGACTCTGTTCTGCTGTTTGTAGTTTACCTTCTCCCATGTCTTGTCCTCAGGCCAGTTTCCTCTGTGGATATACGCTGACTGCCAACAGCAGTGGGGAGAGCGTGCTTCCTTGTTTGTGTCCAGAGGGAGGGTGGAAAGGGGAGAAAGTGTGAATAGAAGACTGTTCTTTCAGTTTGACTAGGACAACCTCCTACGTGACCTTTAGAGTGACCAGCAATCCTGATGTGCTTGGGAGTGCGGCTTTGGGCTTTTATTCTAGGGATAGAATAAAAAAAAGTCCCAGGATATGGGACTTTTGGTGCTAAAACCAGGAAGATCCTGGGCTAGCAGGGACAGCTGGTCACCCTAGCCCCTACACGGAGACCGGTGACCATTACCAGGATAAAACCTGATTCTGATTGTCTTAACCCATTGGCAAAAGGATGGGCACTCATGGTTGGTTTGCGCACACATTTCTGAAGTGTGGCTGTGGTCTATCAGATTCCACTGGGGGCAGATTCCTTGGCACCAAACCTACTGATTCAGAATCTCTAGGCATGGAAATGGGAAATTAATTTTTATCAAGCACTGCAGATGGTGGTCCTACACACCAGGGCTTAGAGAAACACTGGTTTAGACCTAATGGTGCTTATCCCTGAAGCTTCGGTCAACACCCAGAACGGCATGACTGCTATGCAGTGGGGCAGGGCTGGGGAGGATGCTGGGGAGTCATACCCCCCCACACACCGACTCTAGTTCCCTGGTTTTCCTGTCAAGTAATCCTGTCTTCCAGAAGGGAAGGAAGTTGCTTTGGGATTACTTGTTCTTAGAGAAACCATCCTTCTTTCTGGTAATGCCCAAGGGCATTAGTAAGACTTCCCTCACGAAGTGTTCACAAACCATGCTTGAGAGTCACTCTTACTTTTTTCTTGGAATCAGTATAAAACTCTCAAGTGACTAGCTTGCATAATCCATGACTTTAAAAAGTTTTTTGACAGTCAGAATAGTATTTCCTGTGTTCAGTCCTTGGGGAAGAGGCCTACATTTGAGGTTAAGAGTTTGAGCTCTGGTCAGGAAACAAAACAAAGAATCTGAGCCCTTCCTTTGCATATATTGATTTTGCATATATCTTTTAACTTCCTAAAACTTATCATCAGCAAAATAGAATAATTATCGAACTTACCTCATTGGGCTGTAGAATTAAATGAGATAATGTTTGTAAAGTTTGAGCACAGTGCTTGTCTCATTAAGCAGTCAGTAAATTATGATCATTAATATCCTGCCTCCTCATTCTTTCATTGTTTGAGATATTCTGAGTAGGACCAGGCACAGTGCTTGTCACTAGACAACACAAAAATAAGGAGCAGTCCCTCCTATCAGGGAACTCACAGTATTGACATTATAATATAATGGCACTGTAGTAGATTTATATGCCAGATACCAGGATGGAACAGAGAAAGAAATGATCAATTGAGGGGATGCTGAAGAATGATCAGGAGTTTTCTAAATAAATATGGGAGAAGAAGGAAAGAGGACATTCCGGAGAAAGGATGTAACGTGAGCATTAATAAAAGCACAGGACATGAAAGAGTAGGGCCTCTTTGTGAATGTAAGTTGTTTTGAAGGCTGGAATGCAGGGTTCAGGTCAGGAGCAGTGGTAGATGATATTATAGGAGGCAAGGGCTGACTCGGGGCTTTGGGCTTTTATTCTAGGGATAGAACAGGGTTTTAAGCAGAGGAGTTAGCTGCATGATCACATTTATGTTTTGGAAAGAACAATCTGGGGACAGTGGATGAGCAGTTGGAGGGTGGTGAGGCAGAGAAATTTAAGAGCTTGCAGCATTACTCCTAGTGAGAGTTGATGAATATTAAACCAAAAGAAAGATATTAGGAACAGAGTGGAAAGGATGCAAAGAAGAGATGTAGGGTAGATACAAATGACGGAACTGGCTGATTGATTGACTAGATATGAGGTGGGGAAAAGGAAGATTTGAGGGGAATTCCTAAGTTTCTGTCTTGAGTGGATGGTGATGTCATTACCGAGACAGGACTACAGAGGGCGACGGTGATGGAGTCAAGCTTTGAGCCTATTGAATTTCAGTTCCATGGGAGATATCCAGGTGGAGATGTACTAGGTTGTCTGTTTCTGGGGAGTAAGTTCTGGGATCGAGAGATGGCTCGAGTCAGCAGGGAATGGCCTTCAGGCATTGGAATCTGTGGGTGACAAAAATTGCCTGGGATGATGCCTCAGCGGAGTGTGTAGATTAGAATGAGGACAAGAATCCTCAGAAACTACAAGATTCCACAAAGCTCATTGACAATTAAGTGATATAACCTGTATGTTCTACCAGGGTCCAGGCCAGAAGAATTCAACATATTTAAGCTTTATTTTGTTCTCTCTACTTTTTCCAAGATTTTTCACTGATCTTTCTAGTCCTTCATTTATTCCCCTTCAAGTAACTGAGATTTTTCTCTCAGTTTTGTTTTTCGGAGGGTAAAAATATAATGTTCAAAAAATTTTAATTACATTTCAAGAATCTTGTTTTCTAATTAGGATTGTCTAGTTTCTTTGGAATTTCTCATAACTGTTTTCTTATGTTCTTGTCCAAAATTCAAACAGTTCTAAATAGAAAACTTAAAAAAAAATTAAGTTAAAATAGAATATTACTTCTGATGAAGAAATAGGGATGAAGAGCTTAAAAGTGAGACAAACCTGATAAATACATGCAGAAGGGAGAAAAATACTACAAAATCTATGTCCAAAGGACATTTTTAAGAAAGTGAAATGGACGTGTTTACTGCATCTGCTCTGGTATTTAAACGAGCTGAAGCTAAATTCTTCAGTCTTTCCCCTCAGCAGTTAGAGAGGCAGCCTGGGAAAGATTAAAGGGAAAAAACCCACTAGTTCTGCAGAAGAAGAAAATGTACAAGTCTAGTGAAGTAAAAGACGTTGGCCAACTGCAAACAAGAAACCGTGGGTCACTGGGGAGAAAGAACCCCGTAGCAACCAGGAAAGAAAGAACTCCAGATAATGGACGCCACCTAGTGGGAAACTGGAGGATTCGGAGAAAATGAACCACAACAGGATTTCAGAACTTGGAGGTGGCTTAACATAATTATTATGAGATTTATTCACTCTTTCAATAACAATCATTGAGGACCTGCTATGTACCAGGCACATTAATAAGTTCTAGGAATCACGTAGTAATGATTTTCAATTAAGCCCACAAACCCAGATGTCCAAGAATTCCCACTTTATTTTTCTATAACATAATCAATATCTATATTCAACCTCCATTTCATTTGGTGATGAGAACTTAACCTTCGTCACTTTAGTGCCCCTACACCCCTTGCCCTGGTTGAGTCTGAGCTCTAGGGTTTAATTGCAGTGAGACCTCTGCATTTAGCGCTTTGCATTGCTGTCTTCTGCTGAGATGGTTTTGTGTGTCTGCTGTTTGGACATTGGCCCTCATAAGTCACTGCTGGAAAAAAAAAATCTGCTTGTTTCTGTACATAGGTTTCTTCGAGTCTGCCTCTTTCTCATCTACTTCCGCTGCCTTCTCAGACATTCTGCTGCTCCTGTAGGGCTGTCTACTGCCCTATCTGCTTAGATACACGAACATACATTTTTACGCTGGCATCTTGAAGCCTCTTCCCTTGGTTTTATCTAGGAACTGGGTCACAGGTCCCTTTGACCTCAGATTCTCCAGATCTCCCTTGGGCTTCCTCTGCCCCATTTTCTTGAAGCACAGAAGAGCACATTATGGTTAAATAGCCCTGTGTGACTAGGTCGTAGGCTGCATGTTGGACAGCAAAGGGAGATGAGGCCACTTTGCAAAATGTTTTGTATGTTGCGCTAAATAATTTTGTATGTATGCATTGCAAATAGAAGGCTGTCTCAGTGGTCTGGGTAAGTGAAGACATGATGCTGACTTGGAGCGCTAGAGAAGACTTGGTCAATTTAAGGGACACTGGGTGGTGGAACTAACTTTATTTGGCAGCCCCAATCTCCTCCAGCCCAAACAACACCCATGTGAAAATGAGACAAAGGCAGCTCCTACAGGAAGAAGCAACACCTGGGTACACAGCTTGAGGAATAGAGCGTAGTCTAGATTTCATCCCACCTCTTGTCTGAGTGCATTGGTGTAGGGAGTAGTCTTGCCTAACCAAACATGTTGACCCTGAATGTGGAGGTGAAGAGTGGGAGGAATAACTAGGTTGGTGCCTTTAAGAAATATGTCTGGAAATTAAGTCTCTATTCACTTGTTTCTTGCCCTTAAGTATTTCAGAGAATGACTCTGTAGGGTGATAAGCTGCAGTCTGGTGTGCAATGTGAGTTTCTTACCCCAGTTTTTACCCCATGAGAATATATTAATTGATCCAGCAATTCCAGTCCTGGGTATGTATCCAAAGTAAATCAGAAACACTAATTTGAAAAGATACACACACCCTAATATTCACAGCAGCATTATTTACAATTGCCAAGGTATGGAAGCAACCTAAGTGTCCATCAACTGATGATTGGATAAATAAGATGTGGTTTATATATGCAATGGAATACTACTCTGTCATAAAAAAGAATGAAATTTTGCCATTTGCAGCAACATGGATGGACTTGGAGGGCATTATGCTAAGTGAAATAAATCAGACAGAGAAAGACAAATACCTTATCATATCACTTATATGTGGAATCTAAAAAATACAACAAACTAGTGAGTATAACCAAAAAGAAGCAGACTCTCAGATACAGAAAACAAACTAGTCAAAAATCAGTTAAAAATATTGTATGGGTCTATTTCTGGGCTCTCTGTTGTGCTCCACTGATCTATATGGCTACCTCTCCACCAATACCACATTGTCTTGATTATTGTAGCTATGTGGTATACCTTAATATTGAATAGAGTGATTCCTTGCACTTTATTCTTCTTTGTCAAGATTGCTTTAGCAATTCTAGGCATGTGCTTTTCCATATAAATTTTAGAATAATCTTGTCTAAGTCTATGGGAATATGTGCTAGGATCTTAGTAGGAATTGCATCAAACCTATAGGTCAATTTGAGTATAACTGATATCTATACTATACTGAATCTTCTAATTCATGAACACGGTATGTCATTTGTTTAGGTCCTTGATTTCTTTCATCAGCATTTTGTAATTTTCAGCACATAGATTCTCTATATGTTTTAAGTATATACTTAAGTATTTCATTTTCTTTGGGGCAATTACAAATGGTATTGTGTTTTTAATTTTGTTTCTTGCATGTTCTTTGTTAGATGTGTAATTGATTTTTTTGTGTGTTTATCTTGTATCCTATGACCTTGCTAAACTCATTTATTAGCTCTAGACAATCATGTTATCTGCAAAAAGAGAGTTGGCTGCCAGAGGGGAGGGAGAGGGATGAGTGAAATAGGTGAGGGAAATTAAGAGGAGCAAACTTTCAGTTAAAAATAAATGAATCATGGGGCCACAATGTACAGTATAGGGAATATAGTCAATAAGGTACAAACTTCCAATTATAAGATAAATAAGTACTAGGAATGTAATGTACTATGTGATTAATATAATTAACACTGTTGTATGTCTATATAAAATTTGTTAAGAGAGTAAATCCTAAGAGTTCTCATCACAAGGGAAATATTTTTTCTTTTCTTTTTTTTATGAACCCAGTGAAATATCTTTATTTTCCAGATGAATTACCTCAACATTTCACTATTTATCAAGTATCCTTCCTCTTTTTCTCACCCTCTTCTCTCTGACCGACAGCATCAAAGCCATGAAAATTGACAACAACAAAAATGAAAATATCTATTGATCCAACATCCTGTCGAGTCCATGTCACAGGCCCCCAATAATCCGTTTTTCCTTCATTTTTAAATTCTAACTCCCAGTTAGTCTCGGGACTATTTTGTTTACTCTTCTAAGGAAGGTCTTGTTTTAATCTCACTTCGGAAGCCATAATGATTCTTATGGAGACATACTGACTCTGAATCTAACTCACGTATTGCCAACAAAACTTAGGCGAACCTATCAATCCCAGCAAAATAAAGACATTTGGCATTTCTCAGCATCACACTGGATCTGAATAGATTGAATCTTTCAGATCTGGCAGGAAGTATGGTCAATATAAGCCAAGTATCAATCAATATACAACAAATATTTTCATCATATTTAGAATGCAGCTATTCTATTTTTTAGGGAAAGTGAGAGTCACAGAAATTTTGTGGACAACTCTTTTTAATCCTGAAATGTTCACTGTCTTGATTAAATTAATAAATAGAATGTCTTTGGACTTATGTATAAGTTCAACTGGTTACTTAGTTTTAGATTTTTTAATAGAATAAATTTTGCTAGTAGAAGAAACTTTGGTACCAGCAGAAGATTTTATTTCCAGCTCATTCTTGGTCCTACTGATTTCCTCAGCCATTTAGCTTCCTGATATACAGCTTCTTCTTTTATGATCCAATCTTGAATGGATTTTGCAACAAGTTCCAAATAATTCCTGAATCCAACATTACAGGGAAGAGCAATGTTCCAATGTTCACAGTGCAGACGTTGCAAATTCATTGGATTAGGAAAGACCAACAGTAAAGAGTTATCCTGGGTGTGGTAATAAGAATCAATACACCTGTATTGCTGATTGGCTTCTTGAAGAACCTGAAGCAGAACTTCTGGCTTAAAATGTTCAGTAAAACTCCAGTCCATTAGATTGTGTTGCTGCATTTTCTTTATGTCCTGTAACTCTGCTTCCACAGTCATCTTCTTGGGTTTCTTTTCAAGAGGATCAGCATTTGTGACCGCTTTATCTTTGATCTCATTGTTCACGGTCTGCTTCAAAGGCTCAGGATGGAGCTGCGACTTCAAGCTGTTCTGCGCTGATGGTTCTCTGTAATCAGAGTCTAAGGATTTCCTATTATCCAGGTCAGAATACTTCATATTGTTAGTATCAGGATGACTAGGATTGGAAGGTTCTTTGTTGATCTCATCATCTGGCATAGATGCTGACCAATTCTGATCCAGAAATAAAATTCTGTCTTTGATTCCACTATCTGTTTGATGTCTGGTCTCTTGGGTATTCATTTTCATGATGTACTTTTGCCTTATCTGTTTAGCAAAGCTGGCAGGGTTGTCCCATGGTATGTTGAACATCTCAGAATCTGTCCCATACATCATTCTAGAATGCTTCAGTTTCCCTTCTGCATCAACCTCAGAGAGTTTCAGGCTCTCAAAAGTAAACACTTTGAAGGCTCGTTCTACTTCATTCCAGCTCAAAACTTCACTTGTACAAAAGTGCATGAGCTCATGAATTGTAGCTAGACGTTTTGTGCTGTTCCATGGCGGAGGGCAGAAGGAATTCAAGGAATTCCCACAGTGGCAACTTAGACTGCATCTTCTGCTCAACTTGAACCAGGTCAAAATTCTTTAGGTCCTTTAGCACATATTTCTTGTGGGCGAGGGCATCGTGATAGTTCAGTAGGAGAGGGCCTCTGGGCACTGGTTTGCTTTCATTTTCCTCTTCAGATAAGAATATTTCATGGAGATTCTTTTTCTCCCTCTCTGTCAGACAGAGAGAGGGCAGGATGGACATGATGTGAGCTGCAATTCTGTGGTCCAGCCCATCTGTTCTGGGAGGCGGCTCTGCCAGACTCCGTGGGACAAGGTCTTCTTCACTTGCCACAACCTGTTCCAGCATACAATGCAGTATCAAGGGCACAGAAATGAATTCTTCTGGAATTAGATTCAGCAAATCATTGTAATATCGCATGTCTACTTCATTTGTGATGAAGGAAGCCACTGGTGGTGGTGGTGGAGCTGGAGCATGCAGCTCTTCATCTTGTTGTGTTTTCTTCTTTCCAGGGGTTACAGCAACAGTTTGTGGGGGCCTGCCTGGTGACATCTTCCCAACTCCCGTCTCTCCATCCTACTCTCACTTTTTTTTCCTTTTATTTTGTATCTATATGAGAAAATGGACATTCACTAAATTTATTGTGGTGATCATTTTATAATGTGTGTAAGTAAAATCCTGCTGTTCACCTTAAACTTATACAGCACTGTATGTCAACTGCATCTCAATAAAACTGGAAGAAAAAAATAATATAAAAAGTAAGAGTTTTAAAAATTTTGATGAAGTTCAAATTATTGATTTTTTTTGGCTTTTGTGATTTATGCTTGTTGAGTCTCAAGTAGGAAATCTTTGCCTAAACCAGTGCCTCAAAGATTTTCTTTTATGTTTTCTTTTAGAAGTTTGATAGTTGTAGCTCTTATGTTTAGGTTATGATAAATTTTACTATAATTTTTGTATATGTTGTGAAGTAACAATCAAGGTTGATTTTTGGCTTATGGCTATCTAGTTGTTCCAGCACCACTTGTTGAAAGTTTTATCCTTTACCTTTTGCGTTGCCTTCAAATATTTTTCAAAAATCAATTGTCCATATGTCTGTGGATCCATTTATGGACATTTTTTTCCTGTTCCATTGATCTATATTTCTATCTTTACATCAGTGAAAGTCCTTCAACTTTGTTCTTCATTTTATTTTCACATTACTTATAAAATGAACTAGTCAAGTTCGACAACAAAGAGCCTGCTACAATTTTGTTTAAGATTGTGCTAAATCTACAGATCAATTTAGGGGGAATTGACACCTTAACAAAATTGGTATCTCCCCACTTACTTAGGGATTCTTTTATTTCTACTAGCAATGTTTTGTAATTTTCAATGTATGTGTTCTGCACATTATTGTTAATATACCTCTAAGTATTTTATATTTTTGATGCTACTGCAAAATTTTAAAATTTCAGTTTCCAATTGTTCTTTGTTAGTATATAGATTATAATTGATTTATTTACTGAGCTTTTGTCCTGCAACCTTGTCAAATTCATTTATTAGTTCTAGCAGTTTTTTTGTAGATGACTTAAGATTTCCTACATAGACAATCATGGTGCCTGTGAATAATGACAGTTTTACTTCTTCCTTTCCAGTTTATAGGCCATTTAGCTCTTTTTCTTGCCTTATAATACTGCCGAGGACCCTGGGTATAATGCTGAATGTAAGGGTAGAGTGAATATCCTTGCCGTGTTCCCAATCTTAGAGAAAAAAATCTTTACTCTTTCACTATTAAATATTATGTTAGATTAAGAAAGTTCCCTTTCGTTCTTAGTTTGGTGGGAATTTTAAATCAGAAATAGGCTTATATTTTATAAATGCTTTTTCTGTATCTATTAATATGATCATAAGATTTTCCATTTTTAGTTTGTTAATATTGTGCATTCCTGGGAAAGATGCCAGTTGTCAAGCTATATTATCTTTTTATATATTGCTGAATTCCATTTGTTAATATTTTGTTGAAGATTTTTACATCTATTTTCATGAGGATATGGGTGCATAAATTTTTTTATCATGCGTTTATTAAGTTTTAAGATTAGGATAATGCAGACCTTATAAAATGAGTTGAGAAGTGTTTCCTCCTCTTTTATTTTCTGAGAGTTTGTGTAGAACTGGTATTATCTATTTCTTAAATATTAAGTAGAATTCATCTGTGAGGGATCTGAGACTGGAGGGTTTGTTTGTGGGGGGAGAGAAGATGGCGTGGGGAGAAGGATAGGGGAAGTAAGACAGACTCTTCTAAATTGTTACTTTAATATTTCTTATTATATATTCTATAGCAACTGTTGATGTTAATATCTTCAGGCCCATTAAATGCTTTCAAGTTGAGATCCTTAACAGTAGTACAGTAATTGCAGATTTTAAATAATTTACTTTGGTCAACTCTTTTTTTTTTTTGTAATGTCTCATATTTATAGTCTTCCAAATACTACCACACTCAGTTTTGTCTTCAAAGAGTCCAGTTTTCCGGTAGCTTACAAACCATTAAGATCCAAGAAGTTACCCTCGCCAGTTGACTTTTCTCTTCATGACAATAGAGGTAGCTAGGTTTCATCACTTTTCATTTTACCCAATGGTCAGTTGAAGTATAATATCTTATTGCAGCAGCATGGTAAGAGCTTATGAGACTCTTATTATCTTATTAATAGACATCTATTCTGGAAAATTAATTTCTTGGTCAATTGAATGCTGCCCCTTTTCTTCTCACTCTTCCTTCACTTGCAATTTTGACCCCATCTTGCACCATTTTGCTTTTTCTACCCTTTTCTTTCTAAGTAAAAATTGGAATCTAGGCTGTTTCAAGATTTGGTCACCTTGGATAGGAAGCTCCTTAAAAAAATAAATGCCTTTGAGTCACAGAGACTTCTGTTCTCCACACTAATCTTGAGACTGGCTTTAGACAGTCTATCTTGAGACAAATAGAGCTGGAAACTATGGAACTAATGCCAGTGACAGAGAATCAAAGTAAAGCATGATCATTTGTTTAGAACTGAAATTAAACACAGTGAAAAAAACTTTAAGACCTTAAGATCTTCTGGAAGTCCATAGCAGAATCCTTACATAAAAATATCTGCGAAGTCATAATTCTTTAATTAAATATATCTTCCCCACCTACCAGCATGCAAGACACATAGAAAACAGTTTATTGTTAAGATTTATTATTCTGGTTTTGTTTTATTACAAGTGTTGCAACAGCATTTCTCTCCTCCAGCTTGAATCATAAATCTGCAGTTTCTGCATTTTATTATGAACTAGATAAGTGCTGTAGGCTGACCTAGAAAATTAACCTCTAATGTAGCATTTTTTCCATGAGAAATTGCATTTGAAATAATAATCTCTCTTCATTCAAAACCAGATTTCTTAAGAATCTAGGCTACATTTATTACCACTAGTTACTCACTTTTTATTCCTCCCTCACTCACTGCAATCTAATTTCCACACCAATCCCTCCATAGAATCTACTCTTGCTGAAGCTACCAAAGACCTTGTATTTATGGAAGCTAATGACCTCTTTCCAATCCTTATTTTCCTTGACTCATCTTTACTCTTGATAGTATTGATTGCCTATTTCTCTTAAGAGTTTCCCTTTGTTTCTATGATACTTTTTCTTCTAGTCCTCTTAATATCCTGACCATTCTCTATTTGTGTTTCTCACTACATTTTTCCCTTTCTGTCTCTTTGGGGCAAGTTGTTGATTTTCTTATTCCTGAGTATATTCTTGCCCATCGTCTGTTTGGGTAGTCTCATTCACTCTCACAAATTCAACTCCCTAGACTTGCACACTTTACTTTTCTACTGAGTTCCAGTCTCATATTTCCAATGCTGAAGTGTAGTTTATCCTTTTCTTCCTTTCCCTCTCTGTTTCAGTTAGTGGAGTCATTCAACATAAACCCAGTCTCTCTTCGTTACTCAAGTGTTAGCTAGGGCCATTCCAAGTTGGACTTAAAAGTGACTACAATCAGTCCTAGGGCTGTTGAAGGTCTGTGCAATGCCTTTTTGCAAATTAGACAAAGTCACTTCCTTCTATGAGATATTGTACTTCTTAAAACAATATATAATAACTTCCATTGTGTAGTTATTTATAATGAAACATTTTATGTAAATCTATAGTGACTAGGATGTAAATGATACTCCCTTAGATACTGTGCTGCTTCTGTCGAGCAGTGTATAACCTATACAACTGTACAGAGCAGAATAATATTTCATATCTTTATGGCTAAGAAAGAGAAGGTCAAGATGGTACTCATTGTTCCTATGGGGCTCTACCAAAATTTAAAAGATGTGATTCCAGCTACTACTTTCCAATGGTTCATGGAAAAAATGATTAGTGATGTGAATTATTGGGAAGAACAAGCTTGAATAGATGATATAATTATCTTAGAAATATCTTGCAGGCAAATGAACAAATGTCTTGGTGATATAATCTCAACACTGTTCCTTGACTGATGCCATGAAATACATGAGATGCTCAGTGTCCAAACAAGTGCTGAGCGTAAATCCTGAGAAAATATAGGTCACAATCTTTGTCAAATATCTGAGAGTTCAAACGTTTTTGGGATTCAGTGATTTGCTAAGTCTTCCAATAGTCTGAACTGTAGGTTCCAGACAATCAGCAAACCATCATGAAAATAATACATGAAAACAGGCATCTAGAACATTTTGGGGAAGGTGAAACTTATTATCCTTTGCGGCTGTTGGGTACAGCTTTTCTTTTTTTTGAGCATTATTTAGTCATTTGGGAATAGTGTCTGATAAAAGGTAATGGTGGCAATTCCTGGCAGAAACTTCAGTTCTCAGTAGGGCAGTCCCAAAGAAAACATTGTGAAGGAGTGCATAGTGGTAGTTAAAGTGAACATATTCATGTACACTTCCAGGTTACTCTCAGAAATACTCAGGGACAATTTTGTAGGAGACTAGGTAATACAAATTTGTGTATATATATATTATATATATATATATATAATATATATATATTAGATCTACAAACTAATGAAGCATAGGAAAGTCTATTTAGTTATTACACATACATATAATACCATTATTTATACATGTTAAATATACTTATAAAATTAGATTATACTATTTGCATTCTTATTTTTCATTTGTCTTATCATGAACATTTTGCCCATGTCCATATATATTTTTCAAAATCATTGTTTAAAAGTCTGTATAGTAGCTCATTTTGTGCTATAATGTAATTTATAATTCTATTTTTATGTTTGCTTTTTTAACCTTTATAAATAACACAGAAATAGAAGAAATATAAAAGAATGTAAAATCCAGAAAAAGATTTATGCACATAATGTTGGATTATTTTCTTGGTATATATTCCTGAAGGGAGATTTTATAAGATGGTTTTTGTGAGCCTTGGTATATACTTTTAAATTGGTTTCCAGAAAGGTTATACACCTTCTTTCTGGCAGATAATTTGATTGTTCTATCAAGGAAAAATAGCAGGTGTAATGTAACTCGATGTAACGAAGGGTTTGGAAAAGAATTATTTCAAAAAAAAAAGAATTATTTCATCCTTATGGAAAAGTTTGTGAAATGCAGAGTAGATAATAGTTCAATAAATGAATTTAATGTACCCAGGGGTACTGATTAAAATAAAGACGTCAGCTTTAGACAGGGTTTCTAGAAGCTTGCCACTGGGCTCTATTCTATATAGTATTTTTTTAAATCAATGATATAAATGAATATATAGAAAATCTTCTTAGAAAACTTAACGATTAAGAAAACTGACATCTAGGAAGCAATTGTTTGGCTAAACTTTGGAGGCACCAGAACATAGTAGTAGTTAGATGCATGGGATTTGGAGTCAGACTCAGTTTTAAAGATCAGCTTCACCACTTGCTGGCTCTGTAACTTTGGCCAAGTCACCTAACCTCTCTTAATCTCATTACCTTTCTTTTTTTTAATAAAAAGTACCTCATTTTTGGAGCATTTTTAGGGTCACAGCAAAACTGAGAGGAAGGTATAGTGATTTTTCATATACTCCCTGTCCCCATACACACATAGCTACCCCCTTTATCAACATTACCCACCTGAGTCAAACATTTGTTACAACTGGTGAGCCTACACTGACATATCAAAATCACCCGAAGTCTATAGTTTATCTTAGGGTTCACTCTTGGTCTATTAGTTTGGACAAATGTATAATGACATGTATCTATCATTATAGTATCATACAGAATATTTTCACTGCCCTGAAAGTCCTCTGTGGTCTGCCTATTCACCCTTCCCTCTCCCCAATCCCTAGCAACTACTGATCTTTTTTACTGTCTCCATAGTTTTACCTTTTTCAGAATGTCATGTAGTTGGAATCATACAGTATATATCCTTTTCATATTGGCTTCTTTCACTTAGTAATATGATTTAAGTTCCCTCCATGTCTTTTCATGGTTTGATAGCTCTTTTCTTTTTAGTGCTGAATAATATTCCATTGTCTATATATATATATATATATACACAGTTTAGCCATTCACCGACTGAAGGGCATCTTGCTTGCTTCCATGTTCAGGTAATTATCAATAAAGCTGCTATCAACATCTATGTGCAGGTTTTTGTGTGGACATAAGTTTTCAGCTCCTTTGAGTAGATACCAAGGATCACAATTGCTGGATGATATGATAAAATTATATGTTTAGATTTGTAAGAAAACACCAAACTATCTTCAAAGTGACCATACTATTTTGCATTCCAACCAGCAATGTGTGAGAGTTCCTGTTGCTCCGTATCCTTGTCAGCATTTGGTATTGTCAGTGCTCAGGATTTTGGCCATTCTAATAGGCATGTAATGGTATCTCATAGTTTTAATTTTCATTTCCTTGATGAGACATGGTATGGATTTTTTCAAATGCTTATGTGTCCTATGTAGATATTTGGTGAGGTGTCTGTTAAGGTTTTTGGTTAATTTTTTAATCAGGTTGTTTTCTTTATTGTTGAGTTCTTAAGAGTTCTTTGCATATTTTGGATAACAGCCCTTTATCAGATGTGTCTTTTGCAAATATTTTCTCCCAGTTTGTAGCTTGTCTAAGTTATCTTGACACTGTCTTTAGCAGCATAAAATTTTTAATTTTAATGAAGTCCAGCTTATCAGTTATTTCTTCTTCCTTTGGCATCTCATTATCTTTTTAATTATGACCTTCCTACCTGTTCTTATCTATTTACATAGTATGGACACATTTTTCATGAAGCTTATTTATTTATTTAATATACAGTTATTTATATAATTCCATTATGGTAAGATTGCTGTTCACCTCCACTAAGAAAATTAACTTCAATCAAAAGAGTTATGTTTTTCTTTCCAAGGGTGAGGGGGTAGAGAGTGGTGGAAGCTGGGAACAAATAAACATATTTCCAGTAAGATTGTTGTGAAAAAATGCAATAATATAAAAGATATAAAATGCTTAACATGTTTTCTATCACACAGAAACTATATAATTAGTTATTACTAATCCAAAGTTGTCTTGGCAAACTGGAAAAATGAGTATATTAATAGGATCAAATATGCTAGGGATAAATACACACTTATATATTTGGATTAAAAAATAACAAAATTGAGTATCAGCTTTAATGATAAAAACAAGTTTGATTTAGTTAAATGTAAGGTCAGTAGTATGATGTAGCTATCAAAAAAAGTAAATATGACCTATGGCTGCATTAAGAGAAGTAAAGTGTTTAGAATAAAGGAGGTGATAGTCTTGTCCTACTCTTTGCTAATCACACAATGCCTGAAGCATTGTGTTCAGTTCTCCACACAAGATTTTAAAGAGGCTGGGGTCTGGATTTGGGATTAAGGTCTATTTTAAAAAATTCATTTCTTTAGACGGTTGGGATTTTTCTCCCCCAGGAGAATAATTTTGAAGAAAAGATTAATTATGTTTTATGTGGAGAAGGGAAGTTTAGAGGGATATGATAAATACCCTTAAGTATTTGAAAATGTACCATCTGGGCAAGTTAAATAAAGTTCCTTTGGATACAAGTAACAGACATTAGGAAAGGATCAGGATCTAAGGAAGATCTGAACAACCAGGCTTCAGTGAGGCGGGCATCAGGGAAGTTTCAGTGTTTAAGCTTGAGGCTCATTTTTCTGGATGCCACTGCCGATGTGTCTCAGCGCCAGCATCCCAGTCTCTTCTCAATTCTCTGGAGAGAGAATCTGACCATCCAGCCTATGTCAGGTCCACTCTTGGATCAGAAAAGTATGCTCAGGTAGTAAAGTGGGCTTCAAATTTAGTTTTCTAGAAGTCAGAACTAAGAAGGGACACTTCACATATTCACAGCTAGAACTGTGAACTTTACTCTCTCTTTCTGCCTTCTCTGAAGTCCAAGTAGATAGAAAGATTTTAAAAGAAGCTTTATTGACATTCTCATCCTTTTCTTCCAGTGTATTGCCCTAAATTCATCATATGACTGTTGCTGTTGATCTGTCCTTAAGACTGAGCAGAAGGAAATGTCCTTCAATAAGAGATTTCCTTTCCTCTGAAATTAATGATTAATGTGATGCAGCTTAAAAGGTGGAAGACTGTAGTTGAAAATTCTGTGTAAAGGATAACTGTTAGGTAACGGATTTGTTTTAGATCTGGGCCTGTGGAGGCAGTCCCTTTTAAGACTAAGCCATTGGTATGGAAAAATAAACGTAAATTTCATGGCAAAAATATCATATCAATTTTATTAAAATTTTAATCAATATCAATGGCTTTTAATAATGAAAAACAGGTTTTTAAAAAATTCACTGAGCCAGGGAATTTTTAAAAAATGTCTTAGATACTGTAATATTGTAACTCAGGGGTTGGCAAACTTCTTCTTAAAGACCAGAGTTCAACTATTTTCATCTTTGCAGGCGGTACTGTCTCTGTTGTAGCTACTCAGTTCTGCCATTGTAACCCACAAAGAGCTATAGACAATACAGAAACAAATGAGCACAGCTGTGTTCCAGTGAAAGTATATTTACAAAATCAGCTGGCAGATAGAATTTGGCCAAAGGGCCATAGTTTGCCACCCCTGCTGTAACTAATTATACAGTTGTACTTGTTTTGGCTGTTAGGAAGCTCAGACCCAACTTTGCAGTCCGCTTCCAGCATGGACCACACCGCATGCAAGCTGTACATCACCCCACTCATGTCATCTTTCCTTTATGCCAGTGTCCTCAGCCACCTTTTAAATATTCTGTTCTATTGTTTGTATCTCAAGCCATCACATGAATTCATTTTTGAAATAAGATTAACATAATTGAATTAGATTAAACATAGTATTTAATTGGGAATTGATTTTATATTACTGTAGATATAATTCTCAGTTCATAATGTGTAAATTTGTTAAGCAAATACCAAAATATCAGTTTGGTAGATACAGATATCTATTTACCATGGTAGCTGTATCTACCATGTGCTATGGTAGCTGACTTCTATTATATCTCATTCTAGCTAATATTCAAAGGCATCAAGTTGTACTGGTGTTTTCTGATTCATCTTCATCCTGGATATTGGGAAAATGATATCTTTTTCTGCTTATTATCTTTTGGGCTATATTCATAGGATATAAAAATTAAAATACACAAAGATAAAAATCCCAATCAACCTCCCCCCAAATCCAGTGGTTCTGACAGGTTTTTACCCCAGAATCTCGGAATGTCAGTTCACATGCCCAGTGCCTCTTAAGGTTAGACATGCTTCAGTTAAACAAGATATCTGGGGCTTCCCTGGTGGCGCAGTGGTTGAGAGTCCACCTGCCGATGCAGAAGACACGGGTTCGTGCCCCGGTCTGGGAAGATCCCACATGCCGCGGAGCGGCTGGGCCTGTGAGCCATGGCCGCTGAGCCTGCGCGTCCGGAGCCTGTGCTCCGCAATGGGAGAGGCCACAGCAGTGAGAGGCCCGCGTACCGAAAAAAAAAAAAAAAAAAAAAAAGATATCTGCTATTTAAGTTGAAATAAATGTCTCACAAACCAGTCATTCATATACAACCTTCATAATTTTTGTCATGTTTTATAAAACTTTTTTCACTTAGCCTAGTAAATGTAAAACAAAATTATGTATCACCAATATAAACAGAAAATCAGTGTCGTTTGTCATAGAGAGGTTAATTAAAATTATTAATGTACATGTATTATGTGATCTAATTTTACCTGTTTAATACCTGTAGTAAGTGCTATATTTTTGGAAATACTTGTTTAAATAATTTCTGCTTCCTGCTCCCCTGCTAGTCCTAGCCTAATCAAGCAATCAATCAGTTAATCAATCAGAAACTAGGAATTTACTCCCCGCAGTTTTGCTCCTACCCCTGCCCAGTCAATAGCCATATAAATTTCTTGAGGCCGAGGATCTAACAGAAACTGGCTCACCTTAAGATCCCTGCTTCTTAAAATTACTGGGTCCCAATCTGTCCTGTAGGTGCTACATCCATCTTGTCAACATCCACCCAAGGACCACAGAAATCCCTAAAGAAAGGACTGCACGTGACAAATCCATGGGTTTCCTTTTTTGAGAGAGAAATGACAGTTTCAGACCTGATTTTCTTTTCTTTGATATATTGATTTCTAGAAATCAGACGTTTTTCTCCTTAACTCACTAGACGCAATTTCTGAAAAGGATGTTAGACTTTTATCATTAATGTACACAAAGCTAATCATAAAATAGAATTTTAAGGAGTGAAAGATGGTCCTACCCTTCATTTCCACATTATACAGAGCACACTGCATTTTTCAAAAAAAATACATGATGTAAGATTATATAATAGTTGAGACTTGGTATCATGTCTTAAATCTCTTTCTTTATGATGCAAAATTGCTTTAAAATAGACCAAGATATTGTTTGTGCTCTGGACATGTTGATTTAATTCTCTATTACCATTAAAATTTGACATAATTACTAAAGGAATTTGAAAAAGTTAAATCTAAATTTTGTCAAACCAACAAGCGCCCCTGAATCTTCACCTTCTGTTTGGCAGAGAGGACTTTATAGAAAAGCCACAAAAATTTGACCTACTTAGTCTGTCACAAGAGTTGTCCTTCTAAATTTGAGATCTGTCCAGTTGGCAGTGTGACACTGACAGGCCTAATCCCTCCAACCAACTGCCATTTCCACAGCTAAAAAGGATTACAGGGGGTCACACTGTCCATCTGTCATCCTTTCCAATGAGTAAAATTACTTTAGATTTAATTAAAAAACCCATGACCATTCCCCTGAACTAGTGGTACAGTTGCTTCATATCCTTTTGTAAGATGCATTTCTATCCTTATAATGACGACCTACTAAACCCTTTGAGGAACTGCCTTACCTGTGTATGATGTTTCACCTGCACGCAGCAGGGAACAGAGAGGAAGTCCGAGAGCAAATGTCTATCCTAAAATTAGTGGTTTAAATTGTTCATCAATATCAGTCTCATTATTATAATAATTCATACCTACTGCCTTTCATTTTGCACCATATATTGCATAGACAATATGCATCATTCTAACAACAATCCAGCACAATGGGTAATTACACTCATTTTTCTGTTGGAGAAACTGAGACTAAAATGTTAAGTATCAAAGCAAGGCTATGCTTCACATTGAGTTCCAACTGGCATCATCCCTAACATTTCTATTTTACCCCATAATCTTCCCTTTTTATCCTGCATGCTTTTTAAGTCTGGAGTCTACATGATTGACAATCAGAGCTACTGATTGGCATGAGATGACCAGGTCAACAACCTTGAGGTCGTATAACGTGCTTTAAAACACCTTTTAAAAGCTTTGTTTAACCTATGCATTCTGATTGAGGGGATTCACTGGCCTCAAACTGTGTCTCCAGCACCCCCCGACACAGACACAAAGTTGTTGCAAATAAAGTTCCTGAATTCTCTACTTTCCAGGACTTTCTAGAACACTGGACTTGGCTTGGCTGTCTAAACCATGATTCTAACAGGCTCTCTCTACTGAACTCTGTGTCCTTGATTGTTCTTGACCGGATTTGTGAATCGTTGGTGACCTAGCTTAATAACTTGTCCTCCTAGAGAACATCTTTTTCCAGGCTCCTTCTTCTTAATCAATGTCTAGCTATGGTCCCTTCTATCACTTTTTTTTTTTTTTTTTTGCGGTACGCGGGCCTCTCACTGTTGTGGCCTCTCCCATTGTGGAGCACAGGCTCCGGACGCGCAGTCTCAGCGGCCATGGCTCATGGGCCCAGCCACTCCGCGGCATGTGGGATCTGCCCGGACCTGGGCACGAACCCGCGTCCCCTGCATCGGCAGGCGGACTCTCAACCATTATGCCACCAGGGAAGCCCTCTTCTATCACTCTTTGTATCAGGGCAGAGGCTATTAACTAGCAGCAAGTGGGCCATACTCTCCCTCACACGTGTTTGGTTTATCTAACCCAGTGTTGTTGTTCATTGTTTTCTGGTATTGTGACCACATTTAACATTGAGTAATTTTAGGAGCCAGACACAAAAGATCACATACTATATGATTCCATGTATATGAGATATCTGGCGTACATAAGTCTGTAGAAATAGAAAGCAGATTGGTGGTTTTTAGTGGCTGTAAGGAGGAGGAACAGGGAGTGATTGCTTAATGGGTATGGTGCTTTATTTTGGAGTGATGGAAATGTTTCAGAACTAGATAGAGGTAGTGGCTGCACAGCATTGTGAAAGTACTCAAAGCCACTGTTCACTTCAAAATGGTTAATTTTATGCTATGTGAATTTCACATAGATGAATGAATGGAGTGATTTCAGATTTTCTACCTTTCTTGGGAAACTGCTCTCTGATTCTCACTGTTGTAACTGTCAGCTAGAGCTAAGCTTTAGATGAGAATATGTGCTTTAGGGACCGCATTGCCAAACCCTGAATTTTATTTTTTTATTTTTTTTTTTTGCGGTATGCGGGGCTCTCACTGCTGTGGCCTCTCCCGTCACGGAGCACAGGCTCCGGACGCTCAGGCTCAGCGGCCATAGCTCACGGGCCCAGCCGCTCTGCGGCACGTGGGATCTTCCCAGACTGGGGCACGAACCCGTGTCCCCTGCATCGGCAGGCAGACTCCCAACCACTGCACCACCAGGGAAGCCCAAACCCTGAATTGTTGACTTGAGTCTGAGAGTAAAAGTCAGGGCCAAGATTCTACATGCCCTAGCTTTTGACTGTATTGTAGCAGAGAGCTATTTCTCTGCGAGCTCCATCAAAAGCAAGAAAATAAAATATTTGCTGAGAGAGCTAAACCATTCAAGAAGAAAGGAGGGGTTAGTGGAAAAGTGAGGAAACCCATTTCCTTTATGGAAAAGAAGGATATTCTTTTGTGTTTAATATGTAAATGAAGTATATCAACGCTGAACCACTATCAAATGGGAGCTTCACTCCTTTACTCACCTCTGTGGGTATTTCTACAGGTGATCCCTACCTCAGAGTGACTAATCGTAGTAATCGGAACTGACAGTAGTGGAAGTGGAGCAGGAGAGAAAGGGAATCAAATGAAATAGAGACCTATTATGACAAAGAGGAAAAGAATAAAACAAATAAATATGTTCTCCCCAACTATCCCTTACACTCTGTATGGTGGCAAGAAGACAGTTACTGGTTCTCTCCTTTAAGGGACATCATTAAATAATGTCTGAAATTAATTGAAAATAATCAGTTTGGATGCTTTGCTCCTCTAATTTTTTTTTTTTTTTTCCCACTAGGAAGCCTGTGTAGTAAAGAATTTAACCTTGCTCAAAAAGCATTCTGGCCTTTGACCTTGGCTTCTGGGGGGTAATCACTAAGCCCTTGGAATTACAGGCCTGAAAAAAGTGTCTTTATTTTCCTGGGCCTTGGTTCACCAGATAGTCTAGCACTATGCTACATAGTGGGCACTGGCTATACCCAGATAGTCTTAGGGTGGAGCCAGCCACACTAGAAAACCCAGCAATGTCATTTAGAATTATGCTGGGTCAGACAACCACATGGGCAGTGAGCCCATCAATCATATCTATGTAATGGAGCCCCAGTAAAAACTCTGGACACTGAGACCTGGCTGACTGTCCCTTTTTGGCAGCACTCCATGTGTTTTGTCGCATATTGGTGCCAGGAAAGTAATGTGTCCTGACTCCATGGGGAGAGGACAGTGGGAGCCCCATGTTTGGTACTTCCCTGGACTCCACCCTGTGTGCTTCCTCTGTTGACTGACTTTCATCTGTATTCTTTCCCTGTAATAAACTGTAACTGTGAGTATAACATTTTCCAGTGAGTTCTGTGAGTCCATCTAGAAATTGTCAAAACTGAGGGTGGTTCTGGGATCCCCACAAACTTGCAGTTGGTGTCAGAAATGAGGGTGGTTTGTGTATTCTGTGTGCCCTCTAATTTTACAGTTGGCTAAACTCTTCCCAGTCTCACTCTTGATTTTAATTTAATACACACACATATCATATCTTGATTACTTAATGGCAGTAGAATTCATGGGGACAGGGACAAATGTTACCTCCTACTTACCCACTTCCATACTGTTTTAAATTTTTATAAGTACCCATTACTTAATAATAAAAAACATTTAAAAAATTTAAGAGTCTCATCTTTTCAGCATTACCCCTTTACCAAGCAAGAATTATGGTGGAGAAGGAAGATGGTTTACAAAGATAACAGAAATGTGAATCTGGAAACTAATCACAGAAATACGTAATTAAGGTGAAATTATGCACTGTACATTATAATTTATTTTAATCCTTGGCAATATTTTAAAGAAGTATGTTGAATTGGGCATATAATGTGTCTAATTTTGAATAGCAATTAGATCATTTAAACTATAATTAGAATTTTAAAAGAAATCATCATCATTTCTCTAAATATGAACACTGAGTCATAGTATTGCTTTATGGAAACCACATCAGAAAACTATTTAAGTAAAGCTTGGAAACTTTCATGAGTTTATGTCTATGTATGCATTGGACAAAATAGAGTTTTTCAGTCTGAAAAAAAAATGAACTCTCTAAATGCCAAATTTGGGACTAAAATAAAATAAATATTTGGAAATAGTATTGGGAGATAGTAGAGTTTAAGAAACACAGAATACTAAAATAAAATAAAATAAAATAAAAAAGCATCTTCTGATTTCTCTCTCCCCTCTTCCCTCTTCATCTTGGGAGGTGGGGTAAGATAGGACCCTGAACTTAGGCTCAAGGTGGAACTGTTTCATGATGTCAAAGACAAAACTGCATCAGAGACAAAATGAGCAAAGGCTGTTGATTCATAAACTGGGCAAGGGAACCCATCTGTCATTGCTTTCATTTCGGCAGGAGTTCTAAGGTGGTAGAAAGGAGAATACGTTTACAGGGTAAAGAGAGGAAACACAGTCTCTGACTGGAAACACTCTCTGGAGGTGGGATTTTTGCAAGTGAGGAGGACTTGCTGCTTGGACTCCAGGCACACTCATAATTCCTTGGTTGGCTTCAGGGGGAAAGTGAGCCACCCAGGGACATTTCTAAAGAGGAAGATGTGTTTAGTGTTGGGAGCAGGGGTGTTCTGGAGGTGGCTATTTTCTGGAATAAGTTGGGGTCCATGGGATCCTCTTTTTGAGGTCCAACTATCATAATGGCACATAATGGGCAGGGATGGCTACCATGGTAGATAGTTTCTCATTGAAGACAGGGTTGGACAGCTATGCACTATTATTCTAGGGGGAATGATGTATTCTTCTTCCTTTTCTTCTGCCACACCCTCCCTCATCCACTCTGCATCCATCACTTTGACCTTCCTTCTGATCCTTAGATACAAGACACCAATTTCTGTCCTGGAGCCTCTGGTCTCTCTCTCTCTTTTCTCTCCCTGGAATGTTCTCCTCTTCATCTGGTTCAATCTTCCTGCTACTTAGGCCATACCTAATTACCCCTTTTAAACCAAGCATTTAAAGGAAGGGAAGAAAAAGAAATAATCTATATTCAGATGCGTTTATGCATGCATAGTGATACTCTGGAAGTTACATGAGAATCCAACAACAGTGGTTCCATCTGGGAAGGAGCAGTGAGAACACCTGAGAAAATGGAGGTGAGCATTGGAAGGGGAGATTTACCATATATCTTTTTATAAATTCTGATTTTTTTAAAGCATGTGAATAAATCACCTATGCTAAATGTTTTTTTAAGCTGAAAGTACATTAACATGAGCAGCAGCCACTTGGCCAGCCACCATCACTCTCCCTGTGCATGTGTTTGCCTGAAAATGACTTTCTTCCACCTTCACAGTTAGTTAATAATTTGAGTATAGAAGTTTAAGTTGAAAATAATTTTAACACAGAATTTTGAATAGATTTTTTCTTCATTATTTTCTAGTATCTGGTGTTCTGATGAGAAACTGAATGTGCTTTTTTTTTTTTTTTTTTTCCTGTAGGAGACCTGTCTTTTTTCCCCCTCCCCTTTTAGAACCATCTCTTTATCTCTAGTGTTTTTTTTCCCAATTTAAAAAATTGTGGTACAATACAAATAGCATAAAATTTACCATTTTAACTATTTTTAAATGTACAGTTCAGTGGTTTTAAGTACATTCATATTGTTGTACAGCCATCACCACCATCCATCTCCAGAACTCTTTTCATTTTGCAAAACTGAAACTCTCTATCCACTAAATATAAACTCCCCATTCCCACCTCCCCCCAGCCCCTGGCAACCACTGTTCTCTTTCAGTCTCTCTGAATTTGCCTATTCTAGATACCTCATGTAAGCAGAATCATACAGTATTTTATACCCTGCGTTTTTATAGCACTTTTCAGCCTTTTCTTATTTATTCATTTGTTTATTGTTTGTTGCCTCTATTGCATTTTAAGTTCCATGAAAACAGGGTCATTGCTTTTCTGATCATCCCTGTAGCCTCAGAATTCAGAGTAATGCCTGGAACAGAGTAGAAGGTGACTTGATGAATGTTAAACGGTTCCCATCGTGGCAATTCTTCCTAGGGGAGGGATTCTCTACACCACTTTCCCAGAAGAGGTTGGAACCTGGCAGACATTTAACATGTCATCAATTGCCTGGGATATGGGGCGGGCTTGGATTTGCTCTTTATTGCCTGAATTTCTGACTTGCTGTCTTTGTGATATTATGATGGAATAACCAACGCAAGTCCCCATTTTGTATAATTAGGATCAAATTACCACTGTAAGGAAGACAGTTTGGGGAAAATTCTTATGATGCAAAATCAAGTGGAAGTTCTCAGTTGGCGAAGAACTGGTCCTCTTTACCTTCTCTCTTGAAGCAGATTATTCTACAGTCATCAGATAAATACCAGCTTATCCTCTACTTAGGAAAACCTTGGCTATGATCTTGTTAGAGTGCCAACCTTCCTTTCTTTCTAGGATAGATTTAGGCTAAATGGTGGTGGTGGGGGGGTGTCAGCAACATTTTCTTAAAGGGCCAGACACTAAATATTTTAGGCTTTGTGGCCGTATGACTTCTGTCCTAACTACTCAACTCTGCTGTTGTAGCACAAAAGCACCCAGGACAATAGACAATATGTAAAGGAATCATAACACTCTTTTATGAATACCGAAATGGTAATTTTCATGTGTCATGAAACATTATTGTTTAGATTTTTTTCCCCTACCCATTTAATAAAAATCATACTTAGTTCGTAGGCTATATAAAAATAGGCAGTGAGCTCGATTTGGTCCATGGGCAGGAGTTTACCCCCCTTGAAGGAAGGATTACCTGTGAAATGTAAAACGTAATTCTCAGAGAGTGCAGGGCACACAGAAGACAACATATAAATGCTCACAGTTCTTTCAGTGTAGACGTTCTTGAAACCAACAGGAAGAAAACAGCTTTGTTAACCTGCTTGCAGGAGCAAACACTGTGTATATAAACACCACTAAAACATGCTACCACATGGTAATGACTTTCACTTCTCTCCTAAAAGAAATTACTCTAGCTCTAATATTAGGCACTAACTAAAAAGCCTACACTGAGCAAAGCTGAATAAGCTATTGCCTTCTTAGTGGAAAGGAAAAGTATCATGTTGAATTGGTTGCACAAAGAGTTCATGCTTGTGTATAAATTCTCACTGTTGCCCTTGGTGTTCTTTATCTTTAACCACTCAGCTTAAGGATTAAGTCTATGATATGCTACAAGGGTTTGTGTATACATGCTACAAGAGTTTAAAGATGGGAGAGCCAAGGCACAGAGTGGTTCAGAAAGTCGCCTAAAGTCACACAGCTATTGCATGCAGAGCCTGATTCAGACCCTGGCAGTGGGACCCTAGAATTTGCTCTTTTCACCACTGTGCTATTTTTAAATCATCACACCTTTTAATTTTCATGCTAATAATAGTCTTTCTCTCCAAGGAAAATTGTGCCCTCTATAAAACGAGAGTGAGAGTTTAAAAATATTTCACCTCCTTCAATAAATAAACTGTGATACATAAACATTCAAGTTTTAAGTACAGTCTATAATATTCTCATCAGCCTGGCAAAGTGAGTCCTAGTGAAGACCTAGTCAGGGACCTAGCCCACCTGGGCTCTACACAGACACAAGATAGCCTTTTTAGAAGGAGGTTTATTTAGTATTAGGTTTGTGGGTTTTGGGGTTTTTTTTAGGTAAAAACATAAGATGAAAATGCATTCTTCTGTAGAACTGCTCACTTTGCCAGATTTCATTATATTGTAAAACATAATTAAATAAATAAGATTTCAAATTGGTGCTAGTAAAATACCCCTTTGACAGAAATTTATTCATCTAAATATTAAAAGCTAAGCAAATGTCCATGTTATCTTTAAGTACTAATTGTGGAATGTAATTCAGGAGCTGTTGTCTCTTGGGGGAAGGATGTTGGTCAAAGGTCTATTCCAGAATGCTGATATAGGTGCTGGCAGGTGAGTGATTTTCTCTTCATCAAACATACCTGGGAAACTATATTATAAAGAAATGAGACCCTGTGGTGATAATTCTTCTTTCCCAGTGGTTAACATATTTTTAATCTCATAATTTATCATTGCCATTGATAAGTTTTTTTAAAAAAGGTGATGTAGGTTAGCCTTGAGTTATTAATAAGGATAAAATTATACAGAAAATGCCACTTTGTGATGAGGCAGTTATTCAGTGTGCTTTGTTCTCATATTTGAAACCACGTCCTATGGGCTTCCCTGGTGGCGCAGTGGTTGAGAGTCCGCCTGCCGATGCAGGGGACACGGGTTCGTGCCCCGGTCCGGGAAGATCCCACATGCCGCGGAGTGGCTGGGCCCATAAGCCATGGCCGCTGAACCTGCGCGTCCAGAGCCTGTGCTCCGCAACGGGAGAAGCCACAGCAGTGAGAGGCCCGCGTACCGCAAAAAACAAACAAACAAACAAAAAACCATGTCCTATATCTTCAGCCACTTCTATCCCAAATAATAAATAACTTATACTGTATCGTGTAATTTATGAAGCATTTTTGCATATGTGAACTAAGTTTATCTATAAAACACTGGTAGGTGTTCCTGCCCCTTTTTATGGAAAAGGAAATTGAGAAAGATTAGATGAGCTTGCTAGGATAATTTTATTCCTATTGTCTCATTTTTTTTGAAATGGATCATTTGATTACCCACGGTCTCATAAGAAGACATGTAGAGAAAGGAGACTATTATGAGTATTCTATAATTCTTCCTGGTAAGTGGGTAAAGATATGTAACTCTGGGACGGATAAGAGAAAGAAATATTGCTGTTTGTCCTTTGCTTATATCTCTTAATAGTATTAGCCACCATCTACTGAGTTCTTACTTTAGTTCTTACTCTATTGAGTTCTTACTAGTGTAAAGCTTACTTGTAAGCTTTATAAAAAAACGTTTAATTAGCACATTTAATCATCATAGTACCCTAAGTGGGTATATAATACAGACATGGAAACTGAAGTGTGGAGGTAGTAATTTACCCGAGTGTACATCTAGTAAATGGTTAAACAGGGTTCAACCCAGGCCATCTGACCCTAAAACTTGAGATCTTCTATATTCTCCGCTAATTCTTTAGACTACTAGTACTATATTCTGTATTTTCCTTAGCTATATCCTTTTATGGCCCTTGTAGGGAACCACGTTTCCTGTATCTTATATAAAAACTAAATAATTTGAAAAAAACTGAGATTGGTTTTAGGCTATGTATTTTTTAAAATTTTGTTTTGTTTTTGTTTTGTTTTTTTTTTTTTTTTTTTTTTTTTGCGGTACGCGGGCCTCTCACTGTTGTGGCCTCTCCCGTTGCGGAGCACAGGCTCCGGACGCGCAGGCTCAGCGGCCATGGCTCACGGGCCCAGCTGCTCCGCGGCATGTGGGATCTTCCCGGACCGGGGCACGAACCCGTGTCCCCTGCATCGGCAGGCGGACTCTCAACCACTGCGCCACCAGGGAAGCCCCCTGTTTTGTTTTTGATAACATTATACGCTGTGGAGGTTAGAAAGATGAGGGTTTGAAAAGGCAAATGTCAGAAGCTTCTACTTACTACTGTTCATTTTGGAATATAGGATGTGGCAACTGGCAGAGACACAGGAGAGATAAGATTAGGTAGCTATGAGGGACAATCTTGAAAAAGTAGGTTGGGTTCTCATCAATAAAATCTTAGTGAAAGTTTCCATAAAAATGAGTCAGGCTTAAGATAAGGCTAGCCTACTCCCATGGTATCTTACATAGTATGGGGCCATTTGCTCCCCTAAGACTGTTAAAAACAGGCCCAAATCTTAAAAAACATGACTCCCAAGTGAGGGTTCCAACAATAGGGACAGATTTGCCCAACTTTACCAACTTGCAATAAGGCAGAGCTAGGTCTCAAGCCCAAGTCCTTTAAACATTGTTTGAAAGTAGAACATTACTTTCACGCAAATAGGACTTAGGCAAATCACAGGAGGCACACTTACAGATTCTCACCTCGTTTCCCTGGACCCCAAGCACTCAGGACCTGCAAACTTTCCTCAGGAGTAAGAGGGTTTTATTCTGCCACCCCTCCCTGAGCAAGGCAGTGGCCCCATGACCACGCCTCCATCCTCTGCCCCTCAGTGCACTTCCCTTTCATCTAGTTCAGCAAGTGGTGCAGGACCCGCTGATGACTCACGCACAGTAAGGTATGAAGGACCGACAGCTAGCATCCCTGGCCAATCAGTGTTTTAATGAGAAGGAAGAATTCTGGTGTTTGATTAGCAATACCATTCCCCCCAGAAAAGAATTCTGGTTGGTGGAATTTCCACAGTGATATATGGCTCAGAGTGAGAAATGGGGTAGAGAGGAGGGAGAAATTATTTTTAGGAGGAAGTTCATCTTAAGGCTAGAGTCGGCAGAACTGGATTTGAGTGCAAGCTCTACAGTTCCTTAGGCTGTGTGAGCATGTCCAAATTATTTAACTTGTCTAATTCCTAGCTTCTTCATCTGTAAAATGGGGCTAATGATGAAATCCACCTCCGCGGGTTGTGGAAATTACGTAATCTCATGGGTGTGAAGCATGAGATTTACATGAGAATGAGAATTGCTCTACAGATACTGACCATTATTTTTGGCCTTAGCGCTAGGATTGGGGCTGGTTCATTCAAATGCATAACCAAACATAATCAAATAAAAACGGATGGATAGAATGCAATGGGTAGTTAGCAAATTGTGTCTAATCAAAACTCGGCACATCCAACTCTTCATATCTACGCGCACATGATTTTGTTCATGAGCTTTCCTTGTGTTCTCTTATGTTGCACACTGTTCCTTATGGGGGAGATTGTCATGTAATGACAATCATGTAATGATGACAAATAACTGTTCAGTGTTTTTCTGATATGTATATTTCAAAAATTGATTTTAACATGAGTTATCACCAACACTAATTTTTGCCATTTATCAAAATATGGTTTGAGACAAGCCATTCTAGTCAATAAATGTTCTAAATATTCTCTATACCAGAGATTCTCAGAATTTACTGTGCATTAGAATCACTAGGGAGGTTCTGGTTAAGAATTTTGTTTCATAGGCCCCTCCCCCAGAGATCCGGATATAGAACATTGAAGATGGAGCTTAGGCAGCTGTTTTTTTTTTTTTTAACATTTTTATTGGGGTATAATTGCTTTATAATGGTGTGTTAGTTTCTGCTTTATAACAAAGTGAATCAGCTATACATATACATATGTTCCTGTATCTCTTCCCTCTTGCGCTCCCTCCCTCCCACCCTCCCTATCCCACCCCTCTAGGTGGTCACAAAGCACCGAGCTGATCTCCCTGTGCTATGTGGCTGCTTCCCACTAGCTATCTACCTTACGTTTGTTAGTGTATATATGTCCATGCCTCTCTCTCGCTTTGTCACAACTCACCCTTCCCCCTCCCTATATCCTCAAGTCCGTTCTCCAGTAGGTCTGTGTCTTTATTCCTGTCTTACCCTTAGGTTCTTCATGACATTTTTTTTCTTAAATTCCATATATATATGTTAGCATACGATATTTGTCTTTCTCTTTCTGACTGACTTCACTCTGTATGACAGACTCTAGGTCTATCCACCTCATTACAAATAGCTCAATTTCGTTTCTTTTTATGGCTGAGTAATATTCCATTGTATATATGAGCCACATCTTCTTTATCCACTCATCCGATGATGGGCACTTAGGTTGTTTCCATCTCCGGGCTATTGTAAATAGAGCTGCAATGAACATTTTGGTACATGACTCTTTTTGAATTTTGGTTTTCTCAGGGTATATGCCCAGTAGTGGGATTGCTGGGTCATATGGTAGTTCTATTTGTAGTTTTTTAAGGAACCTCCATACTGTTCTCCATAGTGGCTGAACCAATTCACATTCCCACCAGCAGTGCAAGAGTGTTCCCTTTTCTCCACACCCTCTCCAGCATTTATTGTTTCTAGATTTTTTGATGATGGCCATTCTGACTGGTGTGAGATGATATCTCATTGTAGTTTTGATTTGCATTTCTCTAATGATTAATGATGTTGAGCATTCTTTCATGTGTTTGTTGGCAGTCTGTATATCTTCTTTGGAGAAATGTCTGTTTAGGTCTTCTGCCCATTTTTGGATTGGGTTGTTTGTTTTTTTGTTATTGAGCTGCATGAGCTGCTTGTAAATTTTGGAGATTAATCCTTTGTCAGTTGCTTCATTTGAAAATATTTTCTCCCATTCTGAGGGTTGTCTTTTATGGTTTCCTTTGCTGTGCAAAAGCTTTGAAGTTTCATTAGGTCCCATTTGTTTATTTTTGTTTTTATTTCCATTACTCTAGGAGGTGGGTCAGAAAGGATCTTGCTGTGATTTATGTCATAGGGTGTTCTGCCTATGTTTTCCTCTAAGAGTTTGATAGTTTCTGGCCTTACATTTAGGTTTTTAATCCATTTTGAGCTTATTTTTGTGTATGGTATTAGCGAGTGATCTAATCTCATACTTTTACATGTACCTGTCAAGTTTTCCCAGCACCACTTATTGAAGAGGTTGTCTTTTCCCAATGTATATTCTTGCCTCCTTTATCAAAGATAAGGTGACCATATGTGCATGGGTTTATCTCTGGGCTTTCTACCCTGTTCCATTCATCTATATTTCTGTTTTTGTGCCACTACCATACTGTCTTGATTACTGTAGCTTTGTAGGATAGTCTGAAGTCAGGGAGCCTGATTCCTCCAGCTCCATTTTTCTTTCTCAAGATTGCTTTGGCTATTCGGGGTCTTTTGTGTTTCCATACAAATTGTGAAATTTTTTGTTCTAGTTCTGTGAAAAATGCCAGTGGTAGTTTCATAGGGATTGCATTGAATCTATAGATTGCTTTGGGTAGTAGAGTCATTTTCACAATGTTGATCCTTCCCATCCAAGAACATGGTATATCGCTCCATCTATTTGTATCATCTTTAATTTCTTTCATCAGTGTCTTATAATTTTCTGCATACAGGTCTTTTGTCTCCTTAGGTAGGTTTATTCCTAGGTATTTTATTCTTTTTGTTGCCATGGTAAACGGGAGTGTTTCCTTAATTTCTCTTTCAGATTCTTCATTATTAGTGTATAGGAATGCAAGAGAATTCTGTGCATTAATTTTGTATCCTGCAACTTTACCAAATTCATTGATTATCTCTAGTAGTTTTCTGGTACCATCTTTAGGATTCTCTATGTATAGTATCATGTCATCTGCAGACAGTGACAGCTTTACTTCTTCTTTTCCGATTTGGATTCCTTTTATTTCCTTTTCTTCTCTGATTGCTGTGGCTAAAACTTCCAAAACTATGTTGAATAAGAGTGGTGAGAGTGAGCAACCTTGTCTCGTTGCTGATCTTAGTGGATATGGTTTCAGTTTTTCACCATTGAGGATGATGTTGGCTGTGGGCATGTCATATATGGCCTTTATTATGTTGAGGAAAGTTCCCTCTATGCGTACTTTCTGCAGGGTTTTTATCATAAATGGGTGTTGAATTTTGTCAAAAGCTTTCTCTGCATCTATTGAGATGGTCATATGGTTTTTCTCCTTCAATTTGTTAATATGGTTTATCACATTGATAGATTTGCGTATATGATGAATCCTTGCATTCCCGGAATGAACCCCACTTGATCATGATGTATGATCCTTTTAATGTGCTGTTGGATTCTGTTTGCTAGTATTTTGTTGAGGATTTTTGCATCTATGTTCATCAGTGATATTGACCTGTAGTTTACTTTCTTTGTGACATCTTTGTCTGGTGTTGGTATCAGGGTGATGGTGGCCTTGTAGACTGAGTTTGGGAGTGTTCCTCCCTCTGCTATATTTTGGAAGAGTTTGAGAAGGATAGGTGTTAGCTCTTCTGTAAATGTTTGATAGAATTTGCCTGTGAAGCCATCTGGTCCTGGGCTTTTGTTTGTTGGAAGATTTTTAATCACAGTTTCAATTTCAGTGCTTGTGATTGGTCTGTTCATATTTTCTATTTCTTCCTGATTCAATCTTGGAAGTTTGTGCTTTTCTAAGAATTTGTCCATTTCTTCCAGGTTGTCCATTTTATTGGCATAGAGTTGCTTGTAGTAATCTCTCATGATCTGTTTTAGTTTTGCAGTGTCAGTTGTTACTTTTCCTTTTTCATTTCTAATTCTATTGATTTGAATCTTCTCTCTTTTTTTCTTGATGAGTCTGGCTAATGGTTTATCTATTTTTTTATCTTCTCAAAGAACCAGCTTTTGGTTTTATTGATCTTTGCTATTGTTTCCTTCATTTCTTTTTCATTTATTTCTGATCTGATGTTTATGATTTCTTTCCTTCTGCTAACTTTGGGGTTTTTTTGTTCTTCTTTCTCTAATTGCTTTAGGTGCAAGGTTAGGTTGTTTATTCGAGATGCTTCCTGCTTCTTAAGGTGGGCTTGTATTGCTATAAACTTCCCTCTTAGAACTGCTTTTGCTGCATCCCATAGATTTTGAGTCATCGTGTCTCCATTGTCATTTGTTTCTAGGTATTTTTTGATTTCCTCTTTGATTTCTTCAGTGATCACTTCGTTATTAAGTAGTGTATTGTTTAGCCTCCATGTGTTTGTATTTTTTACAGATCTTTTCCTGTAATTGATATCTAGTCTCATAACGTTGTGGTCAGAAAAGATACTTGATACAATTTCAATTTTCTTAAATTTACCAAGGCTTGATTTGTGACCCAAGATATGATCTATCCTGGAGAATGTTCCATGAGCACTTGAGAAAAATGTGTATTCTGTTGTTTTTGGATGGAGTGTCCTATAAATATCAATTAAGTCCATCTTGTTTAATGTATCATTTAAAGCTTGTGTTTCCTTATTTATTTACATTTTGGATGATCTGTCCATTGGTGAAAGTGGGGTGTTAAAGTCCCCTACTATGAATGTGTTACTGTCGATTTCCCCTTTTGTGCCTGTTAGTATTTAGGCAGCTGTATTTTTAATAAGCACTCCCAGGTGACCTGATACAAGTGGTAAGAGATGCCCATTTCGAGAAATTCTTTTCTATTACTTTTTTTCTAGTCTGAGGAGAAACAACTGTTTATCTGGCCCAAAGTTTCCCATTTTTCCCCAGCTTCATTCTCCTTTCAATCTCAATTCAGGAAATCTGATGGCCCAACCTAGATTTGCATGTGAAAGAACAACCTACCTGCCATGTATCTCCAGAGACCACAGTCCAAACTTTGAAATACTTAGAGAACCTGCATTTGAATCTCAACCTAGACACTTTTCTCCCTATTCTGAGGCTTAAAGTATCCCTACACATACATAATGATAAATCTCTCTTTTCTGAGTAAGACATTTTGTAACTGTTATTTTAAAAAATTTGGATCTCATTTTCTTTTCTTTTTCTTTTCTGTTCTCAGAAGACCTCAGTAATTTTTTTTTTTTTTTTTTTTTTGCGGTACGCGGGCCTCTCACTGCTGTGGCCTCTCCTGTTGCAGAGCACAGAACGCGCAGGCTCAGCGGCCATGGCTCATGGGCCCAGCCGCTCCACGGCATGTGGGATCCTCCCGGAGCAGGGCACGAACCCATGTCCCCTGCATCGGCAGGCGGACTCTCAACCACTGCGCCACCAGGGAAGCCCTGACCTCAGTAATTCTTGTTTCTGAGTTAAGATAAAATGAAAGACGGGTCATGTATGCTAAAATGTGTAATTAGGCGATGCTAATTAAGTACTTTAAAATGATTAGACGAAAGCACCTTATGTGTACTTCCAGCCTCAGTCAAGGGCGTGGCTTCAGGCTAACATCAGAGGTAATTGGGTTGCCTTCCCTGACTCAAACTGCTTTTTTGCCATGAATCCTACGGATCTTGCATTTCAGATTTCATTTCTTCCTTCAAGCAAGTATAGGAACAAAATATCTTCTTCCTATCCCTTAATCAAAAGCCATAATGCTGGAACTCTTCTCTGTGCCTCCGTAGAGTGTTTTAAAGACTCCCGTGGAGGCCTTGGGTTCAGGGATACTATGTGGATTGGACCATGAGGTAAAAGCAGAGGAGTTGCTTTTAACTCATAGTTCAATTACTGTGAGACTTGGAACAAGTCACTTTGCCTTTTTGAGATTTGATCCCAGGAGTTGTTGTGAGACTTGGTGATATAATATTTAAAACACGTGCAAAATATTTAGCACTTGATAGATAATCAATGAATGCCAGTTATTATTATTACCTACTACTGTATTTACCAAACCCGGATGATAAGCCAGTACAACTACTATGGTAAAAATCTGGGCTTCCAAACAGCAAGTGAGATCTGAAAACATAATGGGTCTAATATTTGTTCTTAAAGGCCACATATGATTTAATCCTTGAAGTATTTTTGTCCTGTGGAAAAAAGTAAAAAAGGAAGAAGGAAGGTGGTTTGGAGAGCTGGCAGTGTATTGCTCAGCTGAGCTAGACTGGTAGCAAAAGCCAGCATTAGAGAGGATTCTTGGAGAGGCAGCCTATAATTAACTGTGAGGGCAATGGATCCTCTGAAACTTCTTCATATTATAGAGCGCTCGTTGTTTTCGGCATTTCCTTTCTATCATTTTCTCTTTCTTGGGTCATATATGCATACATTGAATTACGTGGAAAATGTAACCGAAGACCAGAGCCTTTCTTTTTCTTTCTGGATCCCAAAAAAACAGGAGTTTACTATGGTTTAGAAGTCAGAATGACGGTACATAATAATTAGGTTTAATTGACAACACTTTTTATGAAATTTCTGAATTTTTGCTGAGTTTTATACATTATCACTAGCTTGAGTTTCCCCCCTCTGTCTTACTTTTATTACTCGAGTCACCAGAAGGGAAATTTAAAGTATTTCAAAAATAGCTGTTTCTGGGCAAGTCACCCAGCACACACTCCTCATGTTTCCTCTGGTTTCAAACATAAAGGGGAAGCCGGCTCAGACAAGAACAATCCTTGCTGCACACCCGCCAGCTCGCGCATCCCCCTTTTTATTCCGAGAGGCTCCAGCTCAAAACAAAAGTTACAAGGTTAAGCGCTACTCTGAGTTCCTGACACAGCTAAACCCTGCTTGGTCTTCAAAAAATAGAGGTCTGTAATTCCTTTTTGAACATGCCTTCAAAGTGGAGGTCTTCAGCCACGAGCTCCTCTTTGACGCCATCTAGTGCCCACTGGTGGTCGGTCGGCTCCAAAGCTTCCCACCGTCTTAAAAGCTTTGTTGGTGTCTGCGGGCATGGCCATGGCTGCTCCAGTCATCTGTTCCTGCATCATCCGCGATTGGTCAGCAACATTATCTTGGCCCCAAATCAGAGAGTAAATGCCCCGAAGCCCAAAGACATTGAGGAAATACCAGGATGCAGAACTCACCCAGGAGGCATCTAATGTGAGTAGTTTAATTCCTTGCTGTAGCATGGGCTTAAAAGGCAGGGTCAGTGGAAACGGGACCTTGGTTGTGACAAAGCCTGAAAACGTCATGTTGAGCCATCCACCAATAAGAATCATAGGGAAGACACATGTGGTGTTGCCTTTCATCATGTCTATGAGCATAGCGGGGAGGGGGGTCAATCACAGGAGAAGGAGGCACATCCTTCCTTTTAGTTTTTTTGGAAAAATCCATCCTCTGGGTTGTTGAAGTAATATGTTTGTGCCAGGAGAGACTGTTTGGGAATGTATTTTCCATTTTCCCTGAGGCCTCTGCTTCGAATGAGGGCTTGACTGTCGGAGACTTGTTCCTGGGTGAGCTTCTTGTCGCTCTGCAGCAGGATGGACACGTAGTGGTGAATCATGCCCACGAAGAAGGTGATGATAACGATGGGCAGGACCACCCAGAGGCGGATATTGGAGTCGAGTAGCAGCTCGGGCCCTTCCATCCTCACAGAGAGCCAGCTCCCGGCTTGCTGTAGCCGGGTTGATTTTCACTGGGGCGTGGGGCTTCTCGTCGAGTTCGCCTCCCAGCCTTCTCAAGCCCCTCAGCCAGGCGAGCCCGGGACCACTGGGCAGCCCGCAAGCCCTTATTTTATTGACAAGTCAGGAGCATCTTTACCCAGAGGAAATGCCAGGTTACTGAATTTACCCACAAAACTCTTCCGAATCCTTTGTTACTTTGTGTGGATTTGATCTGTATAGATGACACATTAATAATGTTCTAGGGCCCAGAGAACTAATTATTTACCCACAGATCAAATCTGTCTTTCTCATTTGTATACCTGGCAACTGCAAAGGATGGGAGTTGGCAAACTTGTTAGCACTGTGGGAGTCTGGATACAGAGAACATTTATAGAACAAATTCTTGTCTGTGTTTAGGCATGGATGCCGATCTTAAATACTTTTGTACTAATCTACTGGGGCACTTGATTCAGGAAACATTTACTGAAGACCTGCTTTTTATGCTGCCCAACGCTGAATATAGCCATTGCGTTTCACTGGGTGCAGGTGTGCATTTCATAAAGGAAACACAGCAGTACAAGAAGGAAAGTACATTTCCTTTACTAGGGAGAAGTAGCAGGTAGAAGAAATGTTGAGACTTTTTTCCCCCCTCTCTTGCCCTGAATCTTTTCTCCCTGTCATCCAGAAAGTCAGGTCGTTTATTCTGCTTCATCCCTTCCAAGGAGGATTGTGACACTCCCCAAAGAAGTCACAGCAAACCTTCCTGGATTTTGTTTCCAAAAGTCTAAGCCAAGATGAACAAATCCAAACACTTAGAAGGGTCTGGCAGATAAAGTGATGGGAGGAGTGAGCTGGATGGCTCTGTGGTGAGTAGAGGGCATGTGGTTTGCATAAAGAAGGCATCTGCTGCGCTGCCCCAGATTTGTTTCGTTTTGTGAGCCCAGAGAAGCCAGACGTCCAAATTTCTAAAGGAAATCCAACTTTTGGTACAAAGAACTACCGGCCCCAGCCTACTTGGGAGAAGAGAACTAGATGAAGAGATAGGTTCCCCAAGACAAAAAAAGGGATTTTCCTGGGTTCAGAAAGGAAGATAATTTTGTGCGCTCTATAGAAATAGAGATCTTTACCCACAGCCTCATGGCAGCCTCTGGTTGATGGAGAGGAGAGAGATGACTTCATGGTGCCCTAGGGAGGTGGGATCCCAGGCACTGAGATTTCCAGGGAAGCCTCCAAAAATTTCAGTCAGCCAATAAGATGAACTTTGGTGTAGAATCCCGTTTTAAGGGAAGACAAGGAACTATGGATATAAAAAATAAACTTAAAATGCTTAATTCCTTGCATAAGATAGTATTTTATCGAGGTGCCTATAGCAGAGTGGTTTAACATAACCTGGTTTCAATTACTGAGTTCAGACCGTGAATCACACATTTATTTGCTGTGAGTCTTGAGGAAACATGTAAACTCTCAATGCATCAGTTTCTTCATGTTTAAAATGGGAATGGGGGCTTCCCTGGTGGCGCAGTGGTTGAGAGTCCACCTGCCGATGCAGGGAACACGGGTTCGTGCCCCGGTCCGGGAAGATCCCACATGCCGCGGAGCGGCTGGGCCCGTGAGCCATGGCCGCTGAGCCTGCGCGTCCTGAGCCTGTGCTCTGCAACGGGAGAGGCCACAGCAGTGAGAGGCCCGCGTACCGCAAAAAAAAAACACAAAAAAACAGGGAATGGTACTTAATAATACTAAGCCTACTTCAGTATTATGAGAATTAAAGTAAATAATATGTGTATATCTGGTATGATGAACAAGCAAGATGCATGAGATACAATTAGAAATCATCCTTATTTTAACTTCCTACTATCCTTTTAAAATTTATTTAGAAGAGAAGTCCTTCTTCTGCTGCTGGTTGAAAACACAGGCTGATGGATGAATTTTCGACTTCATTTTAGATATTAAGACCTTTTTCAGATTTCAAGGTTGCAAACATAATCTTAATTCTGAATATGGTCTGATCCCACATACCAGTAAAAACTCCAAATTTGATTTATAGTTCAATCTTCTCCTCGCTTTCATCTGAAAGATGGGAAAGGAGGGAAGGAAAGCTCTCCCTTGTTTGCTACTGCTGTAAGATGGCATTGTGCACACTGGGCCTGGCAGTTAAGTATGGATGACTCCTTGGCCATTTTATATATCTTTCGGTGCCCCCATGAGAACTTACCAGTACAAGCCGTACCTTGTCTTCCAGTTGCCACTTTCTCCCTCACTCCCTCAGTCCCCGTTTTCTTTTCTTTTTCTTTTTTCTTCTGGAGGTCCACAGAGCAGACTCTATTGCCTTCTGTCCTGTTACTTCCCCAGACAGTCCTCTGGGATAGGTTTTAAAACAGCTCCATGCTGGCACATGGTAAGTGTTTTTAAAAATGTCATTATTATTACCACAGTTGGAAATAACAGGTTTGAGAGGATTGTATGAAAAGACATATTTATCTAGTTTCAAATTAGGCACCTTATACTATAGATACATTGTTTTTATAGATACATTTTAAGAATGTTTCTTTAAATGAAAATTTGACAATTTGATGCTTTTCCCATGTACCTATTGTAAGTACCATACATGAGTTTACAAAGTATGAATGGGCCAACATAGGATTCATTAACTAAATATATGTGGATTTTTATGAAAGGGGCATTGAAGGCTTCCTGAAAGGAGGCAGCATTTGAATTAAGCCTTGGAATTTGAAGAGGGTTTTACCATGATAGGCCCAGATGGTGGGAAGGGGAAGGAGTGGGAAACCAGAGGCAAAAGAAATGTGTCTGGAGCTAATACTCATGAGTGACAGTGTGTTACAGCAGAGGTTGATTACAGGTAAAAGTTAAAGCTAGTATTGACTGAGGATTTCCTGAGTGCTTCATTTGGACTCCTTCATTTATTCTTCTCAAGTTTGTGAGGCAAGTACTGTGAGTATCCCTCTGTTATGCATAAGGACATTGAGCCTTAGAGAGGTGAGGGTAGTGGCCTGAGTTCTTCCAGCTGGAGAGGGCAGGACATGGGATTAGATCTGGCTGTCTGACCTGGGCAGGACCATGCCTAACTACTGCATTATGCAGGGCCCTTAGTTGTTAGGGGTTATAGGTGGCATTCATAATACACGTTGGATCATAAAGAAGGTTCAGGATGGTCTGCATAAGAAAAATTTTAATTTTGTACATCAATCTTTGAAAAACTTACCGTTTTTCACTATATAATACTTTTAATAATTTCCTGCCATTCCTTTCTTCTTCTTCCCTTCCTCCCTCCCTTCTTTCTTTCTTTTTTTTTTTATCAAGTTGTTATTAATCCAGGGACTGTGTTAGTCCCAGGATATATAATGGTGAACCAAAATATATGCAGTCTCTGCCCTCATGGGAATTATATTCTCCGGGTGGGAGGAAGATAGATATTTAAATAGTTTCTAAGATTAAAATTGCAAGTGTGAATTTTACCTAAATGAATGGAAATTTGAGCTATTACAGCTTAAAGTGGGAGCTTTGATTTGAAAGGCCAGGGGAGAATTAGTGACTTTGAACCAAGTTCTGAAAGCTAAATGAGAGTTAACTAGATGAAGTGGGAAGAGAGGAGTGCCCAGGCAATAGGAGCAGCATATGCAAAAGTCCTGTGGTAGGAAGAAGAATGGGCTATAAAGGCCTAAGTGGCTAAATCTGAGCATACCGGAGTGGGGCAATGTACAGAGCAAGACTGGAAAGGTGGGGGCCTGGTCATGCAGAGTCTTGCTGTACATGTTCGAGCTAGATATTTATCCTAAAGGCAAGGGGTTCTGACTTTTAAAATGAAGCATTTTAAGCAGGGGTGGCCCCATGCTCAGATTTCATTTTGAACATACAACCCTAGCTGCCCTGCGGGGAGCAGATTGGAAGCGAGAGAAGTGGAAGTAGTTGGAAGAAGTAGATTATTCAGTCAGCCAGGTAAGAGAGGCATTGCTTAAACCAGGGGGTGGCAGTGATGAAGGGAGATGGGGGGATTCAAGAGACGTTTAAGGGGTGAAATCAACAGGACTTTGGGATTGACTCCATATGAGGGGTGAGAAACAGGGGTGGCATTAAGCAGACTCTATGTTTCTGACTTGGAAACTGGATGGTTTGCAATCATTGAAAAAAGGAAGGCTAGCAATAGTTTTGTTTTGTTTTGTTTTGTTAAGGATTGGGTTGAGAGTAGCAGGGAAGACCATGAATTTTGAGTTAAATCACCTTTCAGATCTCAAAGATTTTTGGTAATGGAGTTTTAGCTTTGACTTACACTTTATCCCACCAGTACCCTACCGCTAATTTCCCCATTCCTGGCTCAGTTCCTATCCTGTATGAAAACTGGGTCATCACAGACTGACAGTCAAGGGCTGCTGTCCAGTCGTTCACTGGACATGCCCTATAGCCCCTCAGATTCAACCTCTCCCTCCTGCAGATCCCAGAGCCAGCCTGGCTGCCCAGAGTAGACCTCAGATAGCTCAGGTGCTCTAGGCTTGTTACCTCAACTCAGAATACGACGTGCGACCCCTCCTGGTGCTGATAAGGGCTGTCCAGCTGCTCCTATCTCGCTTCACTCTTGCTGGTTTGGTTTTATCATCACTGGCTCCCCTCTGCCCATGTCTTGCTTGCCACCTCCTCTCCACCTCCTTCCCAGTAGTTCCCAGCATGTCTTATGGAGGGATCCACATTATATGACTAGTGGAGATGAATAATTCCTTCCTTCCTTCCTCTGGTCCTTCCCTCTGTCCTTCCTCAGAAACAATTCATGATTCTCAAGTGAAGCTGCTAACCTGAAAACTATCCACCAGATGGCACCAAAACATTATATTCCAAGTGTTCGGCCCTCAGTACACCTTCAAGAAAGCCCGAAGGTTTCACTACTACGAGATGATAAAGCAGAGCCCCAGGTGCCAGTTCAACAGAAATTAAAATTCCCACTCGAACCTCCCAGAATATTTGGTTTTGGATTTTGTCGAGAGAGAGAGAGAGAGAGAGAGAGAGAGAGAGAGAGAGAGAAAGAGAGAAAGAGAGAGGGAGAGAGAGAGAAAGGGAGAGAGAGGAGAGAGAGAGAGAGAGGGAGGGGGGAGAGAGAGGGGGGGGGAGAGAGAGAGGGAGAGGGAGAGGGGGAGGGGGAGAGGGAGAGGGAGAGAGAGAGAGAGAGGAGACAGAGAGGGAGAGGGGGAGAGAGAGAGAGGGAGAGAGAGAGGGAGAGGAGAGGGGGGAGAGAGAGAGGGAGAGAGAGAGAGAGAGAGAACACCTTTCTCAGTAAACAATCTTTATTTTTTATTTTCTGCTCTTTAGATTCTGGATAAAAGACTATGATGGACATTACAAAATGAGGAACATGAATATTTTCAGGGACACTGTCATTTTCACTTGTGTTTCCTTCACTGTCCTTTTCTTAGTGCTAAAGCTTTCCTTGTTACAGAACATCATGTCAAGAATAGAAATACAATAGCTCCCTCTTCCCAAAGTAATAATTAAGATTAAGTGAAAACAAATGTATGCCTCCAGCATCCTAGTTAAACAGAAGAGTAAAATTAACCATTTTCTCTAGTTTTAAAATGTAACTGTAATTTTTTTCCGTTTCAACATTTAGCTATCATTAATATAGCAAAAATAGTATGAGTGACCATTTAAATGATTAAAACAGTTAATGAAATGAACATATCTTCTTGGTATTATCTTCTAACTGTGGGATAGTGTTTTCTTCAATCAACATAATTAACAATTATGTTGTTGATGACAGTTTAAGAGACTTTGAGGGTTGTTTGTTGTTGTTAGTAATATTTCAGTGGCTTAAAAAATACCACACCCCTTATAAATTAACATTTTTTACTGGGTGATCAAATGTCTATCTGGCCAAATTTAGTCAAAACTTCATATGAGGAAATATCTATAAGGATTTGTGCTTTCAAATTTGGAGATCTGGGTACTGAGTGATTAAAGACTTTGCCAGGGGATGGAAAATGGGTAAAGAAACAATAGATGTTAAAATTTACTATTTTGATTCTTCTTTGGAGGCAAAAGAAATGATCTATGAATAAATGCACAGCAGGAAGTGAATTTTTAAAAGGAAGACATGTTAAGAAATAATTTGATGTTAACTCAGTTTTGTGTATATATTTTTATAATATTTCGTATGTATACTCTTTTGTCAAATTTGGCTGGCCAGCAATTGTAACATGCACATATATATACATAGAGTACATAAATATTCCTTGTTTTGCAAAGGTGTGTGTGCATGGGGGGTGGTGCTGTGTTTTTCCACTGCACAGAATAGAATGTGTCTTGCTCTAAAGCTTGGATGAATGTCTAGATGCTTCCCTACCCTAGGGAGTCATCTGAATGTCCACAGTTCCCAGAGTGCTTTGGGATCACTTAGGCTAAAAGAGGCTACTTATTGTGAAGCTATCTTGTTTTATTCCTAAAGGAATTTCATCATTTTATATTTGTGAAAACTGTCAATGCATCTTTCTCAAAATGCAATTACCTGAAAGAAGCAAACCAACACAGAGTGGACCCCTTGTCTTCAAAGTCATTTTATTAAGAGTAAATTAGACTGAATAAGTGATAGTCTGAAATGCATTTTCAATAGATTGCTGTCAGCCTTGCTACCTGTCAAACAGAGAGGCCTGAAGTTTCATAGTGACATATGGATTAGCCCAGTCTTCCCTGCAGCGTGAAAACAAAAGACAATTGGTGATGCATGGGGCAAACTCATCTTAAAACAGAGATATCAACAAAGGAATATGACAGCACGAAAAGACAGAGTGCAGCCTGCTGTCCACATTTACAAAGAGATTCTGTCTGAATCCATAACTTCAATACACTATGAGACAGAAAAAGAGAAAATACACGTTAAGTGTAATTGTTCATCGGGTAGTTTGCTTTAGCAAATGCTGAATTTCATTCTCGGAAGGGAGAAAGAAGTGGGAACAATGGATAAAATAGCTGCAGTTATAAAGAGTCATTAAGAAGAACCATATGGAATTAGAATTATTTGATTTTTTAAAATCATCCATCATAGGGACTTTAAATGAATGTTCAAAATTCTCATCCATTAATCAATTGAAAAAATAAAGGCTAAAGTCACAAAAGAACCTCAAGAGCAAAAAACTCTTTTCCCAGTTAGAGCTTTAAACTAGAGTGGCAAGGTCATTTAGTTCAGGGTCTGTGTGAAAAAGAAGTGCATATCAAAGTAAGAGAAAATCATACAGATCTGCTTAGGTCTGGGAAAATACAGTATGGATTTTTTTTTAATACCTCATGTGAACAATTACCTAGGCCACTTGTATGACCAGTAACTTACAATTAAATAGAAATGAAAGTTCCTCTCATAGTCATTTTAATCCATACATCCTAAGGGACTCAAAAAACAAGTGTAATAACTAACACGATGCAAAAGTCAGTGAAGGAAAATGGTGCGTTGAATTATAGAAAATTCTGATTTTCTAAGCTTAGGATTAGATGCTAAAAGACCAAAGTAAGAGCGTTTTGCAGTTACGCAGTGGCCACCAGAGACCCATGCAGAGCTCAGAAGGAAAAGTTCAGGAAAGGGCAACTTTGGGGTAATCCTGAAGGAGTTTGCCCATGGGACAGGGGTCAGTGATGGGTGCTATTTTGTCAAATCATCACCTGCATGATGGCTTCCTTTGGCGACAGGGCTGGCTCTGAAAATGGGAATAGGCAGCTGTCTACAGAGGGTCACTTAAAATGGGAACTGGAAGCCTCATTGGGGTGCCTTGACACTTCTGTGATTAGTCACGTGTTAAGTGTTCATGGATATTTTACACAAGTGGAGGATGGGGGCATATTTTCTAATTAATATATTAGGGAGCTTTAGGATATCCATGTCCTTCCTAGGAAAGTGCAGAGTCCCGAAGGTTTGAAAAATGGAACAAATGAGTTTTGGGTGTTTTCCTTGGCCGAGCCAGAGGACACACATTTAAGATACTATTGATACATCAGAAGTCATGAGGTTTGGGAGGGGGCTGAGGTTATCAGAAATCAGTAGGGAAGTAGGAAAGAAATTAAGGGCATCAGTGGAAGCATTTCCAAAATTCATAATTTTGCCTTTAAGCAGAGTTCTTCCCAGAGAATTTAGCTTATTGATATTTGCTTTAGTCCTCTATGGCCTTAAACATGCATAGGAAAATTACGTAGGAATAAAATAGACATGTTTGTTGTATACTTTACATCATTTTTTAACACTTGTGTTTTCTTGTAATGTCCCTTTGTTTTCTCTATTCATTATATCTCTGTCAATAAATGTTTCTTTTTGAGTAGCATCGACATATATACACTACCAAATGTAAAATAGATAGCTAGTGGGAAGCAGCCGCATAGCACAGGGAGATCAGCTCGGTGCTCTGTGACCACCTAGAGGGGTGGGATAGGGAGGGTGGAAGGGAGGCTCAAGAGGGAGGGGATATGCAGACATATGTATGCATATGGCTGATTCACTTTGGTGTACAACAGAAACTAACACAGTGTTGTGAAGCAATTATACTCCAAGAAAGACCTAGTAAATATAAATAAATAAATAAATGTCTCTTTTTCCCACATACCCTTAGGAATCTGCTTTGATTTCTCATTTTTGGAGTCTAAACTCACACCCCTGAGACCACAGTGTGTACTCTTCTGACATAATTGCTGTTGATTTCGTTGCTATTAGATTTGTTCTTGTTGTTGTTGTACCGGTGTGGCTACACTATTATCTGAGCATTAACACACTGTGTCAGATAATTTTCAACTGCATAAAAGGGATCATAGTCGATTATCCAAATGAAGGTTTCTTTTTCTCTCGTAGAAAATAGACCAGGATCAGCCAGCCAGGACTTTTACAGTGGCTCTCATTAACATCAGAATCTAGATGCTTTCTCTCTTTCTGCTCCTCCATTTTTGGCTTATGACTTTTATCCGCCTGGTCACCTCATGAATCCCAGATGTTTGATCTCTAGCCTTTCCTGAGCATTACAAGTGGAGGAGGAACAAAGCCACATGGAGAAAGGGTGGTGTCTTTATCAGCAAAGCAAAGCTCTTCTAGATATCTCCAGGCATCTGCTTACATTTTCTTCACCCAAACTGTGTCTGATGACCATCCCTATCTTGAGAATGCTTGGAAATACAGCTTTTAGCTGGTCACGAAACCAGTTCTCTATTTGTATGGAAGAAGGAAAGACTTAGAGATATTGGTAGGTGACCAGCAGTCTCTACCTTACACTGACTTTTCTGCAGAGTATATGTAGAGCGGAATAGGAAAATGCATTTCTAAAAAGATTCCATATTTAACTGCTTAGGGTATAAAGAAAAGATCTTGGAGGGAAATGTAGAGCAATGGATGGATGGTTGAAAATTCTAGCCGGGAATGTTGAAGAGGTTGATGTTTGGCCCAAGTGCACCAAGAAAGCTATTTTTTATTTTAAAAGGGTTAGAGGTTGACTTGTGTGGAATAAAGGTAGAGGCACAGGAAAGAATACTAACATGAAGGAAAAGAAAAAGATGACCGTGACTTGTTCCTTCATAATGTTTGAAAACCAAAGATAGGTAGGTGAATTTCACCTATCTGCACCGCACATGGGGCGGTAATGATGAATAAAGGCAGGCAGAACAGGCCAGTTCTGGCTTCTTGACTCTTTGCTGCTTGGGTGACTCAGTTACTTAGCCTCTATCCCCATGTCTGTGGAATTGAGACATTGACTATTCCTATCCCATTGCTTTGCAAGATTAAATGTTATAATGCCCAACCCATAACAATCCATCAAACCATGCTAAGTATCATCACCATTAATCTCATGACTGCAGGCCTGGAAAGTATTTCACTGATTCTGCCTCTATCTTCACACAGCTGTTCTGTGTGATCTTGGACAAGTCATTTAACTCTGGGTGCAGATTTTTTATTTCAGTAAAATGAATGTAGTAATATCAACCTCATGCACTAGTTGTAACAAACAAATAACAGACTTATGTAAAGATCCTTTAAATGGAGAATCTTTATATCCAAGTGTGAGATATTATTAGTGTTACTATATTGCCTATACTTTTTTTCCCCTTTCCTATTTGTTACTTTTTTTTTCTCTACTCTCTGCTTACTTTCTCAAATGAAATTGGCACAGGGTAGAGTAGCTAATATTTGGGATCTTTCTAAAAATTAGAGTTGACAAATAGGGATGGTATTCCATCAATCTGTAGCCGCTAGTGCCCAAATATTTATCTGTGAGAAACTGAGCTGTGGTCTAAAATACTCCTTGTGAGTTTTCGCTCAGATGGAAAAATTGTGGTTTCAAGCTGTGTGTGCCAGAGACCAATGTACTCTTCTGACATGTTACAAGTTCTAACTGCTTCCTTTCGGCTTTGAAAAGTATTAAAATTTTCTACCGTTATGATAAACAATTCCCATTTAAAACAATCTCAGCTTGGAGAGTCTGCAGAGGAGAACAGTGCAGATGATCTGCCTCTGCTGGCAGGAGTTGTCACTGATCTCCACTGCCCCCTGCCTCAGCCCTGGGGCAATTCCACATGCACTCGGCCTTAACAGCACTACAGTTCCCACAGATGTTGTCAGCTTTAGTCACTTTAAGTGGTCTCTGGTAGGCAGTAAAGAAATGGTTTCAGTAGGATATTCTTAATTTTTAGAGTTCAGGTAGATACTAACACATTCCTTTTATGCCTCCTAAATATATATGAATACTATATATATATATGAGTGCAATATATTGAATTTCTATTCCAATTTTCCATAATTTTATTTAAGGGACACTTAGTACTTGATAACAGCTTTTTCCAGATTGATGCAGCAGAACTTTTGTTTTTCACCATTAATTCTAAAACCTTAAAAATGAGGCTGAGTAATGGCTGGCATTTTTCTTTTTTATGTGTTAGGAAGAAGAGTTCTTTGTATCTGGCTTCAGCTCTCCTTTAGTTTATCCCTCTTTTCTGCCCTTCTTTCTTACCCTACTTATAGACAAGATCAATGTCGTTCAAGATGTCAGCCAGCACTTAGGCAAAGCACATGGGTGCCATTGTCTTATATGATGCCCGTGGTTTGGATCTCATTCTCAAGGACACAGGACTAGGGGACTCAATTGACTAGATGCTGAGGAAGTGGGTCACAATCAAGAGACCCATTAGGGATTTCTTTACAAGTAAGAAGGCCAATATACTAATTTATAGTAGAAAATATTTCTTATCACAAGAATATCTATGACTAACCATCCCTGGTATTAGCAGGCCCACCCCTAACCGTGTGGGGCTGAGACGGGGGTACTAATCGGGGCCCACGTACCATGTAAATGTTTAGGAGTAATAAATTAATATATGATTGATCAAAATATGTTCTGTCTTCCTACCTTGACAAATGTTCCTACCTTGACAAATGTACCTTTGTTATAATCTAGAAGGCCAGGTTAGGATTAGAATTCTTCACTTTCCTTGTGGGGAGGAGCCAGTTTCATGGCTCCCAGCCTCCATGCCTATGCTCGCCAGCCTCTGACCCATCTCTTTTCATCCCTGGATCTTTCCATGGCCTGCCAAGCATCTCACATGTATGTTGTGAACACCTCAACTGACACAAGCACAAGTTCATCCGTTCCACCAGCAAACAGCCACCCACCGGCCATTCCTCTGCCTGGCTTTGGGAGGTGAGACCCAGGGAAGAGACAGTACAGACTAGTGTGGCAAACTTGGAGCCATTTAGGTAGGAACTATAGGGTCCTGGGCAATCAGAACATGATGCTAGAGCCAGCCCAGATGCCCAGAGTAGACTTAAGTTGTCTCAGGTGCTCTAGGCTGGTGACCTTGACTCAGACCACAATGTAGGGGCCCTCCTAACACTGATTAGTGCCGTTCAGCTGTTCTGTCCTTGCTTCAGCTCTTGCTAGTTTGGCTTCATCACCACTCACTTCTCCTCCACCCCCACCATCTGGACTACTGCTCTCCTCCATCTCCTTACCAGTAATCCCCACCATCCCACACTCTCCCTGCCCCTCCACTCTGCCTAGAAAGCTTTATATGGACCCTCAGATCCTTGTTTCCAGAAAGGACAAACATCAATTACCTTTAATCAAATAAATTTTAGGTCTGCCATCTGGAAATTCCCCTGAGTCACCTTGCCTGGATTTGGGGTGGGTCCCTTAACTCCTCAGTTATCTGTTCTTAGGAATTTCCTGCGTTTATGTACCTATTACTGTTCTCATCTTTTGGATGAGCTTCCTTAACCGTTATGAAAAATCATTAAGAAGTATTTCACTGGTTATCAGGATGATCTTAATATAAGTTTCGCCCCCCATATTCTTTTTAAAAAATTTTTAATTGAAGTATAGTTGATTTACAATGTTGTGTTAGTTTCTGGTGTACAGCAAGGTGATTCAGTTATACATGTATATATATATATATATATATATATATATATTCTTTTTCATATTCTTTTCCATTATGATTTATTACAGGATATTGAATATAGTTCCCTGTGCTATACAGTAGGACCTTGCTGTTTACCTATTCTATATATAGTAGCTCGTACCTGCTAACCCCAAACTCTTAATTTATTCCCACCCCATATTCTTAAGTAAAGACTTAGTATAAATTCCTCCTCACTATTATTAAATAACCACTTCAAGTTCCTCACAGGAATCAGTGGTTCTCAAACCCTAGGAAGTATCAGAGTCATCTGGAGGGCTTGTGAACCCCAGATTACTGGCTGGGGAATATGTGTGTATGTGTGAGAATTTCCATTTGTAACAAGTTGCCAGGTGATACTGATGCTGCTGGTACAGGGGATGCACTTGGAGAACCACTGCTCTTCATGTGCACTGTTCAGTCTCCTCTCATTCACTCTTCAGTACAGCACAGTCTATCTTCCAACCTCGCCATCTACTGACATTGCTCTGACAAGAGTCACCAGTGCTCTCCTATGGCTAAATCCAGTGCTTAATGGCTAAGTCTAAAGGACACTTTTCATGTCCAATAGATTCTTAGGAATTTTCGGATGTGTTTGATGTGATTTACCCCTACTTCCATGTTCCTTCTTTTGAGTTTTATTTCATACAACTTTCTGGCTCTTCTACTGGTCTGGATTCTATGCTCTTCTTGCTTCACTCTCCACCTGGAGGGCCTCTACCCACTCATCTTTCTAGACTGGGGCCCAGTGTCACTTCCTCAAAGAAGTGGTTCCTTTTCTTGTCCCAGAAACATGGATGACCCTTTCTTTTTCTTTCCCATTCTACTCTACTCATGCTTATATCATTCTCTCTGTAATGCCTATAATGGCATATATTTACTAGTCTCCTTACTAAGGGGAGTAAGGATTTTGACCAGATTTTTCCAAGTATTGCTAAACAGTAGGTGTAAAAACTTCCTATGGTTCCTTAAATCCCTGCTGTGTACCAGTGTCCACTCTCATTCTCTGGGATGTAGCAAAGGTATGTTTATGTGACGCACATAAGAAGGGTAAAAGCTAAGTCTCTGGATTGGGACAGATGTCAACTGCTGTGTTTCCCCTTGACAAAGTGCTGGTTGCCCATGAAGCGAAATTCTCTACAGATGCAGTTACCAGTGGCAGGAACTGTTAGCATTATCTTGAGAGTGTGGAATGTTTTGCAGGCCTGGTAGTCTGAGGATGAAAATTCAGCTCCCATTCATCTCCCAGATGCCTGAACAATGCCATAGTTGCCCTTTGCTGGAAATATATTTCAGTTCACATGGCTTTAGTGGATTTGGCCCTCTCTTCCCTTTCTCATTAAACTCTCTGCCCTCATCCTTTCCCCTTTCATCTCTCCTCCCTGAAAGAAAAGGAGAATCTTTATCTTTGAAGCAAATATTTTATCCATTATAGGAGCTCACTATGTCCTTTAGGCTTAAATCTTTGGAAGCAAAGTCAGAAAGAAGGAAGACTTTTTTTCTTCTTTGCTTTTTTCACCCAATTATGTCACTCTTCTCAGTAATATGCACAGCACAGACTTGGTGCTTCTCTGTAGGATAATGTGAGGGTGAGAAATACTCCGTCTGCAAAAAGAAAATATGCTGGTTATTATGCCAAAACATAGCCTATAATTCAATTCATTGTGCTGCCAGAAAACCTGACTATAACCTCTCTGCGGCCAGGAACTCTATGCTATTCATCTTTGTAGCTACCTTGCCTATTACACCTGTCATGCCTGTCATGTTTATTAGGGAATCAGGAGGTATCATCATTTCACACAAAATGATAGCCTATTGCCACCATCTTTAGAAGAGTTTCAAAGAATACACAGTTAACCCCTAATATTAATGCACCTTGGAGCTTTAGGTCAGTAGGTCTGAAAAGAGCCTCTTGAATAATCATCTTTTCCCTCCTCCAAAGCCCTGTTTCTCCATATAATCTGGGGTCAGTAACAGCAGTAAGAAAGCCAGCAGCAGTCACATATGTGCAAGTCAAGCTTCTCTCCATCTGCTTCCTCCTTAGGGAAAATCTAATGCTAAAATGACTTTCTAAGGGGAGGAAGCACAGCTGTTTTCACCACCATCTATGGCGTCACGGGATAAAAAAAACCTGCTTCCTTTCCCCTTAAGCTCTGGTTTCTTTTGGACACGTTTTGGATGGCAGCGATAATTCATTTTGCTGCTGGGATGCTGGTTCCAACAGCACCTCCTTTGATGCTTTGGCCTCCACTCCATTTATCTCTGGCCCTGGGAGCCAGGGAGACAGGGCTATTTCTATCTCAGGCATCTGTGTTTTTGATCAGCTCATGTGTTAGGCCAATCTAAGTGTGAGGAGGAACTGAAACTACTTCACACTTGTCTGAAGTAGTGCCTTCATTTGGGTGAGGGGCAGAGAAGTGTGTGTTGATGCCGAGATGCCTGAGTCAGAGGGCAGAGATTCCGGCAGGGACACCGTCACTGCCTTTGACAGTCCTGGTGGAATCCAAGAAATGTAGAATGTGAGTTATAGAGGAAAACTTTGGACAAATCTGGCAAAGTCTTCATATTTCTTTCTCTAAGAATGAAACTATGTCTAGATAGAATCACTTTTTATTTTTCCAGCCCCCAAAATAAGATTATAGCCTGGCCAAGTGACCTCAGGTTTTTTACTGTAGTTTACTCACCTATGTGGAGGTCCTGATTTTCCAGAGGAGCTCTAACTTTAAAAGTTAAAATTGTATACTGATAACTCTTAGATTCTTTTATTTCTTTCATGTGATATCATTCTTCTCAAGAAGGAACCCTTAATTCTCGTTAGTTTGAAGGGCCTGACATTAGTGTGATTTCAATACTCCCCATATGATTGTTGTACAGCCAGGGCCGAGAGCCACTGACTGAGAACCCATAAGAGCATCTCACTCTAAAGTGTAATTCGATGAGTCAAAGATTTACTAATAACTTACTGATATAATCTATCGAGTGGTTTCTTACTCCAGACTATAGCAGTATATAGTTGGCATCTTTAAATTTCATAATTTGTTTTCAGTACAGAAATATATTGGAGTTGGAATACAGGGCTAAGTGACTGTTTCCTTTGTGACTTAACAATGATACTGTGAGAGCTTACGTTTTATGGTGTTTTTTTTTTTGAGGTATGCAGGCCTCTCACTGTTGTGGCCTCTCCCGTTGCGGAGCACAGCCTCCGGACGTGCAGGCTCAGCGGCCATGGCTCACGGGCCCCGCCGCTCCGCGGCATGTGGGATCTTCGCGGGCCAGGTCAGGAACCCGTGTCCCTTGCATCGGCAGACGGACTCTCAACCACTGCGCCACCAGGGAAGCCCGGTCCCTTACATTTTATCAACAGCATTTATACAACCTCATTTTATTTTGGAAACAATTCCACTTCGTCAGTATTTTGGCATTTGTAATGATATGAGGGAAATATTTTTAGAATGCTTCATGAGGAATATTATCAGAAAAGTTGCTTTTCTCTCTGCACACGGTCCGCCCTGTGGTCCCAGCAAAGGTCAAAGTCGGGGATGTGAAATAGAAAAACACTTGACAAACCCAAAGATGTGTAAAGCCGGCCCCTTTCATCTCATGTAGGAAAGGGAAGGAGAAAAGGCTACAAAATGAGGGGAGGTGGGGGCTTCCCTGGTGGCGTAGTGGTTGAGAGTCTGCCTGGCGATGCAAGGGACACGGGTTCGTGCCCCGGTCCAGGAAGATCCCACATGCGGCGGAGCGGCGGGGCCCGTGAGCTATAGCCGCTGAGCCTGCGCGTCCGCAGCCTGTGCTCCGCAATGGGAGAGGCCACAACGGTGAGAGGCCTGCGTGCCACACACACACACACACACAAATGAGGGGAGGTAATTGGTGAGACATGGCTGCAATGCCGTTCTTTCTCTGGATTGAATACCCCAGAGGACATCTGGGACAGTGGCAGCCATTTTGAGAGGAAATCTGAAAGCAGAGCTGTATTCTGGTCTCCCGTTGAAACGTAGGAATAGAGTAAAAGTGGAAGCAGGACGTTTGTGTCCTGCTTGTAATAATTGTGTAAAGTTCCATGTGACTTGGAAAGGCTGCAGATGTTCTCTTGGCCCCTACAAGAAAGCAGAAGGTTGAGAGCCATTGGCTTACTCTGATGCTATGAAGTGGAGAATATAGACAGGACTCAGAGAGCTCTGAATCAGTGAGAACCAAGGTTGGGTCAAGTCCTTAGGGGAGGGCAACTCCACAGCTATTTTAGTTCTCCCCTGAACTCATGGAAACTGCTCCAGACTCCTGGGTTATCTAACTATGTCTGTTCTGAATGCACACTGGTCTAGAGTAAGTGGCAGCTGAATGGTTTAACGTGGATGATTCACACTGAGAGGCGTGGACTAGAAAGACCATGTGGTCAGACAGACCTCATCTGGTTCCAACACTCTCTAGTTTGTTCTCCTTAAACAAGTCATTTAACACCTCTCAGCTGAGAATTCTTCTCTCAGCCTCAGACACTTACATCTAGCTCTTAGAGCAATATAAAAATTAACTACATAACTCTACTCATTAATTTTGGTCTCTTTGGGTCATTGCAGAACTGGACCTGGTCTATAGTGAGTGCTTATACTGGTCTATAAGCAACTGTTGAATGAATTGAATGAATGTCTCAGTTGAATGAATTGAATGAATGTCTCGGCCAAGAGGCTTTTAGCTACAAGTGGCAGACGACCCAACTCAGATGCTCTTCAAGATGAATAAAATTTTAATATATAGGAAACATAATTGAGAAAGTCCAGAAACTTGGCAATGATCAATTATGGTTGAATTGATAGCCCTGTTTTTGTTTTTTTTTAATCTTTTGTAATTCTCTGACTTTGACCTCCTGCCCATGCTGACTTCTTCATAGCTGTACTGATGGCTGCAAGAGTCCTAGACAAAGAAAATTCAGAGAAAAAGAGGACATTTTTGGTGATTCTATCTTCGGAGTGAGGAAATATCTTTCCCAGAACTCCCATCAAAGTTCTCTTCTTGTCTCATTTGACCAAATTGTAACACATGCTCATTTTTGAGTCAAACTCTCAATTAATGCAGTGCACTGACTGCTCAAGGCCTGGGTTCCTGTGCCCGTCACTTCAGGGACAAAGGGATTATCCTTAGAATAATCAGTCTCTGAAGCTAGCAGAAGGGCCAGCTCTGCCTGAAGCACCTGGGTCATATGTGGGAGGGGTGGGTACTTGAACCCAAATTAAGGTACTTTTTGGAAGGAGAAAATGGATGCTGGTGACACAGTCAACCACTAATGTTTACCACAATATGTAAGCACCAGCACTGTATTTGACAGGTAGTGGGCTCTCAATTAATGCTGCCTTTGTTTCTCTTATAAGCAGGACTTGTATAAGAACTCAAAGAAAGTGAACACGTTTTCTGGGGTGGACAGTAAGTAGATTAGTGGGATTGGAGGAGGATGGAGAGTATATCAGTCAGAATCCCAGTAGCAAACACATAATACACTCAGATGAGGCAACTGAGGAGAATTTTTACAAAAGGGCTATTTACAAAGCAAAGGGAACCAACCAGGGATAGAGAGGCACTGCAGTGTTGGCAATGAGGGGTGTGTTACTACCCCTAGGACTGAAGGGGCAATGGGAGGAAACTGTTAATAAACCTGGACAGAGTAGCTCTCAGTTGGTCTCAGTAGTAGGGGTGGAAGTGGGGGAAGGGAGGGGATTTTTCCTCTTAGGGTACATTTGGCAATGTCTGGAAACATTTTAGATAGTCATGACTTATGAGATGCTATTGACTTCTAGTGGGTAAAGCCCAGGGATGCTGTTACACAGATCCATACAATAAAGTATTGTCCTGCCCAGAATGTCAATAGTGTCAAGGTTGAGGAACCCTATACCAGAGAAAGCACTGTGAAAACAGAGGGATGCTCAAAGTCTGGCCTTTGCATATAACTCCAAGCAGCCAGAGACAGGGAGAGAGCTCGAGCAGGAGATACATTCCCTGCCTCCTGCTGGCCCATATCCCCGTGGCTCCCCCTGAGTAGCAGGCTCATTTTTGTAGTTCAGCAATTGTTTAACTGGTTTTGGTGGCCTTCGAAAACCTATCCATTGGATGGAGACCAAACCTATTATAGAAAGGGTCATCATATGACTATTACCTTCTTCAGTTTTGCGTAGGGGTTAATAAGAAAATAGTCATTTGAGACTGTCCTATGTAAAGAAATGAAAGACTTAATTTTCACTGATTTTTGCCACTCTGGCCTCTGACCAGCATGTTTGAGAATTAGACATATATACACTATTGATACACTATATGTACCCATATATACACTATTTATACTGCATGTATAAAGTAGATAACTAATGAGAACCTACTGTATAGCACAGGGAACTCTACTTAGTGCTCTGTGGTGACCTAAATGGGAAGGAAATCCAAAAGAGAGGGGATATGTGTATACGTATAGCTGATTCACTTTGCTGTGCAGTAGAAACTAACACAACATTGTAAAGCAACTATACTCCAATAAAAATTTTAAAAAAGAAAGAGAAGTAGACGTAGGTTTTTTTTTTTTTTTTTCCTTATTATAGATTTTTTTCCCCTTAAGTAAGTATGGAGCAAACTTTTGTGTAGTTTATTATCTGAGCTTGTTATTTATCAATAATTAATTAGAAAAAGTATAAGTGGAAAATACGGACGTTTACTCCTTTCTTACTTCATGCACTTTTGAAGGTGTTCACCCTGTTGTCTGAGACATTCCACTTCAGGGTGTTTCAGTTGGAGGATAACTGGAAAGAAGACGCTCTGAAACTTAAACAAATTAAAGTAATTTAAGACCTTGCACCCCTTGGCTAAGTAGAAGTAAAGCCATGCCGGACAGAATGATCACCAGGTCTACAGCCATGTGAAGACATTCAAGGCTCTTTTCAGTGAGAGTCAAGATAAAAGCAAACTTATGAGTGAAGTAAGAAGCCTAATTTTGTGCTACGGATAATAATTAGCTTCTTGTTTGCTTCTTTCTGGAATTTTTACTATTAGATTTATTTATTTACAGCTAAATGAACGAAGTCATCTAACATATTGTAAACAAACATGGGCATATTTATCAAATTGTATCTGTGGAATGTCTTGGAGATTTGTAATTATTTTATCTTAAAATTCAAACCCAAACAACTGCTTGGTTCATGCAGTTCTAGTAAGTTAGTAGCGAGGAACAGAGGCACAGTCTGGGAGACCCTTATAACTCACTTAGGATGTGCCCCCCCATACCTACAGTGATGGAAATGACACGTGCAGCCCACGGAAGTAAAGAAGTAAATGCGGGGGCTTCCTTGGTGGCGCAGTTGTTGAGAGTCCACCTGCCGATGCAGGGGACATGGGTTCATGCCCTGGTCCCGGGGGATCCCACATGCCGCGGAGCGGCTGGGCCCGTGAGCCATGGCCGTTGAGCCTGCGCGTCCGCAACGGGAGAGGCCACAACAGTGAGAGGCCCACGTACTGCAAAACAAACAAACAAACAAACAAACAAAAAGTAAATGCGCTGACAGATGCATCCTGGACCTAGAAAAACCTGTGTAGAAATACAAATCTGGAAGATTTGTAGTAAAAGTTTTTCGGTTACTCCACCTGCATTTCTGTGTGCAGCTATAGTAGTTTTGAGGGTTTTTTGTTTGTTTGTTTGAAGCAAGCTGAATAGCAAGGTATTAACTATAGACCACAAAAACTTCAAGGGAAGTATGCAGAGAAATTCATTTAGCCTGCTGCTTATCCCTCAGCTGAAAGAGCATGGTCTCTGTTTTGTTTTTGATAAGCCAATGAATTGAAATTAAGATTTGGATATCAAAAAGAAGTTAGAATTTCAGGAGATGAACCCAAACCACTAAAACCCTGAGAGATAAAAAGGTGTTCTTTTTAAATTTCATTATTGTGTCTCCTTTTCCAGCCTCCCCGCTGTCCAACAAAATCCTTCAGAAAGTAGTTACATGTCAAAATCAAACATAGTGAGGCACATTTTTTTTCCTAAAGAGAATATACTCAGAATATTTTCAAAGCTTCTTTAAGAACGGAGGCAGATACTGACAACCTTGAAAACCTTGAAGTGAGAGTCCAGGGAGGGGTTTAGTGCAAAACCTCCTGCAGAAAGCTCACATGAGGCACCAGAGAGGTCTGGTGAGAGAACATTACTTTGTGGACATAGATGCCCAAACTTTACCTTCACTCCCCCAACCTTTGCAATGGAACCATTCCTTTGAACAACCAGGAAATAAACTCAACTTTAGCTTCAGTGTTTTCCAATGAAGCAACCTACCAATTATACCCGAAGACACTCCCTCACTCCCCTGTCACTCCAGGCCAGCACCTCTTGTCACACTCTACGTAACACTCCAATGCGTTCCATATGTGCCTATGTCTGTGTACAAATCATCCATAATACACACTTTGTTTTTTTTTGAGTGGAGACATTACTCTGTATTCCAAGTTGTCTAAGGCTATTCCGTATGATGAATGTGCTGATAACTTTCTGCTATTATTCATCTATTTGGCCAATCACCTCTCAGCATGTCTTCTAGCTCCGATGGCACACACAATCACAGCTTATCTCTTGATCATACATTGTAGCTCAACACAATTTTATCTCTGAAACTACGTACTGTAGCAGGTGTATCTTCCATTATGCCTCTGCCCTTTTTATTCATCTTCCTGGACTGGGAATCCTAAAAGTGGCAATCTTGGAAAGCAAGGTAATGAATCACAGGTCCTACGACACATCTGCTCTCCTTCTAGACCATATAAAAGTGCTTGCTATAAAAGTGATGGATTCCCTAAGCTTGTTGTTCATCTCCTGTGACACACTCCACTCCGTGTTCAAGTTCTATCTGACTCTCTGTATAGCCCTGTGGAATTTGGAGCTTAGGGAACCAGCACATACATACTGATATGTTTGCTATTGCTTTTGCTGTGAGTAATAAAGGCCCTTGTTTCTGACAGAGAGTCTTGTGTCTAGCAACCACAGAACTGCAGAAGGCTACTTGCTCACTTTGCATAGCTATTTCATTCAGTGTTCTACTGCTTCCATCCTCCCTCCACTCTGTCAAACTCATTTAAGTAGGATAGAATCTCCACAGCTGTGAGCCCGTACATCTACCTAAATGCACGGGCATTCCCTTCTACCCTTCCTTCCCTCCTGGCTTCCTACCGGTTTTATCTATCTATCTATCTATCTATCTATCTATACATCCATCCATCTCTACTTATCTGTCATCTACCATTTTTTTCATTTATTCAACAAATGTTTACTGAGCATCTCCTTTCCTTCAGGCACTGTTCCAGAATATGCAAATTCAGGAGCAAGCACAACCAGCTAATATCTCTCATTGTTGTATCTTTATCTTCATCTTTATTTCAAAAAAAATATTAAAAAACAGATTTCAAGGAATACATACAAATAGCACAGTCCATACTAGATATAGGTAAAGAAGAGATGAAAAACAAAGAGAAAAAGGGGAACAGTGCTTAGGGGTGAGATTAATACAAAAGATGAAACATACTTGTTTTTGCTGCAAATTTGGCTCTAAGGTTTATGCTGAAAATTTCTAAGTTCTCTGGGTACAGAAAAGCTTCCTAGAATGGGCACATCTTTCAAGAAGGCCTAATGGCCAGGCACATAATTATCTTCCTTGTGAGATTCTTTCGAGTTGAAAGTGCTCTGCTATTCTGTGGGGGCATCTAATCATGGGGACCAGGATTAAACCGCAGAGTAAGAGCTCATCTAAGCCACGCCCATTTCCTGGGCTTAGGCTCTTCATTCATAAATTGGTCTATTGTACTCTATAGCTTGCGTGTCTTCACTACTGTGGTATTATCTGTGTCACAGTATACAAATGCAGAGACATATGAAGGTCAAGAGTGATTATGACTCTAATCTGAGAGAGAAAAAAATGGCCCTTCGGATAGATTCCTGTATGTGTAGAAAATTCATATTAATTCCTTCACTTGTCCTTCATGGTACCCAAGTGCTAGCGTTTCAGCTCCTTAAGATGCTAACTTGTTCTTTAAGACATCCTTCATATATTAAACTCTTGCAGTAAGGGTTGCTCAGTATGTTACTTGTTCATAAAGGATATCTGCATTTGTCTAAATGCTTATTTAAAAAAGAAATTGGGATTTAGTGCTTGTCGGCACTAATGGAATCAATGGTACTTTAATATGTGTTAATGGTACTTCAGTTCACTTAACAGCAGAAAACAGTGTGGTTATTAACCAAACACACTGTTGTTCCAAATGAAAGAAAACGTGTATGGAATCTAGAAAAGGCAAAGATGGCACATGATTGTGCTAGTGTGAGGTCATTTGAACCTAAACGAAATGTATGCATTTTTCTTCTTTGCTGTGTTTTAGTCCAAAGGGTAAACAAAATTGTAATGGCAGGGGTTGGTGAAGCTATCATGCATCTTATCAAAATTGAAGGTAAGGGCTTCCCTGGTGGCGCAGTGGTTGAGAGTCCGCCTGCCGATGCAGGGGACACAGGTTCGTGCCCCGGTCCGGGAAGATCCCACATGCCACGGAGCGGCTGGGCCCGTGAGCCATGGCCACTGAGCCTGCACGTCCGGAGCCTGTGCTCCGCAACGGGAGAGGCCACAACAGTGAGAGAGGCCCGCGTAACGCAAAAAAAAAAAAAAAAAAAAAAAAAAAAAAATTGAAGGTAAAAGAACTTGCTTAATGCTCCTCTGTGTGAAATTTCAGTGAGATGCTAACCGTCAGCTGCCAGCTCTAGGAAAGGGTTTTTCCTCCCAATTGATGTAAATATCTTTAAAAGACCAAGTGAATAAGAGGGCAATAAGGGAACGTGTATTCTAGAAGAGCAGAGGAGGGCAGTGCATTTGGTTAGACCTCAGCTTATCGTATTAAACTCAACAAAATAAGAAGGCAAATTAATGGTTGAGGTCTTGACTCAAATACCTTGCTTTTGAACCTCCAAGTCTCCCTTTACCTTGCACCTGTATATAGAGTTTGTTCTTTTACTGTTCATTTCTGGATGCATTCATTACATCTGGTGGCACATTTTATAATTTAGACACTGCATGTTGTTAAGTCAAAGGCTAGAAATAATGTTATAAGAAAGTATGACATGATTACCTTCCAAAAGAAAGAACTACTTTTCCAATTGCTATCTATATCAAAATGATCCTAAATACTTCCTAATATGGCTGATTCTTAGCTTTTTTAAAGTCTGGTGAAATGTTTCTGCAGCTAAAAGATTAGTCAAGCATTTTGAATTAGTGGAGAATGTGCTACACTTTTGGAATATTTTGTGTAGTTATTGGAAAATATTTATTTTGTTCATCTCTCCTTAACATTTGTGTTATTCTTCTTTGGGATGGAATATAATAGACTTACATCCTTGGCTGAAAGAAGAAGTCACTTGAATTCTTACAATTGATTTTTAAACTTTTACTTACTGGTTTATGGACTCTAAAAGGATCGTCTCTGAAGTAAAACCTTTCTCAAGTCTTGTATAGAATGCATAATTTTTGGCATTGTTGGAAACTGAAAGGATGTCTAATGATTAAATGTTTGAAATACTAAATTAGAAATCAGGAAACTTAAGGTATTATCTCAGCTCAACACACCGTGGTCTCAGATACTGTGCATTGCTGAGTTGTTACAAAACCCAATAAGGCAATTTTAAGAAAGTGCTTTGTACTTTTTGGAAGAAAGTTTTTATGTCAATATAAAGCATCAATATGAGTCGCTTGAAGTTCCATTGCCTGAAATCTGGGAGTCAATACAGTATTCGCTATTGCTAGTGTCTAGTTACATAAAACACTCTAAGATTATACTGTCAATTTAATATCCATGCAGGGTTTTTGTTAATGCACACTCTAAAAGGGGATGCTAAACAATGAGATCAATGAACTATTAGATACCACTCTGTATGTGGGCAACATTTCTTCCTGTATCATCCCTCCTAGTTTCCTAAAGAAACATTTTCCTATCTTGAATTTCAACAGGTTATATTTACTTTCACATCACAGAGACAAACATAGTGTCTATTTTTTTTCTCTTTTTAAGAACAATGGAAAACAAAAATCAGTGGTTTTGAATATTTCTCAAAGGGAACCAATAATTCCACTGTGAAACTACACCAGGCTGCTGGACATGAGTCCAACAGCAATGAATTAAATCAATAATGCCACAGCTTCCGCCCAGAAAGATTAGACTGCCTAGAAGGCAAGTATATATGTAACACCATTTCTGCCACAAGACTGTAGCTATTTTCAAATTTTAAGAAAATGCATTTCAGGTAGCATTCTTAGCATTTTAACATGGTTCTTCAGTGTTCTCTTCAGGGTGAATATCTATCATCCTACAAAATGAGAATTCAGGGCACATGTCAAACTTTCAAGGAGGGACACTGGGAGGTGATAATGCCCAAAAGATAAATTGGAACGTTACCGTAGGTATTAGCCCGTGTAAATGCTGTTTTCAATTTGTGTAGCAGCCACTGTAGCACTTTCAGAACAAGATAATGAATTAAATGTAATTCTTGGCTGTCCCCTGAAGTCCTAATAAGGACCAAGCCGCTGAATCCAAACTGATTTGAAACCTGTCCTGGAACCATGACATAGATGCCTCACTTTCATTCTATAATTGAGCCAAGACAAGCTTTAATATAGCTTAATTTCTATCCTTGAAGGCACTGACAAGAATGGCTCCTGAATTATAGCAAAATCTCATGTGTTTTCTTGTTTTATGAAGGACTCAATAAATGCCAAGACTTGTCCTTGGTTCTCATTTCTTAAGTGGGATGGTGTTTATATTTTAGCCCAGAGAGGCATTGCTATTATCTTATGCATCCTTTTTTTTATCTGTTAACTAACATAATAATGGCAGTATAAATCAGCTCATTTGTTAAATGGTTCTCTAGGCTGGCCTTAAGAAAACGTTAGTTTTAGGTAAAACACTTCAATCACTCAACATGACCTCACCTGATACAGTCTGGTACTCTGAAGGATATAAATAAGATATTTCTCATCTTAAGGAGCTCACAATAAATTTAGATGGAGGAAGTGGAGAGTAAAATTGAAACACTTGGATATTAATATGAAAAAATTTTTAGCATATGAAATTCATTTTAAGTGGACAGAAAATGTTGCAGATTTTGTTTGTTTGGCCTTCCAATATTAGCTATTGCTATGAGTGTATTGAGAAGGAGTTTGCAATGAGGAAAAATTGTGAGGTTGAGTTAAGAAGGGCTTATCTTCTTTGGAATATGCAAGTTGATATTTTCTAAATTCAACTTGTATTTTAATTCGTGTTTTGCAGGGCTTTTCCAAAATTGGTTCAACCAACCAGTAAATCAAAAAGGATTGATTAAAGCATTTCATTGCAAGGCACTGTTTATAAAAAAGTAAGAAGATAGCATCATTTAGGTTTGAATGATGTACAGAGAGAACCAGCTTATGGAGTCAAGATTTTCTAAAAGAAGAGGCAGAGTGACTCAGAGCTCCCTCATCCGCAACCAAGTCATCAGAGCAACTCCACTTCCATGAGGGCACCCAGGTTACTGCTTTACCTTTTTTGAAGCTCTTGCTGGCCCTGAGACCACAGTCTTACACTTCTCTATCTGATCTCTTGCCTCTAACTACTTTGCAATTTGCCCTCTTGAATGTCTCTGTAACCAGAGTCCAAGTTCTACCCGACTCTGAGTGTCTTATCATCCAGTCTCCAGGGTCATTCCAGCCAGTGGCTCAGGCTCTTGTGGGATTTCCACTATTTAAGTCTGTGTGGAAGTTTCCCTCCCATTATCCTCCAGATGTGTTAGGTTCAAACCCTCAGTGTATGATACTCTTCCTAGTACCAGGTGGGCCTTTGAGACTTGCAGAATTCAGGCCCAGGACGTGGTCTCTAATTAGCAGGTGGATCTCTCTTTTGAGCACTGACACTGAGGGAGTGGCCCCAGTAAGTTATGCTGAGCCTCCAGCGACCACAGCATAGAGGTCAGGGTCCCGTATCCTTCCGGAAGGAGAAGGAAAGCTGTGGCCTCTGCCTCATTTGCCAGGGGGCCTGGCTACTCTTGTTTGTGTGACTTCTGTGGAATTAATATAAGTCAGATAGCATTCTTTCTATTGAGGCTCTTACAACCAAATACTTAAGACAGTATAAAGCCAGAGCTTTTCTGGATTTAAAGAAATGGAGTCATTTTAAGAAGAAAGAAAATTGTAGCTTCTGGAAAAACAAGGTAAAAAAGCAATGAGATCTGAACAGTAGTAAATGTATTGTTTTATTCAATGAGAGAGAAGACAAAAAATTATTATATACTTAACGATTTCCTAAAAGCACAGCTTTATTTATTTATTTTTGTACTTAGTCTCTGCTTGTGGTTTGGGACATTTCATTAAAAAAATGTTAAATAAAATGTTCCCTATCTATAAAAAACAAAAACAAAACAAAACAGAAGAATATCTTTGCATTAACAAAAGGCATGATGTAGAAAATAACTTGGCATTGATGGAGTCCAGACAACAGCAGAGTTGCTTGGGAGAACCTGGGGTCAAGCATCAGATTGGCATATAGTCTTGAGAGCAGGGCCACATCACACAGTAAACAGGAATTCACACAAGGAAGCGCCGAGAGTCCCAGAGGGAGATTCAGGATACTAAAATCAGGATCCCGCATTGATAATCAAATGGGAATTCATGTGTCATGAAAAAGAACAGGGCTATCAGGCAAGGTGGCTCTTAACAGATTTCCAATCTAATTTGTAAACAGATAAACCAATGGTGTCTTCAGTGTAGCTGAGGCTTCTGACACAATCTCTGTGACAAAATTTCATTATGTGAGGATACGAAGAGAAATAGGCACATAAAAACTAGTCAAATAAATCCATATATCTAAAATACATTCTATGTTTCTTGTAATCTATTCATCACAGGTGTGAGAAAGAATCCCTTCAACAAGAAAAAATTGTTTAAAATTGGATATTCATTCCAAAGTATGAAGATCCTATATCTTTTATGGTTCCCTCTTACATTATCCATCAAACAGCAAATAAAGTCATGTGCAGAGGTTTGGGGAGAGTCCCCAGTGAGGGCTACTGTGAAGACAAATGGTTAATGTCTGCTCTCCCAGCTGCTCAGTTAATTACTGTAATAGAAAACATCTTGAGGGAAAACACTGCATACAGTTATTAGCAATTAACCCACAACTCTAAAAATCACAATTCTTACTAATAATAGAACATTGCCCAGCCAGCCTCATTATAATCTCTACACAAGAGTCTTGTATTTTCAGAAAATGTGAAATCTTGTAGGTTACTACTATTTCAAATGCAAATAGGAACTTGGGATGATGAATATGACATTGAGAAATGCAAAATGGAGTAGAGAAACAGAGAGGCCATGATTTATGTGGTAATAAACTAATTCCCAGACATGCAAAAGATTCAGATATATTAGTCAAAAGAACTTCCCTCTGAGTGTTTACTACAATTACAGGGCCCGGTGGTGTTAATGGTTGATGGTACTAAAGTGGTAAAGAAGGTAGGATAAAGAATGCAGGGCAGGAGAAATCCGTGAACTAAAATAAACAGGTATGGTATTGCTTTGTTTTTCTTTGAATCATGGAATCTTCTTAGACACAGCAGGTCATGAAGCTCCAATGCTTTTCCTCCCATTTGGATATGTTTCATCTACTGTTCCCCATACTGTTGACCTCATTCAATGCTTACCAGTCTTCTTGCCTTTCTAGAACACACTAAGTTTATTCTTGTCTCAAATTCTTAACACTTGCTCTTACTTCTATCTGTAATATTGGTCCCTCAGGTTGGGTGTGACTGCCTCCTTCTAAGAATGCAGATATCGACATAGAAAAGGCCTGATCACACTACACAATAGCCTGCCTCTCCTTTCTCTTTCTGTTCTATAACATTCTCCTATTTTTCCATACATATACATCTATCTGATAGAGTAGCCTATTCTATTATTTCTTAATGTATCATATTAGGCAGTATTTATGGACTTCCTCCCTATTTTGGATCCATTATACCCCACTCCAAACCTTGCTTTCCACTATGCCTTCAGTAGTTGTTTCACAAATCTGTGTCAATATTTGCATTATTTTATAGATGGCATATTGTTTGCAACTACACCAAATAATGTCAGGATATTTACTTTCTCAGTAAACTTTGTTTTTCCTTCAGTTAATAATTTTCTTGTGTTTCTTTTCTCATTGATCAGTAGTTAGTTTTCTCCCCAAGTGTTCTAATGCCTAGAAATCATTTCTGTAACTCCCAAACACATTAAATGACCCTCCTCCCCTTTTATCTTCCAGAGATTTTTCCTATATTCTCTACTTACTCGCTGGCTGTAGGAGGCTTTTTAATTTTGGCTCACAGTTTGGGTTGTAAAACTTCCCTTTGTCACCTTCCTGAGAATACTCTTTTCCATATTTTCTGGTTTCCGTATTTTCCTTTCTTAGCTCACGTCCTCATTTTGCTGGGATATATCCTCCACTAGCTTCCTATGAAAGTATATGTGAGTGGTCAGTTTTTTTGAGCTTTTGTATATCTGAAATGTCTTTCTCTTAAACTTGATTGATAGTTCAGACTAGTATGGAATTGTAGGTTGAAAACCATTTCCCTCAAAACTTTGAGGTTATTATTCCCCTATTTTATATCACTTGGTATTTGTTTTCAGAAGCCCAATGCTATTCTGAATGATGTCCTTCGTATTGTACTATCTCTGCCCCTTTTAGAATTTTTTCTCTGTCTCTGCTGTTGTGGAATTTCAAGATGATGCATCACTGTGAGTTGTTGTCCCACAAACTCTGTGTACTTGGTCCATCTGGAGATTCACGTCTTCTGGTTCTTAAGCTTTTTTGTTTGATGATTCCTCACCTTTGTTTTCTCTTCTCCTCTCTTTCTGCTTCTCCTGGATTAATCCACTCATTTTATTTCCTTTTATTTCCTAGTTTCTCTCTCTTCCTCCCTGCCTCTGTCCGTCTGTCCCTCCTTTTACCTTCTGAGAGATTTCCTTGATTTTCTCTAACCTTTCTATGGAATGTTTTTTCACTGCAGTTATCCTATTTTTAATTTCAAAAAGATATTTCTCACAGTGTTCCTTTTCCATAGCAAAACACTTTTTTGTGTATGTGAATGTAATATATCCACTTTCTTAAGATAATATTTATAATTTGGGAGGCAGGGGATTTTTTTCCTTTTCTTTCAGGTTTCTTTTATCTGTTATTTTCATGTGGTCTCTACATACTGGAAGCTTTCTTTATATCTGGTGACCCTTAGCTGATTATGTTTAAGAGTAAGCACTACAAAGATTATTAGAAAGAAGTTCTGCTTTTGTGGGTGGGTGTAGTCAAGTGGTAGACTTAACTGGAAGATTATCAATCACTGACCTTTTTACTGGGGTCTCGAGAAAACAGTCCTCCAACCTCCTGCATGGTGCATGATATACAGTTGGATATAGGTTTTCTGGGACCACAGGTGAGAAGGGCCATGAGAGGGCTTCAGTTTATTCTGTGGACGTTCCACCTAGTGCTCTTGCGTTAGCCCTCTGCCAACCTCTGTTTTCCACTGTGTCAAGGATAAACCCCTGTAATTCAATTTTTTCAGAGAATACATCACCTGGGTCTTGAGGGGTCTAAGGAGAGGGAACATCAACTACCCAATATATTTTACAAGCATACCCCTCATTTTAGGCATCACTCACTCCTTCCAGGTTTCTTCAAGCACCAGATTTCTCAGATGTTCTCTCTGGGGAACTAGCTCACTTCTCTCCTCCTAGGCATTGCCTTTTACAGGCACCTACCTTGTAACTTTCGTGACTTCTATCTACCAATGCAGTTAGTCATCCTGCATCAGGCTTCTATCTTCCAAACTCTTCTTGAAATGGTTGACTAGTTGTCTCCTCTCTCGTTCGTATTGGAGGATAGTAACTAAAAACATTTCTTTACTCTTCATTTAGTAAAATTTGGGGAGAGAACAGATGTAAAATATTATGATCAATTCACTGTATTAAACTGAAACACTATATTTTTTTCAGGACAGAGCATCTATTTTTTAAACTAGTTGCTACGTTTATCTAAAACAGTGGTTGTCAAGCTTTAGTGTGCATCAGAATCATTTGAAGGGCTCGTTAAAACGAATTGCTATTGCTCACCTCCAGACTGGCTGATTCAGTAGTTCGGGGATGGACCTGAGAACTATTTCCAACAAGATCCCAAGCAATGCTGATGCTGCTGGCTTGGAAGCCACACTTTGACAAACACCAATTTATATGTAAGGACTTCTGGTTTAATTTACTCTGGTTCTAGTCTTTTGTATTCAGAAGTATGTGCCTGCTGATCTCCTAATCATCTTTTATCACCTACCCCGTATACATCCTCTGGAAGGCTTTGCAGATCATATAGAAAGCATATCCTCCCTCAAACTAACCCCTTTCTCCTCTATATTTTGTTTTTGTTTTTTTTTTTTTTGCGGCACGCAGGCCTCTCACTGTTGTGGCCTCTCCCGTTGCGGAGCACAGGCTGCGGACGCGCAGGCTCAGCGGCCATGGCTCACGGGCCCAGCCGCTCCGCGGCATGTGGGATCTTCCCGGACCGGGGCACGAACCCACGTCCCCTGCATCGGTAGGCGGACTCTCAACCACGGTGCCACCAGGGAAGCCCTCTCCTCTATATTTTATTGCTACTTGTTATACTAATCACATAGGACAAGTCACATGTCTGACTTCCATAGAAGAAAGTAAACTCTTTGTGCGTGTAGCACCTGCCTTATTATTTATTTACCTTCTTCTCCTCCGCCTCCACCCTCCCTTCTCCCTCCAGTTTCCGACCTCCACTCTTTCCCCTTCTTCAATTCTCTTATGGGACTCATTGCCTCACATATAGAGGCATGATGAACGGAAGTTTTGTTACCACATGCAGTTGATACATAGGACATGGGTTTGGAATGGTTTCTCTCAGAAGTTGTGAATGTCTTCATTCATTCCTCAGTGTGTCATGTAACCGTTGGCAGGCACATTCTTGAAGTCAGGCGTGCAGCTTACAGCAGCTTTACTCAAAGTAGCTGATCTGTGAACTCTTCATTACCTGGTCCCAAGCCTACCTCAGAAGGAAATCAATGGACTGCATACTTCACTGGGAAAGTCTTGCCATTAAAATATATCAGCTGAACTAAATAGTGCACTTAGTGATGCAGTCTACTTTCATTCTGGCAAAAGCTTCTCATCTCGTCAGGGACGAGTATGAAACACGTTGCAGTTTGGCACCGGTCAGCAAACAGCACTTAAAAAATATATATAATTCACCTGTCATAAAATTTACCCTTTGAATAAGTGTACAACTCAGTGCTTTTTCATGTTTTCACAAAGTTATACAACCGTCACCACTACCTAATTTCAGAGTGTTTTCATTACTCCAGAAAGAAACCCTGTACCCATGAACACTCTCTATTTCCCACTGTCTCCCAGCTCCTGGTAACCACTAATTTACATTCTGTTTCTATGGATTTTTCTATTCTGTACTTTTCATATAGATGGAATCATAAATAAGTACGTGGCCTTTTGTATCTGGCTTCTTTCACTTAGCATAAGGTTTTCAAGGTTCATCCACATTGTAGAATATATCAATACTCCATTCCTTTTTATGACTGAATAATATTATGATGTATGGATATGCCACATTTTGTTTATCTGTTCATCAACTAATGGACATTTATGTTCTTTCCATTTTTTGGCTTTTATAAGTAACACCGTTACAAATATTCTTGTACAAGTTTTTGTGTGGACATATGTTTCTCATCCTCCTACAGTGGAATTGCTGGGTCATCTCGTAACTCTGTGTTTAATGTTTGGAGGAACTACCAAACTATTTCCAAAGTGGCTTCACGGTTTTACATTCCCACCAGCAACGTGTGAGGGTTTAAATTTCTCCACGTCATTGTCAATACTTGTTACTGTCTCTTTGATTATGACCATCCTAGTAGGAGTGAAGCTGTACCTCATTGTGGTTTTGAACTGCATTTCCTTAGTGGCTAATGATATTGAGCATCTTTTCAATGTGCTTATTGGATATTTATGCATCTTCTTCAAGAAATGTCTATTCAAATCATTTCCCCATTTTTATTGTTGCGTGGTGAGCATTATTTATATATACTGGCTACCAGTTCCTTATCAGATATGTGATTTGCAAATATTTTGTCCCATTCTGTGGGTTGTCTTTTCACTTTCTTGATAGTGTGCTGACTGCACTTTGTATACCATAGCACTGTAGCTGAAGCTGTCTGTCTCACATGCTTCAGAAAACACACAGTCAAAACTACAGAAAATGTTCCAGGAGCAAGCGTGTACTGTGTTTGTATGAAAGTGGAGGATAGTGAACTTTCAAATACACTAGCTTTGGGTTGGTGATTTAGAGCCTCAGCTATAACTTGGGCTTATCCTTCCAGAGAATAGCCGACAACGTTTCCTATCTTCTTATGTGGGGTTTAAATGGATAGGCTCAAGACCATATTAGCTTTGATAATTTTTCCTTAGGGGGATATTTTTTCCTTATTTACACTGAGGTTCATGTGTCACTACTATGCTCAGTGATTCATTCTTGTGAAACCCTCCTCTGGTTTATCCATATTGAGTTGGAGAGGAATGGAAAATTCTATACTATCAATGATTGATTTTGATCTTTCCTGGTTGTGAATGCTTAGTTTATAAAAGGTGAGCTAATGGCACAGTATGAGTAGCTTATTGCAGCCAGGGCCTAAATAACTGGACCCACTATGAAGCACGCAGCAGGCTGTGTTGCTCCATCTGTGTGTTCTTTAGGATTAGATCTAGTCAACATTAGCATGGTTAGTTGTTGAGGCATTGACAGTGGCTGTTAGGATTTGATCAGTTACCCAAGGCATTCAGACATTAAAAATTGGAATTCAGAATAAAAGCTTCCAGGGAAGGGATTTTTGTATTCACTTTTTCTTCTTTGACAGAAAAAAAAAAATGTTAGGAAAAGTGGGATGTATGCAAATAATAGTAAAGAAGCTCTTTACATACAAAAATTAGCTTTAAGTCACCCCAGATAGTCAAAGCAATCTTGAAAAAGAACAAAATTGGAGTCCTCACATTTCCTGACTTCAAAATATACTACAAACCAACAGTAATGAAGATGGTATGGTTCTGGCAAGAAGACAGATATATAGACCAATGGAATAGAATAGAAAACCCAGATGTAAACCCTTGCACACATGGCCAAACAATTTTGACGAGGATGCCGTAACTACACAATGGGGAAAGGGCAGTCTCTTCACCAAACGGTGCTAGGAAAACTGAATATCCACAGGCAAGAGACTGAAGTTAAACCCTTATCTCACATCATACACAAAAATTCACTCAGAACCGATTAAAGACCTAAACATAAGACCTAAAACTATAAAAGTCCTAGAAGAAAACAAAGGGGGAAAACTTTAAGGCATTACATTTGGCAGTGATTTCTTGGGCATGATGCCAAACGCACAGGCAACAAAAATAAAAATAGACAAAGGGGACTACATCAGGCTTAAGAATTTCTGTGCATCATAGGAAACAATCAACAGAATGAAAGGCAACCTAAGGAATGGGAGGAAATCTTTGCAAGTCCTATATCTGATAAGGGGTTAATATCTAAAACATATAAGGAACTTCTACAATTCAACAACAAAAACAAATTACTTGATAAAAAATGGGCAAAGGATTTAACAGACAGTTCTTTAAGGAAGATATACAAATGGCCAACAAACACATGAAAAAATGCTCAGCATCCCAAATTGTAAGAGAAATGCAATAAAAGTTACAATGAGATATCATCTCACACCCGTTAGGATGGTGACTGTCAAAAGAATAGAAGATAAGTGTTGGCGAGGATGTAGAGAAATTGGAACTCTTGTGCGCTGTTGGTGGAAGTATAAAAAGGTGCAACTGTTATGGATAACAGTATAGAGGTTTCCCCAAAAACCAAAAATAGAATTACCATATGATCCAGCAATCCCACTTCTGAGTATATATCCGAAAGAATTTAAAGCAGGATCTTGCAGAGATACTTGCCCACCCACATTCATTGCAACATTATGCACAATAGCCAAGAGGTGGAAGTAACCCAAATGTCCATCAACAGATGAATGGATAAACAAAATGTGGCATATACCTATAATGGAATATTATGCAACCTTAAAAAAGAAGGAAATCTGTCACATGCTACAACATGGATGAATCCTGAGGACATTATGCTAAGTGAAATAAGCCAGTCATAAAAGGACAAAACCTGTATGATTCTACTCATGAAGTGGCTAAAGTAGTCAAAAGCATAGAAACAAAGTAGAAAGTTGTTTGCCAAGGGCTGAGCAGAGAGGTGAAGGGGGAATTCCTGTTTAATGGGAATAGAGTTTAAGTTTTGCAAGGTGAAAAAGTTCTAGAAATCTATTGCACAACCACGCGAATATACTTAACAATGTTGAACTATATATTTAAAAATGGTTAAGAGATAAATTTAATGTTACATGTTTTTTTTTTTTAACATACACACACACACGGAATTAGCTGTGTAAAGTACAGTTTCCAAAAAAGTACAAGTCAAATGTTTATCTGGGCTGATCTTCTAATTATGTTCTAATAAATATACATAATTCTGGAGTTGGTAATTCTATTATAACGCCCATCTGATTGGTCAAGTCTTTACGGCCAATGAGTAGCACAGTACTGAGAAATTATGTATTAATCACTAGACAGATATCTTAGGAGTTTTATGCTAAATTTATCACTTTCCTTAAAAAGAGAGCTGTTGGTTTGTAGGGACAAAATTTAGTGGCAGATGAAACCAAAGCAAGAATGATTATTCACATCTTGGTGTGACAATCCCAGTTGGTTCCTGGGTGAATTTCATTCTATTTTGCCTGACATCAAGATTTCAATGTACATGGCTCATTAGTGTTTGTAGGCATTTCTATAATGGCAATTTATTACACTTTCAGGTGACAGAATCTGTCCTTTGAAGAACTGCTTTCTGACCTGCTCCTCTTTCCACCCACAACACCTGCCAGATGAAGTGGCCTGTTCTCTTTTCCTGTCCCCATACAGACACTGGAAGTTTTTGTGTGCAGGAGAGCGGCTGAAAAGCTTTGGCAGGAAGGTTTTTGCAGCAGCCTGCCTGTCGAACTGCATGGATCAACAATTTCTCAATTAGAAGAAGATAGACGAGAAGATAAAGTATGCGGGGACTGTAAAGCTTCAAGCAGCAGCTGAGGAAGATTTTGGAACATCTGGTCAGAATATATTTCTTTTTAGGTAAGCATTCCTTTTTACAACGAGCATATATAAAGCGTGAAATTGGCTTACCCCAGCTCCTCCTTACAAGGGAGAAGCTAGTTAGATTTATCACTCCTTTGATGCAGGTCTGGAGAGAGTGGGGTAGCATGTGGCATTCCCACCGGAGGTTCCCCCAAATCCTTTGGGCTCTTCTCAGAGAGAACATTTGTCTGCTATATCAAACCCATTTTTAAAAACCTGTTCAGGTTGGCAGTGTAAAATACCATTCACAAAAATAAAACCCAATTCATGATGTGTCTGTTTTTTTCCTCCATGAAATTTATGTCTGAGCAACGGATGCCATCATCACAAAACTTCTCTCTCTCTTGATTTAAAAAGTTGATTCTTTGTGTATGTGGCTCATTCCCTTGCTTTGTTAAATTTTAAAATTTCTTTCATGTTGGGCAATAAACGCTGAATGAATGGTTTTGTCTGTATCTGGCTTCATGTTGTGTGTTCATAGCATCCCCAAACCAAACTGCATTGCTTTTTTACTGTGTAAGACTGTAACTAACAGGTTTCATAATGCACCCTTTTTTAAGAGAATAGCATAACCAGCCAATAAAACCAAATTACCAGTTATTTTAAAATTGTATGAACAGACTGCAGAAGGAGAGCTGAGTTCAAATTAGGGCTTCCCAGTTCATGGAAAATTTTAAATCCCTATGCTGGAAGAGTATATTTCATTTAATGGTAATTGCTTACATGGCATTGTGTTATATTATTATCCATGCTACAATAATTCGAAATCAACCTCACTTTATGAAATATACACTAATCACATTTAGCGTCACATCCGAAGTGCTTTTAAATATTCATCTATAATAAACATGGTTTTAAACTAATGTACATAAAAGGAAATTTTTCTAATTTGGGATTTTCAACTTACTGATTCACTTCCCCTGTACCCAAACTAAGCATGCCCTTTATTAAACAACCATGCAATCAGATAATTTACATACATTCCTGTATTTCCCCATTATTCTTTAGCTCTTAAAATAGTTCTGAGTTTCAGCTGTGGCTTACATAAAATTTAGCCTTGTAATAACGAAGGTCTATTATTTATGCAAGGCTTTCTGTAATATAAAGAAAAAAAATGATTAGAAACTTTTTACACTCCAGGAGAGAATGAGATTAGTTGAAGATAGAGCCCTACGGAGTTAAAACTATTCCAGAAGCAAAGAAAGGCTTAGCAAATCATATGAATTTCAGGGTACAGTTAAGCTATACTGTCATCTTTGGGTGTGCTATACATTTTCATTAAAACAATTAAGATCAAACTATATTGAAATAACCCGGAGTCTTTAGGTTTCATCCAAAGACAAACTAAAAGTTGAATCAATGGAAAGAGTTAATCTTTTCACCTCTACTTACATCCAGAAGGGAAGAAAAACAGCCTCACCTTATGTAGTTAGTACACACAGTTCAGGAATCACCATTACTGTGAATTACCAGTTTCCTTTTCTTTATTTCCGCCCTCACTGTGCCCTGCCTGCCCTTGGTCATTTCACTGTTCATTAGCACCTCACTAGAAGAGGGAGAGGAGAAAGAAGAGGATGTGAAATTAAGCATTCAACTTTGTCACTTGGTAACAAAGGTGACAAAGAGGTTCAGGAGGAGTTAAAACTAAGAGTTAAAAATAGATGTTAAAATTATCGATGTGTTTCAGTGACCCATGCTGGGCATGTCATTATCAGAACTAATTAAGAGTTAGCCAAGTGACAATGCATTTCTACAACAGATGTCAGCACTTTCCCGAAATCCGCTCTGTGATTGGAGAAGGTTTGGTTCATGTATAACAAGCATTTAGAAAAAAAAGAAAGAATGAATCCCTGTTTTATAAAATAAGGGGTTCAAATAATGATTTCTATTGTGCAAATTGCTTCAAAATTCTGTTTGTTAAAGACATCTGTCAAAAGATAGAGATATCATCTAGTTGTATATTTATGATTTTTCACTTTAACTTCAATTTAAAAAAAAGTAAAAAGAATAAATATGTCTAGGAGAAATAGAGAAGACTGCAGGGTGGTGTGAGCTCCAGCTCCCCAAATCAAGGAGGGCAAAGTCACAGAATGCGAAATAATTCAGGAGTGGAATGGTTCTAACGCACCCTCATCTTTTTCTTTCTTTTCATAGAAACCCCAAAAGTTTGTTCCCCAGTCTCCCCTGTAAATGCCCAGTTGCTTCTTTAGTTGCAGAAAAAGAAGAAAGAAAAGAAGGGAGAACAATGGCTCAGAAGACTGAAACTAAGAGCCAGATGGTTAATTCAGCTATGAAGGGCAAAGGGAAGCCCCAAACACCATTTGGGGTAGATCCTTTTAAGGCTCCTAGGATTGAGGAAATCAGGTGGTACCACTTTAAATGTTTGACCATGAGTGAGTCATTGGAGAGCCACTTTTGGTAAGTTTAGGAATCAGAGAACAAAGTTGTCCCGCTGCAGATTGATCTGTTTCCTGCAGGGCTGAACAGATTATGGCTTCGGAGCCGGGCTGTCCTTGTTGGAGGGCACAATGCACCATAGATTTTTATTTTCACGAATCAGACTCCAGAGGTTTGTGGTCTTCCAGACAGCAGCTGGCGCCGGGCAGAGGCATCTCTTCGGGCCGGAGCTGCTGGCGACCGCGCAGCGCTTGGCTATGCGTCCCAGGCAGGCGGGCCAGCACCGCAGCCTATGCCTCCCGTTCCGAGCAGACGTCGTTCCCTTCTGGAAGGGCTCTGGGGGCTCGCAACTGACTGCTCCTCAGCAAATTTGGGGGAAGAGGAGCTGGTTTGAAGGAAAGGAGGGAGTAGGTTTGGAAAAGGGTTGGCTCCTTCTCATAACTCTGGTGCCTGAAGGGGGTGAGATAGACGGTGGCCAAATAAACTGAAGGGAGATGATCCCATTTGGAGTAACGAGGATTTCTGGATGAGCCGACGATGTGCCCTGCAACTGTCGATTTGGCAGGAGATTTGACTCAATCAACTGCTGTTTGGTTCCTACTTCAAACCGACCTCGCCCCCCCCCGCCCCCCTCCCGGGCCTGTGTTCTGACCGACTCCCAAGACTCGGGTTGGGAGCGAGCGGAGCAAGCAAGAATCAAAAGTCAGCCTTCCTTTGGTCTCTGTTTGTGGCAGATGTACAGCTGGCTTGGTTCTGAGCAGGTTGGTGTGTGAGGGGAAGACAGAGCCGCTTCGTCTCTTTGGCGAGGTTTGGGTGTGTGTCTTGGGTGGGTGGGTAGGAAGAGGTAGGTAGCAGGGTTAGGCGGGAGGATTGAGCAGAGCCCCCTAAATATCTTCTTAGCTGCCCCTCCAGCCCCCAGCGTCCAGCCCCCGCCGCGCCTCCTCCTGGCGGCGCAGGAGAGAGGAGCGGGTGAGGAGGGCGCGGGGGTGGGGGGCGCCCAACAGCTAGTCGAGCCGCGGTGGCGGCGGGGCTGTCTCTTTAAGCGCTCCGGAGGGGCCGGGCCCGGAGGGCGGCAAGCGCGTTTCCATGGCACCAAGGCTGAGGAAGCTGCGGGGCTGCTGGGCTCGCAGGTTGCCAGTCGCTCCCGGCGGAGCAGGGGCGCGCATCTCGGCGGCCCCGGGCGCCTCGGGGAGTCGCCAAGGCGCTCCGCCTGCGCTCTCCGCGTCGCGGGTGATGCCTAGTGGGGCCGAGCTGCTTTCGCGCCCTCCGCAGGGAGACGCATCTCGTTGGACCCGCGAGCCCGCACACCAACTTCTGCCCGCCCAGCGAGCTCAACTTCTGCGCGGGGCTCGGACTTGCGGAGCCGGAGTGGCGCGCGGCGCGCAGTCGGCGTGGCGGCTGGAGCAGCTCCGCCCGGCGGAGGTGACCTGGCGACTGTGGCTCTGGTGTGGCTCTGGTGAGCTTGGGTGGCCGCCGGCTGGCCGCCAGGCAGAGCCCTTCATCTCCGTCCGGGCATGTAAGTGGCGCCCGCGCGCTCCGGGACGTGGGGGGAGAGCCGGCCCCGTATGCCTCCGCCCACCCCAGACCTGCCGCAGCCCTGGCGGCCGCAGCCGTTCCCTCCCGGAAGGGATGGAGGGCAGGAGGGGCAGGCGGGCACCGGGCGGGGTCGGCGAGCAGTCCCAGGCAGAGCGCGGCGGGAACGCTGTCCTCAACGGGTCCTCGAGTCAGAGACGAAGACCCGGGGGGGCTGGGTGCTTTCCACCTGACGTACTTTCTCAGCGCCTGACAGAATTTTCCCGCAAATTGTGTGTGTGTGTGTGTGTTAATTTCCTGTTTGGAAGAGTAATTGGCTAATAATAAGTTACACTTTCTGAAAGGGTTTTGAATGAAATCGTTACTTGACATGCCCTTTCTAGAGACCAAAGTTTATATATATATATATATATATATATATATATATATATATATATATATAGTCTTTTTTTTTTTTTTTTTTTGAGAAGTATCTCCGAGTCCGAAGGAGTGGATTATTCCACAGGTTTGACGAGAGGCGAACCCCGGCTCATTCGCCGAAGTGAGGAGCTGGGGAAGAGAGAATGTCAAGGGCTGAATGCGCAGCCACTTAGATGCCAGCCCGGTTAGGAGAGAACTAAAGAGTAGGAAGATGACTGAAACGCATCCTCTGAGGGTGGGTCATGGTTTCATTTGCAGATTAGAAGTGAAGAAGGGAGGAGATACTCGTTCTTGGTCCCTGTGTGAGCTGTAGTGAGAAGCTCAGGGGAAGTGTGAATCTTTCCCAATTGCCCGGTCGCCTTGACCGGCGGAAGAAGTTTGCATTAAATTCTGTAGCATCAGGGGATCATCATCGAACTGTCTGAGAGAGAAGCCAAATTTAACTGATTTTCCTTTCTGCTCCTGAGCGGTTATGAATAGACGCCAGGGTATTTTGAACCTTTAAACGTCTTTGCTACTTCTTTGCTTCATCTTTGATTTTCTGAAATGTGAATGCTTTATAGTAGAAAAATGGTTTAGAGGAGTACACAAGGCCATCCATACCTTTCTGGGTCTTGACTTTTTCTTGTCAAAAAAATACTATTCTTGGATTCACTTTACATTTCCATATTTCATTCTTCTCATGTGAGATTCGATTTACTACCTGGTTACTGCAAATGTCACTAACCATAAATCTTGAGACATGGCCACAGTGAGGTGGTATCGCAGAACAATTTGCCTACATAGTTTGTAAATACGTTTTTCGGCAGAAATGCAAGAAATTTCTGGGTAGGTGATTTATTTTACATTGATAAGATGTGTCTTGTTTATCTGAATAGGCGTTTCCTCTCCAGTTCATCTCAGGAAACACATCTTACTTTGGGTATCTTGTACATGCATAAACCTCCACTTTTTAGCACCTGCTTTTTTAGCATGCTTGCTGGCTAGCCATGCTCTTACTTTTACAAGCGCTGTTATTGAAGTGGACCCTGGCTGGCCTATTAGGACCCTGGCTGGGCCATGCACATGAAACAGAAAAATTCCTTTGGGGGAGGGACACTGAAAAACAACTGAAATACCACCTCACTTTTCATATTGCTTAGATATTTTAACTCATGTTTCAGTATTGATACTTTTGTTGAAAAGGCTGGAAGGATGACATTGCATTTTTTTTTAAAGGACACTGCTGCTGCAGCTCATTCATTTATCAGGTGAGATGAGATTGGATATTAAAACCAATATAAATTCTTGGGTGTTTAATAGAGATGCTCTTTTTTGGAGTTATTGAGATCACTCTGATGACTCTTAGTACTTTCTGAAATCTGGATGGGAAACCCTGGTATTAGAGTTAATGGTTTCTTCAGCAGGAACCATGTTGGGATTTAGTGCTAGGTTTCTGCAGATGCCTTCGCAATCGTTGTAGGCATGTGCAATAAAACCATGTATAGCACTTGGCTTCCACACACCTGTCCATCTATTAAATTAAAGAGAATTCTTCCTGAGATTTTTATTGACCTCTGAGGTCCATTATCAGTGAGAGCAGGCTTCTAATGAGATGAGGACCACTAATGAGAACACATCATCCTACTGACTGGCACTTATAGGTCATTAACACAGGTAAAAATTTTGTGTAGCTGATCTTGTACTTGAGCAGATTTTGGAGCCGGGGTGACAACTGAAAAGAGGAAATGACTGTGCAGCTAAATAACAGTCAGCCTAAACGTAATGCATTGTATTACGGTACATTACTCCACAGGTAAGCTCCTTTTCAAAGGAGATTTTACTAATGAAGCAAAAGATGTAATGTATGACTTACAGGTCCTCCAACTCTAATGATAATTGATCTGATAACCTTGTCTTATCACTTTTAGGAAACCCCGTATAACTAAGGTTAGGCAGATTCATAAAGTCAGTATTTCACAAAGAGTGCCTACGTACCTCCTATGTAATTCCACGTTGGAAATCACAGGTAATGAATACTTAATCTTTTTGAATTCTTAGTTAGATGCCAGGCAAATTTCTAACTACTTTACATGTATTATTTCATATTATCCTGGAAATAGCCCTACAAGGTAGGCATCATTATCATCTCCGTTTATGATGAAGAAAGAGACACAGTCAGGTTACGTTCACACTCCAAGAGTTCATGAGATTTGGGTCCAGGTAGTTCGAATTCCAGTGCTGGAGTTCTTAACAAATATCATCCCTTTCAGAACACCTAGGCCCAGCCAGTGTTTCTAAGAAGTTCTTTGTAATCAGTGCCGGGGGTTCTCAGTGGGAGGCTGGCTAGTACTTTCTACCTAGTGTGTATTGAGGAACCTGTGGGACTTTTTTGACTGTTGTGAAAGCTATAGGGTTCTGTTGGCGTTTGGTGCTGGGTATGGAGGCGGGTTGGGGTGCTGATTGTCCTGCGGTGGGTAAGGTCGTTCCACACAAGGAAGATCTGCTTTTTCTCCTCACTGAGACTCTTCATAAGAAATTTCCTGCTCTCTCATGGCTGTAGACACTTAAAACACTTAAAGCAATGGGCTCGGCTTAAACTGGGAATTGTGGAATAGGGAAAGCTATCCATGGCAAGTATATTACGAATTGGAGAGTTGTAACTGGTGATGGCATTTAAAAAAAAATTAAGTTTTGGCTGCGTTGGGTCTTTGTTGCTGCATGCGGGCTTTCTCTAGTTGCAGCCAGCAGGGGCTACTCTTCGTTGCGGTGCGCGGGCTTCTCATTGCGGTGGCTTCTCTTGTTGCGGAGCACCGGCTCTAGGCACGTGGGCTTCAGTAGTTGTGGCATGCGGGCTCAGTAGTTGCGGCGCATGGGCTTAGTTGCTCCGAGGCATGTGGGATTTTCCAGGACCAGGGATTGAACCTGTGTCCCCTGCATTGGTAGGCGGATTCTTAACCACTGCGCCACCAGGGAAGTCCCGGTGATGGCATTTTGATAAAGGGGTATTGAAGAGTTTACTTATGTTAATGGTACTCTGCAAATGTTTTCTCAAGGATTAAATAGATGGAAATAAACTCTACTCCACATCTTTGAGACATCAAAGGAAAATGACTGGCTGTAATACACTCTATTAAAATTTATCCTTTGTGATGCTCTCTTGTAAACACTTGCATAATTATTGTATACAACATGATGGATGTAGTAAACATGAGAGTGTTGCAGACAGATATCACACAGGCAGAAGTCTATAAAGGCAGATCCAGTAGCTGAAGCTCCTGGGACTTGAGATACTTGGCATTCTCTGACACTTGGGGGGGATTTTAAAAAGGTATGGTCACTTTGTGACTCAACAGTCTCCTAAACTGTTTAAGACAGCGCACATCCATTCCCTAATGTAGGTATCCAATACAGGTTGACATACAAATCCAAAATGTGCCTGATCTGATACAGTTTATCCACTCGACCCTCACATCCAACACATGCCTGTAGAACTGTTTAACCTCAGCCTTCCGTAGCTGATGTAGAAACTTGTGGTCAGAGTGGCAGAGATTTAGATTTTCAAATAATGAATAAATTTAGAAGTAGAGAAAGGTAAAAAGGTTTAATAATTCAGAATCACACCATGCTGGAATTTGTTTTATTTTGGTTTTGTTTTTTACTTCTGAGAAAGCCTGAAATTGAGCCAGTTAGAGACGTCTGGGGCTAATAACAGTCCACTTTTAAATTTACAAATAATTTAAGAATGGTCTGTGGTCTGTCATTTACTCAGTGTAATTTAGTTCAAAAATATTTTCCTTTTTCATGAAGTCAGCCACACTGAGTATAAAGTGAAGGAGAGAAGGCTGGGTGTTCTCTCCATGGGCAAGGCATTATTTCCAGTAATTTGTATTTATTGATATCTTTCATCCTAACAACAATCCTCTGAGGTAGATAATACTATCATCTCTATTTTTCAGATAAGGACACTGAGGCAGAGAGAGAGGTTAAGTAACTTGTCTGAAGTTTCATAGCTGAGAAGTGGCGGGATGGGCTTTGGACCCATTCCAACCCCAGAGACTTGTTCATAATCACTGTTACTTGTGATGGTCCCTCTGCCCTTGACCTCTCCTTTCTAGGCTTCCTAGGGTCTCAAATTACCAGCCTCCCAGACCCTCCTGCTTATATTTAGCAGTAGTTTACTCTTTCTCCTATTGCTTCTAGTGGACCTGGGCCTCACCTTGGCCATGTAGTTTTAGCAGTCAACTTCAACCCGTACTTTATCGATGAGATTGACATTATATTATTTAATATATAATATTTTGTCAGGCTCCCTGTTCTCAGCTTCAATGTTGTTTTCTGTATCTTTACTTCTTTCTTAGGTGTCTCATGGGAATAACTTTCTACTTTCTTCAAGGTAATCCCTTCCCTATATGTTCCACATCCCACCTTTAAAATTTTTCTATATTAGTCATCTCTTTTCTTTCTTTTATTGCCAACTCTTTGCTTTCTACTATTTTTTTCTCTTCTCCCCAATGTGTCCAAGTCACCTTATCTACATCTCTTTCTGTTCCATGTTTATATGTTTGTGTCTGTATGTGGATCTGTTTTGACCTTGCTTCTCTCCTTCATCTTCAATTTCTCAAGAACAGCTCTTTGATGCTTATCAGTGATCTTATCATTGATCATTTAAACCACTGCAGTCTGGCTGAAATTCCTTCTCAGAGGCTGCCTTTTTTTCCAGGACTCGCCCTACCCTCATTTTCCCGTAGTATGTGGTATTACTGCCTATTCCTGTTTCCCACTTCTCCACTGCTGCACTTGTTCCTTTCCTTTGTACACTCCGTATCATCTGTAGTTCTCCTGCACCGGCCCCTGCTTTCTCTCACCTTCTATCCTCATTCCTCTTCCCGTTCTATATACTTTACCTGGTTTATCGCTTCCTTTCCACTGGCTTCTATCATATGTTCTATTCTGGTGAGACCCAGATCTGTACATCTAGCCCCGTTCTCTTCGGAGCTACATACTTGCATTTTCAACGATAGATTTATCATCACCGTGGGGTTCAGACTCAAAATGTCCTTAGATAATCTCTAGTTATCAACGTTCTGTCCCTCTGAGGTACTTCCCTCATCTTCCCCTCCCTTCGTATTTGAAATCCTTTATCTGTCACTTTTCTCCCACTTTACCTTGTAGTTATATTATGAGCTTTAGGTGGGATGATTATGGAAAGGTCTTTTTATATGACAATTGGATAACTAGAAATTAATTTTTATATTCCTATCGGGTACCAAAATTCTAGAAACACCAGCAATGAAATATCTCTTGAATTAGTTCTCTTCCCCATTGCCAGCACTAAAGCCCAGCCAAGCTATTTTTACTCATAGGCTGCTATAGTCATCTCTTGGTTAGTCTTCTGTTTCATATTCTCTGGATCCTCTTTATTTTTATTATATATATGGTTTAACTTTCATCAAAGTTGGTTTCTAAAGCAAAGACTTACTAGCATCATTTCCTTTCTTAAAAACTTTGATTGTCCATGGAGTAAAGTTCGAGCATCAGAATATTATTCTTAAATAGCATTTATTAAATGCCAGGAACAATTTAAGTACTTTCCATATTTTAACTCATTTAATCCTCACAACAACCCTATCAGAGGGTAATACTGGTATCCACATTTTATAATGAGGAAATTGAGATCTAGAGAAGTTAAGGTTTTCTGGAGAAATTGCATATAAAGGTATAAAGCTCAGGAGAGTTTATATTGTTAATAATTTTAAAAGCTAGGCTATGAACCCAGACTGTTTGACTGTAGATTCTTGCTCTTAACTTGCTCTTAATTATACTCTATTTAAGATTTTATCTTTCTGGTAGTATTCAATTTCATAAACATTTATCAAATAGTTAAAAAAATTTCCTTTAGTTCCCTTCTCCTTGTCAGGAACTCTGAAGTGTGTAAGGTTTTACTCTACCTTCAAGGTAACAAGTTAGTTTGCCACAGTACATGGCTGCTGACAGAAGATATGAGGCTCCTGGTCAGAGACAAAAGACTTTATTAATCAAGCCAGAGCAGGTAGTGTGAGCTTCATGTTTGCATAGGCTTCCATCCCCCCCACCCCCAATTCCATGGGGCAATGAGGAGTGGCCCAAATGGATACTGTGTACATAGTGGATTTATGTCGCAGCTGAGGAACCTGGGCCTTAAAAAATCTCCAACCTTATAAGGGGGCTGTTAGCAACCTTGCCCAACTTTTGCCCTTAGAGGGAGACATCGTCTTTATTATCCTTCTCAGGAAACAACTCTGTCCTCAGCCCTGGCAGGACACACTCTCTAAATCTTCCAAAGCTGTTTGCTATATACACACATCCTTCTAGAACAAAAGCCATCAAAGCGTCTTCACAAAGTATGAAGAAATGTAAGAGACCTTGAAGAATTGTCTCCCAACACCCCTAACGTTTTCCTTCCCAATTTCAACATCGTGAGCTTTGCTAAAGCTTAAATCTAGTTTTGTTCTCTTTTGCTAAATCCAGCACTTGTTTTTCCAATTCTTTTTCAATAGGCGGGAAACTCTGGAACTAGATGAACACAGAGGTTTAATGAGCTGACTCAAGGGGCTATGTTCAAATCCCAAGTATCTGTCTTTCCTCCACTGAAGCTGAAATCAAATCACTAACCTAGTTGCTTAATGTGTAGCTGATTTTTTTTCTTGTTACTTCCATTTAACAAATAGTTGGTCAATGTCAACTACTTTGCTGGGCTTTGGAGATACAGAGAGGATAAGGTGACGCTCTGTCCTTGAGCCACTCATAGACCTGGGGGGAGATCAATGAACAGACTAGAACCTGTCAAAAGAAAAAAACGTTGCAGAGATGGAACATATAACCTAGTTGGAGGGAAGAAAGAATCCAGGGCCTCAGTGTAGGTTTTCAAGAGTGTATTTTTCTTAAGCTGATTCATTGAGTAAAGGTTAGATAGGTGATAAAGGTGGTGCTGGTGGGTTCTAGTTGGTGAGAAGAGCATGTGCAGGAAGAAGGAGGTCTCCTCTCCTTTAAGAAAAACCATAAATCATTTTCTTAATGGTATGTCTGGAGGGAAGAATATAAAAGGAGCCACAGTAGAAAATGGGTTTAGGGCAGCTGAGAGGGGTTAGAGCTCAGGAAGGACCTTACATATCAAACTGAGAGCTTTGGATTTAGCAGTAGACCAGGGAGGAGCCAGGAAGTGACTGACTGAAAGCAGGGGAGGGACCTAGTCAGATTTGTGTTTATTGAATGAAGAATGGCCTGGAGAGGGGAGAGGCCAGAGGTAGGGAGCCTAATTAGGAGGTTCCTTCAGTAGTAGAGGGAGAAGTGGTATGAGTCTTATTAACAAAGGGAATAGTGGTGGTGATGAAAAGAGGGGACAGATTCCAAAGAAAAGTTGGTGAATGTGTGGAAGAAATGGAATGAGAGAGAAAGAAGACTTGAGGTGACCTCTGGGTAACAGAGAAAATCAGAAACACAGGAAAGGCAAGAAGAAGGTGAGTTCGGCAGTGACGCTGTGGGCACTTATGTGTCTGTGGGATCTCAGATGGAGACATTCTGGGGAAGCTCCACAGAAGGGCCTGAGGCTAGGAAAATGGCCTGGGCTAGAGCTATATTTGGGTGTTGAAGTAGCAGGAGACAAATATGTATAAAACGTGAGGAGAAAAGATTATCGAAGAAGGAACCCGGGGAATTGTAATATATGACAGGAGGACAGATGAAAAAGGACCCAAGGAGGAGATTAAGAAACTGCCTGAGATGAAGGAAAAAGGGAGTGTAAATGCCATGGAAGGCCTCAAGAACGTTAAACAAAAGAGGAACATGGAAAGTGAGGCTGTCGCTACTGAAAAGTAATTGACTTAGAGTTACCCAGACACACTTGATGGAAGACCTTGTTTTAGTTGAGAGCTTACCTGTGGCAGCCGTCACTTGCGGTTATGGTGACCAGAAGTGGAGACTCCTGGAGAGTGGTTGCATGTGTCTGAGTTCGTGCTGGACTAGTGTCTGCCGTCATTCTCAGCCTCACTATTCCCATTGCCAGCCATGACAGGACAAAGGACTTCCTGCTGTCCTATTCCAGCAGCATTAATTACAGATGGGGCATACTTTAAGATCAACTCACAATCGCCAAGGCATTTTCCTTGGTTCTGTGGAGATTGTCAAGATGGGCAAGATAAAGTCCCCATCCCCAAGCAACTTCTAAAACTGTGTTCTTTGTTGTGGGATAGTTAAGTACCATAAAGGACTTAGACCAAAGTATGAATGTAATTAAAAAGGAAGGAGAAACCAAACTCATGAGAGGAAATCATGGAAAGCTTCATGGAAGCGGCGGCATTTGAAGGCGAGGTAGGAATCAAAGCAGAAGAGCATCCATTACAGGAAGAGAGCAGAGCACGGCAAGGCCTCAGAGGCTGTTGGAAGGGCGGAGTATCTTCCATGGGGTGACAGATACTGTGGTTAAATGGTGTTGCCATCATTGCTCCCATGCCCTTGGAACTCTCCCCTCACCAGGGTACCCCCCAGAGGCCCCCAGTGCTCTCCACACTTTCCTTTACTCTCAATGAACTTCCCAGCACAAAAGTCATCTATTTCACAGATAACTTCCAGGTCCCTCAGATATGATTAGCTGACTCTCCGTCTGTCCCAGCAATCTGAGCTGTCATTCGTATTTGGCGTGAAGCTCTCTAGTTTTCTTGAAGAAATCTATTTGATAACCCTGTGATAATGAGGAGGACATGTTCGGAATAAGTAAAGACTTTTCCAGCCAACTGTTTGTAAAGTCAGCTCCTGGTACATAAATTATGTGGCTTGTCAACTCATGATCTGGGAAATGTTTTCTGTCACTCTTCAGCGGACAGTTTTCAGTGGTGTGAAGTGTTCTTCCTGATATGGTTAATTAAGAATCGACAGTAACTCTGAGCTTTAGTGGCTTTTACTCTTGAGGGAAGAGGCCATCCGAGGAGACTTGAGGTGTGGTTTCTCTGAATTATTAAGAGCACTATTTTCATGGTTTACCGTAGTGGATTCTGAGCAGGATCAGGAGAAAGGCAACCTAATTTTGAATTTTTTTTTCCTCTGGAGCTTAAAGCACTAATCTTATTTGAAGTACTTCCAGATTTTCATTATACTGTAAAGGGTTTGATTTATAGACAAAGGTATGTGACAATAGCATAACAGTCAAATTGTATTGCTTTTTTTATTTATTGTGGAGTTTAAACAAATTTTGGCTGTCCTAGCTTACAAAGTCCCAAAGATAAGAAAACTGTTCTCAGCGTGAATAAACTGGGAATGTATCTTGACATCAAAAATTTATTTTCTAATGCCTTTCACGGTTTGTTCATGCTGAGAACCACTTCTTATCTTTTGAACTTTTGAACTCTCTCTGTATCAGGATGAGCAAAAATGAACACGGGTTTCCTTTCAATGGACTGAAATACCACATGTAAAATAAAACAAGTAGAAACTCAAGACACAGCAATACACACTGGCCTATTATGTGATAACAGAATAGTATTTGTACTGGGCTTTAGGCATGTTATATGCAATATGAAATGAATTTTGAAATAGGAAACACAATAGGCAGCAGCCATTAAAAGGTATGCCTTAAATCTCTTGTAAAGCACATCTTGCTTGAATTCAACTGACAGTAGCAAGTTGGGACCAGGAAATGACTCAGTCAGCATTCTCCTTTCATAAATCTATTTATAGTAGAAACACCATTAACCTTTTAATTGTTTCACAGCTAAAGTTGCTGTGAGTGCCACCTTTAAAAGGGCTCAGGTTCATTAAAATTTAAGGGACCAGTAAGTTCATAGTCTACTGTAATGACCTAGGATGGTTGTGAAGGCTCTAAATATAGTTTTGGCTCACTGAACAACTGAGGGATTCTTTGTCGTGGCCAGGTGTGCTCCCAGTAAGTTGTTGCATTGTCCCATTTCAACCCCACCAGAAAAGTCTCCCCCCTTCTCCCTCATCTGAATCCTAGGGTCTCCTAAAGTCCTGTTGAGTGTCTTCTGTCAGTTTTTATTTAGTTGGCCATGTTAATTCTGCAGCTAGATTTTAATTTCATCGAGGGCAAAGTGTGAGCCCAGTAATTGTTTCTTGGATTTAAACTGGTCACAGATAATCTGTTTCTGCAGCCCCTCTATTGCACCCTTGTAGATAAAAAGGTACCCCAAACTTATTGGTAAGCATTGGGAGTTCTTGTTCTGGCTGTGCTACTTATTAGCTGGGTGAGACTATAACATCTCAGGTCTCTAGTTTCTCCTTTATCTGTTAAAACAGATGTTCCAAGAGATATTGGGCTGGCCAAGAAGTTCATTCGTGCTTTTCCATACCATTTTACGGAAAAACATGAACGAACTTTTTGGTCAAACCACTACCTGTTCTTCAAGGATTAACCAGCCTTAAAATATGTCCCTAATGTGATTTGTTATATATGATTATTTAACATTGGTCCCTTAAATGTAGGGAAATGTCTGCCCAAGACATTATTTTTTCTGTTTGGCTTTATTGTATGTTAAGCCTTCCCTGATAAGATGTAGTTAAAGGATCCTTTTTCTCTAAAGAATGTTTCTGGTTGATAATAGTGAAACACTCTCATTTGCTTATAGAGATAAAATACTTGATTTTCTAAGAGAAAACTGAGATGGAGAGATATAAAGTCTAACATCAAGGGGATCCAGAAGCCTTACACCATCAAAGTGCATTAAACACCAGGAAGATCCAAGATCATTTGGGATGCTAAGGATCTATTCTTTTTTTTTTTTTTTTTGCGGTACACGGGCCTCTTACCGTTGTGGCCCCTCCCGCTGCGGCGCACAGTCTCCGGACGCGCAGGCCCACCGGCCATGGCCCACGGGCCCAGCCGCTTTGCGGCACGTGGGATCCTCCCGGACCAGGGCACGAACCCGCGTCCCCTGCATCGGCAGACGGACTCTCAACCACTGCGCCACCAGGGAAGCCCTAAGGATCTATTCTTAATCCTGGGGTTTGGCAGTAATATTAGGATGCAGATTATACAAAAACAGTAATAAGAGGGAGCATGTGTTCATTTATCCTTTTTACCATGTGATTTTTGTGTGTTTATAAACCTGAAGAGTGAGGTGAACTAGGTTTGTGTGATTGTCAGTTTCTGGAAGTGAATCCTATGGGCTTTGCCCACACTGTGTGTTCAGTTTCCAAGTACTCTTTTTCGCCTTCAAAAAATGGCTTCACGAGAAGTCTGCAGCCTGGAAAAGGGCCCTCACCAGACCCTGCTGCCACCCTGACCTTGGACTTCCAGCCTCCAGAACTGTAGGAAATAAATTTCGGTTGTTTATTAAAAAAAAAAAAAAAAAATGGCTTCAGACTCACTGCCAGAAGATTTTGGTTAGTGGTGGTAGAGTAGAGTAGATTTTAAGAAATCTTACGCCAAGGTGATACTTTTACAGGCCAAATCTGCACTAGAGGCTCTTGAAATTCTTTTGATTTAGGAGGTACGTGCTTTGGTTTCACCATTTCTTCTTTTGTCTTGTAGTTTTCCTAAAAGTTATTTCTATTTCCAGTAGATTTTGTCTGCATGATATCAGCACACAAGCTGCCCTTTTTATGTCTTAAATTACTTACCCATCTTACATTTACACACTAGTCTGGTTTACCTGACAGTGTATGTTGAAATAAAAAATATTTTCATTATCACTTATCCATAATTTTGAAATCCAAAAAGCTCTAAATATTGGCAGGTACTTTTTTGGTTGTTGCTGTTATTTGTCATAAACGAATTTGGTGGCAAAACCTACACCGAGCTGATGTGAGTCTAATTATAGACTTTATTTTATTCAATATGAGAATCCTCAAGTTTCTTTAAATAAATATTAATGGGTTTGGTTAGGGTGTGACTCTAGACACTTCTGGGCACATATGTACCATACTGCCTTTCTAGAATCTGAAAAATTCTGAACTCCAAAGCAATTTGGCCTCAAGAAATTCAGATACTTCTAACCTATATTTGTAAATATGATATTTGAAGAACATACTGATTTTCACAGGATAATTTAAATTTTTAGAAGTTTTTTTATTCATACCATTCTTTTATAAAATGAGGAATTGCTTTTAAGCAAAGAAGTACCCACCTATTTTTGTTTGTTTAAATTCTGGATGTTGGGTGGTGTAAAGAAGGAAGGTTCAGCTTCTTCTGTTCCCCAGAGTAAAAAAGAACATTATCATAATGTTAATGGATGTTTTTTATCTGAAATCCCAACATTTTATAATATACTTTGTCAAAAGTAAAAAAAAAAAAAAAAAAAAGCAGATTTTATCATTGAAAAATGTTCCCAGGGACTTCCCTGGTGGTCCAGTGGTTAAGACTCCATGCTCCCATGCTCCCAATGTGGGGGGCACGGGTTCAATCCCTGGTCAGGGAAATAGGATCCTGCATGCTGCATGGTGTAGCCAAAAATTAAAAAAAAGAAAGAAAGAAAGAAAGAAAAAATTTCCCATTTTAATAATCAGAAAATAGAGATTAGATAGTCCTTTAAGGGTAATGCATGAAAATGAGTTTTATTGTTATTCTCTTAAGCCCATTGCTTCTGTATGAAAGAAGCAGAAACAATGGAATCCATTGAGCAGGATCTCCATGCCAGGCAACATGACAAGGGTTTTCTACATTGTTTCATTTTATTTCATCTGAACAACAAACTCTGTGCAGTTGTACCATGCCTCTAATGTTGAAAAATCATTATTTAGGGATAGCGATAAGGCAAAGCAAAACCCATTTCTACAATTTAGATATTTTATTCATTCCAATTTTATTCTCTGTGAAGTAAGGATAAAACTTCTTTGGTCCTACTCTTGGTTACTTGTTTTTTTTTGCGGTGCGCGGGCCTCTCACTGTTGTGGCCTCTCTCTCCGGACGTGCAGGCTCAGCGGCCATGGCTCACAGGCCCAGCCGCTCCGCGGCATGTGGGATCTTCCCGGACCGGGGCACGAACCTATGTCCCCTGCATCGGCAGGCGGACTCTCAACCACTACGCCACCAGGGAAGCCCTTGGTTACTTTTTATGATGTCTACTTCCAGAGGGTGAACTGGTCTTTTGAAAGGTAAGGTGGTCTGGCTAGGATCAGTCTGCTGGATCCCCTAGTACTAGATTGATATTAATAGAAGTGGACTTTGGAGTCTTTTGCTCTCCTCTGCCTCACAAACTTTCCTATTTCACTTTCTTCATAAATTTTATTTGGTTCTGTGAAGTCCTTATTTTGACTCCAACAAGCCGCTACATTTTTGAGATTGCATTTGTGATAGATCCATAGCTGTTTAGACTCTGGTAAGCTCTTAGTTTCCAAGGAGAGTCAACCAAAATTCCTAACTCACTTTGCTGTAGTCCTTGCATTTCAAATTAAATATGCTTGTGCTATTCTCTTTTGTATGTAGAATCTGCATGACCACATGTTGCATTATTAATGGCCTCCCCAAGGCTTCGCTTCTTGCTGACTACTTCAATTATCTCAGAGTTTAAGCTCTTCATCTGGTAGCGTAGGTGGGGCACTTATGTTTCTAGCATGACTTTCTAGCCTAGCAGGAAAGAAGCCTGTTCTGAAGAAAATAGGGGTCCTCTTAAGGTGGGGTAGAGTCGCTTGGTAGGGGGTTCTGGTGCCCGTGGAGACAGATACTTCAGGAGAACCTAAGGGCCTGGAAGAAAAGTTAATTCTAAAGGACCCCAGAAGCCCAAGGAAGACGCTTTTACATCTGACAGACTGGCCAAGAATTGAACATGAAGAGGAGATAAATAGTCTCACAAGGGAGGGGGGGCTACACATGGGCAGGATTGCAGGTGAGGCTTCCTGCCTCTGTTCTGTGTGGCAACAAGAGATAGTAGGGCTTTTGACCTACAGACAAATTAAATGCCAGCTGTCAAAAATGTGAGCTTTATGGCTGAGCCTTTGCAGTTGTGTGAGATGGAAAACATATTTGTGAGAAAGCAGCTAGGAATGGAAACTCTGAATTAAAATTAATTATTGCTTGAAGGAAAGATAAATGCCTATTCTGATTGAACCGGAGGCTAGCAGTGAAATCTATTACACGAACATATCATCACTGTCTGTTTCATTGTGTACTTCATTTGCCTACGAAAGGAAACTTGTTTTCTTTTGAAAACCATCTTTAAAATTTCTGTGTGTTAGCAAAAAAAGTGGAAATGGCCTAAATGTCCAACAGCGAGGAAACAGTAAGGTAAATTATGGTGTATCCATTACGGTGGAACATTTATGCAGCTATTAAAAATGATGTTTACAAAGAATTTTAACGTTCTATAAAATGCTTATATTATAAGTCAAAAAAGAAGCAGGATACAAATGTAACAACATGATTTTATACAGAAATGTATAAATATAAAGACAATAAGCGCAAAAGGAGGGAAATGCATCAAAATGTTTTAATAGTGTTTTATCTCTTGGTGGTGAATTATGGATAATTTTTATCCCCTCATCTACAGTTCTCAGTTTTTGCCAGTTTTTCTATAATGAACATCTATTACTTTTTTCTCAGGATAAATACTTAAAAAAATTCAACTTGCTTCTGAAATAGTTTTCTGACCTGACGTATATTACTGACCAGAGCCACTTGAAGACAACTTCGTAAGACTACTGTTGAGGCCACCAGTGCCACAAAATTATTTCTGATAAGAACCTTTATGGTTCATTTGTATTTCATTAAAAACATGTCATTGTGTGCTCTATCTGGGTTGCTATGATTTATTCCACTGATGGTCCAAAAAAAAAGATGCAGGCAGTGTCCTTTGTTTAAGGTTCTGGAAGCATCCCAGAGCAAGGGGGAAGAGGTAGCTTCGCCTCATGGGCTTCAGTCTTGTAATCTGGCTCACGATTAACTGACATAACCATATTCAGGAACAAGGAGGCCATAAACATGGCTTCTTCAGACCTATAGTTACTAACTCAGAATTAGGGTCTTAACATTTAATCTACTAGCTTTAAATTGCTAAATAACAAATTTATCGCATTTTTTCCTACTCCAAAGGATGAGATTAACCTGACTTGGCTTTTAGGTGACTCTTACTTCTGTAACCAGTTGGTTACAGGTAGAACTATTTTGCTTACCTAGAACTCAATTTTCTGGCAGCCTATCTGCCTGGAAAATAATTGAGAATCAGGAAGTGAATAATAATAGTAACACGAATAACAACAGCTAACCCATATTGGGTACTTGTTTTTGTTTTTGTTTTTTTTTTCACTGTACGCGGACCTCTCACTGTTGTGGCCTCTCCCGTTGCGGAGCACAGACTCCGGACGCACAGGCTCAGCGGCCATGGCTCAGTGGGATCCTCCCGGACCGGGCCACGAACCCGTGTCCCCTGCATCGGCAGGCGGACTCTCAACCGCTGTGCCACCAGGGAAGCCCCACTTGTCATTTGTTTTAACTCTGTGGGGTACTTTACCTCATCATCTCATTTAGCCTTTACAAAAAACATATGCAATTGTATTGCTTTCCCTAGTTACAAATGAGAAAACTGAGGCTCAGAAAAGTTGAGTAGCTTGTCCAAGGTCACATAGCTAGTTGCTCTGGAGCTAGAAACTGAACTACATTCCAAAGCCCAAACGTATACTTAACTAGTACAGTAAATACAAAGTGCAAACTGATGTCACAAAGTCTCTATTCAGAAAATGCTGGATTTTAAACTTCAAGTTCTCAAGTAAGAATCACTCTATTTTTCAAATGACTTTTGCAGATTTACAAATAACGTATTTGAAAAGAGGAAGAGAGGACTTCTAGAAGCAGGAATTGATAGTAAAAAAGAAGATATGCCTGTAGACTGATAGTAAGAGGAGCCGAAAAAAACTAGAATATATTCTCGAGATCTCTGAAAGCATTATATTCTGGATTAGGTTAGGTAAGGCATCCTGTTCACTTTATTAAGTGTACCAATGAGTAAATATGGAACTTGATCATGGTAGATTTATCTTGTCAATAAAATGTTAAGTTCAATGTAGTCCTAATTGTTTTGACGTCTCTAATTTTATTATATAACGTATACATTTCATGGAGAAAAGATTAGAATCTACAGATGAGGTAACAAAATAAAAATCTTTCATAGTCTCACAACCAGAGATATCCACTGTTAACATTTTGAAAAAGCTACACAATATAAATACAAATGTAAATATAAATATGTATGTTTATGTTTTAACAAAATGGGACCATGCTTTACTTTTTAATATTGTCCTCACTATCGTATGAGCATTTTTTAAAATGTTCTTTGATTATGAAAGTAGAGAGGTATATAATATATTTGAGAATGATTTTCTTCCAGAAAGGATTAAAAAAGAACCTGAAACATTTATTTGATGCTTTAAGGAAAAATGCATCTTAATCCAGAAAATTATTTCATGTGAATCAGTTCATTTCTTAATTATGCTATATCAGTGAAGCACTGATGTACTTGAGTTATCTTCATGCCACAGAGCTCTCATTGTTCTCCTCTATTTAGATTAAACCTTTTAAAGTAACCTTTTTTTTTCAGTAAAGAAAAAAGGATCAATAATGAGAGTGATAATTTAAGAGTGTTTTGAAAGGAAGAGTATACATTCCCTGACTGGAGCTGATGTAATTTAAAGCCATCTGCTTCTTTCACTTGAGATGCAGTTAGCTTTGTACCCATCAGCCTACTTAATTCAGGGGGAGGGGCAGGACCAGCTTCCAAAAACTGTGTTTTCATTTGCTATTTCATTTGACAAAGATTTATCGAGCACCTACTTTGTGTGCGTCCTTGCCTTAGATGCTTATTTAATGCAAAGAGGTATAGGATGTTTCCTCTGTACTCCTCTAGAGAAGTCCAGTCTAATGTAAAAAAGCAAATAAGAAGGTAATTGCCATTCAGTATGATAGGTGCAAGGAGAGAAGTGAGCTTGGGGGCTATAGAAGCACATGGTCCAGCTTCTTTGGCCATAGAGATGCCTGCGTGAAGTGTCTTGAGAGTGAGAAGGTAGGTGAGTGATGACGGGAAGCAGGGTGATGAAGTATGTTTCAGGTAGAGTATGTTTCATGTATAAAAGGTTTTGGGGACTACAGAACAAACATGCTGTGTTTAGGGTCATAGGGATTAGGATCTAAGGCGGAACAAAGCTTGAGAATTGGCCATGGCCTATCAAAGAGGCATTGTATGCCATGCTGAGGAGGTGGAATTTTATCCTAAAGGAATGAGGAGTCACTGAGTATATTGTCAGTGGAGCCTTGAGAAGAACAGCTGTGGTTTTGAGAAATCACTCTGGCAGCTGTATGAAGAGGCTCTCAGTTGTGATAAGAAATGATCAAGATCTGAACTAAGGTGCTGGAGAGAAAGTAGTTGAACTGATTAACTTGCTGATTGTTGGATGTGGGAGGCAAGGGAGTGGGTGGGAGAGAGGGTGACATCATCATCTCCAGGGTAGGTGACCGGGTGCACAGTGGTGTCTTCTCCAAGTGAAGAATGCAGAGAATGAAGCAGGTTGAGAGGGCAGGTCAAAGATGATGAGTTTGTTTTGAATGTGCTCAGCAGGCAGCTGGCTGTGTGGAGCTTGAGATGAGAGACAGCTGTGGACTAGAACAATCGATTTGGGGTTATCTGGGAATACAAGTGTGAAACCAGGGAGCGGGGTAGGCTCACTCAGGAAGTGTCTGTGGATTCAGAGGGGTCCTAGAGGACCACCATCATTGAAAGGATCAGCATAGAATAAGGGTGTGGGCTCTGCCTCTGGGTTCAAATCCTAGTTCCACCAGTTACTAGGGCAAGTTACCTATTCTCTCTGTCCTTCAGTTTCCTCATCCATAATATGGAGATGACACATATTTCAGTCATAGGGTAGTTGTGAGTCATAAAGAGTTAATATATTAAAGTATATGTAGTAGACTGGCTTGTAGTAAAAAAAAAATTCGATAGCTGTGGCTTTACTCTAACATTATAATGATTAAGGGAAATTTGGCCAAAAAAACCAAAAAGTTAGTGAAGAATACAGAATAGGTATTGTCAGAAGGGTAGGGGAGGACATCTGTGAGGGGGGAGGGGGTCATAAAAATTAAGGTGGACCAGAGGAAGATGAGTCGTATTAATGTTACGGGAAAGACAAGCCACGTAAGAGCTAGAAAGTATCCTTTGTTTTTTTGTTACAAGAGTTTGCTGGTGGCCTTGGTGTGTTGGGGTCCAGATCTTGATCCTGGCCTGAGGAATGAATGGAAGCTGAGAGTGGAGTGAGCAAGTCGAGACCACTTTTCTAAGGGGCTTGACTGAAGCCAAAGAATAAGGATGGTGGTCAGGGGGAGATAGAGAGTCGAGTGAATATTTATGGTTGTTTTAAAGTATGGGTGAGGGGACTTCCCTGGTGGCGCAGTGGTTAAGAATCCACCTGCCAATGCAGGGGACACTGGTTTGAGCCCTGATCCGGAAGATCCCACATGCCTCAGAGCAACTAAGCCCGTGCGCCACAACTACTGAGCCTGCGCTCTAGAGCCTGTGCTCCGCAACGAGAGAAGCCACCGCAATGAGAAGCCCGCGCACCGCAAAGAAGAGTAGCCCCCACTCGCCGCAACTAGAGAAAGCCCGCGCACAGCATCGAAGACCCAGCACGGCCAAAAATCAATCAATCAATCAATCAATTAATTAATTAAAATGTTTAAAAACAGAAGTAAAGTATGGGTGAATCTAAAGCATATTAGTTAAGAAAGAACTAGGATGGGGAGAGGACTGAGCATTGAATTAAAGGAACCCCTTATTTATGCATCAGATTTCCCTCAGTATTTTTTGTGTCTGGCACTGTGTCGTAAGCTGAGTATACTCTCAAGGAACTCTGGTCTTACGCTGTGTATGAAGGTAGATGGCCAGAACTCTAACATCCTTGTGTTCCGGCTGACGATGAAGTAAGGCATTGGAGGGACTCTGCCTTCTCATGGCTAAGAACCTCTGCTGAGAGTAGTGGTCTGGGTTAGGGGTAGTAGGACCCCTGGGTGTTGACCTGAAGTATATGAGATCATCTCAGGAGTTTCTTCAGCAGGTCAGACCACCGTGCAGGAGCCTCCTGAGTGAGGAAAACCCCCTGCAGTCATGCTGACCAAGCTGTTCCCTACATGACCACTGGTAACACCTTCCATTTGGATACTTTCTCTTTCAAAGGCACAGCAGTGTATTGAAAAGAACATGAAGCTAGATAACAGAAAGCTTACTTGTTTCATTCATTCATTCAAAACTATGCATTGAGCACCTACTGTGTGTCAGACAATATGCTATGGGCTGGGATTGCAATGGGGTCAGGAGAGGTGGAGTGCGTGCCCCAAAAAGATTGCATTCCTGTAAGGGAGACCAGCACTGAAACAAACAGTCACGCTCCTGTAGGGAGAGTAGAGGCCCACAGTTCTGTGCAGAGAGGTCAGGGCATCTCCCTGAGGAAGTGATGGCAAGACTGAGCTGGAAGATAGGTTGGGATTAGCCGGGTGCAGGGAGCAGGGGGGAAGAGCTTTCAAAGTAAAGGAACCAGCATGTGTGGAGTTATGAAAGAGTCTGGTACTTTCCAGAACCTGAGAGAAGTTTGGTTAGGCTAGAATATGGGGGGTGCTCTTCATCCAGCTAATTAAGTGGTATCGGGCAACAGTGATGCTGATCTTCTGTCTCCTGCTCTCTAAGGGCAGAAGTGGGAGAAGGATGCCCCCGGAGGCTGCTGTTCTCAGAATGCAGAGATAAAACGGAATTTGTGGGAAAGGACTCTGAGGACCATATGTAAGATGGATTCGGGCACAGAGAAGACAAGGGAGAAACTAGAATCAGGGTGGTCTGTTGGGAAGTTACCTGTTGAGACTACTGCACTGGAAATGTGAATGGAGGAAGGAGTGGACTGGAAGAAGAAATCAGTTTGTTAAAGAACAGGAGATGCTGGGATGAGCAATTCCTTGAAAATTCCTGCAAGGAGGCTCACGTGAGAAGGATCATCATGATGTAATGAAATGAACTGAATTTTCAAAGGGATACATCTCAGAGGACAGCAGCTGGAAAGCTAACGAAGAGATGCAGAAGGTATATCCCTGGAGAGAACTCAATGAATTTGTGTCAAGGAATTTTAGAAGGGAGTGTTTGAAAAAATTAGATTGAACTCTAACTTTCCTTTGATGAATGCTCTTTTAAACCCAGTGAATTGGGTAAATTCTACGCTTAACAATAAAGAGCTACAAAGTGCTGTTTGTGACTGGCCAAAGCAAACGGGGTTAAGTCCTAGAAGCTGTTCTAGCAATGTTAGCCCTGGTTTTGTCTATTTCATTTTTATTGCCAGTTGGTGAATACTAACAAATGTTTGAAGTTTCCAGTATTTTGTTTGGGGTAACATAGCAGGAGACATTCACATTGCCTTAGTAGAGTTAATTGTTCCTGAGCAAATCCGGAGAGACTCGAATCTTGTGCGAAGGCTTTCTAGCAATTATTTGCAGTGGAGTGTGTGGAAATACAGCTCTGTTGATGTGCGTTTGAATTCTGAAAGAGATGAAGGGTGCTGTGAAAATGCATCGTGCTGCATTTGTCAGGAAATGGGATTGCCCCGAGGAGCATGGCCAGTGCCTGGTACAAACTCACCACTGACCCACCCTGTGAGGACGGGAGGCGGGCACAGGGTCGATAGGCAATCACAGCGCCTCCGGAGTCTCCCTGGCAGCTGGCCAGGCGGCACTGCTCAGCGCCTCCTTGGAATTCAAGATTTCCTGAGCATGCGGATGGACGCCTGCCTGTTTTAGCATTAAAGTCAAAGAGAAGAAACTTGGGACCTTTAAAATAATGCCGTCTTGGTTTGTTATGATTGGACTTTGTTTTCATTTTTCTCAGTGGTCAAAGAATGTTGTTTCCAGCCAGAATATCCTTCCTCTGTGTCCCTCAAAAGACTGATTTATGGTTGCTATGGGAACCGGATTATCAGATTTTGAAAATTAGTGTATTTTAGGTCCCTAGACACTGCAACACTCTGTGTGTGTGTGTGTGTGTGTGTGTGTGTGTGTCTGTGGTTGCTTCTTCCATTTGGAGAAGGAAAGAATAGAATCTTTTCATCTATTTTTATTAAGTAAAGTGAAATATACACCTTTGTTAGGTGAATTGTGGAGTGTGTGGTGTAACATTTCATTCACATTTACTGTGTGTCTCCACTGTCTCATTCCCATAGGGACAAATAAACTAAAATGCTGAGGAAGGGGGAGGTTACTTTATGTGATTATAGCTCTATTCAAAGTTTCCTTTTCCACCTCTTTTAATGAAAAATTAAGTGTCACTTTCTCAGTAAAGCTTCCAACTCCCCAAGATCTTGACCATTCCTCTCCCCCTTTCCTTATTCCACATTTTTCATAGCACTTACAACTATCTCAGAAACTATATATTTTGCTTATCTTATTCATTCAATATTTATTGTCCATTTCCTGCATTAGGATGTAAGCTTCATGAAGGCAAGGTATTTTGCCTGTTTTGTTTGCTGCTATATCCCCAGCATTTGAAAAAGTATCTAGCATGCAGTAGTTGCTAACAAGTACTTGTTGAACAAATAAAAAATTAATAATGTCGGGCTTCCCTGGTGGCGCAGTGGTTGAGAGTCTGCCTGCCGATGCAGGGGACATGGGTTCGTGACCTGGTCTGGGAAGGTCCCACATGCCGCGGAGCGGCTGGGCCCGTGAGCCATGGCCGCTGAGCCTGCGCGTCCGGAGCCTGTGCTCTGCAACGGGAGAGGCCACAACAGTGAGAGGCCCGCGTACCGCAAAAAAAAAAAAAAAGTCATATTAATATTCATGTTATTGCTATATTGCTTTGCACATGCTCCACAGTAGTATCCATTGCTTTTGGAAATAGCTGTACTGTCCCTATTCAAGTGATGACAACATGCGAATCCCCAAAGAGTGGGGCATCACCCCTAACACCAGCCACTAGAATACAAAGACGAGTAGGAAGCGGATGCTGTTCCACAGGGAGCTTACAGTAGAGGAAGGAGGAAGGTGGTCAGTGTAATGCTAGAGTCGACCTCTGGTGGCTTTGGCTGAAAGGTACACATGTTTAGGGAGAACCTATGATATGCCAGGCACCTTGCTAGTCCCTCACCATTATTCTCCTGTTTTTCTGATGGCAAAACTCAACTTCAGTGAGGTTACATCAGTTTCCCAAAGTTGTACAACCTGAAGGTTAGATGTTAAGACTGGCTCTGTTTTAGTCATTTTTTTCCCTCTAAAACCATCCTCTTTTACTGTTTTAAAACTCTGCAAGCTATTCATGTGCTATACCCCAGACAATAAGTTCTGACATCAGTCTGCTTGGAGAACATGATGGGGTGGGATGGAAGGAAACTGGTACTTCATAGCATCACGAAAGCATCTTAGTATGGAGCTTATCTGTCTGGTCTGTTCATTTTTCTCCTGATTTACAATTATAGAAAATTCAAAAGCAAAACTGAACTAAAGTGTTTAGGGATGCATAACAAGCTGATGAAACTGTAAAGATATACAAGGAAGTAATTACCATAAAGTCAGGATAACTATTGCTCTAGAGAGGGGGGAAGGTCTTATGAAAGGGTATTAGGGGTAGTTCTGGGGTGATGACCGTGACCTGGGTGGTTGGTACACAGGTTTGTTAGGATGTGCATGCACTTTGCCCTCACTTTTCTCTCTGTGTGTAATTGTTTATCACAGAGTAACACGTCATTTCATATTTCACCGTTTTGCCTTTGAGGAGAAATGAAATGAGGGAGGAATGTAGGTGTGAGGTTTGACTGTATCAGAAAAGGCGGCACTTGAAAATCCGAGGTCAAAATGTAAAACCTGTGAAGAGAGAGCAAAAAAGTGGCTCTGTCTAGTCTTAAAGCCCAAGCTACAGATATCACTTTGCCTCCTTGGGTGGAGGAATGTTTAACTCTGTACAAATGCCTGTTGCCTCTCTCCTGGTAGTCCTTGGTGTAGGTGGCAACATGTGCTTTTTAGGAGACTTAAGCTTAAAGACCTTTAGCCTTTATGAGGGTAGAGATTGTTTAAATTCACATAATTATTTCTAATCATGAAATATTCTGAAGTAGTGTGACAAGGCCATTTTGAATGGGAACATTTGGGACTCATCCTTTAAGGCAGGGGTCCCCAACCTCCGGGCCAGGGACCAGTATGGGTCCGCGGCCTGTTAGGAGCCAGGCTGCACAGCAGGAGGTGAGCGGTGGGCGAGCGAGCAGAGCTTCATCCCAACAGCCTCATTCATTCCCCCCGCCCCCCGCCAAGGTCCGTGGAAAAATTGTCTTCCAGGAAACCGGTCCCTGGTGCCCAAAATGCTGGGGACCGCTGCTTTAAGGGTCTTCTTTGCGAAGCCTCTGAGACCTCTAGGTAAAGTTCAAATGCTTTGTTTTCTAGGTGCCCATAGTACTAGCTTGCATACTTATTCACGATCAAATTTTTGGGTAAATGTATTTTTATTTAGATATCTCCTTCATCAGATGGGGGAATGCCTTAAAGGTTGGAATTTTTATCTTAACTCTCTGTGCCTAGTGTTTTGAAATGTTTGAGGAAAACAAATCCATAGAAAGAATTCACAATTCAACCTATAAATCCATAGAAAGCATCCACTGCGTGGATAAAACTGGTGTTTGTTAATCTCCATCGAATAAAGGAGTTGGGGACAAAGGAAAATTGTGTTATGTTTGTGAACCATCCGCGCAGAGCTGGACAGTGAGAAGATGTAGGAAACGCTGATTTCTGAAGTGGAAATGCTACTGACATTTGGAGAAGGTGAAAGAAACAACATTCATAATTAGAATTCATGAATTTCTTTATAATTGAACAAATGCTTTCACAAATGTTATTAATTATCACAAAACACAGTGAGATAAAGAGATATAATCCTGTTTTATAGACAAGGAATCTTCAAAGAGGTTAGGATAACTGTGAACTTGACAAAGTCACACAGATGAATTATGGAGTCCACACAGAAACTTTGAATTCCAAATCCTGGACGTCTTCCACTATACAGTGTTCTTTCCAGAATAGGAGACTTTTATCTCAGTAAGAGTATGTAGGACTCTGACTTATGTTCTCCATTCATGGTATCTGCAAAAATGATTTATCTATTGTTTGGTTCATTTTTTTTTTCCTATTCCAAAATGCTCTCATGTATGGCTTAATAAGACTCAAATGCATGTTAAATCACATTTTATGTTTTATTTCTTTCATCTGTAAAATGGGATTATACCTCTCTATCTCACTGAGTAACTTGAAGTGCTCTAAAATAGATAATCAGGGCTTGCCTGGTGGCGCAGTGGTTGGGAGTCCGCCTGCCGATGCAGGGGACACAGGTTCGCGCCCTGGTCCGGGAAGATCCCACATGCCGTGGAGCGGCTGGGCCCGTGAGCCATGGCCGCTGAGCCTGCGCGTCCGGAGCCTGTGCTCCACAGCGGGAGAGGCCACAACAGTGAGGGGTCCGCATAGAGCGCAAAAAAAAAAAAAAAAAAAAAAGATCCTGTGCAAAATCCAGATGGACACAAGTATTTCATAAACTTAGAAACTGGTTTTATGTTCTTGTTTTGGTTTCTATCTTGCCTATCATGACCTTTCAAAGGTTTGTGGTTAAACCCAGAGTAAAACCCTCCCAATGTTATTCACCCAAGAAGCTATTAGTATGAGATTTATATATATGACAGGAGGTAGAAGTAATCTTTGCAGATAACTATTAGTAATATGAAGGAGCAGATATTAATATGGGAAGTAACGGCTTCCTTAAAAATACCAGGTGAACTTTCGACTTAAAATTAATCCAGCAGGCCTGCAGGGACAGTAGAGAATAGATGGGAAGTCATGTGTCACACCTGCATACTTAAAACATCCAAGTCTGATTTCCCTCCAGCATTACCAATTACACTGATTATAGTTCTTAGTTTTCTTTGCACTTCAACCAAGTTTCCAGACAATTCAAAGTAGTTAGATGATCGATCTGTGTACATATTCTTATTGATTGTACTTATCAAAAACCATAATGGAAAAGTTGCCATAAAGATCTCGATTAAATAATACACAAGCTGCCACGGCAAACATCTCATAGTTGCATTTTGGCTGAATACCCTGAGCTGCAGTGTTTCACTTCATATTGACTGGATAGCCTCGTGCTGTGTATGTGCAAGTATGTTAATCTGTGAAGCTAGGGTGAGAATGCTGGGAACGTGCGTGAATTAACTATTGATCTAGAATCTGGAATTCACTCAAGATAGTTTTTGAAGAACATAGGAGCCTCTGTAAGGATGACAAAATGTCATCAGTTGAAACTGGTTACAGATCTTGATAATTAGGAATACTAGTGTAATCAGACTCTCTAGATTAGTAAGGGCAGAACTGGATTTCTACTTCCTTTTTTTGTTGTTAAAGAATAGCGTTCATACCCTTTGTTGAATCAGTGCTCTTTTATAGAGAAGCTCTTCTCATCTAAAGGAATAACGTAAAATATGGGGAAACGACATCAGCATGAAGATGTTCATAACTGCCTAGTTTAGAGAAAGGAGCTGAAAGAAGCCTATAGGACGGGATGCATCTACTTGACAGAATTTGGGAGGCATTGAAAGTTACGTGTATGAGGTCTTAGCAATGTGGAAACTGCTTTGATATGATGCTAGGTGAAACGTTATTTTACACAGGTAAAATTGTAGATAACTTACTGTTATATTTTTCACAAATATGTATATGAAAATAGATTTATGGAAAATAGTAGTCATCTAATTACTCTTATTATCAGCATTTTGCAGATCAGTGCTGTTAAGTAACTTGTCAAGGTCACACAGCTACTCAGTGAGAGAGTTTGGACCTGATCCCAGCATTGTCTGCATCCCAAGACCATGCCTTAAGATTATAGTAAACTTGTAATATTGCTTCTTTGACACTTAAAAAATATATATCTATTATAAGGAAAATTAATGAGAAAGCCAAAATGGTACCATAAAAAGTTTTTCTTGACTTAATTTGTTCAACTTTAATTTTCTTTCCACTTTCATTTTTTCCTATCCTCATTCATTCTTCTCTTTCCTATTCTTTTCTCCTTCCCCATACTTTTGTAGAAGAGGAAAAAGTTTTCCTTGACTCTTAGGGTCCTTGGCTGTGTCTGAAGATGAGACTAACAACGATTAACAGGACTAAAGCATACACACTTACTTAATATCAGTTTTATGTGATTCAGCAGCCTTCATAGGGAAATGAAGACCCAAAGAAATGGTAAACCTGAGTGTTTTTATGCTAAGTTTGATGAAGAGCGGACATTTGTGGAAAGATATGGTAAGACAGAGTAGCAGATAAGTATAACAAAATGTGGTAACTTAGTGAGGCTGTTTCCTTTAGATTCTTCTCAAAGTCTCCAACTTGGCATGTTGGCATCTTGGATGTTCATTTTTCCTCCAGGTATAGGGAGGGTGCCTGTCACAGGAGGGTCTTAAGACCTGCTTCGGGGGTGAAGGGAAGGTGGAGGGTTAAGGTCAGAGAACCTTCTTGCTTCTGCTCTTTTCTCAAACTTCTTCAGCTTAAAATATTCAATACGCCAAGATACTATACTTTGGGGCAATGTGTCCTGAACCTCATCACTTTCAGTTCTCAACCAGCAAGAGCCATATCTCTACCAAGACCGTGTTCCGGTGGATAACTGAATCACTGCCTCACCCAGCCTCCTCTGTTCCTGACTGGGCTTCTCCCATCCTCGGTCATTTCCTCTTGGATGCCTCGCACCTATCTTAGTTTATTCCTTCTTTTCCACTGGAAGTAACCAAGGGAATTTCCAGACCCTCTTTGTGGAGGCGGGGGGGTGACACTCATTTAGTCTCGTATATTTTAAATCTGAGCAATTGGAAATTTCTACTCCTGCTCTTTAGTTCTCATTTTAGGAGCTGCCTTTCTTGGTGGTAATGACCGTGGAGCAAATGTTAACTGTTTCTAGAGAATTCATACTAATTTGGCCCTTTAAAAGTTTTAAGCAGGAAGACTATTTTCCCTGGCCTCCCAGGGGTAGTGGGTAGAGGTGGAAGATGCTGGTGTTTATCTCATGTTTTTAATTAACATGTTTGTTTTTAGGGTGTCTTTTCTTCTCTGACATTTCTCCCTCTGGACTCAGCAAGTTTTTGAATCGTTGGTTCTCCTGCCCTGAGAACATCCTTTGAGAGAGGCCCTAGAGAAGTTAAGAGACCCTGGAGATCTCAAGAGATGTTAATTAGTAGGAGTAAATAAATGGCTTATTTATATGTATGCGCATTTTAATGCTGTCCTTTCCTTTTTTAAATTAAGAAGTAGAAAATGTGCTTGTGCTTAAATGTAGTGTAAAGTTTCCCATATTCCTTTGGGTGTTGGTCTATTTTCCCTGGTTGCAGTAAATATGTTCAAAAGAGTTTTATCTCTTGAGAATGGCCTTCCCCCATTTTATTGCCTTTTATTGCCACCCCTACCCTTGCACAGAAATATCATCTGAATGGTAATAATATTTTATCATCTGCTATAGTAACCATACTTGCTTATTTTCAAAAATTATACAGGACTAGAGTTGAAGAAACAGAGGCTTGGGGCTTCCCTGGTGGCGCAGTGGTTGAGAGTCCGCCTGCCAATGCAGGGGACACGGGTTCGTGCCCCGGTCCGGGAGGATCCTACATGCCGCGGAGCGGCTGGGCCCGTGAGCCACGGCCGCTGAGCCTGCGTGTCCGGAGCCTGTGCTCTGCAACGGGAGAGGCCTGCGTACCGCAAAAGAAAAAAACAAAAAAACAGAGGCTTGGCAATTGCCCATGATTTGCATAAAACTCTTTTCATCCAAAAGTATAAAAATTATAGTGACTGAGTAAGAAGGAACCTTTAGAATGTCTTCCCCATTCTTATCTTCAGGCAGCCTCACACTTAAGACTGCTTAAGGAAATGAAATGCTGGAAGCCATTAAAGTTATTTTCAGAACTCTTCCTGGTATCCTCCTTCCAAAATATAATAAGTCAAGCTATTGGAACTTTCTTATTAATATTTCACTTAATCTCTTACAGCAGAATTCAAGCTTGTTTTTTTACATCCTATTCAAGAGAAGCAGTATGGAATAGTGGTTAAGAGCATGAATTCTGGGGTTAGTCCACCTGGGTTCAGATCGTGGCTTGGCCACTTACTACTGTGTGACGCTGGGTAAGATAGTTTATTTCACTTGGCTGTAGGGTTCTCCTCTCTAAAACCAGGTAAAACTAGGTAAGAGAATTTAGTTAGGTACTAAGATACTTAGAACAGTGCCTGGTACAGAGTAAGCACTAAATGATCTTTATGAGATTAGTCTTACCATTAAAAGAGGAGAATGGTCTTCACATTAGAAAGGGTAGAACGATAGTTGAAGGGGAATTGAATCTCAAGATGTCAGGAGATAGTAAGAAAGCCCCAGTTTGAGGTTTTTAATCCTAGACTAATTACATTCCAGATTCTTGAGAGAATGTGTGTAGGTTATGATAGAACCATTTTTGGTAATCATCTTGGAAGCTTGAAGATATTTCTGAAGACAATTAAGAAATAAATGGTATTTTCAAAAGCCATCCAACAAAACCTAATGATAAGGTTGTGCACATGATGGACTTGATTATAATACCGTTAGCTGGATTTGCAGATTTGTACTCATACAATTACAGTGTTAATTAATGGCTCATGAACATTTTTTGTTGCATCAGGAATTTGAAGGAGTTTACAATTAGAATACCAATAATGAAAGAAATAAAATGTAAATAAAAGTAGAAAGTTGGCACTGTGGCACAGCAGAGCCCAAGCATGGGACCTAGGATCTAACGTTATATGTTACCACTGAGCTTTAGATTGAGCTCTGAGGTTCTTGGCAGCCAAGACGACAAAGGAGATGTGATCCATTGTGTCACTGTCGTTATCCCAGACTAGAAAGTAAATAGGTTCCTCAGGGGAATTTTTCCTTAGTGCTGATTTTTAAAAGACATTTTTCACATGGGACCATAAATAATGAGTATTGATTTAATAGGCAATTCCTTCAACAATACGTTTTGATGCAAATGCTCTTTCTTAAAACAACCTTAGGAAAAAAGTCTAAAAGTTATTATTAAATGTCTGTTCAGCAAAGGCACTATTATGAAAGGCTAAGCTAATCTGCTCTATGTATGTGAACTTCATGTAGTCTGACTTGATCCAAGATGTAGTTTAGAGATTGACTGTATATCCTTCAGTAGTGTTTTTCAAGTCATTTCTCCGGTTGGGAATTTTAGCAAGACGAGTATGCTTTAAAAATCAGCTTGGAAGTTAGTTAAGTCAGCCCACTATGAGGAAAACCATAATTTATTTCTCCACCAAATCTTGAAGCTCGGAGTTCATGGGAGGTGCCAGGGCACTTGGTTGGGTGGCAGGGGGTGGTGAAGGAAGAGAAAGACTTGAAGGGTAAAATTAAGCAGTTTCAGCTTTAGTTATTTTTACACGTGGGGTCTTTGGAAAAGACTATGCGACAAACAATAAAATAAATTATTTTGTTTAAAAATTTGGAAAACTACCAGCATGTTGCATGGTCATAGTGATATTGGTTTAGTTAGTCATCCTGGCAATAAAAAAATACAAAAGAAGCTCTCATGGATTGGTTTATTTTAATAAGAACTTTTTCTGAAGATCTAGCCAAATGATTAGTTGCACAGATTACCTCCTGAAAGGGGTGTGGAAAAGGGGAAACAGACAAACAAATTCCAATTGCCTTTTGAAGAAAAATTTCTGCAGATACTGATTTTAGTTTTAGAGTAATTAATACTGATCTATAACCTATTAACCTTAACTTTGGCTAGAAAACAGAACAAATTATATATTTCTAGACCAACCTAGGATTCTAGGTTCCTCGACCAAACTAGAAGAATGAAAATAAAACCATGTATCAACATACAGGATAATAATTACTTTTCTAATTTCTGTGGAAATTGAGACTGCATGCAATTTATCTGATTATTTACAACAAACTTGAGACACTAAAACACAGCAGCCATGCTCCACATACCAGTAGAGAGTATTTGTTCTGCTTTGAAAGCCCTCATTCTTCCAATGTTAAAAAAAATGCAAGTTTTGCAGAAGCATCAATAACTGGGTGTCTATACTGCTATCATGTATCGATAGCTTAGGTCACACCTAGTCCCTGCCCTTAGTGTTAAGGACAATTCAAGGGAGATAAAAAGCTATCTTTAATCTCTTAGGAAATGGAGAAATACAGATAAATAGAGATGAAGCCTTTCTCTCTCAATCCCTCCCTCTATACTTGGAATAGGGCTTTAGCATATCTTTAGACATAAGACTGTTGTATATTAGAGTCTTTTACCCCTCCTGGAACCTTTTATATCCCTAATCCTAAAAACTCAGTTAGGATAGGGTCACCGTTAATTTATTATGTAAACCAGGACCCCTTTGAATATGGAAGTAGTTAATGACAAGACAATAAGCAAAAATGGAAGGGACTGTCCTGGACAAACTCCATGTGTAGTGTCCTAGAATCTAGGTATAAACAGTTGCAGGGATCCTAGAGTGTGAAGGGTTAAGGAAGTAGAGAAATGTGTGATTAAAATTAATAAAACACATTCACTATTTACCAGTTGAAGTATATAAAAATATAAATAAGAAATTATAAATCCCCTGTAAACCTGCTTCCTAGAGATAGCAATTGTTAATATTGGGGTGAGTGACTTTCCACCTAGAATCTTCATGCAGAGTAAAGAACATGTATCTTTTTCTTTCTTTTAAATCAGTATCCCTTTTAACCATTGCTTTGTATCTGTTGCTTTTACTTAACTTTAATCATAAGCATTTCCCTGAGTCAAATATTATTTAAAAAAATTTTTTTAGGGCTGCAAGCTATTTTATCTTGTAGTTATACTATAATGTATTAATCTCTCCGTATCATTGGTATTTTGAGTTATTACAGTTACAAAATATGATGAACATCTTTGTAACTCACCTTTTGAGTGGAAGTCTCACCTTTTGAGTGGAAGTCTCATAATTTCTTGAGAGTAAATTCTGGGAAGTGGAGTTCCTGAGTCAAATTTTCAGGGCTCTTGATACATATGTGTGTGTGTTTATGTGTGTGTGTACATGTATATATACATATAAATATATATGTATATATATAATTTAAATTGTTGTCCTTCAACAATTATGTTGAAAATTGTTGTCCTTCAACAATTATGAAGGAAAAGTTATGTGGCAAGTAAGTAGAAAATAATTACTTCATTGGAACATCCTTTGCTTTATTAACTTTGGAGAAATCATGAAATCTTTTATTTTTCTCTCAATGTTTTTATGAAATGGCAAGCAGTATGTCTGGGGTTGGTTATGAAAATACAAACATGTACAGAAGTTTTTTACATGTGTCATTGGATTGAAAAATGAAGGGGAATTAGGCTGCTAAGTAAGTGTTCAGTAGGTAATTTATTTTTTATTGTTTTATTAAAAAAATTTTTTATTTGGCTGCGTTGGGTCTTTGTTGCGGTGCGTGGGCTTCTCATCATGGTGGCTTCTCTTGTTGTGGAGCACGGGCTCTAGGCACGTGGGCTTCAGTAGATGCAGCACGCGGTCTCAGTGTTTATGGACATGGGCCCTAGAGCAGTGCATGGGCTTCAGTAGTTACGGCACATGGGCTCAGTAGTTGTGGCTCGTGGGCTCTAGAGCACAGGCTCAGTAGTTGTGGCGCACGGGCTTAGTTGCTCCACGGCATGTGGGATATTCCCGGACCAGGGCTCGAACCTGTGTCCCCTGCGTTGGCAGGAGGATTCTTAACCACTGTGTCACCAGGGAAGTCCCAGTTGGTACTTTGGACTTAAGTGCCAATCAGGTGGAGTAAGTGACGTGGTGGTGTGAACATCAGGGCTCCTAACTTGAATGGACATTCCCAACGAGGTGAGAGGGCAGTTTGGTGCATGAGAGCAACATTAAGCTGGGGAGTGACCTCTTTGCTTAGTTGCAGAAGATAAGTCAGGTTATTTTTCAGAAGCTTAAGTCTATCAGACTGGCCTTGTTATTTATTGGGATGATGGATAGATAACAACAGGGGCTCATCCTCGAGGGCTATTGTGATCAAGACACAGCAAGTGAATAGAACATGTAGTCCATTCTAGTGGATCTCAGGAGCTATAAGCAGATCTTTGACTGCCCATGAAGGGTTCTTATTGGTTTGTTTGCTTTTTAAATTTGTGGGTGTCATCAGCAAAGTCCCTTCTTACTCTATTCCAAATAATCTGTTGGGGAAAATTCCAGCTCTGGTTAACTTTTCCTTGTTCCTCAAATTTGAGGGAAGAGAGTTGAATGATCCACTGTTCCAAAAGGATTCTTGTGTAGCCATGTCTTGTTGGAGGAAATAAGGCAAGAAAGCTTCTAGACCTGATTATAGATCCTCCATGGTGCTCTTCAAGGAGTGCATCCTCTAATCTTCTCCCATCTAATGAGGACATTTCATGAGGCCAGTACAGTGTCCAGGGTTGTCTGGGACTGAATCTCTAGACTCAGGTGACTGAACTCTCTAGTAGGGCTTGGTTGGTATATTATATGAGAACACAGTGTTAATTGGACACCTCAGATGTGCTGGTAATACATGTAAATCCTCTAAGCTAATAAGCTGTTTTGGATTTCTCCGTTTCTTCATTAAGATCACACATATCTTAAGGAGAGTTGGCCATACTACCATGCTGTGTGGAGGGTGGATTAGCAACCACAGTTCACCAAGCTTTAAGGTGAATCTTTCGATCCTTCATAGACTTTTAGTACAGGAACCATCAGCTTAGACAAGATAACTGTGCAGACAGGGTAAAAGAAATAGGACGTCATTCGCAGAGACAGAAGTTAACATATTCTTTCTAGCAGATAAACAATAGAAAAGGCAATATTGTCCAAGAGAAAACAAAAATAATATCAAAAGAGTTTCTTGGGACATACTTTGAACTCCCCCCTGCTAATTATGCAGAGGAAAATTACCGTGCGCCACATCCACCAAGGTTAGAAAAGGAGGAGAAAATGTCTTTAAACTGCAGACTACAGTGTGAGAGATTTAGATTGGTTGTAAGGAATAATATTCTGGTAGGATAGTTAAACACTGGAAAGTGTTACCCAAGAGATGTTGCAGGCCTAGAAGTGGGGCGGAGGAGTTGCAGGTAGGTACCTCTGACCCCTGAATGCATTACAGTAAGAGTCTTTAGAGAGCAGTGGGAAAAAAGTCATGTGAAAGAAGTACACAAGCTATGGTTACAAAGAATTTTCGGGACTTGACGGAAAGAAAGAGGAAGAGCAAAGAATCACTCCTAGGCTGAAAAAACATCATCTCAGGGATGGCGGAAGAGTCGGGGTGCTAATGCACATCAGAATATAAAAGAGGCACAGAAGGAACTGTCTAGACAAGAAAAACACACTGTGAAAAAAGGATCGAGAAAAAGGGAGAGGAATTAAAATGTTAGCTTGCTATGTTTATAGCAAACAGTTATGTGCTTGTAGAAATGTTTTGGTTTGGTGTCTGGAAAATATGTATAAAATGTAAATAGCTCTTTATTTAAAACATTTGAATTACTTTCTCTGAAGAATATTAAATAGTGATAGATTGTGAATTGGCTGAGATATTTATGGGCTTTCAAGGAGAAGAATAATATCAATGGTCTCCTACAATCAATTCTTAAATTATGATTCCTTCATCAGTATTGTGATTTTTGGTGCTGAGTGTGTGCTCTGAGGTTCCGAGTGCATGTGGGTGTCATTAGACAAATGTTTACTAAGCAGACTACTAAGGTCTGCATGGGTTCCAAAGATGTGATGCATTTTTCAAAAGGAGCTTGCAGGATCCTCAGGGAGATTTGACGGTAGCAGACACCATAAGGGCCCCTGGGAGGTACAAGGCATTTCTACCAGAGCTGAGAGCTGGCAGCAATGAGTGTGGGCTCTGTGAGAACACACAAGGCTTTCCTGGAGGGATGGCATTTGGGCTGGGCCTTGGAGGGGAGATGGAGGCTTTGACGGATGGAGATATGCAAGCAGAGGGAGACAGGCGTCCTAGGAGCAGAGAACAGTGGTTGGTAGTACAGAGAAGCTCTACATCTAATGTGTGGTGTTTTCCGAAAGCCAACAAAGGCTTTTGAGGAGGAAAGAGCACCATAACCTTGAAGGAGAGAGAAGACAGGAAGACCAGTTAGGCAGCAACTGAGTTAGTTTAGGCAAAGGAATGATGGCTTGTCCTAGGTAAGGAAATGAAAATGACAAGAGTCGTGAGGGAGAAACTGTGAGAAAGACCTGGGTAGGTGAAAAGGGGGAATGCAGAGAGAACCAAAGATGGGAGGATGCTTAGTAGAATGTTGAGGCCACTGATAAAAACTAGAGAGACGGAAAGGATATTGATAAGCAAGTCCTTGGAATCAAAACCTGCTTTTCTTCTGCTTGCTTTTCTTTCTTCCCTCCCATCCTCCCTTCTGTCCCTTGCATGAAGCCTCTGCTTTGTGCCTGCTCTGCTCAACGTAAAGTAATGAAGGGAAATAAAAACATGCAAATGACATCCCCTTGCCTTTTAATTGCTCACCATCTAGTTTGGGGAATAGGATCTATGCATACTTCGGAAATAATTAGCACACAGTTAAAGATAATAGAACGACCCGTGTGAGTGCAAAAGAGAAAAATGGTGGGTTAAGGTCTCTGTCCAGCAGAAGCTAAACTTAGAAGTGGATATGCAAAGTGTGGTCTATTTTAATTATGCATCAGGTAATAAATGGGGTCAAGGTCATTGGTTCTGGTTCTAGTTTGAACCAGATTTCTCTTTCAGGTTCCCTTGAAGATGTTAGCATGCTCCCTTATATTCAGAGATCAGAGGAATATTAAAAAAGTTTATGACAAGCTATTCCTGCCCTCTTGTTATTTATGGAGATTTCTTTTCCCTAGGAATTACATTGCAGATAATTCATTTTTGAAAGCTTTTCTGCATTTCAAAAATATTTGTTGAATGAACAAATAGAGTGACTTTTTAAATTAATTTAACCCCAACTTCCAAATAACATCATTCCTAGATGAAGTGAAGCCTTCAAATGATTTCCGGGTCAGATTTATCGTGGTCATATCTTAGTGGAGGATTCCAGCTTTGGATTTCTCATCCGGCAGTTGTGAACTAGAAATTTTAAACACCACGCACCCATCCCCTATCTTTAAAGGACCTGTGACTTCAGTAGAAGCTCTAAGAATTTATTTTATTCCAAAATGTTAAAAGAATCCAAAATGGGCTGGTTATTTTGCACTTCCCTGTTAATAGCACCCAGGGATAAATACTGGTATCTTTTGTTACCATCTGTTTTCTAGTTTCTCTATTTTTACGTCCTGTTTCTATTCTGTTAAAAATTCTCTTCTATTTATAAAAAGTACATATAGTTGGCAATATGAGATTTTTTTTGCGTCTTCGTGTATTTGATGAGACAAACTACTAGATCATTTTGGAAGACAGTGATTTGTGAAATTTGAATATGAAAAACCAGTAGCAAAGAGAAGAAAAGCAGTGTGGGTATTTGCCAGACGGGAGATGCCTTACTGCTCTTTGGCAGGCCCTTAGAGCCACTTGATAGGAAAAGGCTCACTGAATCTAATCTTTTGATATTCACCCAGGGCAACTGCTGACTTCAGAACAGGTACTGTCTCTAGGAGTAGAGAGTGATCCCTGTGGGGCACTAGAAGGCCTTTTTTTCCTATTTCTCCTCTTTCGGGTCTCTGTTCTCTAATTAAAATAGGTGTTTTGGAAAAAGAGAACATGAATTCTGAATACAGTAATAAATTGTATCCTTGCCTCAGATGGAATTAAAATGACTGCAGACTTGAAATTTCCCTGCCTCTGAAAACTTAATTTGATATTTTCTGTTACACACCAAGTAGTGATTTGCAGAGGCACAGACTGCATCTAATCTTACATCTAATTATCTGATCATCTGAATCGCAAATACAGTAGTTAAAGGGTGTCTGTTTAAAGGGCAGCCGCAAAATGTAAATATTAAAAAGGAGAGCTCTCTAGTTTTCAGGAAGCAGACATGGGGATTTATAATAGCCATTATGTTATTCACGGTATTAGGTCAGCAGGTCACATAAAAATGTGGTTACGTTGTTCTGTCGCTAAAATGTGAAGATAATTCTGAAGTCTGCTGAGCTTGTTTTGACAATTAACCTCCATTAGTATTCTAGGCCACATAAGAGCAAAACTCTTAAAAGGCTCTCTTTTTCATGAATGTACTGTCAAATTGACTTCATTTAAATAGGACTGTAGCCACAGTAAATGATGAGTTGATATTTATACAAAGCATAACCTTAATTAAAATATTAAACGCAGTGTTCACGGAATTATTGTACATTTATATGTAATAGAGTAAAAACATTGCATGGGACTGTTAAGCTTTTTGTATGAATCTAATTAACTTTGACAGGCTCTGGGCTTTTCTCCCCCTTATTTTTAGAAGTGCTGTAGAATAAATGTTCTTGCATCTGGAAAACTTCAAACAGTTTTGATCAGCAGTTCAGATCTGATTTAAAATGTACGTATTGAGATGCTCTCTTAGACGTGCAGGGCTCAACTTCTTGTGGCAGGAAGGCAGATGCGGAAGGGAGAACACCTGTAGACTGGTGCTGCCAGTGGGTATTGTTTTTTGTCACAATTTACTGTCAAGCTGCTGCTGCTGTGAGCAGGTCTTTGTATATTAGGCTCTGGTTAATGAAAAGGTGAACTCGTGTGGCTGATTCCCTGGAGGGCGATTAGGAGGGAGATATTTCTCTTCACCCTTACACTTCTGTAGCCCTGAGGGAACAGAGGCACCAGGAGCAAATCTAAATTCCCACGGAGCCCAGTGACTTCCTGTTTGGTAAGTGAGGGAAGGAAGTCCTCCTGCAAACAGTGAATTAGGACATTGAGGATAGTGCAGTTTTTGTTCTCCTGTTCATTCCCTAAAATCCCACTACGGATCAGCACTGAAAGAAGCTAGGAATTTCTCAGTCTAATTGCTATGATTCAAAGGTAATAATAATAGCAACAACAATAGTTATATTTTATTCAGCACCAATTGTGTAGCAATTGATTTGCAAACATTACTTTTTTTAAATTTTTAAAAATTTTATCGAAGTATAGTTGATTCACACTGTTGTGTTAATTTCTGCTGTACAGCAGAGTGATTCTGTTATACGTATATATACATTCTTTTTCATATTTATTTCCATTATGGTTTATCATGGGATATTGAATATAGTTCCCTGTGCTATACAGTGGGACCTTGTTTATCCATCCTATGTATAATAGTTTGCATCAGCTAATCCCAAACTTCCAATCCTTCCCTCCCCTACCCCCCTTCCCCTTGGCAACCACAAGTCTTGCAAACATTATTTTATTTAATCTTTACCCCATCTCTGAAGAAGATACTATTTCCAGTTTACTGATGCGGAAACTGAGGCCCAGAGCCTCTATCATCCTTCCAAAGGCACCTAACTACAAAGCATCAGTGCTATTAAAATGCGAGAAAAACTGTAAATTGGCGTTGAACATTGAAATAGATAAAAATTAAGTGTAAAAATGTAACACAACAATATGTATTTAATATGGACCTATTTCTGTAAAAATGCAAAAAAAGAATGTGTGGCTATATATACACACAGACACACAGACACATGTATATTGATACAGATAAAAAGAAAGAGAACTGAACATACTAGATGGCTGACAGTGGTTATTTGAGGTGGCTGAGCAGGGGAAGAACAAGTAGAACAATTTTTTCAAGTTTTTTTTCATTAATTTCTTAAATTGTTACAATCCTTAATTCATGTAATTAAAGATTAATTACAAAGGGTAATTAATTAAAGGGTAATTACAAACTTAAAGATCCAGAAAGGACTTTTGCTGCCAAAGTGAACGATTGAAAATGAGAATACTAAAAAAGAAAGTGTTGGCAGCTCTAATTTCACCTAGGGCTGTCTGACCCCGACATTTGTGCTTCTTCTACTAAACTATGTGGCTTTTTAAAATGTATGATTAATATTAAAAAAAAAATCCCACGAAAGGGGATGGTGAATCTCTGACCTCCCTTTGGTCCTTGGGAAATCCGGCTTATCCATTGCTGATTTGAGGATACATCAGAATTCCATCCTTAATCTATTTAAGCCAATCAATATATATCGAGTCCCTATGATGCACCAGTTGCACTGTGAAGCCCAGAGGAGGCTGCAGAAATGAATAAGGCACTGATTCTGCCCTTTTAAGGTGTTTAAAGCATCATGAACAGACAGACTTATGCTCAAACAGCTGACAGACAAGGCTTAGTGTCATACATGTGTTGACAGTGGGAGAAACAGTGTGCCATGGGACATTTAGGAGGGGACAATTATAGGGCTAGGGCTCACGGGACAATTTGTTGGGTACCTAGGTAGATGTCTAGGAGCTGGACGTGATGGAAGATGCCAAGATGTGGCCTCTGTCCTCAATGACTGTGTAATGTTGTAGGAAAGAGAACATTAAAACACGAGAAAAGAAAGAACAAGAGAAGCCAGGAATAGTATGTAATGGACTGCTTCGTAATATAAGTTAGGCCCTAAGTGAAGTAAGAATTCAGGAAAGGCAGTGATCACTGTGGGTAAGAATTGTAGAAGAGGGTTTCATAAGGAAATAAATGATAGTACCAGTATGTTTTCTGCTTAGCAATTGCTCTGTGAAAGAGTAGTGGCCAGGAATCCTAGTTTGTCTGCACTTTAAAATTGGCCTTTGAGTGGAGTCTCTCTTCATTCTCTGACCGTTGTTTAAAAAAGGACTGAATAACATTAAATCCATTCACGGCTGATGCATTTAGTTTATATATATATACACACATACACATACATGCATTTATTTGCTATATTCATATAAATCAGGCATCACAGATGTCTCCCTTTCTCTCTGTCTTCCCTCCTTCCCTCACTCCTTTGCTCTCCCCATCCCTCCCCTCCCTCTCTTTCTCCCTCCCTTCTTTCCTTTTTTTCCTACTAGTATTTCTCACACATTGGGCACAGAATCAGGCACACTTGGTTTAAAAAAGAGAGAGATTTCTACCCTAAAGCATAGGAGACTAGAAGTGTAGAGGAGCTAGCTGTTTAGGGAGTTTCATTTGAACAGATATTAAATCTGTGTTCTAGATCCTTCTAGTAGTACCGTGATCATGTGTCTAAAGTATCTAGCACAGTGCTAGTATATTCTAGATGCTTAGTGGTAGTTCTCTTCTCCATCCTCTTCTCCCACCTTTCCACAAGGCTTTAGTGATCCAGTCTGGGGAGAAGAGAGAAAAGCCCACATGGGAGGGACTGTAAAAAATAATCTAAGACTGAGGGTTGCATATTTGGAAAAAATTTGATGTTCAGTAATCAATTCCTGCCAATGTCTCAATATTAGAGTGATTAGGTCTATTATTGAGCAACCCTGGACTTCCTTAGAGTGAAGATAAACAATGTAAGTATATTAAAAATGCATATGCATCTAGAGCAAATCACATACACTGTTAAGTATTTGGGATGGTTATTTTTGAAAAAGATATTTATATCATATTGACTTTTTCCCTATTTTTTTGTTGTTAATCATTCTAAAACAGATAAAAATCTTTCACAGCCTGTCTGACTCATACTTCCTTAAAGACTGAACTTAAGACTCAGCCCTTGCATTTTTTTTTTTTTTTTTTTTGCGGTACGCGGGCCTCTCACTGCTGTGGCCTCTCCCGCCGCGGAGCACGGGCTCTGGAGGCGCAGGCTCAGCGGCCATGGCTCACAGACCCAGCCGCTCCGCGGCACGCGGGATCCTCCCGGACCGGGGCACGAACCCGCGTCCCCTGCATCGGCGGCGGACTCCCAACCACTGCGCCACCAGGGAAACCCCTTTGCATTTTTTAAAATGATAATTTTTTAAGTTATATATGTACTCTCACCATAGAGAATCTGTAAAATAAATAAAGGAAGTATAAAAAACAAACAAACAAAAAGACATAATCCTACAAGCTGGAGAAAACTATTGTTAGCATTTGGTTTCAAGTTCTTCTAGTCTTTTTAATGCTTATTTATATTATGGGTATTGTATATATTTGGTTGCGATTACACTTTTTAGATTTGGCTGCACAGTTTTTTAGTGTGATTCAGTTTAAGATCATTACTCACTTTCACAATAGTTCTGAGGGGGACATAGAGAAGAGGCCTGTCATTGAACCTGATTGGGCTCCATGCCAAGGCTTCCCTCTCCTCTGATGTCATCCCTCAGAGTGTGGATGGCCAGGGAGTGACCTGGGAGGAACTTCTGCTCTGTGCCTGATGGGGCAGACTGGGAGGGCAGTTGCTCGTGGCAGCTGGCTGGCACACAGGTTCTTGGAGGGCTGACTGGACATGGTCAGAAACGGGAAACACGAGTTAATTGGCACGTGTCTTGGGATCCAAGTTCAAGCAGAATAACAAGTTAGGACCTGATATGATCTGAATGTGGTGGACTTGTGGGATTGAAACAGAGTTGGGAGAAGAGAAAACATTCCAAGAGCATCTTTAGTCGGACAGCAGGCTTGTATATTCAACAGTCTTTTCTGTCCTCTCTGAATGCATTTATGCCAGACTGTGGGGCCCCAGGACTCAGGTGTATGGATGGTTAGCGTGGCAGCACGTTTGGAAAGGGAGACAAGGTGTTTATCCCAGAACTATGGCTTATATGTTTTTATTTGGGATAGTTCTGGGGAGTCTTGTGGACGTTGTGGGGGAAGGGAATGTTAAAGTGTCCCTCCCCCAACAATGACTTGGTTCTCTTACTGATTATTTCTTTGGAGCCCCAAAACTACCCTTAGTTCAGGAGAACTCTTGGAGCCTTGTTTGAGGGAAGGTCCTTCACATCTGAACTGACTACGGAGTCTATGCAAGATCCCTAGGCCCATGGTGGTCCAGAAAATCCGTGTCCTTCTGTGTTGGATGACCGATCGCAGATACTTCTTGATTTAATATATATTTATTAAGCACCAACCGTGTATCAGATACTGTGCAGAATACTATGGATATAAAGACTAATAGAAATGGTCCTTATCCTGAGGAAACAATATACAGAGAGGTAGATTTGTAAGGAGATTAATATAAGCCTTGGAGTTAGAGGTGGGGTTATGCTTTTTGTCCAGCCATGGGAGTTCAGTAGTGAGTCCTAATGAATGATTGTTGAATGATTACATATTGCATTTACCTACTTACTATCACCTTTTATCAAAAGCAGAATTTTGCACATAACTTGTGTTTATGCAAAGCTTCTCATGCTATTACTTGTGTTTTGAAACCTGAACAAATACATGACTGTCATTTTTTCCCTGCTGTTTCTACAGTGTGCTGTTTTTTTAATAGTCCTCTTTGCATACTACTTTCTCCTCAGTTCAACATTTTATCTCGTTTATAATCCAGTAAACCAGGAACTTGACTTGGGGTGTTACCCGTTTTATTATTCCTCCAATGATCTTTAGAGGCAGTTTCGGGATTATAGCAGCAGTTCCTGAGACTCTGAAATGGGATAGATTCACTGAGCAGTGATTCTCCACCTTTGGTATTTGTCAGATTCCAGAGATGATCAGCTCCTTGTCACAGCTGGAGAATCATTGGGGACGTGGAGCTACAACTGAGATTGTTGCTGGACATGTGTGAATGAAATGTATATTTCATGACTGCAAATTGTACAACATTGTGAATCTGCCACTGTGGACAAAACTGGATCTGGCTTTTGACCTTTTTAGACCTTTTAGAGTAAAATAAAATTCTTTAATTGCTGGAAGTTAGCTAGTTCTCTTACGACCGTAGGGAAAGGGTATGTGTACTACTGATCTGGTCGATCTTCAGTAGGTCTCTAGGGTGTGATTCTCAAACTGTAGCATGCATGCGAATTGCCTGGAGGGCTGGTTAAAACACAGATTGCTGGGCTCCACCTCGGGAATTTCTGATTCAGTACATCAAGGTGAGACCCAAGAATGTACATTTCTAGCAAGTCCCAGGTATTGCTGGTGCAGCTGGTGCAGAGACCACATTTTGAGAACCACTAATCTAGGAGCTTCCTTTACTGCGTAAAACTATGATTACTTTTTAAAAATGTAAATTGGTGCTAGAGAATGGACTTGAGGATATGGGGAAGGGGAAGGGGAAGCTGTTACAAAGCGAGAGAGTGGCATGGACATATATACATTACCAAACGTAAAATAGATAGCTAGTGGGAAGCAGCCGCATAGCACAGGGAGATCAGCTCGGTGCTTTGTGACCACCTAGAGGGGTGGGATAGGGAGGGTGGGAGGGAGGGAGACGCAAGAGGGAAGAGATATGGGAACATATGTATATGTATAAGTGATTCACTTTGTTATAAAGCAGAAACTAACACACCATTGTAAAGCAATTATACTCCAATAAAGATGTAAAAAAATAAAATTAAAAAATTTAAAAATATGTAAATTGGAAGGAAAAAACACCTATTGGAGGATGGATTCTCCTTTGGAATATTCATGATTCTGTGGAAGATCAGAAAATCTATGTTTAAGTATTTTCAGGAAGGGAGACAATAGCTTTCCTCATAACTTATTCAAATAGTTTTTCAATTAAAAAAATCTATTATAAAACCTTTATCTGAAACTTACCTCATCTTTGTCTTAGACTTTTTGACCTTAGAAAGGTGGCATCATTGATAATTGAAGATCATTATCAATCGTCTCTATTTCCTCCCATCCCATATCCCCAGTCTAAGTAATATATTGCTTTAGTACCGTAATACTGACCTTAATTTAATTTTGATAAACAAAAGGATGGTGACTAGTAAGGCCAATTATCTTTGAAGAGAGAAGGCTGAACTCTTTTAACCTGTACAAGAAAGATTTCACAGAAGACATCCAAGTTCCTGAAAGGAAGTTTATCTGACCCAGACATGACAGGGAGAAATGACTTTAATTTAGCTTTGCCTCTTTCAAGTAAGGCTTTATATCAGACATTTATTTGGATACACTTTGGTGCCCTTTGTGTTTTCCAGTTAGTAAATGAATGACCCATGTAACACCTAGCCTATGGAAAAGCTGTGTAACTTTTCCTTGGATATCAGGGGTAAATCCCAGTTTTTATGTAGCCTGAGACATAAAATCTGGGAGGCCCTCCTAACGAGTACAAATATCTCTTATATTTGCAACTTTTACAAAAAGTTATGCCAATGTGAAAATATTAAACTTCTTCCAGGGCTGGAAGCAGCCCAGGCTAGTGAGAGGCCCTGAAGGTTAAGTTTCATTGGCTTCAAGGACAGTTCACTTCTGACTGTATCACAGAGCCCTGACACAACTGGTCACACATTGTGGATGCTCGAGGGAATTTTGTGGAGTGAGTTCATGAATTCTTCATCACGGTATCTTCAAAGCAGTGTGATTTCCATTATTTTTGAGCTGTTGATGTCACTATCAGTAACTTGATGTTGAACATGTGTTTAGCACTAGTTTTTTTGTTTTTTAGAGAAAGAAGACACAGGATCTAAATCAACCAGTGTTTTTCTGTGTAGAATCAATAGCATATTCATAAGGGACCTCCCATCTTAAGCTAAAGAGATTAGCAGTGAAGACAAAATGGTGATGATGAATGCTGCTTAGGCCAGGGAGGATGTCAGCCTGATAGACCTGACAGATAGAACTCAAGGCTGGTTAGCTTGGAATTCTGAAGATTCTATTTCTCTGTCTTCTAATTTTTAGAGGATATAGGGCTGGGAGGTTTTGAATGGTGGAGAATTTGCTCTAGTGAAGTCCTCAATTTCTGGATGATTTTTTTTTTTTTTCCGGTACGCGGGCCTCTCACTGCTGTGGCCTCTCCCGCGGCGGAGCACAGGCTCCGGACGCGCAGGCTCAGCGGCCATGGCTCACGGGCCCAGCCGCTCCGCGGCATGTGGGATCTTCCCGGACTGGGGCACGCACCCGTGTCCCCTGCATCGGCGGGCGGACTCTCAACCACTGCACCACCAGGGAAGCCCCGATTTCTGGATGATTTTAGTGGAGCTTTGGCTACTGCACTGGGCTTGGGAGGCCAGGTTCAGGTGAGGATGGACTAACAGCAGGAAAACACATGATCCTGGAGTATGGTCAGAGCTGTTTGCCTCCTTTGCTCTCGAGTATGTATCATCAGGTAAAGATTCACAAGTGTTTCTGCTTTGAGACGGCAGTAAAAAATAAGTGAAGAATAAATGGCTGCAGCTTTCTCTTCATTAAGGTCAATGTGGTGACTTAGGTCTTCGCAGAGATTCTGAAAGAAAATATAATAAAAGTAGAGGATTAAGGAGGTAGGCAAAACAATTTAAAGATAGTCACAAGCACTGAAAAGGTTTTCCTTAATGATTGGATTTAGAGTTGTGAGGGGGTCATTTAAAAGGAAGGAGGACTACATTATTAGTCCATTATATCCCTGATCAATAGAGACCACCCATTCCTTTTAAATAGTTTATGCGTAATAGCTAATAGATTGACCAGGGAAAACAAAGTATCATTTATAATTGCTATTTGAATATTTTGTGTAAAAGTTAATCTTCTGGAGAGTCAGAGAAATCATCGTAGATTAAAATAAGAAATAAAGATTTGCATTTATAAGAAATTAATGATAGTTCTGAAATTGAAGAATCATTTAGTGCTGGGAGAAATAAATACAAATTGTAACATCTATCTGATGGAGTTTTGCTTAGATTGCTTCTGGTAATAAACCATCTATAATAATATAAATCAAGGGCTGGTGTTTGCCATAAATTTGCAATGTTTAGCATAATATTTGTTTGCATTTCATACTAAAGTGACACCAAGAAATATGAGATTAATAGTTATTAAGTGAAAATGACTTTCATGTCTGTAGTCATTTTTAGAAACAGTTATGTGTGATTCATTTAGGGAGCAGAGAAAATTAATTTGCAGCTGTGGTGGGATCTAGCGCGTTAGAACAAAGAGGGAAGTTCCATATAGTAATAAACTTGTGGAACAGAAGGGTGGGATTCATTTTTAACCCCTCCTTTTGATTTCTCTCTAACTTGTCAATACCTTATGGTACCCTTCAGGTCACCACACTTTTGTTTGTTGACTCCAGAACATTATACTAATAGCTTAAGGAACAGGAAAATGGATACAAGTTCTCAAATTATGTCATAACATTGGAGATCACAAGCTTAACCATACCTAGGGGGATAGAGGGTCAGATGGCAGCAGCAGCAGTATGGTGCCTTATATTAATTTTAATTAGTGTTTTCATTAAGAAGTATCACATTAGATTCTGATTTTTTAAAAAATGACACACTATCTACTTTCATTTGTTTTACTGCACTACAAATCCACAGTGATGTTGAAGTGCAAGTCTATAAATGTTTTTTTGAGAAATCTAGCCTCAGATTTTATGAGCTTAAAAAAATACATAGATTATATAAACAGATTATAGAAATATAAATAGATTGTGGAGAAAAGAGAATATGGAAAACATTTTCCATCCAACTGACATAAAAGTGAGAGAGGAAGAGAGTAAATACGAAAACTAATAATACGAAAGAGTAAAGACACTATTTTAAATGCTTTATATGTGTTAACTCATTTGTGTTATCTTGGGTACTGGAGCCCTTTTTAGGCAGTGGTGCGTTTACTTGTTCAGGTACTACTTACTGAACACCGTGTCTGTGCTGGTCACAGAACTAGGTTGGAAGCATTAATGTTTTAGAGGAAGGTGGAGAACAGTGATCATATTTAAGAGTTTTTAAAAAATAAGTCCAACTTCTGGTCAATATGGTGTTATAAGTTCATATTTTGAGGACGCTCTGCCCAAAGTATCTACCAAAGCTAGATAAAATATTTTAGACACATAATAATAAAACACAATGTAATGTGAAAATTTTAAATTGGATCTCTAGGTGGACCAGAGACTGGACAGAAATGCCAAGCCGTGGTGAGTTGAAGTCCAGTGTGGGCTTGCTAGGCTCCGGGTCTGGAAGCAGACAGAGGTAGATTAGGCAGTGGAGGGGCTGGAGGATAATTAAAGTACCCTGAAGCCAGAAACAACATGAAATTAGGAGCCGTCCCTACCTGGCTGACCCCCTCCTCTCAACTGCTGCCTGGGACACTGATTTCCAGGAAGCTGTGTGTTTAGCACTTGGAGGACAGAATCAGCCCATGACCAGGACCTGAACCAAACCATCTGCTCCCTTGATTTACATGTCTGTAGAAGGCCCAACCATATCATGGAGGCAGTAACTCTGAGCTAACAAGATAAGACACCTGGCTCTGGACTGAGTGCCCAGGAGGATAGTTGGAAGGAACTACAGATCAGCCAGGGATACTGATATGGAAGACATCTCAGTATGCTGGGGTATAACATGGGACTGTTTTTATTTTTTTCTAATCACGACTTTCAGTTATATTAAGTTTCTTCCTCTTTTCTCATCCTCACAAATCATTAGCTGATTCCAAAGTTTTCCAGTCACTTTCATTTATTAACTTATTCCCGCTTAGTGTAAAACTTAAATCTTCAAAATCTGGCTCCTCCTTTATGCCACGGCAAGCTAGAACTGTAGCCCTGGTAGCTTGAAGTGATCAGCAAGGGCAAAGGCTGGTTGTGGTATGGCTCTGAGGCATCTTCTTTTTCTCCCATTTCCTCTAACAGCCCTATAGCTCCTCCTGGTTTGGGAAGGGTAGGGAGAAGGGGTCAAGGAGGCTGACTTCCTGCTAGTCATGGAGGTGGTGCCTGATGTTACTTGGATTTGGCAGGGTTCTGTCTGAAGTTGGTGCCCTCTATTTTAGGTTCCCTACGTTCTTGGGAGAAGTAGTCATCTTCAACACAGTCCGTCTTTGAGGATCATCGCAGAGAGGGGCTGCACAGTTTCCCTTTGGGTCCTAACAATGGTCCACATGCCCAACAGCTTCTTTGGTTAGGTGTGTGATCACTTGATCGAGTAGCCACATGGAGCCTGATGACTTCCTCCCCTCCACTCATCTTGGTCTCCTTTGCACGAAACCAAAGTGACCTTCCAACTTTGTGGAGGACTGAGATGGAGTGGGATTACTGCAGCTCAGTACTGACAAGCCCTACTTTATAAACTTTTTTTGCAGGGTCTCCCTACTTTGGTTCTCACATCCATGGACCAGAATCAGGCACTCATTTACATAAGACTCCATGACACCAGGGGACTCATGCTAAGTACTTCCAAGAATGCACCTGCCAATGTAAAGGTAACCATTAAAATATTAGAAATATAACTTAAAACTAGGTCAAATAGATTGTGGAGAATAGAGAATATGGAAAACATTTTCTTTCCAACAGGCATAAGAGTGAGAGAGGAAAAGAGTAAATACAAATTGCTGGTATACAGAAGCCACAAAATGAGATGGTAAGAATAAGTACCCTTGTAATGAAAATGTATTAACTATATTTACCTTACCTATTAAAAGACAGAAACTAGCAAATTTTTTTTAAAGACAGCTAAAGTTGTAAAAGAATGCATAGCAAGATTTAAAGTATCAGAATAAGATATCCCTAAGAGAATGCAAACCAAATGAAATTTGGTATAAAAATGTTAACATCAAGCAAACAGATTTTAAGGTAAAACAAAACAATACAAACACATTTATCGTGAGTTAGAAGACACAATGCGTAATGAAAAGGAACAATATACCAGGTATATACAATACAGTTGACCCCTGAACATCATGGGTTTGAACTGCACAGGTCCACTTCTATGCAGCTTTTTTTCAAGAGTAAATACTATAGTGCTGCACGATGTGTGGTTAGTTGAATTCAGGGATGCAGAGGAACTGGCTATACCAAGGGCTCTTTGGATTTTTGATTGCATGTAGCGTTGGTGCCCCTAACATCCGCATTGTTCAGGGTCAACTATCATTATCAACTTGTAAACACTTAACAACATAGCCTCAAATACATAAAGAACTAAACTGTCAAAATTGCAAGAGTAGTGTCCGAGGTAACTAACGGAAGATTTCAATATGCATCTCTCATGATCCAAAACCAAGCAGAGAAAACATTTACCAAGTGTAGAGGCTTGATCAGTATAATGCACAAGATTGAATGTGTGTGTGTGTGTGGATATGCACATGGACATGCACATATCCATGTTCTTATTAACAAAGAATACATATTATTGAGTATACATGTACCCAAAACTTTTTAAACACAACTACACAAGAATGATAGATCTTTTTATATTCATAGATTTTGAAGAATCACTGTCATCTGGATGATAGTCTTTGACATCTGTATAATGTAATTAGAAATCAACAACAGTCAGTTCTTCCATCTGTCGGGCAAAAAAATTTGTCCTCTACCAACTTACGTTTGGTGGTCTGGGGACCTGCAAATTAATTGACAATAGACAGATGAACAGGAGAAGAGTTCATTATTCAGGCATGCAGGAGTCCTCTGTAGGGAGGAGCACACAGAACAGCTAGGGGTAAAGGTTTATATACCAGCTTAATAAGTGGGGAGGAGGGTGCTTAAGGCTTCAAAAGATGTAAGGTTCTGATGATGTTTGCTTACACAGATTTTTTTGGAATGTCCTGACTCCCAAGGTCAGTTGCATTCCTGACTGAGAACTCTGGAGCAGAGGGGGTGGGGTTTGTGGCAGATGACTCTAGTAAATCTTTGCCTTAGGCAGATAGGGAAAGTTTATGTAAGATTGCTTTTTGCATCTGTAGCTCAGATGTTTTCACTTTGAAGTAATCTTTATATCATTTTAGTGGGTTGTTGGTTGCTTCATTTCCCCCATGTAAAACGTCTTAGAAAGAAGCTGGGTTGATTGCTCTGGAGAGAAGGCTCAGATTAGAAGTTATGAGGTAAAGATCTGCAGAAGGAGAGAAGCGCATAGATTAGAATGAGAAAAAGAAAGAAAATAAAAGATTAACGTTTAGAGCAAACTATAAATTCAGTTTCTAAGTCTATAGTGCAGCTAGTCGATAAGATTTTAAGCATTAGGTTTGAAGTGTTTTTAGGTGGTGGAGTGAGGACGTCAGTGGCAATTCGATAGATTTCCTGGTTTGAAGTTTGAATGTCTTTGGTGATGGCATAGATGTCAATGTCACAGTCATGGTTATTTCCTGGAGCAGAGCGTGGAAGAATGAAGGTGTTCTGGTGAACTTCCTGAGCAGTCCATACAGTAGAGCACCAGCCACAAAAGCTGCCCATATATGATCTATTGTAGTGATGGGTCCTTTGAAGTTTATGTCAAGTCATTCAGCTTCAGCTTGCAGGGCTTCTTTAGATCCTGGGGGAAGAGGACAGCTCCAAGACAACCTAGAACTGCCTGGGTTAGTCAGGCTTTAGTTCTCAGTGATTTCCAATCAGGAGGGTGGGAGAAAAGTAGGAAATGTTAACTTAGAGGGTTGTAGCTAGATATTGAAGGGAACTAGAAGAATCTAGAATTTGGTAAGGATTGACAAAATATGTAAGATAGCAGGATCTAGTCCAGTTTACGGGTAGAGAGTAAAACCTCAAAGACAACAAACAGGACTAGAATCTGATAACACGCAACGGTGGGTTATAGCTTTCCATTGGAACAAAATTTCTCTCCATGATCATCTCAATTTTAACCAGAAATAATCAAAATAAGATTAGTATTATTTACAAAATACGTCTGATCTTATTACATCTGGCCAGATTATTTACATAAGTGCTGCCAGAATGGCAATTGACCACATAGGCCTTTTTAACATTTGCTTTGCTGGAACTTTTATAAAGGAATCTCAGATTGGACTTTAAAAGCCCCTCAAGGCTAGGAAGCCAAGGCAAAAACTTGTCAGTAGACTTTACCTGCAGTATATATGTGAGCAAATTCCTCTGTTCTCAAGGTGCCCCAAATATCCTGATTCCAAGGCCTCTGAAGAAGTGACCTTCCTTATTTACCCGTATGGCTGGGAACCCTCTAAGCCAGATGCCAGTGCAGTTTTTCCAACGGGGCTTTGTAAGCTTTGGCTCCATAAAGTCAAACTTAGTTCCTGCAAACTGTCTGATCATATGTGATTCTATGCATCATTTTCAAATATGACATTCTAGTCAAAGCCTTGATTATATAACCATGTTTCCAATTATGTTTTGTTACAAGGAGGACAGATTCTTATCAAATTTATGCAAGTAACTATATTGCCGTGAAACTAAGAATACCTAATGAGAGTTTCCAAAGTCTGGAGGGATCAGGCCGAGAGAAAAAGATAAATGTTTAAATGTTTCATTTTTGTTTACAAAAGTATAATTTACAAAATTGTAAGCTATAGATAGCTTAAGAGAAAAGAGAAGAGTGTTCTTTAAATCCAGCATCAATATTCCAAATAAAAGCCGTAATCGTCCTTTATGAGTTCATTCAGTCCCATGTAATTCTTGTTCTGCTTCATCTTGGATTAGCAGTTTCATGAACCTATCAGCTTTTCCACTAGAGTTCTAGAAATTGTGACTTAGTTCAGTGGTATAATCTTAAAGTTATTTAAGCGATGCCATTAGAAGCTTGTATCCCAGAATACCTGGCATAGTCCTTTTTCATGGGTCTTTAAGAAAGATCCTTTTTGTTAAGATAAACACTCTAGCCTGTAGCTGATTGCAAGAGCTTTCAGGAAAGCATCAGAGTAAAACAACTATCTGTGGCTGAAAAAAGATTTAAAATAGCTTTGGTTAAAGATCTGATGAGAGTTCATTATAAAAGTAATGCAGTTGGCAGAGAAATTTGGTTGTTTCCATGACATAAGATATTTTAAAATAAAAACTGGAGATATGACTGATAACATTTACTGCTGTTTTCTAATATCAGGTAAAATGGTACCAGGACATATCATGGACAGTGAGGGCATTGATAAATCTCAAGGAACTTCATAGAATTTCTGAATACTTATATTAATACTATTTACCCATTCAAATATAACCTAGGGAAGGTTAAGCATCTCTCCTTATTTGACAGTGCTTTTCATGCAGTTAACATATCTAATTAATTTTTAACATCTCTCTTTTTACAAGGTGAAAAAACAAATCCTTTGAGATTTTTTAGGTCCCTCTGGGATATTTCAAAGTCAGTTCAATGTCAAGATTTTATTTAGGATTTGACTTTGAGAAGGCAAAGTATCCAAGTTGAGAAATGTCAAAAGGTTTGAACACTTGATTAATAATAGGATCATAGGTCACTGTTTAAAAATACTTAATCTATTCAACAAAGTGACAATGAAAGATTGTAAAAGTAATGATAGGAAGTTACATGGTTATAAGATAAAGCTTAGCTCTTTTGATAGTTAAAAGACTTGGTTCTCTTAAGGCGTCAGGAATATAATGAAGACAATACAGGAAATTGTTCTGAAAAGACACAGATTACTTAAAGGGTCTAGAAAAACCTTCTACAGTCCTTTCTTAAGAACAGACCAATAGCCCAATGTAAAACTAGAGTTTGGTTTTAATAGAGAGAGGAAACCAAACTCTAGTTTTGTATTCAGGTATTGTTAATAATAAAGCTCATTAAAAAAAAAAAAGTATAAATAAACCCATTCAACTGTAGCCAGCTTTGACCATTCAACATAAATACTTAATGCTGATAACTTAATGCTGATAACTCAGAAGACAAACCTATTTTTATTAAACCAATACTAATATTACACCAGTCTTATTTGCAAAGATTTATCCAAATCACATAAATTTGAAAAATATTTGGGATAGTTCCTATACTTCTGGGAGTTTTAGAAATATTTAATTTATAAAAGAGCTTATTTTTCTCTAAGCCAAATATAATAGAACTCTTTTAAGGGATTTTATAAATTGATAATACCATCCAGAGGTAGGATAATATCTCATGTATACATAACATACGACAAACATAAATATACAAACAGATGCAAATAGAGATCTTACGGGGCTTTCATTCTGAAATTTTAGCTGTGAGTCAGGCATATTATAGTAATGCTAATTACACTAGTTTATACGAGAGTTGGTTCTAGTCTTTGCCCCACTTTATGTTTTATCCTAATTACATTGCTGGCAGATGGAACAAGTTGTTACCTGCTCAATATGAGAGCAAATCTTTCCACCAATATTTACAGAGAAGGTTTTTAAGATTTTCTTTTGCCTTGATATATAGTCTTACAGATATATATATACAGAGTCTTACAGATATATAGTCTTACAGAGGCTGTAGACTAGAATTTGGGCAAGGGATTTAGGAGACATCAAGTAGTTATCTGGGTGTCTCCAAATTCTTCTAAGTGGATAAAATATCCAGTGTGTTTCCAATTGGCCCCCTTTTTTCCCTTTTCAGCTTCAGATAGTTGCTTTTGGGGGTCCTTGAGTCCTTTAACCATCCCTGACAGGGTCAAGGGGCCTAAACTAGTTTGAGTGACTTCTGCGCTTTAATTTTTTAAGGGAGTATTTTAGGCTAGCTTTGATACTATTTATGTTCTTTCCATTTGATCTCCTATAGGTACTAAGAGGACATTTTCTTAGGATGAAAGCTCTCGAAAAATCCTTTAAATATAAAAGTTTTTCTGAAATAATCCATCATCTGGCCATTGACAATTAGGATCCGCATAGATATACCCATTCCAAATGTGACTCAAACCAATAAGACTTTTTGTGGCTTAGTCATGAACACAATAGGTGTCTCTGAAGAGGGCGCAGAAGATGCAGCTTCCATACTTCAAAATAACTCCCAACTAGAGGTGAAGTGAAGAAAACCAAGTTGCCATAGGTGCTAAGAATGCTTAGTTCCAGTCTTCCCACAAAAGTGAGGCACCTCCAATCACAGGCCTGCAAATCTATGATAACAGATGGGTGATACAGAGATCGGAAGTCTTAGCACTACGAAGGCATTGGGAAGGAGATGACGAGGTACCTTATGGGTTGAGACCCTTTAGGATTCAGTCTTAGACAACCTCCCTGAGAGCTGGCAGTGGTTGGCAGGAAGTTTTGCTTGTGCATCTCATGTCTCAGTACGCTCTCTGGTTCCAAGCTAAGCCCTCAGGACGCAAAATTGAGAGAGAAGGAAAAAACTCATCTGGTTTTATTGGTGGCCCACAGCAAATTTGTCCAAGCAGATACTGGTCCAGTGAGAACCGCAAACTCGCCAGTCTGTGAGGGTGGCTTGAACAGGCTTATGGAACCTATACCTGTGTTCTTTGCTTTGACTGTCCTTCTTAGGACAAGCAACACTTTTAGACATCACAGCACAAAACAACAGCAAAAAAGAAAGTGACAAGAAGATAGCACAATGACTATTTATTGGAAGATCCAAACCAAGAGTCATAATACCCAAAGAACAAGACGAGTTCTAACCCAAACATTTTCTCCTGTAAATCTAAATTTTGGAAACTTTCTTTCTGAGAAGATGAGAGGCTCTTACCACTTTTGCTCAACTGGACCCCAAGCAGAGATCTGGGAGTCTGATGGTAAGGAAGTTTAATTTTGCCAGCTTGGCCAGAGATCCTAAGAGCTCAGCTGCGGTCGGTCTCCAGAGTGAGTGAAGATTTCTGACCATTCAATCCTCGTTGCCAAAACTGTTGGGAGGAAAATCTTTTCCTCTATCAACTGAGGTTCGATTGTTAATCTCCTGAAAGATTAACAGGAGAAAAGTTCATTACTCGTGCATGCAGGAGTACTCTATAGGGAGTAGCTCTCTGAACAGCTAGGGATTAGGATTTACATACTAGCTTAATAAGGGGGGTGGTTTAGGGCTTCAAAGGATGGGAGGTTCTGATGAGGTTTGTTTACACAGATTAGGTTTGAAATGTGCCACTGCCCAAGGTCAGCTGCCCCTCCCTCCGCTCCCTTCCCCCCACTACTGGAGACTTCCCTGGAGTGGTGAGGAGGGAGGTGAGAGGGGGGCACTTGTGGTAGACGGCTCTTGTAAATCTCTGGTTTAGTCAATAGGAGAAGTTCAGAAAATATTTCTTTCTGGACGTGTAGCTCAGATATTTTCACTTTGATATAATCTTTATGCCATTCTGGTGGGTCGTTGGTCCTTTCACATGGAACCCTGGAGAGGTTCCACATTAAGCATTTAGAGTGGAGGCAAGCAATGCACAGGGTAGGTGTGTGGGGCTGGAGGAAGAGAGTTGTCTGAAACAGTGAATGTAAAGTTAGTGGATTCCCAGGTCCCTTTCTCCAAACTGTAGAGCTGGACAAATAGCTGTGCTCTATTCCCATGAGACAGAGAGAGAGAGAGAGAGAGAGAGAGAGAGAGAGAGAGAGAGAGAGGAGAGAGAGAGAGAGAGAGAGAGAGAGAGAGAGAGAGAGGGAGGGAGGGAGGGAGGGAGGGAGGGAGGGAGGGAGGGAGAGAGGGAGGGAGAGAAGTTGGATTGGTTCTTCCCTCTGGAGAACGAGAACCAGAGAAGCTTCAGAAGGGCTGCAGACTGACACTGTCTAGGAGTGGATATGGACTAAAAACATAGCTCCCTTGCGCTGTCTGGTCCCCAAGCACCAGCTACAAGCTGTCTGCTTCCACAGGCAAGAAATTGGAGCTACTTTTCTGAAAAAATGAATGGCCCTAAAAATCAGATTTCCATACACTGAGATCCAGGAGCTTCTCAAAAATAAAGTTTACCCCTAGTCACCTAACAGTGAGTCCACCAATTGTAAGCCCTTTCTATCACACATAGCTCCCAGTCAGCTTCTAGTGCTTCATGCTTAAATATAGACAGGCATTGATAACCTGATACTTGAGAAAGCCTAAAACAGAAGAGAGAGGGTAAAAAAATCCTGAACTGAAAGGACTCAGAAGAAACAAATATTTCATAGGAAAATATTAAAAAAATTAATCTGTAATTCAGCTGTTTATATAAGGAGACTGACATCGGAGTTGTTTACAGTCACAAACCATTAGAAACAACTGTATGTCTATCAATAGGATGTTGGTTAAATTCTGCTCTATTATTCTGATAAGTCCATACTCTGGGAAAAAAAGGGTTAAAGTAATTCTATAAATTTCAAAATGGAAAAATATTTATACCATGTTATTTGATAAGTTAAAAATACTTTTTATACAATTAAAAAAATCGTAGATTATGATCCCATTTATGCAAAAATATGTTTGTGTGCTCCCACAAAGAATTGGATATGAATATATCAGATTACTAGCAGTGGTTATATCTGGGAGCATCTTAGGGGCAAACTTGACTTTCTGTATTTATTCATTGTTCAAGCTTCTTTACTACTAGCATTTATGGCTTTCAACGTTAAATTAAGAAAGGAGCTTAATTTTTTTAATCATAATATACCAGGACACCTGCAGAATAACTAAGTGACTGATTTTATTTAGCCACATCTGCTTAGGAGTCAAGGATGATACTCCTTTACCAAAACATTCCCTAGCATGAATTAACCTAAAATAAAAACTCGTCTCATCCAAAACTATGTTGCTTGTTAGCTATGGTTCAGTAATATAATACGTGAAGTTCTGAAGTCGCATTAACATTTCTTATGATGTTACAGCAAAATTATTTGATGACAATCTGGATTACATATACTTTTCTAGAAACTTTAGTGTAATACATTTTCCTCTTGGTGCATAAAATTTGTGCCGTGCCTCTTCTTGTTCCTTGGTGCTGCTGGTTTTTGGTCTTCTGAAGGTACAGAGTTCCCTTGGGGACTTCTTTCTTTGTAGTAATCAGGAAAACCCCAAGGAAGGCTTGGTGGATTCCTGAGACTTGGGGGCCCATTGCTGGATTGGGCTGGGTTGTTACTAGTGCGCAGGAGCAGATATGACCTAAGTCATTATCGAGGAGGAGAGTTGGTATGAGAGAGGATCACGGGTTCATCTCCAGGTTCCGTCTGTAGGAAATGAGACCAGAATAAAAACTCTCTGTGGCTTCGAGTGCCCTGAGAATAAAATCAAAACCCCTCAGCCTGAAAGGCCCTGTTTGCCCTACCAAGCATCTCATCATTTGAGCCAATTTGGCCTTCTTTCAGATCTCTGGAGGCCAAGCGTTTTCCCCTTTTAGAGCCTCTGCTCATTCTGTTTCTTTCCACCTCAATGGCATCCCCTGGCTCTCCCGTGGCTGGCTTCTGTTCACCCTTTCAGGTCACAGTGTCACCTCTTCAGAGGTCTTTCCTAATTAATGAATCTTAGCAAGCTTCTTCTATCTCTGTTTCAGTCCCCTGATTGTTTCCATCTTAGCACTTCACATTTTGTATTTATTGAAGTGCTTTTACTCACTCTCCCTTCTACTTAGATTGTTGGTGCAAACTGAACATGGCCTTTCTTTCGTTTGTACCACCTGCAGCTGAAACTGTCAGCGCAGCACCCAAGTCCCTCTCCTTTATCACTGCTCGCCTGCAGGCTTCCAACTGCTAGCATTTGCAGTTCTGTGCCTGAAGACTTAACTCTGGTTTCTGGAAGCTGACTCTGCCTACCTGTGCTTCTGCCTGAAATGCTGGAGAGGAAGTAGCCCTCAACCAGTCGCTGATAGGAATTAGTGTATAAATGCCCAGGCTCCCTCCCCCATTTGGGGAGCTCATCAGCTAAAGTTGGCTGGCTCAGCAATGCATCTTTTTTTCTTGGCTAACTCCCCTTCACTGTCTCATTTCACCACTTCCTTACTGATGTTTTCTGCACTTTCCAAATAAACTACTTATATTTAAATCCTTGGTGGCGGGGGTGAGGGGTGGGAGTGGGCAATGCTTCTGGCGCGTGTAGGTGACAGTATTTGCTGAATGAATGAATGAATGGCTGGCTGGCTGGCTGGCTGGCTGGGTGGGTGGGTGGATAAATGGAATAATAGATAAAAAGTAGGTTACAAAATAGAGTTCAAGGCTGCATGAGGTGTAACATTTCAGACTATTGACTGAAAAAGCAAATGTTTGGTGAGCTCATTCTAACTGGGGCTAGTTGGCTCCCGCAAAACACATAAGCCCATGTAAGGGTAGAGATATAGGCAGGTTAGAGACAATCTAATACGGCATTTTTAAAAGCTAAGTTTTCTTTAGGTCCACTGCCCAATCTTGATGATCACATGGATGCCCGACTTAGGTGCAGTTTTTACATTTATTGTTTTATTACAGTATTTACCTAAAGCGTTAAAATGTGCTATGCAAACTCATAAATAACGTTCAACGTGAATTTTATTCAGTTTAGGTGAAGTTAACAGTCCAAAAAAATTACCTTTCAGAAATATATCTGGAAGTGAGGATTGGACTGTAAGTGAAATCGGAGGGTGAGGTTTAGTCAGACCCTCAGAAAGAAGTGATCACAAAAACGGACTGCAGCTGTGGAGGGTGAGGTGAGTGATTTCAGTGCAGGAATCGCTATTAGCTGTTTTTATCAGTGTTAACACTGGACAGGTTCACACGGTTGTTTAGAGACAGACTAGAATCCTGAATCAGAAAGCATTTCTATTTTCAGCAGATTATGAATATGGAGAGTTCAACTAGACTATGAGTTTCCTGATAGCGAAAAAAGAACGTCAAAGTCTGACCCTAGGGAGGTCAGTGTACGGCACGCAGGTGACTTTGAATGCATGAAAAGTGTGAGTGTTTGGGCCAGATGGCTTTATAATTAGTGCTGTTTTCAAAAGCAAAGCAATTGGTATGGACTAGTAAATCATTCATCACTAAGTAAAGCATTCCTCAGATGACAAAAGAATTTAATTCTGACACTCCAGGTGATGAGTGTTATCTAGCTCTACACGTTTTAAAATTAAAGATAATATATCTAAAATCCTGTAAATTTGTATAAACTTCCTATAAGGAAATATTGATATCATGGTGCTGGTTGAAAAGTATTTGTGTTTAAATGAGCATTATGGGTGAACCTGAATGGACTAAACGTGTCGATGGAGATATTGTTCAGGAATCATTTCCAGGAAAAATTTAACTCCTTCTGATGAATCAGCCTGCCTTTTTTCTTCATGGATGTTGGGAATCCTGCAATTGTGTTTCTTCAGATATTTTGGTTTCCAAAGAGATCAGGACTTAATTTGCAGCTCAATTTTCTCAAGCACATGAGAACTTATGACTTTTATATGTGTCTTCTAAATTTTTCCTTGTTTTTAAAATCTACTCTGATTTTTCTTTTTCCTGGGCCTGCATTTTTTTTTTTTTTTACCTTGCCCGTATTTTTCTCTCCTACTTTATGTAAGTCACCACAAGCTTTTTGTGGAAAATGAAGGAGCAAATGATTCATAAATAAAACATAAAGAAGTAATCTATTTTTATTACATTTCTATTCTTTTTTTTCCAAGGCCAAATGTTTGCGAAGAACAGCAGCTGACTGTGGTGGGGCTACCACACCCATGTGTCCAAGCATTCACACTCACCATCAAGATCTGGAAACGGCTGCAGTGGCACGTGGTGGTGTGTGAGTTATGAAAGAAGGTAAGGGTGCTCCTGCTATGTCCTTTTGATTCCTGAAAATCAAAGCCAAAGCCTCAATGGCATCTAAAGATTTCATCCAATAAATTTTAGAAAATAACTACATAATTAAGTAAACGAGTGTAACCTATGCCCACCAGGAACTTTCAAAGTGATATATTTTCCTTCAGAAACAGGCTATATTATTACTTTAGTTCATGCCTCGTTTTATGTGTGAGCTATTTGGGGTTAGATGCCACTAATTTTACCTCTTGACATGATAAACTTTTGAAAGCTGGAGATCAGAAGCTTGAGAGAAACAAGGAATATTGTGTTGGTTTGCTAAATTTAGCATGACTTGGATCTGGGCATCTATCACTGTGAACAATCCCATCTGCCCTTGGTTCTCTTGTAACACTTTGAAACCTAGAGCTTCTTTAACTTTATTATGGCATTTGAATTAGGATTAACTGGGCTGGCTGGGAGAGGAGAGAAAAAGCAAGTATGCACTTTCTATGCGTGAAGCCTTCATAGGGACTTTTTAAAAAAAGTTTTAAAATAATTTTATAAAATATCTAAGTACCTCTTAACACAAATAGCTGCTAATGTGTTCAGGTTTTACACATTAAAACTTGTAAAATGAAATCAGGAAACAAAGTTAAAAAAAGTGTGGCTTTAGATTAATGAATTTATTATTCTTATTATTACTACTACTACGATTACTAAAAGAAAGTTGAGGGCATTTGTAAATAACTGGGTTTGCCATTGTGTAGAAATAGCAGAACACTGATAATATAGGACTAAGTAAAATAAGATTAAATCATTTATAATTATGGATACTTACATATACATTGTATGTGTGTATTTTTAATCTTCAGATTAATAGTCTTTTTTTGGTCTATACTCAGGACCTTTAAATTAAATTTAAATCAGAAAAAGCTTCAGGCTTTTACTGGCTGTGTGGCACTGGTAGAAGTTCCTACATTTCTCTGTGCCTTAGTCTGTAAAGTTGGAAAAATAATACCACACATGGTTATTATGAGGATTAACTGAAAACATATTTAACACCTGTGGCACAATGCTTGGTACATAGTAGGTATTAGAGTACCTGTTTTTGAAAATAGCTTTTCATTTAGATTTTTTGGTACTCATCCCATGAGGTTTAATCATTGTTGATATTACACTGAACCAAAGAAAGTCCACTACCGTATAGACGTTCAGACTTGGGAAAGCAAACATGAATAAGTAAAACATGTTTTATTTATTTTCAAGAGCTTAATAGTTTTATACATCCATTTATTCAGCAAGTATTTATGAAACTGAGTTTGGAGTTGAGGCAGTGTTAAAAGATGTTTGACATTTTTGCCAAACTAATATCCCTTTTGTTTGTATGTAAGTTTGCAAACCTACACTTATATCCCTGTTGAAGAGATGCACCTCCAAAATATTAGGTGACACTTCAAGATGGTGAATAATTGTGTCATAAAGATTGACATTAAATCCTATTTTTGAGAGAAGAGAAAGAACAATATACATTGACATGATGGGGAAAGAGAAGTTAGAGGAAGTGAAACTTGAAAATGGTTTTGAGTATGAAGGGGATTTGGACTGGGGATATGAGGATAGGTATGTGAAAGGAAGAGAATATAATACTTTGGGGATAAAGAGTAAATATGACATCAATTTGATAGAAAGGACGTAAGCCAGTTTAGAGATGTCTGGTATTATGGTCTATTAAGAGGTCAGCACAAATAGTTAATAGGATAGTATTTTCAATTTTTGTTCATTATTGCCCCCCTAAGGAACCTTTGTAAACTTTTTTTAAAATTTTAGTAATCGTCCCCCTCCCCCATGAAGTTTTAATACCACAGATATACTTTGTTTCTGTTTGTGAACTCTGCTGGTTTGTAGGACCACAGACCATTGTATTAAAGATTATTTTTCACCGCTCCTACCCAAGAACCAATTGTCCCCTCACTTGTGGGTGATGTCACCACTGTTGAGAATGCACACTATCACGAGACCAGTACATGAGGGGCCTTCACGGTCAAATTGAAAAGCATGTGCCTTATTATCCTCCAGGATTTCATTATTCTCTTCATAATTTTGGGTTCCATTTTTTTTTTTTTTTTTTTTTTTTTGCGGTACGCAGGCCTCTCACTGTTGTGGCCTCTCCCGCTGCGGAGCACAGGCTCCGGACGCGCAGGCTCAGCGGCCATGGCTCACGGGCCCAGCCGCTCCGCGGCATGTGGGATCTTCCCAAACCGGGACACGAACCCGTGTCCCCTGCATTGGCAGGCGGACTCTCAACCACTGTGCCACCAGGGAAGCCCTGGGTTCCATTTTTGATAGCTTCAGTGACCCTTAGGTAAGTTTATGCTGCAGGACTGGAGGCCCCTCTTAATTTTCAATAACCTATACCTATATTGAATCTTGGTTATATATTTAGTGTGTGTGTGTGTGCGTGCACGTGAGTGCATGTATAATGTATACAGATAATATATTTTTGTGTGTGTGTATAAATGGCAGGATTTGGATTGCAGGGAGAATTTTTTAGTGAGTTTAAAGTGACAGCTTTGGCCTGAAGAGGAAGCATTACTGACCTAGATTCCTATTTCTTAGGACCCGGTACCACACCATCTACAGACAGTCATACAGCATGGAGCGGCAGACCATCTACAGGCGCTGCCCTGGTTGGAGCTGGCAGGACAATGAACCTGGCTGTCTATGCTGTAAGTTATAATTCTTCCTGTCTAACTCTCTGTCACTAGAAGTAGTGGTTTCACTCTGTTTTGGGCTTCAATCATATCATGCCTGTCAAGTTTTAGGCATCTTTAGAATCACCACAGATTCAGAGCATCTCTTTGGACTGAAAATGCACACATGACATGTGCAGAAATGCACAAAGAGTCTTTCTGTTAAGCGCTGCTAATGATAGGTCAGAATTCAGGACCCATAGAACTTCTGCTTTATATTCTGTCTCTTTATGTAAAAGACAGTTTATTTAAAGCCAGACAGGTTACACCTTGTAAGCTTCCATCTCCCTTTTCTGTTCGCCCCTTTCCCATATCATCAAATTTGTAATCCACAGCTGATTCAAAAGTCCAGAGGGAAATCACTGTACGAAATCTAAATGGGATTTCTTGACGTGTGCTTGTCATGATTAATTGCAGAATTCGGGAGGCAGTTTACTTTTTAAGATGAGGCATGCAGTCCTTTTACAAACCTCTGGTTGGGGGTACTGCAGAACCTTTGGAGTATATTTGACAGCCCTCAAGCAGCAGAACTAGTGGCATTACATAGTTCATTCACGCCAGGAGAAATGGCTCTGTTTAGCGACTCCTTTACCTATGTGTTTATGGTTATTGTGAAGTCACTTAAAGTGCTTCAGTGTGTTGCAGTCAGTGCAGACCACAGCACAGCAATTCATCTCTCCTGTTATCCTGCACCTGCGGGAGTTTGTTGGCAGCCTGCTTCCCTCCCCACCGTGCTTTCTTCTCTCCAACTGTCTCAGTGAAGTTGCCTCCGGCTTCCCATAGTAAGCAGGCCTAGTGTTGAGGGGGTCACTGTGTTTGCACGCAGTGCTAGGCCACTGCAGCTGGTTGGCTTAAACTCAGTGAGTACATCTGCCCACGATGTCCTCTCAACTGTATTATAGACTCCTGGAAATTAATGACTGTGAGATGAATTCTTTATATTGTTGTATGACACCTAGCACAGTCCTTTGCCTCTGGTAAGTATTCGTATTTCTTGCTTGTTTTTTAGATTGTTTGGGCTACACAGTCATCTTCTCCATGGAGTTCCTTTATTATTAATTCCACTCCTTTTTTTTTCTTTAATTTTTATTGGAGTGTAGTTGATTTACAATGTTGTGTTGGTTTCAGGTGTACAGCAAAGTGAATCAGTTATACATATACATATAGCCACTCTTTTTTAGATTTTTTTCCCTTATAGGCCATTACTAGCCAAACTCGAATGTGAATAAGGATCAGCTTGTTAAGATGTGGATTCTTTTTCACTAGGTCCAGGGTGGGGCATTTCTACAAGCTTCAAGGTGATGCAGATGTTACCACGTACAGAGTTCTGCAAGGCTTTAGACAGCAAGGCCTTAATGTGTAATGAAAACACTGTTTTCTGTAGGGGGCTATGGAAGAGCTGGTGGAAATTTCTAGATTGTATCTATATTAGCAACTTGGTGCTTACCTTGAGGATTTTCTTTCTTTCCCTCAACTCTGTCCTCCCTGGCCGTCTTGTGTACCTTCCTTTTAGCTGTCTCTGCAGTGGGGACTTGTTTCCATGGGGAGAGATGCTCAGAGGGTGAAGTCCGGCAGTGCCAGTGTTCCGAGGGTTTTCAGGGACCCCGCTGTCAATACGGTGAGTCGCCAACGAGACCATTTTATTATGATTTGGAGCTGTCTGCCTTGCTTTTAGGGGCCAGCCAACTTTGTCAATTCAGACTAATGGCAGGGTTATCCCTCTGGGGATTGGTGAGCATTTTAAATGAGCCACTAAGCAAAACCCCACAATCTACAGTGTACTCGGCATCGCCAATTATGCTTTGCAGTTTAGTTTTAATTATTCACTGTAAGAGTTCAAAGGGTAGCAGTAAGTACAAAACAGTCTATTTTGTAAAGGAAATGGCAGCTTAATAAGAAAACCTCTTTCTGACCTCAGATGTTAAATCTTTAATGGAGCCATGGTTTGGAAGTGCTGGTACAGTATTCTTCTGTGAGATTTATGTGGTTTGTGAATGAACAAGGTGGAGATTAAGACGAATTCAGTGTGATGTGATATTTACTACTTTTGTGTTCAGTGTTTTAAAAAAAGCATGAAAAACCTGACACTTGCATTATTCTCAAAGTTTCAAAACTCGGTAACCTAGTTTTTAAGGTTGGAGCTTAATCAACTGTCAATTCAGGACATGTGCATTTAACACGTTTCTTGTGCAGGAAATTTTCAAAATGGCCAATGATTTATCTTTTACTGTATCTGCTATGAGATTGGGTGCTTTCAAAAAGGATTTGTTTTGACTTGATCATCTGATTCTAGTCTCCAGAGAATGTGAATGCATCTGCATTTATCTTTTCAGGGCAGAGAAAACTAAACAAAGCAAAACCGATTGTATAGAAGTTAAAGAAATAGGTGTACAAAGCGAACAAAAATATTGTCTTCATTATCTTCTGCTGATGTGTTTGCCTTCTCTTATCCATTACTTGAATCTTTGTCAGTGAAATTGGAACGTTGCTGAGGGCTCATCACTCATGTTCATTTGTCTCCTCTGCCCTTGGCGTAAGGTTCAGGCTCACGTTTTTCATGGGGCACCTCAAAGCTATCCTTCTTGTAAATTAATCTTGATATTCTCTTCTAGGTTGTTTGCTTTTTATTTTTATTTGTGAATTAAAATAAAGCTGTTTTTTTAATCCCAATTTATTCTTTGACTATGGAAGACTAATTGTGAAACAGAGGTCTGAGCTCTAGAGTACATCTTCAGTTGTTTCCATTGTTTCTAAGATGCTAACAGCAACTGTACATTGTTCCATGAGACCAAATTATTTGCCGCTAAAGAAATTGTTTCAACTACATGTGCAACACTGGTTTCCTCATCTTGATCAGTGTCTGAGATGGGCAATTACATGTCAGTGATTCATTAAAAATAAAAAACATCAATTATTACTTTCATTTGTTTTGGTAGAGTAAATCTTGCAAAACATCAAGTCCCTGAGGGGAAAGGTAATTAAGGAGACATATGGTAATGATCATAGCCTCGAAATTACACCTGGATTAATTTATTCTTTATTTTTCTACATCAGTACTTGAATATTTTGATTATTCCAATTTCATAACTTTAATTTGTAAAAGTAATTAAAATGATTTTTGAAATTCAAATAGTTAGATTTTGTATTTTTCAGTTTGGGGTTGGTGAAAATACTGGATTATTTTAAACATAGGCAGAATCAGTGTGTGTTTTCCACAACTTTGTTTTTTTTAAATTAAATTTAATTAATTAATTAATTTTTGGCTGCGCTGAGTCTTCGTTGCTGCGTGCAGGGTTTCTCTAGTTGTGGCGAGCGGGGGCTACTCTTTGTTGTGGTGCACGGGCTTCTCATTGCGGTGGCTTCTTTTGTTGCAGAGCACGGGCTCTAGGCGTGCCGGCTTCAGTAGTTGTGACATGCGGGCTCAGTAGTTGTGGCTCGCGGGCTCTAGAGCTCAGGCTAAGTAGTTGTGGTGCATGGGCTTAGTTGCTCTGCGGCATGTGAGATCTTCCCGGACCAGGGCTCGAACCCATGTCCCCTGCAATGGCAGGTGAGTTCTTAACCACTGCACCGCCAGGGAAGTCCCCACAAGTTTGTTTTTATACCAGGAAGTTCCAGAAGTCATGAGGGAAGGTGAACCACACAAAATACCGTTCAGGAGTCTGCATTGCACTTTTAAGTACTGTTGTCCAAGTGTTTACCTTTAGATTTTGACGTTTCTTCTCTCACTGTAGAACTCCTGTTGAATGTAAAAAGACAAATTGATGAACCCTGAGGGATATACAAAACCTGAAATAGAAGTTCAGGCATCTCCTATGTGATATCACATTTCATCCAGCAAAATGAGCTATCATGAAGTGTAGAAATTTAGGAGGGCTTGAGGGGGGAATTTTGAAGACTTTCTAGGAAATCAAATATTTGGTGAGACAAATGGAGAACACAGTTAAGAAGGAATGGCATTAGCTGAGTCTTGAAAGTAGATCAAAAATGAAAATTAGAAAAGATTGTTTTTAAAAAGAATATAATTGATAGGACATATACATACATAGTCTGTCAAGCAGGTGGATCATAGTCTGGCGGTACTTCCTATAGCCGATCTCTTATCCAGTGGCTGGATTTGAGTTCTGAATTATGAGTATATAAACCCTGGTCTGATTGACATTACTCTCTCTCCCTCTAGATATAGTATATATATCAAAATGAAAATTAATTTAATGTTTTTCAAATTATATAAACAATGATTCAAATGATCAAAATAATTCAAATTAAAGATTTTTTGATTATTAAAAACTAACCGGGCTTCCCTGGTGGCGCAGTGGCTGAGAGTCCGCCTGCCGATGCAGGGAATGCGGGTTCGTGCCCCGGTCCGGGAGGATACTGTATGCCGCGGAGCGGCTGGCCCTGTGAGCCGTGGCCGCTGAGCCTGCGCGTCCGGAGCCTGTGCTCCGCAGCGGGAGAGGCCATGGCAGTGAGAGGCCCGTGTACTGCAAAAAAAAAAAAAAAAAAAAAAGTAGTAAAAACTAACAGTATATACAGTATAAGAAAGTGAAAATGTATAATCCTTTTGCCCTCAGAAAACCATGTGGTCATCCTTTTATGTATATTTAATCATATTCATACAACATATGGAATTTTACATAACTGAGATCACATCTTATATAATGTTTTGTCATGAATGCCCCCTCTTTTTTTTTTCTTACATTACTCTTTCTTCTCTCCTCTTCCCATCCAGTATTCTCTCTCCTCCCTAGTAACAATCTTCTGAATACTCTTTTGTATGTCTCTCTGGGCTCATGTATAAACAGCTGTATAATATTCCATGGAATTGATATACCATAAATTTTTAACCACCCATTTATTGATGGACATTCATTTTGTTTGTAGCTTTTTGGCATAACATTAGTGCTACAATAGTATGGTGGTTTTAATTCCGTGATACAGATTCCCAGCAGTGGGATTGTTGGGTTCAATGAATATGTGTATTTTTAAGGATCAAAATATCCATTTAAATTATCTTTGAAATGTTTTGTTGGCCATGGTAATGGCTTTACAAGCTTATCTGGTTGGGATGGGTTAAAACCTAGATGAGTGCCAATTATTTACTTATTTTTTGACATATTAACATAATGGAGAATCACTTGCATCTTCATCTAAAACCAGATATCTGATAGATTAAAACATCTAGGATCAGAGTTATTGTAAACATGGATTGCTCTCAGTATAAGGTAAAGTTGATTTTATTTGAGACGTATGGGAAAAATAAGTCAATAAAATAAGCCAGATGGCCTTTTAAAAATGGAGAAAAGAATCCAGTCCTAGAGAGAGAAGGGACATGCTAATAACTGAGAGAAATGCTTGAAGTTGATAATGATTCTAAAATTGCTGATCTATTTAACTCATTTGAAAAAATCTGCTTCTAATAAGGAAAAATGAAGAAAATGAATTTGGACAATTAGGAAGTAATGAAGAGCTTTCTAAAATAGCTATTGATTAAAGGAATCAAAGGGAATACTTTGAAGATTGAACACATGCAAATCAAGTTAGATGGCTAGTGGTGAAATTTTCTCTTTTTTAATTCTGTGGATCCAGGCAAAACAACTTGGAGCTTCATTAACTGATTAATTTCACACACACAGTCACTCCTTTTCTCCTCATTACTTATCCCATCTTCCCTTTTCCTGGTCAGAAGTCAGGTTAAATTGTAATGTGCCTAAGGGTTGGATGCTAAGACTCAGAGGTCTTCTTATTTCTTTCACTTATATATTCATTCATTCATTCTTCTAGTCAGTCTTCTATTTAGTCCGTAGATACTAATACCTCAGTCTGTGTGCTAGGTGCTGCAGATTCCAAAACAAATGTGATATCCTTAGTGTGGTGGGAGATAGAGACCAAGAAATCAGTGATTCTAATATAGCTCATAGGTGCTACGATGGAGGATAGTTCTGTTCTAAAGAAAACAAGAGAGGGTTGCTGTGTGTGATGCTAGGACGTAAAGGAAGTTTTATGGAAAGATTTGAAAATACAAAATACAACTTATTCTTAAAGATGAATAGAGCAGTAATATGAAATTTGGCATAGAAAATAGAATATTTACCAGAGACATTAAAAGCACAGCAAGTTCAAGGAATAATAATATAATAATAATAATAATACAAGTAGTTCTCTTGGCTTCAATAAGAGATTCACATGGGACATGGCAGAAAACGTGGCTTTGCTTTCCTTAACTTTTCTTCATCGAGCTAAACCAGCTCTTCCAGAACCTTATGCAGAGATGGTTACTGATTCTTCAAGGAGTTTGCCTTCCCTAAGTCCAGGCCCTAAGTCCAGCAGGCAGTCCAGCAGTCGGGGTTTCATACAACCCTACTGGTTGGTGCTTTATTCCTATGCCAGAGTCTCCAAACATCTCCATTAATTCGAGGTGTGATGTTTACACACATTAAAAATGGAGTGTTGCTGGAATGTTGTCTGGTGACATGGAAAACCTCAGAAGTTCTGGGATTGAGGTTGGGTCTCACCAATGACGACTTGGAGAAGTCATTTTATAGCTCTAAGCCTCAATGTCATCATTTGTAAAATAATAACAGCTCTAAAATTTGCCTGAGCACTTTCCTCGTACCAGGCACTATTCTAAACAATTTATATGGATTAAATTATTAATCCTTACAGCAAGTCTATGAGGCGAACATTTGTATTTGTCCGTATTTGTAGCCAACTGAAGCATAAAAACCTATCCAAAGTCAAACAGCTGGGAAGAAGGGCATCTGGGATCCATGTACAAGTGTTGTGGCTCAGAGTCTGCAAGCTTAACCTTCAAGCCATGGTCCCTTTATAATAATATTTGCCATAATTATGTCTGCCAGGTTGTTATTTGTGAGTCACTTGAGATAATGCATGCGATCCATAAGTTGGAAGCATTATTCAAGCATTAGTTCTTTTTGTTGACTGTAGATTCCCTGAGAATCTTTAGGGGAAGTGAACAAAGTGAAGGGAAAAAGGCTCCTGTGGTTGCTTTGCTTCCCATCCTGTGGGAAATCTGAGCAAACCTTGGGCGTTGGGTCACAGGTGTGATTTTAAGCCAACCAGTAGGTTCCAATCAAGGAGTCCAATGAATTGTCTGCATGATATATCTATTCTATGCAGATACAAGATTGGACCAAAGCATTTTCTTAAAATGGCAAGTCCACAAGAGCATTTCAAATTTGAGAAGTGGTACAGGTTGAATTGTGTTACCCCAAATTTGTATGTTGAAATCCTAATCCCCAGTAGCTCAGAGGTGACCTTATTTAAAAATATGATTGTTGCAGGTGTAATTAGTTGAGATGCAATCGTACTGAAGTACGGTGAGCCCCTAATCCAGTATGACCAGTGTCCTTATTAAAAGGGGAAATTTGGACATAGAGGCGTGCACACAGGGTGAATACCATGGGAAGATGAGGGCAGAGGTCAGGGTGAGACATGTATAATCCAAAGGATGCCGAGGATTGCCAGCCAACGACCAGAAGCTAGAAGAGAGGCATGGAAAGTATTTTCCCTCACAACACTCAAAGGGAAGCAGCCAGCTGACACTTTGATCTCAGACTTCCAGCCCCTAGAACTCAGATAATACATTTCTGTTGTTTAAGCCACTCAGTTTGTGGTACTTTGTTACAGCAGCCCTGGCAAACTAATCTAGGAAGTTTAGAAAACATTTTCTCTTTATTCACAGCTTCATTTCAGCAGTAGGCCTACTGAAACGATGAAAATGGGGAAAAAGTGGCAGGGGGTTTATAAAGAGCAAATCATGCTAAGAAAACTTGATGGCTTATTTTAATTGAATTATAAAACTAGTGTGGGAAGAAGACTTAATTTGGAAAAATGCAAAATCATTAACTGAACATGCCTATTAATCTGCAATCCTAAATGAGCATTACTAGGAGACAGTATGAGATGAAACACAGGTTATATTATGGAGATAAATTGATATGCCTTCTTAGCATGAGCTGACAGTATTATTTTGTTCATCACATAAAGATGCATTGCATTAGAGCCTTAAGCCCTCAGCAGGGTTCTAGCAAGTCTATATTAGGGCTACGGCATTCTGCTTTACATAACTTGACAGAAGGATACGGCAGTATTGACAGGGATTGAGATAAGTACAGTAAAGGGACAGCTGGACCGTTTATGAGGAAAGTAAAGCAATAACCATTTGACATCTTCCTGTGAGCCTAGTAAAGGGACATCTTATTTGGAATCCATGAAGAAGATTTACTACCCTGACACTGATTTAAAACTAGAAGCCTTGACAGTGCTTTAACTAACATGCCCTTCTAGGTATGCTTTGCATGGCCAGTGTTAGCAGCTATAAGGTAGATGCAGTTTAAAAAAGACTGCTTGAGAATTGCCCGATATTGCAAGAAGGACAACCTTAGAAGAGAATGACCTAGCACCATCCAGGGTTATTTGATTCTACAGGGTATAGTTAGTGATGGGCTAGAAGAGATTGAAGATGGATAATAATGACAATAATAGCTAACTCAGAAATCATGAGTTTCTACATGGTAGGTGCTGTCCTAAATGCTTTTTGCATGTCAGCTCACTTACTAACTCACAACAATCCTGTAAGGTAAGTGCCATTAATAGTCCCCTTTTACAATAACACACCGGGAGTAAGGAGAAATTAAGTAACCTACATGAGATCATACGTGTAGTAAATGATAGAGCCAGGGTGTGGGCTCAGGCAGTCTGGCTCCTGAGTTTGTTCTTTGAACTACTGTGTGATGCTGTTTCTTTAAAATGGAACAACTCACCTGTGTATGAGAAATATAGTTGATATCATTTCCCTGAAAGCGACATAAGGGATTTATACTTTACTTTTAGTGTTTAAAACTTGTCAGTATGCTGAGAAAACAATCTTCTTACAAAAAGTATGAGCTAAATGATTTTCTTCACTTAAAGTTTTGCTCATTAGACATACACGTATTGAGGGATTTTTAGAACCTGTGTAAGAAATACATAGCTCTGCTATTGAAAAGGCTACATTCTCGTTACAGAGATAGGAAAACAAATCATTATAATGTGATGAATGATGAATGGTGTTCTCAGAAATACACTAAAAGAGACGCAGGGACTAAGTCATAGTGGGGAGCAGGACTTGGGGAATTATGGCCAATAAGATGCATGTTAACGCCATGCCACTCATTATTGCCAAATTGGATCTCAACTCCTCAGACACATAATGCCACTGAAGATTTTAACATGGACATTTTACGTGTAAAACTGTGTTTCAAAGATATAGCTATAATACAATAGAAAGAGGCTGAAAATTCAAAGGAAAAGAAAACTTTATGTCATTCAAATGGCCAAATCTTGCATGTAGTCATGTGTCCTTTCTTCTTTTTCATTGCTTGCTGCCAAAAGGTTTTTGTTGCTGTTACCGGTTTTTTAAATATCACACTTCTCTTATTTTATCAGGTACATAGTAAAACTTAAAAATGCCCTTTTTAAATTTTTTTGACTATTTTTAAGTCCCATTTTCTCTTAAGAAACTTGATGAGCATAATTTGAAAGAAGAAATCCTGGATAAAAAATTTAACATGTTTTATGGCAAAAATCAATACCGTTCACTATTTTTTGGAATAGTGTAACTGAGTTTTTGCTTCCCATTTGAATTTGAAGTATATGGTGTATATGTGTGTGTGAAGGGTACGATTTTACTCAAGGTTATTTATATCTGGGCAAAGTGAAGTAGGCATACACCAACAGCATCACCATCAGTAATGGCCACTGGGATGCATCACTTGCTTTGGGTGGTGCAACTTCATTTCTTAGTCATTTTTGAAACCATGCGTTCCTTAATCTACTGTAAAAGCCTACTAGTAATGGCTGTAGATGGAATGGAACATTCCACACTTCTCTATTAGAGTTTAGGCCGGTCAGTGTTAGAAACTACTAGTATGACAATCAATCATTAAAATTCCCTAGAGTGATTAGGGTGTTTTATGTTGGGTAAAGAAAAATGAAACTTCTCCACGAGATTCTCTGCTCTCAGGGCAGTTCAGTGAGACTGTGTTAGAGGGTAGGAGTAGGAGATAGGAGGAAGCACCTGATGGGTCTTCTACCTCAGTGATGTTCTCCAGACAGGAGGGTGCTGGGGACCTAGTTAACCTGGTCATGGGCTTTTCTGACGGTTATTTAAAGGTATATTTCCTGAAACAGGCAAAGAAGAAGACTGGAGAAAATAAAGCCAAAAGTCAATTTCTAGGGTAGATAAAGGGTGGAGAGTAGTGATAATCAAGAGAATTGAGAGACTAGATGATATTGGAAGCTACAAATTTAGCTGCACAGATTCGAATCTTTTCTCAACAGGAGCATCTGCGCAGGACTCCCTCTTCCTTACTGGTCAAGCTAGTATAAAGCTAGATGTGCAGGACATAACGCCTTATTATTACATTTTTTAAACATGAGTAATATGTATTATATTTCTTAAAGTTTATTCTCTGGATCAGTGTTTCCACTGCATTTTAAGAAGTGTAGGAAATGAAGTTTCTGTGTTTAAATAAGTTTGGGAAATTCTGTGTCAAATAGACTTACGTTGTGTTCATTCCTGTAGGATTTCCCAGAGCCTGGAATGTACTAATGTGTATCGTGACTCCCTCAGAGGACTATCTAGATTCCTGTGTTTCCCAAACACATGTGATCATATAGCTCTTTTATGGGGGTATTTTGAAGTATTATTATTATTTTTAATACCTTTATTGGAGTATAAATGCTTTACAATGTGTTAGTTTCTGCTGTACAACAAAGTGAATCAGCTATATGTATACATATATCCCCATATCCCCTCCCTCTTGAACCTCCCTCCCACCCTCCCTATCCCACCCCTCTAGGTTGTCACAAAGCATGGAGCTGATCACCCTGTGCTATGCAGCAGCTTCCCACTAGCCATCCACTTTACATTTGGTAGTGTATATATATATCAACACTACTCTCTCACTTCATCCCAGCTTCCCCTTCCCCACTGTGTCCTCAAGTCCGTTCTCTATGTCTGTGCCTTTATCCCGCCCTGCCACTAGGTTCATCAGTACCGTGGTTTTTTTTAGATTCCATATATGTGCGTTAGCATATGGTATTTGTTTTTCTCTTTCTGACTTACTTCACCCCGTATGACAGACTCTAGGTGCATTCATTACAAATAACTCAATTTTGTTCCTTTTTATGGCTGAGTAATACTCCATTGTATATATGTACCACATCTTCTTTATCCATTCATCTGTTGATGGACATTTAGGTTGCTTCCATGTCCTGACTACTGTAAATAGTGCTGCAATGAACATTGTGGGACATGTATCTTTTTGAATTATGGTTTTCTCAGGGTATATGCCCAGTAGTGGGATTGCTGGGTCATATGGTAGTTTGGGAACTATTTTTAGCTTTTTAAGGAAGCTCCATACTGTTCTCCATAGTGGCTGTATCAATTTACATTCCCACCAACAGTGCAGGAGGGTTCCCTTTTCTCCACACCCTCTCCAGCATTTATTGTTTGTAGATTTTTTGATGATGGCCATTCTGACAGGTGTGAGGTGACACCACATTGAGGTTTTGATTTGCATTTCTCTAATGATTAGTGATGTTGAGCATCTTTTCATGTGTTTGTTGGCAATCTGTATGTTTTTTTTGGAGAAATGTCTATTTAGGTCTTCTGCCCATTTTTGGATTGGGTTGTTTGTTTTTTTGATATTGAGCTGCATGAGCTGCTTGTATATTTTGGAGATTAATCCTTTGTCAGTTGCTTCGTTTGCAAGTATTTTCTCTCATTCTGAGGGTTGTCTTTTCATCTTGTTTATGGTTTCCTTCTCTGTGCAAAAGCTTTTAAGTTTCATTAGGTCCCGTTTGTTTATTTTTGTTTTTATTTCCATTACTCTAGGAGATGGGTCCAAAAAGTTCTTGCTGTGATTTATGTTATAGAGTGTTCTGCCTATGTTTTCCTCTAAGAGTTTTATAGTGTCTGGTCTTACATTTAGGTCTTTAATCCATTTTGAGTTTATTTTTGTGTATGGTGTTAGGGAGTGTTCTAATTTCATTCTTTTACATGTAGCTGTCCAGTTTTCCCAGCACCACTTATTGAAGAGGCTGTCTTTTCTCCATTGTACATTCTTGACTCCTTTGTCAAAGGTAAGGTGACCACATGTGCATGGGTTTATCTCTGGGCTTTCTATCCTGTTCCATTGATCTATATTTCTGTGTTTGTGCCAGTACCATGCTTTCTTGATTATTGTAGCTTTGTAGTATAGTCTGAAGTCAGGCAGCCTGATTTCTCCAGCTCATTTTTCTTTCTCAAGATTGCTTTGGCTATTTGGAGTCTTTTGTGTTTCCATACAAGTTGTGAAATTTTTTGTTCTAGGTCTGTGAAAAATGCCATTGGTAGTTTGATAGGGATTGCATTGACTCTGTAGATTGCTTTAGGTAGTATAGTCGTTTTCACAATGTTGTTTCTTCCAATTCAAGAACATGGTATATCTCTCCATTTGTTTGTATCATCTTTGATTTCTTTCATCAGTGTCATATAGTTTTCTACATACAGGTCTTTTGCTTCCTTAGGTAGGTTCATTCCTAGGTATTTTATTCTTATTATTGTTTTTTGATAATATTCTTCAAGTATTATTATTTTGTGGGACCCAAATGCTCTGGAGGATTTGTATGTGTATATGTATATATTTTATGTGTTAAAAACCATTCAGTTTTATTAATTAACATATAGTAATTTCACAAAGAGTCTAAATAAAGCCTTTCAGAATGTACTGTATGATCCTAGATCAAAATACAGATTACAAGAATTTAGAAGCATTCTTGATCTTCTGATATAATCATCTGACAATTGTGAATTCTATGGTTTACCCAATAGAGGCTAATTATTTAGTAAATATGGACTTATATTACTTTTATAACCTTTTAGAAAAGGGTTACCTATATTTACCTTGAATATCTTTGCAGTATCTGTATTTCAACCATGTCACCTAATATTAATTTGTATTGCTTTTATGAATATACATCAAGATTTTAATGAACTGTCATTTTTTATCCTGAAAAAAACAACTGAAACAACTATTTAAAATTTAGAGCAGTCCTTTTACTTTAATACAAAAATTATATATATAAATTCTCAAAATTGGAAATAAAAAACTGAAAGCTATTTTTTCCAATCTATTCAACTAATAATAACATATTTATATAATAGTTAAAAAACATACATTAACAGGGTGCTTTCCCATATGTTATCTTATTTAAGCCTCACAGCCACTTTTTGAGGGAGTTCATATTATTCCCAAATTAGAACTGAAGTGACAGAAACTCAGAAAGCTTAACTGATGTGCCCAAATCACAGCTTGTTAATAGCTGAGCCAAGGCTTTAACCTATATCTTTAACTCCAGTGTTTTATGGTATTGTCTGTCCCACAGTTGCCTGGGGATAAGCAAGGCTTGCCATGGGCCCCAGGAGCATTTTTTTATTTTATTTTTTTCGGACGGCACTATGAACTGTGCTGGGCTAAGAAATGAAGGGGGCAAAGTAGGGTTGGGAAATTGTTTCTCATCTTTCTCTATTCTACCCCTCATGCAGTTTGCATAATTTCTGTATTTCTTTTTTCTCCCCTTCATCCGTTAGAATTTAGTTCCATTGCGTCTCCTAGAAACAACTTCAAACTCAAGTATTCCTGGATACTACTGGTCTAACTACAGTCAGCTCTCAGTATCTGTGGGTTTTGCATCTGCAATACAGAGGGCCAACTGGACCAAGCCATTTTATTTCAAAAACTTGAGTTCCTGTGGATTTTGGTAACCTTGGCAAGGTCCTGGAACCAGTACCCCGTAGAGAGATGACTGGAGTAGCTTAACCTAAATGGTGACAGAGTTCTGGAAGTCAGCAGGTAGGCTGATCTTGTTGGTTAGGGTAGCTTTGAGGAATCCCTCTACATGTATTGTGTAGGCTGCTCTTCATCCAGAGGTGCAGAACTAGCTGTGTTGGCCCCCTCCCAGGCAAATACTAGATCTTGGCGGCAATCCACTCCTTCAGTATTTCCATCAAGTGAAAGAGCTCCTGCTATGTTTGTTCCAAGCCCATAATGCCAAGGTCTGAGTTTTTGACCAGGCATCATACTGCCTTTTACACCTACTGCCTTTTGCCTCCATATGTATTCTACTATAAACTAACTTTCTTAAGCTCTGTTTTATTAAATACATCTCCCTTGACATTCACAATGCCCAAGGGCATAGTTACAATCATAATGAGCATGTTTACCATTGAGATAAATGCCCCAAATCAAAGGCTTATGAGAAAAGTAAAGTGTGTAGTAAAGAATTTAACCTTATGCAGAAAAGACTTCTGCCTTTTGACCTCAGCTTCTGGGAGGTCATCTCTAAACCCTTGGAATATCATTATCTGATAAGAGCATTTTAAATTCCTGGGGGCCTTGGGTCACTGGATAGTCTGACAATATAACAATAGCCCCCAATGTCACTGGATGAGGGCTGGACACATCTAGATAGTCTTAGGTTACCACACGAGAAAGACCAACAACCTGATTTAGGGTAGGGGCTTCTGGTTACTTCCAGAGGGGCTGGAGACTGTAGACTGAAATCTGCCAGGTGGGTAGTCAGTCAATCAATCATGCCTATGTGAGGAGTCTCAATAAAAACTCTGAACACAGGGCTCAGCTGAGCTTCCTTGATTGGCAACATTTTATGTGTATTGTCACACACTGATGTCAGGAAAGTAACACATTCTGTATCCACAAGAAGAGGACAGTGGAAGGTCCACTTTTGGTACTTCCTGACTCCACCCTACCCTTCTTCCCTTAGCTGATTTTAGTGCAGTAGCCTTTAGTGATTTCTGTGAGTCCTTCTAACAAATTATTGAATATGAGTGTGGTTTTGTGAACCCTTTGAACTTGGTGTCAGAAATGGTGTGGTTCTTGTGGGGACTGTTCCTTGTAAATTCTCAGCTGGACTAAACTCTCTCAGAAGGGAGGTCACTTCTTTCTTTTCTTCTCTTTCAGGAGCAAGGTGCTTTTGGTCTTTCTTCTTCCTAGTGCGTGTGGGGCACAGGGAAGGTTACGTAGTACTCTGTGGCTGCTCAGTTGTGCAGGATGGTATTGGATGAGGGCTTTCCTCATCACTGGGGAAGAACAATAGTGTCTGGACTGCCTAAGTGGGTTGGAAATAATGGTCTAACCCATCCATTTATTAAATCAGAGGGCAAACCACAGAAGGCAAGTGCAAAAATAACATTTTTATAATCTGTTAGTTCTGAACAATGTAGGAGACTGGGGGATGCGGGGAAGTAGAAGAATAAAGTACATGAGACCTGAAGTTTTTAAGAACCTGCCTGCATTTTTAATGAATATTTGTTGAAGTCATTGTAATGGTTTAAAATTGTTTGAAAGACTATCTGCTGGAGAATATTTAACAACTGGAGATTTAGATATATAACTTAAATAAAGGCTGTTTTTTTTCATTCTGACAGAGGAGATGATATGTTTTGTTCTGTTGTGAGTTCTAGTGACCCCTGCTTAGCTTTCATTGATCACAAATAATCTTCTCCAGGATACTGCGATTGCTGCATTGTTGAGTTGCTTATATTACATTTAACCTTGACGAAGGGTCAAAATAAATCTGTGAATTAAGCAAGAATGCAGTACAGCTGGCTGAAGAGCATGTCAGGATTACCTGAAGAGAAAACAAAACTATTTTTCCCTACAGCCTGTGTACAAGTTGATGTGACTCCTTTTCCATCTACTTGGAGTTTAATAGAGAAATACTATTCTTCATTTGGCCCTAATTTGGGTAAATGTCCATCATGGACAGAGTACTCTCATGGAACAGAGAAAGGACATGGTTGCTGGCCTTAGCTTACTCACATATGCAAGGGGGGAAATACTCAGATAAGTCATCAGCTGTGATCAACCCCACTTACCCAGAAACAAAAACACACAATGAGAAGCTCAAATGCCTTGACTGTACAGATGTATAGTTGGCAGTGGGTTAGAGAAGGTGTGAGCATCAGGTGACCTCAATGGTAACTTCATTATTAACTTAGAGAATTATGGGTACATGCTGATGGCACCTGTAGAGGAAGCCGTGTTGCAAAAGAATACCGGAAGAAGAGTGTGCAAGATAGAAATTAAAATTGAAAGGAAGCAAACCAAACAAAAGACTTATACTGGAGGAAATAGGAATTGACTAATATACTAATGTAAGGAATATAAGAGTTAACATATTAGACATATCTTAAAAAATGTGATTCAAAGTCTTTGTCCTCTTCAAGTTTTTTCCTCATTTAGATAGTCCTACTTTATGATGATGGTACAATTAAAGAGGGAAAAATGTGTTTTCTCTGAGTGTCACTTGAAAAATGTTTTTTCATGACAAGCAGTGATTAAAATTTTATAAATACAGCAGGGCAAATGCCATCCTTCAGAGGCTTTTTCATACCAACTAACAGATGAGAAAAGTTAGGTAATAAGAAAATTAAAGCTGAACAACTCTAACAGTTTAATAAACAGGAAATGATAGATGATGTTTTGCATGATTCAAAGTCATTTTTGTACTGAAAAAGAGTGAAGTCTTCAGTGAAGTCACTGATATGATAAAGGGTATTCTGCTGCTGTGTTGGGAGATGTTACGTATTCATTCATTCATTCAAAAAATCATCATGCCAGATGCTTAGCTAAATCTTTTGACCACAAGGGTTAAATACTCTCAGGGTTAAGAAATTTTCTTGGTGGTTAAGCAAAATGGTTCAGTGCCTTCTGAAACTTTAAACATAAGCTAGTAGTAAATATTTTATTGTCTTCTTAAACATTTTGAAATCCTTCTAAAATGTATGTGACCTTAAGGTAATCGTATTTTTCAGAGAATAGGAACAGTCTTCCACTATTCTATATCAACTGAATTTTACTATAATGAAATGGTAAAGATTACGTTCAAGAAAAATAATAGCACAACGACAACAAAACAACCTTTCAAAAATCAGTAAAGGTGTTCCCCATCATACCCAAACGTCCACTGTTACTATACTCAGAAATTTCCCCCTTTGTTTGAAAAGGTATTGTCTGACTTCCTTACTCTGTTGTGTAGAAATACAGTATATACTATCCTGGCCCTCAGTCCTGGAAGAAGTAATCAAGGTGAATAGAAAACAGAGTTTCAGGAGATTTCTTTGTGACTTTAAACTATATTATGATCCTTCTGGCTTCAATTTATCTCTGTTGTGAAATGTTGCCTGTGGGAAACAGCTGGGGATCAGATCAATAGGTGAGACTCAATATTGTGATTCTAAACAGCTTTTAATGTTAAAGACAGTTTTTTTGATATCTGATTATTAAAAGAGAATGTATGTGTACTATTTATTGAATTACACAAATATTTTTGCTAAGCAAAAAGAAAATGCATGAAATCCAATTTCAGAGGCTTAATTAAAGTGGCTACTTCAGTTTATTTAGTTATTTTTGGGCATGACATTGAGTCCTACTTAATTTTTTTTAACACTTTTTTTTTTTTTTTTTTTTTTTTTAGCAAAAATGGAAGATTTTTCTTCCCAGGGAGATAGTACGTTTCCTCTCATTGAAGGTGTACACTTAGATTATGAATGACCATGTGGTAGGATTGGCATAAAGAAGATTGCAAAGTTAGAGAAAAAATGACCTTTAAGTCCATTTCAAAGTCCCAGATTCTGTGATCTCTACATGGTGATTTTGAGGCCAGAACTGAATCTTAGCCATTTTATATCTGGACCCCAGAAAGGGGCCTGAAACAAATTGAGCTTGAAATGTGCCTGTTGAATGAGTGAATTAATAAGATTAGTAAGAATTTTATTTAGCTTGTTGTGTAGATATAAGTTTGAGGCTGCAAAGTGAGGCTTAGAAGGTGGTTTCTTTTTCTTTGAGTGACTATGTCAACCTTTGGGTCCTTGTCTCAGGAGGAACAGTCTTGTGAGGCTGTGGCAGTCTGATCAGCCCTGCTGGGCTTCTCCTGGGGTGGTCTTAGCTTAGTCTCACATTATACCACATGACCCAATCAGTAAAGTTATCTTTTGAGAAATAAACTTTTTATTCAAATAAAACATTCCCATCAACCAGTCACTGACGCTGGCATATATTTTTAAAGATGTAAAAACTCTGGAGCAAAATTGAAAGAAATATAAATATCTAGCTTTGAATTAAGTGCTATTATTAAATTTCAGAAGCAACTAATCACTACCTAATCCCACTCCCGTATCCTCCCAGGGATTAAGTAACCAATTCATTCCACAATTTTTTTGGGGTTAGCAATCTTCCCAGCTGTATTCATGGCTTCACAGCGCTTTGGGGCTACAGAGCAACTTGGGCATCAAAGCTTTTATTTCAGTCTTTGATCCTTCTCTTCAGGTTAGACCTTTTTCTGCCTGCTTACAATTTCTCAAAGAGAAGGCATTAATAATTTGCCATTGGAAGACTTCCAATTTCATTCTCTTGTTTCTTCGTCTAACAACTTTTTTTTTTTTTTTCACAAGGAGAAAGCCTTTTGTGACACTATGTGCTTGGCTTCAGTAACTTGGAGGAGGATTACAGGAGCATTCCTATGGATGTCTGTAGTATGACTCCCTGTGTTAATAGCATTCTCACTCCACTTGCCCTGTTTCTCTTGCCTAATTCCTAACCTTGTAGCCAGCCTTGTAGCTTGTAGCCTTGTAGCCAGTTGTGAAGTTACTATGCATTAAATTAAGATTCCATTTTAACAACTCTTGCAGAATTACTGCTGTTGTAATGGACAGTTTTAAGCTCAAATCTTCAAAAAAAACCAAATCTGATCTCCCTTTTACCTGTAAACATTTAAGTAGAATAGCACTAAGTTTTAAAATGTAGATCTAGTGGATTGCTAAATGATAATTCTGGATGATTCCTTTCCCATTGTAGGAACTCAATATATATTTATTATTGAATGAATGAGAGTGAGAATCTCAGATGCTTGCCATATTTCTCTTTACTGATTTTAGAGTGAGACTGTTGGGTTAAAAGAAGAGAATATGCATTTAAGGTTTATGCTTCTTTTGTATTTCTCTAGAGGTGATCTTGGTACTTAGATGAAATTGTAATGGACATTTGAAAAATAAATCTTTTTCCACATTGGCTTATTTCAAACTGAAACTAGTTGGATGCAAATCTGCCTATCTAATCGTCTTAGTATAAATTTGCCTTTGATGTTGTGGTTTCATAGTCTAGATGTGCCTCTTTCTCATTATGTCTTCTGGCACACTGGTATTTGGGGAGACATTTTCATTTCCTGTGCTGGCTTGATTAGGGGTGGGTGGGGGAGGGGGGGGATGAAGGGATTGGTCTACCAGATGCCCCTGCTTGATGGTTGCTCACAAATGCCTACATTGAATGTGCATTGAATGTGCATGTCTATATCCGCAGGCATAAACCTTTGGAAAGCATCTCTGCCCAGGCCACCCTAGTGGCATTCTTTATCTTCAGTTTTCTGCCTCTTTAGGGGGCCTCTCTTTAAAGAGGCATAAGTACAAAACATTCGCTACTGTCAGCAATTTAAATTCATACCACATTTCTGTAATTAAAGTATTTTTAAAATTTCTATTTAGTGTTTTATTTGCTGACAATTTTCAGGTTAAAATGTGGATGCTGAAGACAGATTATAATTATTTAGATTCTACTAAGATACCAGTTTAAAATAGCAGAATTCTTCTAGCCTTGCTATATGCTTTATCATAGAATGTGACTTTTCCAATACTGCAAATATACCTTTATATTTGAGAACAAGAAGGAAACATATTTTGAAGTTAAAACATTTGAAATGAAAAGGATGAAACTAAGAGAGATTTATTTGAAAAAGTCAAAGATATAAGGCGGGAAATTTGGCCAATTTTGTTTGTAGTTCTTCAAAGGTATTTTTCAGGCTGGTTGCAGTTGCGAGAGGATTGATTAATCACGCTGAGTGGCTTTATATTCCTGTATTGAAATGGATGGGTGCTAGGCATAAACACAAGATAGGATATAAAGGGCCAGTCCACTACTATAATTAATTTTTTTGTTTTTTCTTTTGCGGTGCGCGGGCCTCTCACTGTTGTGGCCTCTCCTGTTGCGGAGCACAGGCTCCGGACGCGCAGGCTCAGCGGCCATGGCTCACGGGCCCAGCCGCTCCGCGGCATGTGGGATCTTCCCGGACCGGGGCACGAACCCATGTCCCCTGCATCGGCAGGCGGACTCTCAACCACTGCGCCACCAGGGAAGCCCTACTATCATTAATTTTAATTGAAACCTCTGGGTGACCTCCAATTTCACATTTAAAACTAAAATATGTTTGGTGTTTACCATGTGCCACACAATAGTATAAGGATTTTAGAAGAGAGTAGTTTGCGTTTTTCTCCTAATCAAAATGGAAGAGACAGACTGAGATATTAGTGCATTTATTCCCCATGGTAGCTCTATGCAAGAAGCATTTTATTATCATTTCTGTTTCAGAGATGAGAAGATGGAGGCAAAAGAGCAATTAAATAAATGGCTTGAGATCAGTGTATGTGTAGGTGATGGGACTCAAATGAAGAGCCCATGATATGAATGTTATTCTGCCTCTTAGTCTTAGACTTAATGATCCTATGAATTCGCCTTTGTGGTTGACAGCACTGTTTCTGGTCCCACAAAGCTCTTGTCATCTGTCTTGTTAGAGAACCCATAGTTTAACTGGACAATGCAAATTCTCTTGCCTCTGGGTTTTAAAATGACTCCTGGCCAACAGGAATATCTTCTTAGATTTGAAAAGATGTTTTAGGTTTTTAACACGTTATAAATCATAGTTAGTGCCATTTGTCAGAAATATTTTATCGCCCAAAAGTGCACTTGCCACTGATTCACATGCTTTATAGAGCCTATTTAAAATTGAGGATCTTCTGTCGCTTTTAACTCTTTCTAAAAAGAAAACGGCAAAATGGTGATTGAAAAATCATCAGCTGGCTAAGTTCCAATGGTGATATAGTCCATCTTGAGGAAGCACTCACAAGTTTCTGAAATTTCTGCAGCTGTTCATTCAAAGATTCAGGGAGATAGTGCACAAAATAGCAAACAAAGGCACTGCAGCCTGCAGGAGAATTGGGATTTCATTGTGTGTGTCAAAAGTAAATGAATTCAAGAATAACCACTTGAAAAGGAATTCTCCCTTAATGTCTTTGGTGCAAAAATGTGCTCAGATTGTACTGGCTCTGAAGAGTGACTCAAAGAGGTAAATTACTTTCTAGCTACTAGCTTTCAATTGCTACGGGCTCAAAGTGCTAGCTAACCTTGTAAAAGTGGAGCAGAGAAAAGAGTAGTTTGCATCCTAATCAAAATGGAAGAGACAGACCGAGTGAGATCCCATAGTGGCACCAAGATTTCTGATGGCAGAAGTTTATAAATAGGCATAAACAGACCATTGCAAGCCTCAACAAGAACCACTTAAATGTCCTGTATACATTTTTCAAGCAATTTTTCTTTGGAATAAGAGGTCTAGGAAATGGTTTTGATGTGTGAAAACTGATGTTTATAGAGAGTAAACTGTTTTCTTTGAAGGCTTTTCAAGTATGTATTCAGCAGCTGTGTAATTATGTAAATTTGCCTGGGATAGTTAGAGCAGTTAGAAACCAGTACTAATGAAATAATGGGGCACGGGTTCAACCATGGTCTGGGCCAGTGCGTTTTAGCCAGAGAAGCCTTTAGCATAGCCCAGGAAGCATCTCTGAGACTACCCTGCGACCTGGTGGACTCCTTTGGCCACAAGAGGATTGAGGACATAAAAATCAAACCCCTTTCCCAGGAAACCTACCCCCCAGACTGCATGGTGGTTGCATCCTTTGTATCTCAGTGGGTAGAACTGAATAAAATATATGGTCTGGAAGAGAGCTGTGCTGTGAATCTGAACACAGTAGAATGTGCATGGCGTAAACAATGCAGGACATCTTTATAATGTGATTTCATTGAATGAGTTTAGGAAATCTGTGACTTCACTCACAAAATCACTCCAAAGGATTGCACACTTCTTGAATTGCCTCTACCTTGTCCCCATCTGTAAAATGGAGCTACTACTGCCAGTTTCAGGGTTGTTGAAGAATTAAATAAGGTAATGTGTGGGTAGCACCCACTTCAATGCCTGGCAGATACTAAGTATCCAATAAATGTTGCCATTATTATTATTTTCAGGAATCTCCAACAAATACCAGTATTAACTAGATACCACAAACACTACTTTGAAGCATTGATATGAATCAGTTAAAACAAGAATCACCATTTATATACAGAACATTAATACCTGGATTTTATGGATCTCAGGAATTTTATATGCCTTACTGTATTGTAGCAGATAGCACAGGCTTTAGTGAAGAATTCTCTCACCATTACTGTAATCTGATTCATACCAGATGTTGAGGAGTCAAGAAGTAGGTGCATATAACATGCAATGCTTGTATGAAAATGTGTTAGAAAGTTAGGAAGCATTCAGAGATGAACTCCAGTAAATACAAAAATGCATTTCAGGAACCTAGTAGAAGCTGTTGGGCAGATTGACTGAAAGAGAGGGCAACAGCAATGGAGAGTAGATAGACCAGCAACGGGATACATCTTCTTGTGCACAATGTTATTTTGTTTGTTTGTTTGTTTGTTTTGTGGGGGAGGTGATGGGTGATAACAGCAGTCCATTCAAAAGAGCATGTACATAATAGTAGGGGACTTTAACACGCCACTTTCACCAATGGACAGATCATCCAAAATGAAAATAAATAAGGAAACGCTAGCTTTAGCAGACACATTAGACCAGATAGACTTAATTCATATTTATAGGACATTGAATCTAAAAACAACAGAATACATTTTTTTCTCACGTGCCCATGGAATATTCCCCAGGATAGATCATATCTTGGGTCACAAATCAAGCCTTGGTAAATTTAAGAAAACTGAAATCATATCAAGTATCTTTCCTGACCACAATGCTATGAGAGTAGATTTCAATTACAGGAAAAAAAACAGTAAAAAATACAAACACATACAGGCTAAACAATACACTACTGAATAACCAAGAGATCACTGAAGAAATCAAAGAGGAAATCAAGAAATACCTAGAAACAAATGACAATAAAAACACGACAACCCAAAACCTATGGGATGCAGCAAAAGCAGTTCTAAGAGGGAAGTTTATAGCAATACAATCCTACTTCAAGAAACAAGAAAAATCTCAGATAAACAACCTAACCTGACACCTACAACAATTAGAGAAAGAAAAACAAAAAAAACCCAAAGTTAGCAGAAGGAGAGAAACCATAAATATCAGATCAGAAATAAATGAAAAAGAAATGAAGGAAACAGTAGCAAAGATCAATAAAACTAAAAGCTAGTTCTTTGAGAAGATAAACAAAATTGATAAAGCATTAGCCAGACTCATCAAGAAAAAAGAGGAGTGGACTCAAATCAACAGAATTAGAAATGGAAAAGGAGACACTACAGAAATACAAAGAGAGACTATTACAAGCAACTATATGCCAGTAAAATGGACAACCTGGAAGAAATAGACAAATTCTTAGAAATGCACAAACTTCCAAGACTGATCCAGGAAGAAATAGAAAATATGAACAGACCAATCACGAGCACTGAAGTTGAAACTGTGATTAAAAATCTTCCAACAGACAAAAGCCCAGGACCAGATGGCTTCACAGGTGAATTCTATCAAACATTTAGAGAAGAGCTAACACCTATTCTTCTCAAACCTTTCCAAAATATAGCAGAGGGATGAATACTCTCAAACGCATTCTATGAGGCCACCATCACCCTGATAACAAAATCAGACAAAGGTGTCACAAAAAAATAAAGCTACAGACCAATATCTCTGATGAAAATAGATGCAAAAATCCTCAACAAAATATTAGTAAACAGAATCCAACAGCACATTAAAAAGATCATACACCATGATCAAGTGGGGTTTATCCCAGGAATGCAAGGATTCTTCAATATACGAAAATCAATCAATGTGATAACTCCATCTTAACAAACTGAAGGATAAAAACCATATGATAATCTCAAGAGATGCAGAAAAAGCTTTTGACAAAATTCAACACCCGTTTATGATAAAAACTCTCCAGAAAGTGGGCATAGAGGAAACCTACCTCAACATAATAAAGGCCATATATGACAAACCCACAGCCAACATCATTCTCAGTGGTGAAAACCTGAAACCATTTCCTCTAAGAGCAGGGACAAGACAAGGTTGTCCACTCTCACCACTATTATTCAAAATAGTTTTGGAAGTTTTAGCCACAGAAGTCAGAGAAGAAAAAGAAATAAAAGGAATCCAAATCAGAAAAGAAGAAGTAAAACTGTCACTGTTTGCAGATGACATGATACTATACATAGAGAATCCTGAAGATGCTACCAGAAAACTACTAGAGCTAATCAATGAATTTGATGAAGTTGTAGGATACAAAATTAATGCACAGAAATCTCTTGCATTCCTATACTCTAACGACGAAAAATCTGAAAGAGAAATTAAGGAAACAATCCCATTTACCATTGCAACAAAAAGAATAAAATACCTAGGAATAAACTTTCCTAAGGAGACAAAAGGCCTGTATGCAGAAAAGTATAAGACACTGATGTAGGAAATTAAAGATGATACAAACAGATGGAGAGATATACCATGTTCTTGGATTGGAAGAATCAACATTGTGAAAATGACTATATTGCCCAAAGCAATCTACAGATTCAATGCAATCCCATCAAACTACCAATGCATTTTTCACAGAACTAGAACATAAAATTTCACAATTTTTATGGAAACACAAAAGACCCTGAATAGCCAATGCAATCTTGAGAAAGAAAAACGGAGCTGGAGGAATCAGGCTCCTGGACTTCAGGCAATACTACGAAGCTCCAGTAATCAAGACAGTATGGTACTGGCACGAAAACAGAAATATAGATCAAGCAGAAATATAGATCTATGGAACAGGATAGAAAGCCCAAAGATAAACCCATGCACATATGTCCACCTTATCTTTGACAAAGGAGGCAAGAATGTACAATGGAGAAAAGACAGCATCTACAATAAGTGGTGCTGGGAAAACTGGCAGCTACATGTAGAAGAATGAAATTAGGACACTTCCTAACACCATTCACAAAAATAAACTCAAAATGGATTAAAGACCTAAATGTAAAGCCAGATACTATAAAACTCTTAGAGGAAAACAGGCAAAACACTCCATGACATAAATCACAGCAAGATCCTTTTTGACCCACCTCCTAGAGAAAAGGAAATAAAAACAAAAATAAACAAACGGGACCTCGTGAAACTTAAAAGCTTTTACACAGCGAAGGAAACCATAAACAAGGTGAAAAGACAACCCTAAAAATGGGAGAAAATATTTGCAAATGAAACAACTGAGAAAGGGTTAATCTCCAAAATATACAAGCAGCTCATGCAGCTCAATATCAAAAAAACCCCCAGCCCAATCCAAAATTGGGCAGAAGACCTAAATAGACATTTCTCCAAAGAAGATATACAGATTGCTAACAAACACACGAAAGGATGCTCAACATCACTAATCATTAGAGAAATGCAAATGAAAACCACAATGAGGTATCACCTCACACCGATCAGAATGGCCGTCATCAAAAAGTCTACATACAATAAATGCTGGAGAGTGTGTGGAGAAAAGGGCACCCTCTTGCACTGTTGGTGGGAATGTAAATTGATAACAGGCGCTATGGAGAACAATATGGAGGTTCCTTAAAAAACTAAAATAGAACTAGTGTATGACCCTGCAATCCCACCACTGGGCATATACCCTGAGAAAACCATAATTGAAAAAGAGACATGTAGTACAATGTTCACGGCAGCACTATTTATAATAGCCAGGATATGGAAGCAACCTATGTGTCCATCAATAGATGAATAGATAAAGAAGATGTGGTACATATATATAATGGAATATTACTCAGCCATAAAAAGAAACGAAATCGAGTTATTTGTAGTGAGGTGGATGGACCTAGAGTCTGTCATAGAGAGTGAAGTAAGTCAGAAAGAGAAAAAGAAATACTGTATGCTAACACATATATATGAAATCTAAAAAAGATAAAAATGGTTCCAGTGAACCTAGGGGCAGGACAGGAATAAAGACAAAAAGGTAGAGGTTGGACTTGAGGACACGGGGAGGGGGAAGGGTAAGCTGGGTCGAAGTGAAAGAGTAACATTGACATATATACACTACCAAATGTAAAATAGATAGCTAGTGGGAAGCAACCGCAATATACAGGGAGATCAGCTCGGTGCTTTGTGTCCACCTAGAGGGGTGGGATAGGGAGGAACGGAGGGAGGTTCAAGAGGGAGGGGATATGGGGATATATGTATACATATAGCTGATTCATTTTGTTATACGGCACAAACTAACACAACATTGTAAAGCAATTATACTCCAATAAAGATGTTAAAAAAAAAAAGAAAGAAAAAGCATGTGTTTAGAAGTTCTAAGCCCGAGCTCTGTTTCTGCTATAAAGTCTTTGTATTTTCCTTGGGAAAGTGACTTGATTTCCCAGGCATGATCATCCTCCTTCATACAAGGAAGAAATTAAGCTTGATTTCTAAGTTTTCTTTCTGTTCTCACATTCTGTGGAGTCTATGGATCTGAGAGAGGCAGGCAATAATGCAGGCAATTTGCTGTGTCCAAATCAGCAAGCTTCATGAGACCCCACCCTAAGTAAACCTAAGTCATTGACGCACTGGTGATCACAATGATAAACATTTGTGTTTTCAAATTGCAAAACCAGGGGTGAGGAAGTAGCTGCTTGACACTGCTGAGAACATCTGAAGCTTTGGGGTTGAATAGGATTTAGTATTTATTTGGGTCACTAAGGGGAAAAAAAAAAGGTAGCTTTGTTGATTTGCTGGAAAGAACTGAGAATGACAGAAACCAAGGAAGATGGAGGAAGAGGGGGAAGAAGGAAATCAGTAGATAGTGGCCCCAAAGGAGGAATAAAGGTAGGGAGCAGAAGTGTGGGAAGGAAGCAGAGCTGGTCAGGAAAGGGTAGAATTGGGTACTCTTTCCTTCCTGCTTCCTCTCCCAATAGCAGATTTAATACCACTTATAGTATTGTTTCCCACTGAGTCCACATTTGGCTTCAGAATCCTTCTGAACACAGAATTCCACAAAGTTACTATCAACAGGATGAGCACATTAAAAAGAAATTGCATTTTGGGATTAGGGAATGAGTGCAAGTTTGTAAGTTGTAAGTGTTTCAGGCCTTAGTCCCAATTTTTCTATGGAATTCACTTCAGTTTCATCAACTCACTATTATTTTTCTGCCCTCTCAAATCCTATAGCATTTCCTGTCTGTCAGTTATTTGGCACTTCCCCCCTTCTGTAGTCTGTAGATTATTTGTGGTCTGAGTCTTGTCCTTACAACTGGATATAAACTCTTTAAGCCTGAGATCATGTCTTCCATGTCTTTGCTCTCCTCACAGTATATACTTGACACTTTAAAGTTCATGGTTTATTTGTGAGTGTATCTTCGCTGAAGAAAATGATGTACCCAATTTTAGTAAAGTTTTTATAAACAGTTGAAGTAAAAGTTTTAGCACCAAATTGAAATGATCTAGAATGTGTATTTCATTAACTATTCTGAACAATGGGCATGACATTACAAAATGCTGAGAACAGACTAACCAACGGAGACACATGCTCATTTGTTGAATGTTAAGACATCTACAGGTTTCCGGAAGAGGCACATTTGAGTGCTGGCTATGATTCCAGTTAGTGACAGAGAAGACTTGATCTCAGCTTGCTGGAATCCCAGTAAAGGTGTACTCTGATTTCCTTCTGTGCTGCTGGAATTTTCCAGTTGCTGAATTTGATGGAGAAAACTATCCCCACAATATTATGGCATGAGCTTTTTTTTAAATGTTGAGCCTTCTTTTTAAATTTATTTATTTATTTATTTTTTGGCTGTGTTGGGTCTTCGTTTCTATGCGAGGGCTTTCTTTAGTTGTGGCAAGCGGGGGCCACTCTTCATCGCGGTGCGCGGGCCTCTCACTGTCGTGGCCTCTCGTTGCGGAGCACAGGCTCCAGATGCGCAGGCTCAGTAGTTGTGGCTCACGGGCTTAGTTGCTCCACGGCATGTGGGATCCTCCCAGACCAGGGCTTGAACCCGTGTCCCCTGCATTGGCAGGCAGATTCTCAACTACTGCGCCACCAGGGAAGCCCCTGGCATGAGCTTTTTAAATGACAGAGGGTCTTCTTCCTCACTAGTGCAGATGAGACACTAATAACTGATATATTGAACTCTTAATATTTGCCAGGCGTTGTTTAAAACACTTTCCATGTAAACTGCATATTCGATCTTTGCCACGTCTCAGTGAAGTATCAATAAATACTCATTATTGCTTCTTCAACCTGAAGTGCAGAGTGGTTATGTAGCTTGCCCAAGGTCACATAGTAACCTTGTAAGTAGGAAAGCCTGGGTTAGAGGCAGCCTGGCCCCAGAGTCCAAGCTCTTCACTCATACGCTCTGTCTCTTCAGGTGAGTTCAAGCCCCAGAGGACTTGTCTTTGATTGACTTCATTAGCTAATCGACATTAGCTAATATGCTCTGCTCCTCTCAATGTGGTGAAGAGAAGGCAACAGTGAATAAGCAAGTTACTTTCTGTAAGGTGAGCATCCGTATAAAGACTGCTTCCTCTTTTAATTTGGGGCAATAGAGTCACGTGGTTAAAACAGTGTCCTGAAATTAGACTGTATGAGTTTTTAGTGAGTTCTGCAGGTTTCCAGTCGGTGACTTGGGAAGAGTTATTTATCCTCTTGACCTTAGTGTCTTCATCCATAACATGGAAAAAGAGAAACAGTTCTTACCTGACAGAATTACTGAATGAGTAGATGCAAGAACCTATATAAATTACTTGATACTGTTCCTGACATGTAGCAAACGCCCAATAAATGCCACCATCATCATCATCATTGTCATCTCATTGCCATCATCACTGATTTGGCAGAAGGGTAGCTGTGCTACAATGTCTGGCAGCCAGCCACATTCTTTGTTTGCCCTTTTGTGAAAGGGACAAGTCTGTCATAGAGTCACCTGATTGAGTGGCCTTTTTCTAGACCCGATTGTCTTCATAGGACAACCAACTGCATGTATATCTATATCTACAAGTACATATTGCATAGAGTGAATTATTAATGACCCAGTGATGATCCTGAGTAGTGAAGAAGGTATTACCTAATGTTCACTCTGTGTCTTATATGTAAGAAGCACAATTCATGGTATATTTTAGAAGTATTTCTATTAAAATTATATTTAAGGTATGAAAGCTTAGACTTACCTATTTAGAAATCTTTTTTTTAACCTAGAATGGTTCATTCTCAAAGAATTCCAAGTAACACCCATTTTACTTTCCATCTTAATGTACTACCATTTTACATTCAAATCTAGTATAGATTATCAGTTAGATCACAAAAAAATACCCAGGAAGGCAGGGGGGCATGATTTAATCCCACAGCTACTTGTGACTGAGTAAGAAGTACTGTGACAATCCTTTGGTAGGGGTGGGGCGGCGGAGGATGGGTTGGGGAGTGGGATGGAGCTGTCAGCCCCAGATGCGCCCTGCTGGGGAGGGAGATTCAGTTTCCCTGAGTGCCTGTCTTCGTGCTTATCACCTGTGTAACCTTAGGGAGGTGACTTAACCTTTCTCAGCCTGTTTTGTCTCGTATAAAATGGGGACTGTAAATTCCACCTTGTACGATTAAAATGAGAATTATGTTGTGTGCAAAACACCTGGTACATGAGAGGTTGCATACTCAACAAATATTTCCAGAGCACCAGCTCTATAGCATGTGCTGCCATTCAAAAACGGGGCTATTCCTATGATTTAGAGTGAACGTGCTGTGCACCATGTTGTTAAAACACAACCCTCCCATTGCCAAGAAAGGAAATTTAAAAGACTGTCCATATTTTGGAGCCTGTGCAGTGGAAGAGAGGTGTGTCTCCTTAAAATGCCTATACTCGTATGTATCTAAGTTTTGGTAAATAGGTATAGAAATAGCCAAAATTACTGAGATGCATGGACTTTAAAGCCTCAGCTTTGAAAAACTGTTAGTATGGAGGGAGAAGTTTCAGGACTGGTGATACAAATCACCCTGACATGAAGGAACCAATATGAACACAGGACTTGTTCCAATATGGGGATTCAGAAGAGCACCAGCAGGTAATAACTGACCAAATGTCAATAGGTGAATAGGGATCAGAGCAGATTCCGGGCTCAAGTGTTTTCCCTGCACTTGTCCTCCTTAATGAAGTGAGGCTGTCATTCCACAATGAACTCTGGTAGTTTCTCTGGGAGGCCTTCCCTGGCCTTCCTATCTAAAATTTCACCTCCCACTCGTGTTCACTTCCTGTCTCCTGCTCAACTTCATTTTTCTCGTTAGCATTTAACACTGTCTAATATACTGTATACCTTGTTTATTTATTTATTTATTTATTTATTTATTTGCGGTACGCGGGCCTCTCACTGTTGTGGCCTCTCCCGTTGCGGAGCACAGGCTCCGGACGCACAGGCTCAGTGGCCATGGCTCACGGGCCCAGCCGCTCCACGGCATGTGGGATCTTCCCGGACCGGGGCACGAACCCGCGTGCCCTGCATCAGCAGGCCGACTCTCAACCACTGCGCCACCAGGGAAGCCCCCTGTACCTTGTTTATTGACCGTTTAACCCACCAGATGGAAACTTCTTTAAGGATAGAATTTTTGTCTGTTGTGTTCACTGTTCACACCCTAGTGCCTAGAATACTACCTTGCACCTAGGAAGCACTCAGTGAATGTTTGTTGATTGAGCCTCATTATGGTTTATATTTGAATAATTTTTAATGATTGTGGGTGTATGTTCCACTTAAGTAGTGTTGATTGTCCATCACCTAGTATTGATTTGGTTATTTTCAGTCAGTCTGTTCTTACAAAGCTCTTTTGGGAATTACTAAGGAGAAATATGTTCACTGATGGATCAAAACCTGATATTCATAGTTAAGGGCCCTGAGTCCAGAGTAGGCAGAACAGACAAAGGCCCCTCCCATGGAATGGCATCTAAAGAAAGCAGCACTATCTGCATACCTTGATGACATATACACAGTAACAAATCATATACATTTCAGAGGGTGAAGAAGTATGAAAAGCAACTTGTAAAGTCATAGGATATCCCCAAATAGGTAAGAGAATGATCATTAGATATAAAGTTTGTCATCGAGTATTTTAAGGCTGGTGACATTCTGTTTATGCCACTAAATCCTTAGGACTCACAATACCCATGATGGCAGAAGAATGTGAAGCAGACAGTGGTGTGGGACTGATGTAGGTCAACCTGATGACCATGAACTGTTTCTCTCTGTCACTTTCTTATATGACATTAAATTATTTTCAATTGTGCTGAAAGTATTTTAAATAACATTGCCGATATTTCCCAGGAAAGATACTTCTTTCTTTCCTAATATGTGGTTAAGAGCAAAAAGGTAAATATTTTTATATCAAGGGACATATGCCTTTGATTTTGAGAATTTTTTTAATGTAAAAATTCAGTAAACAGCCACTGTGGTAGGCAGAGTAATGGCTCCCCCAAAATGATTACTTCCTAATCTCTAGAACCTGTGAATATGTTACCTTAAGTGGTAAAGGGGACTGTGCAAATGTAATTAAGGTTAAGGACTTTGAGATGGGGAGATTATCCTGGACTGTCTAGGTGGGTGTGATCTAATCACAAGAATCTTTACAAGTGGAGAACTTTTCCCAGCTGTGGTCAGAGGGAACAATATGAAGCCGCTGTGCTGCTGGCTTTGAAAATGGAGGGAAGGGGCCACAAGCCAAGGAATCCAGGTGGTCTCTAGAAGCTGGAGAAAGCAAAGGAACAAATTTTCCTCTAGAGCCCCCAGAAGGAGCCCCACCCTGCGGACAACATCACTCTAGCCCAGTGAGACCCATGTAGGATTTCTGACCTACAGATCTATAAGATCATAAATTTGAACTGTTTTAAGCCACTGTTTGTGGTGATTTATTATAGCAGCAATAGCAAATTAATGCATTCACTGATTGTTGAATAAACCATACTTATAACAAGGCTGTAGTCATATTTATTTGTCTCTATTTTTATTTTAAAACTTTTAGTCATAGAAATAAAGCAACTGTTGTTGCACTTGTGCAAGTAAACATATTACTTAGTACAGAAAAATTTCACTTCCTCGCTAATAATACTAATAATTAGTATGTCAAATACTAATTAAAAGGATTATATTAAAGTACTTTTGGGGTACTCTTGTACCATCACAATTTAAAAATCAGATGGTTTTGAAATACTTGAACTGTGACAGATTATTTTAAAGTCACTTAGAACATATTTCTTTTGAATTGTTAGTTCAGATGATGTGAGAGCACTTTGATATTGTTTTAGTATATACATTTCAGTGTTTGACAAGATGACTTTTTTGCATTGTGAACTATGTCCTGTTTACATATTCTGGAGTTAATTTTTCATGAGTGGTAAATGGTCAGATAACATGAGATTTTGCAAGTGAAATCTGAAACTACATCTACAGATTGAACATAATGTGTATTAGATCAAATGGCTCGACACAAGTAAGCAATGCATTAGCACCAATTCGGTATCCTCACGATCCAACTGCATTCCTTTGCGTGGGTAGTATTTATAGTAGTTTAATTCATAGTATTCTTTAGCTCTGAGTTTTGTTTAATCTAAGAAGGCTAGTGAAGTTAATTATGTTGTCTAGAACTGGGAAAAGAAACCCACCAACAACCACTAAGATTGCTGCTAATGTTGATATGATTGAATTCATAGTAGAGGCAGCTGGATTTAATTATCAGCTTGCAGTGTTGTGGTTTTGGCAGCAATTGCTGAGGAACGGGTAATGCAAGTAGCCTTCAAAGCCACTCACATTAGAGATAAAAACCTTGTCATTCAGGCAGACAGCTGACTGAACAAGTATTAAAATGAACAAAGATTTCCCAAGGGAGGTTGCAGACTAAGGTTTGGTTTTGTCTCCTTGGCTTCAATTCAAATATGTCAGAGACACAGGATCTTATTCTTTCTAACTTAATAAAACGTTAGCCATTCTTAACATGAGGGGTGAGTTGGGGGAGAGTTTGAGGGTAGAGGCATTGTGACAATTACAGAAATCCTTAGTTAGCTAATAACTCCATGAGCCTTATTCGGCTCATGTATGGGAGAAATGTAGAAAAGAATCCTTAGGTTCTAATTATCTTAGTAGCAATGTCTAAGTCCCAACTTAAATTCTGTCACAGCTATGACAGAGCTGGCTAAGAGCAACAGTGGCTACTGGCAGCAGAAATCCAATATTTTCCCTCTAAATCAGGGTTTCTCAAGAGAAGCACTATTGACATTTTGGGGCCAGATGATTTTTTGTTGTGGGGGACTGTCCTGCTCTCCTGTGTCTTGTAGGATGTTTAGCAACATCCCTGGTTCCTATGCACCGAATGCCAGTAGCACCCTCCCCTGGCTGTGAAGACCAAAACTGTCTCCAAATATTGCCAAAAGTGCCCTGGAGAGCAAAATCGTCCTCTGTTAAGAACCACTGCCATACATCTATGAGAGGAATATAGGTCAGTTACTTTTGGAAGGTATTACAGGTTTTACACACACACACACACACACACACACACACACACACACACACACACACACACACATATACACACACACACACCAGACCGCTATATATTAGCTCTGTTTGCTTTTATAAGTAATATCCTTATGATACTCTAGACAGAGCTTTCAGAAGCATAACGTCTCTCAACATAAATTCTATATGGTGCTGCTTCTCCACACAGCAGTACTTCATACTCTAGGAAGCAGCCCTTTAGCTACATAAGATATGAAACAGCGGGAGGCAATAAGGAACGAATGAATCTTTAATGAATAGTTTTTAATAGAAGTCGCATTGTTTTAATAATAGGGAAGATAACATGTTATTAGTCCTGGCAATTAATTAAGGAATTCTTGCCAAGATAATTGATAATCATTTTCTTAATTTCTTTGTGTGATTCAATAAATACATTTTGCTTTTTTTTTTTCAGTGTGATAACATTAGCTGACTGAATCACAGCTCCCTTTGCGTGTAGCTTAGTTACTAGATTGAGGTTCAAAAATGTTGAGGTAATTTGTCCTGCACTGTGTTGATGAATAAATCAAAAGAATAATTAAAATAAAAGGATTGCTCGTTTTTTAAAAGCATGATTCAAAAGAAAGGCCCTCTTAAACCCTATGTGGATGATTTTACTTGTTTTTGGTTATATTTGTAATCCCGGTTCATCTCAAAGCCCATACCTAAAGAACATAGAACTCAGATCTGGGATAGTTTACATGCAGGAGAGAGAACCCAGAAATCTGAGTTCTGTCCTTGGCTTTCTTACCTGTCTGACCTTGAGCAGCCTGGAATTTATTCTTCCTGTTTTCTTAGGTCTAAAGGAAGATAACCCCTCTCTCCCCAACCAACCATCCATAAAGTGTTCTAGGGATTAATTAGAGAAGTCATTTGAAGTGTTTTGCAAGCCTAGAAGAAAAGCACTCTCTGTAACAGCAGATATTACTCAGGGTTTCTCTTTCTCTTCCTCTCTGCCAGGCAGCTCTGCTTCCCCTGTCTACTCTCAGCTATACATTTAGCAGTTGGGGGTTGATGAAACTGTTACTCACACTCTCTTTCCCAGCTTGCATCAAAGGAACAGTATTAGATTTCATTTTGCTGAGAGATTTAAACCCTACCTTGTCTGACAGACTTTCAATTCACCTCTTAAATGCATTCCAAAGGCCCCAGTCACAGTATCAACAAAGTTGAAAACAGCAACTTTATTTCTTAGTCACCTCGAATAAAAATGATGCCATTTATTTTTAGCAAGTTTGGAATATTCTGATACAAACACTATCAGTTCTGATGTACTTCAGTAATAGGAATAGTATCTGTGCTATTTTTTTTGTGTGGAAAACTTATTTCTAACAGTTTCCTTTTTTTGGTAAATCTAATTGCTTTTGGTTCACCAGGAATTCATGGGCAATTGCTTTTCTCACTATTACAAATCTATTGCAAGTGGAGCTTTTATATTCAGGGTTGCTGACCTGAATCTGTTTCCTTCACAGTAATCTTGTGCTATTTCCAAGTTTAGGAAAACTGACGGAGTTTGAAGAGACAATATTCATCCATCAGACTGTGGGTGCTACTTTTGCATCCTTTACACATAATTGTCAAAAAATCCTATTAATACCCAACCACAGGCCAATGCATGAAAATATAATCGGAATGTTGCAGAGATGATTCAGAGTCAAACAGGAACCCTCATTTTCGACCCCAATTTACTGCTATCCCACACAAATTAAGTATTCTCAATTTCTGAAGAAATTATCTATATCAGACATGTAGACTCATGATCCAGAGGTTATAGGAAATGTCACTTTATATTAAAAAGGGGCCTACCTCATACCTGGCTTTGTGCTTTACTCCTTGCATTAATAATGTTGTCTTTTCAGCCTTTAATTCTGCTTTTCAATCCTGGGGGACACGTATTTTAATTTTTTATTGGTTGTGGTACAGTTTCAGCAGATTCATAGGAAGGCCTTCCCATATGCTTACTGATCTATTCAACCTGCAGCAAGATGTAAATGCTTCCGTGTGTGTGTGTGTGTGTGTGTGTGTGTGTGTGTGTGTGTGTGTGTGTGTGTGTTTGATGAGAAAGAAGGAAGTGGTAACAGTTGATTTCAACTGAAGGAGTACATTTGTGTCCTTATTTCAAGTGGATATAAATCAGAATATTTTTATACACTTAGCCATATTTTTTCCTCTTATTAGGCCTTGGCCTTTGAAATTTGATGGCAAAATGGATTAGGCAGTTGAAAATAATAAAGGAGAAGTCAGTCTATCCATGAATTAATCTATATGATAAAATCCACTAAAACTCAAAACTTTATAAGGTAAAGCTTTAATAAAAAATAATGGTTCCCTATATAGTCAACTGGTTTCCACCATTTAGATGACTGCCTGGACTGACAGCATTTAGTAGATAGGGCACTGTGCATGCATAGGCATGTGGTCTCAATTTTTACTCCCTAAAATCTTTATGTGTAACTATTTTTATTTTTTTTATGCACACTTAGGTTTTTTCTATATTTTAGTTATTGTAAATAATGCTGCAATGAACATGAGGCTGCTTATATCTTTTTGAATGTTTTTGTTTTCTTTGATTAAGTGCCCAGAAATGGAATAGGTGTATCATACAATAGTTCTATTTTTAATTTTTTTGGAACCTCTATACTGTTTTCCATAGTGACTGCACCAATTTACATTTCCACCAACAGTGCACGAAGATTCCCTTTTCTCCACATCCTTGTCAACACTTGTTATTTCTTATCTTTTTGACAACAGCCATCCTAACAGGTGTGAGTTGATATCTCATTGTGGTTTTTATTTGCATTTCCCTGTTGATTAATGGTGTTGAGCTGTTTTATGTTCCTGCTGGCCATATTTATGTTTTCTTTAGAAAAATGTCTATTCAGATCTTCTACCCATTTTTTTAATTGGGTTGTTTGATGTTGAATTGCATGAGTTCTTTGTTTATTTTATGTGTAACTATTTTTAAATTTAAATGTTTAAGAATAAAATATACCTAGAGTTTTGAAAAAAACTCTAAAAACTTAGAAGTTTGAGAAAAGCAGAAAATATATGTATGACAGCTTGCCCTTTGAGAAATGACCGTGGGCCTTTCAAATAAGTATTTGTAAGGCCTGGCTCTTTAGGTGAGGACTGCTTTGTTGATCAACAGCCCAGTAGACTGAGCTTGTCCAAGGAGTTCCATCTTGAATCCAGGTATAAATCACCTGGTGGGGCAGTAAACAAGCATAGATACTGTGGTACAAGTATTTATATCTGAATTCTAGCATTTATTCCTCGCCTAGGCTACAGTGTATTCTGGCAAAAGGTGTCTATGCTCCCTTTGTTGCCCCAGGGCATCACACTACTCGATGATATTATGTTAGAATTGTCCAAAAAGGTTTTTTTGAGCAGATTTGAATCACATTTTCTATTGAAGTCTTAATGATTTTTTAAAAATCTGAAATGTTACTTTTCATGTCTATAAATGGAGGAACTAACTAAAAAGGTTTGTGTCATTAAATAAAAGTTAGTGGTATTTTCCCTTCCCAGACATCCCTAAAACTTATTTGTGCAATATGTTTTGATATCCAACGTAGTGCTTTATTTATTGAGCACTAGCTCTTAATTTATTCTTACATCATTTTAACTAAAGTTTGTTGCCTCTTAGTAGTGTGGGAATGATGGTACACCCGTAATAAGTTCTTTGAAGATAGGGAATGTATGGTATTCAGAATTTTCTTAGGCGCCAAAATTTTACAAACTGAAACAATCTTTAAGGCCCATTTCCCCTACGCCTGGTTTTTTAAAGAGGACTGGACATGACCCAAACTCAGCTCCCTATCTGCCTCCTGAACTTACTACTCCCAGGGGGCTTCCCCTTCTCCTTGATGGTGACAACTTTCAGTTGCTCAGGCCGAACATCTGGATGGCAGCCTTGACTTCACTGTTTCTTTTACATCTCGTGCCCAATCTTTGAAAAATATCCTTTTGATTCTATGTTCAAATTATGTCCAGACCCATCACTCTTCTCCACCTCCACTGCTACTACCCTCATCCAAACTACCGTCATCTTTTGCTTTGATTATTGTAGTGGCCTCCTAACTGGCTCCCTGCTTCCACCTTTGCTCTCCTTTCTCTTCTTACAAAGGAGCTGGAGGGAGCCTGGTGAAAGCATAGCCAGAGCCTGCTACTCCTTTGATCAAACGCTGTAGTGGCTCCCCACTGCCCCACCGCATATGAGACTCTATGTGATCTGCCCCCACCACCCTTTTTCTCTCTCTGAACTCTCCTCTCCGCTGACTTTCTTTCCTCTCCCCTTTTGGACCACACTGGCCTCATTGCTGTTCTTCACATAAGCCAGGCATGTCCCTGCCTCAGGCTGAGCAGTGGCACTTGCATCTACCTCTGTTGCTCCTACACTCTTCTCTTAGATATTCGAATGATGGGCTCCCCCATCTAATGCCTCCTTCCCATCAGGGTGCCTTGACTATCTTAAAAATCACAGCTGTTTCCCCAGCACTCTCCATCCTCCTTACTCTGCTTAATTTCTTTTTCTCTCTGGCGCTTGCCACTGACTAGCAGACTCTACAATTTACTTATTTTATATTTTCGGTTGTCACTTACCAGAATGCTGTATGAAAGCAGGGAGGATTTTTGTTGGTTTTGTTCAGTGTCATATTCCCAGTCTGAACAGTGCTTGGCACACAGCATATAATAATAATATGCATTGCATATAAAAATAATAATATAATAATATGCATAGCATATAAAAATAATAATCACTCATTTACTTACCGCTTACTGTGGATAAATTTTCACTTTCATTATTTAACTTGATTCTCCTCTGCACTGAGGACCGTTTGACGTAAGAAGAGTTCGGTCTTGACTCTGAGTGGACTTTGAACAGTTAGTGAGAAACGAGAGGCATTCAGGCAGCAGAAAGAGAGTTTGAAAGACACTGAGAAGTGAGAGAGCAGAGTGTAAAGATTTGGGGATGAAGGGCTGTAAGAATGTAGGACAGGAAATGGGAGAACAACGTTCGAAGGTTAACAGCAAACAGCTTCTCAAGGCACTTGTATATCAGGCCAAGGTGCCCGGATTTATCACGTAGGCAGCGGTGAATCATTAAAAGATTACACAGGAGTTGACTTGCTCAGATTAGCATTTTGGGAAAGAAAAATCACTGCAATGTACATGCTTTAGAAAAAGTGTGAACTCCTCAGACGTATAGATGAAAATAGAGAACAGTTTTTCTCACAACATAATTATCATGAAACAGTACCCTGGAAAGGTTTATAACTTAAATAAATTTGGATCAAAGTTACAGATACGGCTACATTTGCACATCTGAGCATGAACAAGGGCTTGTGTAACCTATGTAAAATAAATGCCTTTGGACCCTACCACAGTTTTAGGAATTTTAAGAACTGATGTGATGTTCCTGGGTTACCATCACAACAGGCTAGTTACTACTGCACTTCATTATCATTGAACGAGCTTTGATATTATTTGCAGCTAAAGGGCAAATGATAACTTTCCTTTTAATTAGCAGCATTTTCAATTACTTTTCATTCTACATTTGTAAAGAAAAACAGACTAAAAGTTTTCGGCATGAAATCCACTCGCTTTGTGAAAGCAAAGACTTTTCTTAGTGGCAGAAAAATAGCCCCTAGAGGAAGAAATTTTATTTTGGAGGAAGTGTTAGAGGATGGTATTTTAGAGATAGTATGTGGGTGGCCAGCAGGGATTGCATTTTTCCAGGTAAAGAGAGCTTCTAGCAGGTGGACAGTCTCTGGAAACGGCCACATGTTCAATTAAAATGTTTTAGCGAATTTAGTGAGAGTTGGGTAGTTTTGCATCTTTATCTCAACTTCCAGCACATCAAAAGAATTTAGCTTTAATTGCCTCTTATAGGAATTAATCTGTATGGAAGCCTATCTCTAAATAGCCAGAAAGGCCATGCCCAAATGTGAAGCCAATCTTCTCTCCACACTTGCAAGTGCCCCAAAGAGATTTTCTCACATGTAAACAGACCCCTATTGGGTTCCTATTAGTAGGGCTAACAGTAACTTATTTTGAGATTTTTAAAAATTCTAATAAATTTTTGTCAGTTAGGATTCTTGGTTCCAAGCAACAGAAACTGGCTGGTTATTTTAAGCCCAGAAGGATTTCACTGGAAGGCTACTGGGGGAGGAGAAGGGCACACAAATTGATGGGAGAGGTGCAGAGTCTGGGAGGGAAAATTTGCAGAAGCCAGGGAGCTCTGGGGGAAGCAGGAAGTGCAGTCAATAAGTAGAAGTCTGGTCTGTGCATGATTCAAGCTGCCAGAAGCAAGTACCTGGTAAGCTTCCAGGGAATGTGCAATAGAAGAGTCTGTCTTCTTTTTAGAGACAGGCCACAGTACAAAAGAGGTCCTACTGCCAAGACTATGCCAAATGGACAGTTTCCCTTAAAGAAAGACCACAGTGTCCATAGGGGCTGGGGTGAGGAGGTCGGTTGCTATCAAAATGACCTGGATGTGCTAGTTTGGGTCTTTTATTGTTTGTTGCTTTGCTTTTTTTTTTTTTGAAGTGACTGATATGGTGAGGGGTAAGGGTTCTTCCCTTTGTAAGTTGGTTTAAAATATCCATATATCTATATCTATCCATATAGTATATAGATTTTTTTCTTGTGGAAAAGGTGTTGTGGGTTAGAATGGAAAATGAAGAAGATTTGATACAGACCAAATTAACTGTCTGCCTAGAGTAACTCAGGATTATCTGCAGTACTAGACCCAAACTTGTTGTTTCGAATTACTCTTGAACTGCTCTACGTTTTCTTTGCCCATTGCTCCAAATTACTAACAAAAAGGAAAGTAAGTACACAAAAAAGTCTGTTTGTTTTTCTTAGTCAAATCAGATTAGGATATAGGGAACTATTGATTAAAATATAGGCAGATGTATGCATGTATATACACACATATGTATGCATTTATATATTTTATTTAATATCCTTAACTATTTAGATTCGGCTGCATGCCTGATGTCTTTAAACACTTCAGCGGGTATTTCTTAAGAACAAATAAATTCATTTACATCACCAAGGACAATTATTAAAATCAGGAAATTAACATGGATATATTATAATCTATAGATCTCATTCATTTTCCACCAATTGGTCAGATGTCCATTATAGCAAAAGGAAATCTCTGATCCTGTGTTCTATTCTGTTGTCACGTCTCTTTCGTCTTTGTAATATGGAATACTCCTTCATTAATCTGGAAAGCGTTTCTTTGTATTGTAAGATACTGATATTTTTGAAAAATATAGGCTATTATATTGTAGAATATCCCTCATTTTGGGTTTGTCTGATAGATTTCCTTATGAATAGATTTAGGTTACTTGCTTTTGGCAGGAGGATTACTAAATGACATATTCTCAGTGCATCATCTCAGAAAGTTCATGAGGTCAGTGCCCATTCCTGGTAATGTTAACTTTGACTGCTTGCTAAGGTGGTGTCTGCCAAGTTTCACCACTATAAATTTTCTCTGTTTTTCTTTTGTAATTAATAAGTATTTGGTTTGGAAGTATTTTGAGGCAATGGAAATAATCTGTTGCTTCTCAAACTTTCACCTACTGATTTTAGCTTCTATCGACAATTCTTGCCAAATACTGATTTTCCTAATTTAATTATTCCTTCTACATTTGTTGGACTTCTATTGTAAGGAGGAACTTCCTTTCTTTTTTTTTGGTTTGTTTATTTGTATAAGTAGGGTGGACTAACTGATGCTTATTTAGTGTGTTATAATCCTTTACTCTTGCTTATTTGTTTCGATGCTCGGAGTCTCCCAGTCTCCCAAATCTCTCGGATTTGCCCAATGTTAGCTCTTTTAAAATGGCTCACTGGGTCTCTATACTTCTCTGCCTCCCTCAGGTAGGAAGACACTGTGTTTGTATTCCCCGTAGCATGACACTTTGTATAACATAGATGCTTAATAATAACTATATTAAATTTTCCAATAATTCATGCATTGTTTCCTCTAAAATTCTCAGCCTTATCATTTTGTAAAATTGCCCTCTTGTAAAATAGACTTCCTAAGAAACCAATTCAGGAAAATATACAAAACTGTGTTGTTTTTATTCTCACACTGAGAATACCATGGTTTGAATAACGTTTATATTTTTCTACTTTTATCTACATTTTATTTGATTTTCTTATTTTTAATAATTTATTTACATATATTCTTATTTTACATAATGTAAGATAATTTGCAAAATTTAGAGTAAGTATGCAAGTGGGTCCCTTGTCTGATATAACATTCAGACAAAGCAATCTGTGTGTTACCTGTCCATTTGCCATCCTAAGAGATATTGGGAAATTTGGGGCTGAATAATGACAACAGAAATTTTCTTCCATGATTAACTTCTGTCCTGCCAGACACCCCTTTGGAAATGGTTTAAAACATAGTTCCCCCTATTCCTTCCATAGACTGATGTTTTCAAAATTAATCATCATTCACCTCTTATTTCCTTCCTTTATAAAAAATAAGAAGCCATAAAAGAGATAAAATACCAAAATTCTACTCTTTTTTTTTTTGCGGTACGCGGGCCTCTCACTGTTGTGGCCTCTCCCGTTGCGGAGCACAGGCTCCGGATGCGCAAGCTCAGCGGCCATGGCTCACGGGCCCAGCCGCTCCGCAGCATGTGGGATCTTCCCGGACCACGGTACGAACCCGTGTCCCCTGCATCTCAACCACTCTGTGGACTCTCAACCACTGTGCCACAAGGGAAGCCCTACTCTTGTCTTGATGTAATATTTTCAAGGGAGGACCTAGTGAAATCTCTTGAGAGGCCAGTGTTAACTCATCCAGCATTAATAGAGTGCTTATTATGTGGCAGGCATTGTGCCCAGACCTTAATAAGTTACTGTCCCTCTTCAAAAGGCTCATAGGATAGAGGTACATAAGAAAAATCCAAAAACGAGGAAATAAGGGCAGTGTCCAAGATGTTCTGAGATCCAGAGGAAGATGCTCACCCTGCCCAGAGGGAGCTGGTTAGAGAGATGCTTTTGAAAATAAGTGCAAATCAATGTGTCCGAGAAAGGAAAGATTTTTCACTATATCTTTTAGAATGGTTGAAGTCAAATGATAATTTATCCTAAAAGAGACTATATTTATTTGAACAAAAGTTCTGACCATTTAAAATCATAACAAAGAATGTTATATAACCAATGTTATGAGTTTGTGAACTTGTTCTATTTGAAATATTTGTTCTTGTATAATGAGGTGACATAACGGTCATGTCAGTGAGCAGAAGTAGTAAATGAAATCTATCTAGAAAGTTATAAAGACTTTTGATTATTTTTTTATGTGGCATAATTGGAAGATTATGAATTCTTCATATTGAAGATTTGAAAAATACGAGCCTGGTGACTATGGCTCCCTGAGGATGGACAAGGATAAGCTTCATGAGTGTATGAAATCCTTTAAATTATAAGCCAGTTTTTTTGTGAATTTACATTTATGTATATTTTTCTCTCATAGGGTCTATAGCTTTTATCAGATTCTTAGTGGGTTCCTTGAATTCCTCTAAATTAAGAGGTATTTGTGGACTGGTACGTTGAAAGTAGCACTCGACCATAGTTATAGCCCTAGATTAGTTATACTCAATGCAGTTGTAGACCAATAATTTAACTTTTCTAATCTTCAGTTCCTTCTTTTCTAAAATAAGAGTTTTAATTAAGGTCAAGGCTCCTCAATAGATGTATCTCAATCAACCAGGGTGTCTTAAAGAATTTTGCAATCTAAGTGGACACAGGTGAGGATTGTTAGCCATTACAGTGTTGGCCCTCACGGTGTATTAAGAAATTTGAATCTTGATTTTCAGGTTCCCTTGAAAAATTCAAAGACCTGCCTGCTCTGGGCCCATGTTACAGCCCAGCAGTAGTTTGGAGAAGGTCAGTGCTACCATGTCTGGACAGATGCATGTACTCCGGTCCTCTACAGTATCCTCCATGCTCTACAGTCTAACACCAGCCTGCTGCACTCAATTATATGGGCGTCCTGCCCCTGGAAGCATTTGCTATGGTGTCCTCACAATACACTCTTGAGCTGGAGAAGGAGAACAGGTCATAGAGAGGTGGCTGATGTCAGGCAGACATGTCTCAGTGTGCCTTTACTGAGAGAATTCTGAAGTCCTCTGTGTTCCAATGTGTGCCCCGATTATGGGGGAAGATTTAACACTTTTTACTGAAAAGTGTTCCCCTGCTTGGGGTAGATGCTGGAAACTGCTCACTAACTTGTATTGCTCATCTTATCTGACACTCTTAAGCATTTGCCATCCACCAATATTTTAAGATGTTATGCTAGGTCAGGCTTAATAGATCACAAATTCGAATAGAGAGAGAGGGTCTGAAAAAGTTGGACAGGGTGTGATAAAACTTTTCAGGCCCTGTTTGTTCATATATAAGATGAAACCTGAAGTAATTGTGCATTTTAAATAACTTCACTGACTACGTCAGGGGTCCACAAATATTTCCGTAAAGGGACAGAGAGTAAACATTTTTGGCTTTGTAGGCTATACAGTCTCTGTTGTAAGCACATAAGCCACCTTAGATAACACATAAATACATAAGTGAATGATCATGTCTGTTTTCCAATAAAACTTTATTTACAAAAACAGGCAAATTTGGCCTAAGGGTTGTAGTTTGCCAACCCCTGGGCTAGGCGCACATTAGAATACGGAGTATGGTCTTAAGAGGGGCTTAAAAATCTTGAAGAGTAATCACAAAGATTAAAATAGGATGCTAATCCAGGAGGTATTAGAAAAGAAGACCCATAGGAAAAGCGATCTGGAATTGTTTAACTCTACCAAGAGGAGGCAGTTGGATGACATAATTTATGTTTGACATAAAAGATAATTTCCTGACAATGAGAGTGGTTACATTTTAGAATGAATTATTAAGGCAGTTTGCGGACTCTCCCTGAAAGGTTGTAAAAATAGTATAAATTTTCATCTTTCTGAGATGGCTTTCTATAGAAATATGAACAAGGATCATCTGTAGTCACTGGGAGATGAGCAGCTTGGAATGTAGAACTCTCTTTGAAAATAAAATTGGAACAGGATTGGACAGAAGAAGACCAACAATTCAGAATTCTGATCTTTATATCAGTACTTGATGCATTTGCATTCTTAGGCAAGGAGTTTAAAACAAAAAAAACCTACTGTTCCAGGCAACATTGTTGATTAACATCTAATAAAGCTATTAGTAGTGTGTTTAATGATTGTGAAATGCTACATAAGTTTTAAATATCAGATATAGTATCTATGTAACAGATTTATCCTTAAGTTCTTTTGAAATCCCTAGAGTACATTTACCTACTCTATTAAGTTACCTGTGCAGAAACTTGTGATTTTTGTGAAGGGGGAAATCAAGATTATGCACCTATATTTCATTTACTTAGTTAGTCACATTGTGTGTCACTAACTTAAGACAGTAATTGCAACAATTTTAATTGGTTTCGGGTTACTATCTCACATCAAATAGATTCATAGGAAAATATTCTGACAGTGTAGGCAGGGACTTTGAAGGATGTCTAGTTCAAACCTTTCATATTTAAAATAGAGAAACGATAAGCCTGTCTTGGGTTTCTCTGCATCTGATAAAGAACTAGAATTTCAAATATATTGCTTATTCCACAAAACTAACTTTTTCAATTTGGCATTCTTTTGGGCCAAAAAATTTTTTTTTATATCATAAGAGAATAAATTCAAGTTTCACAGATCTACTTAGCAAAAAAATTATTGTATATAACCTGTTCAAATTTAAATGCCCAGTTCTCTTCCAGGACTGTGCTATGGTCATTTGGGCAGTTGCTTTTTTATTTTCTTAATGGGTGTTTTGTATTATGAGAATCTGTGCTCTCCATCCCAATAATAGAATAAAATAAGGTATGATAGTAGAGGGTTAGATTCATTCTATCCTGTTACAGTCTTATTGGGGAGGAGTAACCTGGGGCAGATATGATCAATGTGTTATATACTGTGTTATATTAGACAGTAAATAAAATTTAATAGGGAGAGAAGACCTCTTCCCTGTTAGTAGGGATTAAATTAAGCATAATTTTTTAACAGCTTTTTTGGAGTATAATTGCTTTACAATGGTGTGTTAGTTTCTGCTGTATAACAAAGTGAATCAGCCATATGCATACATATGTCCGCATATCCCCTCCCTCTTGAATCTCACTCCCACTCTCCCTATCCCACCCCTCTAGGTGGTCATAAAGCACCAAGATGATCTCCCTGTGCTATGTGGCTGCTTCCCACTAGCTATCTATTTTACATTTGTTAGTGTATATATGTCAGTGCCACTCTCTCACTTCATCCCAGCTTACCCTTATTTGAGAATATCTGTGTCTTTCAGATATTATATAATGAAAAAAAGATGTGAGGTATTTCTTTCTTGGTATCACAAACTATGTGTGATTAACTTATCAGGGCAATTATACTCTATCATCCCTTCTGCATGAGATTCAAGTTGCTCTCTTAAAAGTAGTGAATTAGGGAGGCTTTGACACTTATTTCAAGGATTCCACATTTCACCCAAAAGTTTTTGGAATGCTTAAATTGAATTTACTGTGCCAGTTGGTTAAGGGTAACTGTTTATGTCTATATTTGTGTTTCTGTGAGAGAAATCAGCCTCATTAAATTAATCAGTATTCCAGTGTGACAAACAAAAATGTTCTTTTCCAGCTTAATCACTTGTAGTGAACAGACTTGACCCTGAATGATGCTGGCTGTTTCTGAAAGTTCATTCCATTTTTATGAGATTCGCTGCCATTGATGTCAAAGAAATGTATTGTAGCCTCTGAATGCAATTCCAAAGGAGGAGTTCCAAAAACTCTGAGCTACAGGAACATCAGAGTAGGAGGACTAATCTTCTTAAGATGAATTATGTCTGGTACATATTTACTTTTTAAAACTTGAAGTATAATTTTCAAACAGTAAAATGCACAGATAGTAAGTATGCAGTTGAATGTTTTAAAAATTGCACATACCTGTGTAACCCACACCCCCATCAAAATACAGAACAATCCCATCACCATAGGGTTTTTCCTGCTACTTTCCTTCATTCTCTGAATCGAACCTCCACCACAACCCAGGCAACTGTTGTTCTGATATCTTTGACCACAACCTCGTTTTGCCTGTCCCAGAACTTCATATAAATGGCATCATAAAGTATGCCCTCTGTTGTACCTGGCTCTTTTCCTCATTTTTGAGGTTCGTCCATGATGTTGCATATATTGACAGTTGGTTCCTCTTTATTGCTGAGTAAGAATGCTTTTGTTATGACCTCTTGTTTTATGATGTAGGTTAAAACTATATGGGAAGACTGGACTATCTTCTTAGGAGTTAGAGAACAAGGTCACATTTAAGTATTTTCTTCTCCAGTAGACCAGTTCTTACTATAGCATATCTATTACACAAAGTATTTCTATATAAACAATTGAATAATGAATGAATAATTTAATAATGAATAAATAAAATTCAATCATGGTGACAACTAATAGTTCACATATTTTGCCATAAATATTTTAGGAAAAATTGTAGCAGAGCCTTAGTATTTTTAATCGATACCTATCGAATACTTATTAATTTCATTAAATGAACTCCTGTCAGGAGCACACTATGTGGCAAACATAATACTGTATGAATTTTCTCATGTGTTTTGAAATTATATGTAAAACCTCTAGAAGAAATGAAGCATCAGTAACTGATCTAAACGTATATACCTGTTTAGAATTGATGATCACCGGTTTTAGTACAAATCTGTCACTTTACAGGTTGATGGAAATGAAAAAAAAATTGAGAAGATGCAAGATCTGTTAGGAAGGTATAGGTACTGAGAAAAGTGAGTACCTATACACCATTTTTCAAAAATCATTTGTCCTGAAGGCTTTCTTTGTTGCTTGCTGTTGAAAAATGGACTCCATGGGGTTGAAGCATCATCATGGAGATTTTAATTAAGTTTTAATTAAATGTTTTCCATGGTTTTGCATAATAAGGCGATCATATCAAATCTAATTCCTGCAAAATCTAACATATATCAACACATGAGGAAATTAAGCATCCACATTGTTTAGTACTATTTCTATTAAGTGTATTCTAAAAGGATGATCTTTACGATGCCTTTAAATGTGTTTATTAGAATCAGTGAACTCAGAACTCTTCAGGGGAGAAAATTTTTAAGTTTTTCTTCAAATTTCATCAGTTTACTACGATGGCGATGTAACGATTTAATGCCTCTGAAAATAGTGTGTTTTGGTGTTTGCTAATTAAAAAATCTTACATGAGCACTTTTTTTTTTTGACTTTTGAAGGTTGAAGGGGGATAGAATCTAAAGTGTTGCATCACTTTCAAATGTGTGAAGATGATAGAAGTTGCCTAAACTCTTTGTTGGTCTGTAGTTGGAGGTAATGATGTATCAAGAAAACAGGGTGGTTGTAAGGCTTGCATGAGATATTATCTCAGAGTGTTTCATTGTCATACACTGGTTAGAACCCATACTTTAGGCTTTATATCCAAATGAAGTTACTTAAGGATAATTACTAAGATGAACTAACAGGACTGAACATGTAAAATACGTCACAGTTTTGTTACTTGTTCATTTTTAATATACTGTAAGCTTTAAACAAATGAAAATACCCCATGCGTCTTCTCTTGACCTTTGGGAAACTCTAGTTTAGAAAAATCCATAACATGTAATGTATTCCAATTGACCAAATATATATTGAGTTTTCACTGGTTGCCAAGGTCTGTATGAAGTACTAGGAATACAAAGGTGGGTGATTCAAGATTCCTCACTTCCTTTTCTCTATTCATCTTTTTTTCCTTGTTTTTCTAGCTTTTCATTCAATCTGTACTTTTATCCCTAATTTCAAGACCTACATTTTAACTGTAAATGAATAGGTCAGACTAGATGGTTTCTAAAATCTCTCCCATTTCTTTAATTCCATGCCTTCTAAATCTACGCTCTGAATACGAACATGGATCTACACAAATACTGAATCAGACTTTGTTGAGAAATGCAGACAGTTTGAAATTATTTTATATCCAAACTAAAGAAACTAGGCTTTGGAGTCAGACAGGCCTAGGTACAAATCTTTACCACTTGGGTAAGCTACTAGATCCCCTTGAATTTATCTCTGTGGGGTAATCCATAAAATAGGGTTATAAATACTACTTACTTTATGAAGTGTTATGAAGATAAAATGAGATAATGCATGTAAGGCACTGAAACAGGTGTGTTCAGAATGTAATAGGCTCAGAATAAATATTAGTCATTATTATTCAGGTAGTATAAATATAGGTAATTTACCTATCCAGAAAAGTATTTGTAAATATTCCCAAGTTAGGTAGAATGTGTTTGTCTTCATTTTACAAGAACTTGGTGATGATGACAAACTAAATGTATTTTCAGTCTGTTGTAGTCAGGCTTCGAGATGCTTTGGTGGCAGAGGAATATGGCACGGTAGAAACATCTTATATTTCTACCTCAATGAGCACCTCCTCATTGCTAAGCACAGTACTGAACACAACAGCTCTACTGCATGTTTGCTGAATGAAGGAGTAAATGATTGGCTGGTGGAATGAATGAAAAGGATTCCACAAGATCATCCGTCCTTTATACACTAGGGGAAAAAACGTCTTACTCGAGACATCATCAGTAAACAGTTGAGTAGGGACCATAATCCACATTTGCCCACCTGTTGGTATTTTTCCATAATTCTGTAACCTTCTGTTTCTCACAATGACACAAATTAATGGACATGTTTCATTATGGTGACTTCATAAAACATGTGATAAAAATCACATTTTTGACTTATCTATAGCAAGAATCCTGGGTACTAAGTGGGGCAGTTAGCATCAGTTTTTCTATTTTATTTTCAGAAAATGTGGGACTAGGAGAAAAGAGATGACCTGGGATTTCAGACCAATTTTTAGTATCCAGAAAATGTGACTGTTCCAGAGGAGGTGCTTCTCACCCAAAGTTTTAATGTTATCTCATCTATTCAGAGTCATTGATGGCCTGATGACTTTGAGCTGTACTTTGCAACAGTGCCCTGTGGCTCTTTGGTATTCCCCTGGACCTCTTGTGATTCTGGAACCCCATTAAGAAGATTCCCTTTGAGATCTTGAGATGAAAGACCCTGAATGTGTATCGTTAAGAGTGTAACACTGGGCCAAAGTCATGCTTCCTTTTATCTGTCTTTGATCTTAATGATCTGAGTTTGGGCCAGAATGGAGTTATGCTCTTAGAACAGCTGTTGGGGTATGAAAGAGCATTTTTGAGAGGGATAGAGATTGAGAAATATGAATTGAAATCAAGACTAGTGAAGTCAATTCAGCAGCTGGGTGTAAAGGAGCATTTTGAAATCTAGTATGGCAATGCACCAATACTCATGGGCCAGGTGTTTTTAGTCAAACATATCTTAAAGTATTAAAAATTTGAAATGCATGCATCCTTCAGACTTTTCCCTGAATATTTTGTGTGTGAAGTTAGATAGAAAGTAAGAATATAAAAAGGAACTAAAGAAACTGCCAGTAGGAAAATCAGTTGAAATAATCCAGATGCTTCTACCATTTTTAAAGATCAAACCTGGTTTGCTCATAAAACCCTGAGTAGTATGAGAGATGTTTAATAAATCTTGGAATTTGGTAGTAGAAGAAAAGAGGTGAATTTACCGACCTTAAGCTTGGTTGCTTGGATTGTCACATTATGCTCAGAGTGGAAAAGATTTCTTCCAGCTGCAAAATTGTGGGTTAAAAGAAATGTCACACCAAGTTTTTTTTTTCTTATTTAAATGAATATCCATATGCTCTGAATGTTATCAGATTTTCAGGCTTTAGAAACTGAAGGCTTTTTATTCATAGAAGAGGCTTTGCAGGAGCTACTATAGTGCAAATTCATCCCCCAAACTCTCCTAACATACATATATTTCTCTTTGGAAATATCAGCCCTTGGGTAGCAAGAATAATTTCATTGTGGCCTTCCTAGCTTTTGCCTTTTGTCTGAAAGATCCAGAAAGTGCAGAGGTTATAGTGTATCGCTTCAGTGACAGGAACACTTGTCCCTTAGGATTGACATTTCAGGAGCTTCTTCATGTGTTACAAAGCCACCTGCGGAGAATGTTTGAAAGTCACTGGATAGCTGACTTCACCCACAGGGAAAGTGACAGCGACCTGGAGTAGATAGAGGCTTTTCAGTGGAACCCTTTAGGCATAATTAGATTATTCTAGCAGGTAGTGGATTTATGTCAATCTAGCCATCTCCAGGGGGTGCTGGGGGCTGCCAGCATCACGTGACAGCTTTGACTGGTTGCCACTGAACTGAGGTAACTTCAAGGACCTTTGAACTTCCTCCAGGGGGTTAGGGTTAGGAATGCAGCAAGCTCAAGAGACATTTTAAAGATTCATTCTTCATCTGAGTTGGCCTTAAAGATTCAGAGAGAACCTGGGATAGTGGAAGTAATTCTAGAGTCCTCAGAAATGTGAACTATCTATAAAGTACTGGTATAACATATAGTAAGCTATTCATATAATACTGGTATATATTATTCATAAAAATCTTCATAAAATACTGGGCTGCCATATAGTAAACTATACATAAAATATTGGTGTTGAAACATGCCTGATACTATGTCTGATGGTTAATTTCATGTGTCAATTTGGGCTAATGGATGTCCAGATAGTTGGTAAAACATTATTTCTAGGTGCGTCCTTGAGATTGGTTTTGGAAGAGATTAACATTTGAATCAATCAACTGAGTAAAGAATATCTCCCTCACCTGTGCAGGTAAGCATCATCCAATGCATTGAGGGCCTAAATAGACAAAGAAGGCTGAGGAAGGGTGAACTTTTTATCTTTTCGCTTGAGCTGGGACATCCGTCTTCTTCTGCCCTCAGAGGACATCAACACTCCTGTTCTTGGGCCTTTAGACTCAGAATGGGCCTTATACCATCAGATCATCTGGTTCTCGGGCCTTTGGACTTGGACTGAATTATACCACCATCTTGTAGATGGCAGAGGGTGGGACTTCTGGGCCTCCATAATCACATGTGCCAATTTCTATAATAATCTTTCTATCTGTCTATTAAATCTATCTATCTCCCATTGGTTCTTTTTCTCTGGAGAACCTTGATTAATGCAGATTTAAGTACCAAGACTGGTTCTAGAGGAGCAGAATTTTAAGGATGAGTCTTATGAATTTATTCTGTTGTTTTTGGAATTGGCTCTCTAATCTGATTAGACTTAAAAGAAACTAATGACTCTATTTCCAGTAGTGAAGAGAGCACGGATAATTGGCAGTGTGAACTGTTTATAGGGATAGATAAAATATCTATATTGGATACTCTTAATCAACCATTTATAAAAAGCAAGGAGCCATGTGATTCTATATATGATACTTTTGAACATTATTGGAAAACTTAGAAATATCATGACACTGGTTGGTTGCTTCTAATGTCTCTGTACAAAGTGGTGAAAGAAAAGGATGAGCTCAGGAATTTAAATTCCCAGCTCAAGCACTAGTTGCATAAATGACCTAAGAGCTTCTGTGTGTGCCTTGAAGGAGAACCTTATCTCTTGTGTGGGGATGAACCTCATCCTGTGGTTGACTGAATTATAACACAAGTTGAACTTGAAGCCTCAAGCGGTGTCACCATTAAAGTGAGGGCATTGATTGGAAAGATTGGGATTCTATAAGTTGAGATGAGGATGTGTGGGAAGACCCTGATTAAGCTGGGGTCATTGAGACCCCAGATTCTGATCAGTCTTTTTTTGCTAGTGGAAGTTGCCTCCTCATCCACTATGGTAACTGCTTCCCCACTCCCAGGAGTAGAGATCTCTCTGCTGAGATCTGACAGAAGGGATTAGTCCTGCCTGGTCTAAGGAAACAGTAACGGCCTCCCCTAAAGCAATTGCCATGCAAGACAATGCTGATTCTCCTCAGGATCCACCCACACCATCCCTCTTTGCTTCTAGACCTATAATTAGACTCAATGTGAGGTGCAGAGTGTGACCTATGAGGAGGTGTGCTACACTCCAAAAGAACTTCTTGAGTTTTCTAATTTATTTCAATCAGAAATGCAGGGAATGAGTATGAGAGTGGTTGCTAAGGGTGTGGGATAATGGAGGAAAGGCACATCAGGTTGGATCAGTCCAAATTTATTGATATGGGTTCTCTAAGCAAAGATTCTGCATTTAATGTTGCAGCTCCAGGAAAGGTTTAACTGTTTGGTTGGACCAAAAGATGGCCCACTGTGAACAAGTAAAAAATGTTCAAATTTGTGAGGGGTGCCCTAGCATCCTTGAAGAGCTCTGTGTCTGCTCTTCTCTGTAGACCAGAACTTACAGTAAGAACTACAGCCACTCAACTGGAAAACAAAATGCAGTGAGAGTAATTGGAGTCCAAGGTGGTGGAGGCCAAGTGGCAGTAAGGTAGACAGTGGTTACCATAATGGACAGCAGATACATTGATAAATGCATAACGACTAGAGAACATATTTTAGTTATTGCACTTCAAGTGTCTATGCTGTCCTTTAAAGCTGATCCTATATTTGGGGGAATACTTGGCATAAAGACTAATGCATTTGAAATATCTCAGTAGACGGTAGAAGAATTGGTTTACGAATGGCAAATTTTATATCTAATAAGCCACCACTCTAAAGTCTAAAAAAATTGTCTGGTGTGCCAAAATAGTTTTTCACATTCAGATACATACTGGTGACTATTTCATTATTTCAGCAGAACCTGGTGTGGGTGCGATGTTACAAATACCAACAGTGAGGGAATCTGGTTCTTTCAGTCTGTGTTTTTGGCTGAAGCTCCAGCGTTTCCCAGTGGTGACTGTTATAAAGCAATGTGCAGGGCTTGGCAGCAGGTTAGAGATAACAAAACTTCCATCCCAAAGATTGTCCACGCTGCATGCTAAATTTTCCCCATCTGTCACCAGTCTCCTCTGTCCCATGTCAGAGTCTGCTTTGGAACTGGTGACATTGGAGGTACTTGTTATGCCTGTCAGAACAAAACCCAGAGGTCTTATTGTTCATGACAGTTCAGATGTACTTGAACAGTAATTACCGATTGTGTGGACCTCCTTGTGGTGTTCTCCTGTTTTATGAGCTTCCATCTCCCCTTACATGGGTCCCAGGGTACATGGTACTGAATAGTAGAACCAGCAAGAGATGGTACCACAGATGCTTTTTAGGATATTACTTTATGTGAAAGCCAAAGAATGCTAGTACTTCACATTTGATTGGACTCTATTTGTTGCTTATTAACCAAGTAGGTAAGGGTAAGTAACATAGGGCTATAAATATATTTCCAGAGAAACTATGGTTTGAAACATTCAACTTTTATGAGTATATAATTGCAAATGTCACATTAAGACTTATCCATTTACACACGACAATATGGATGAATCTCAGAAACAATGTTGGATGAAAGAACCACACACAGGAGAGTAGGTACAGTATGATTCCATTTATATAAAGTTCAAATACAGGCAAAATTACTATATGATCTAAGAAATTAGGTTAGTGGTTACCTTTGGGGTAGTACTTGGGAGTGGGACAAAGTGGGGACTAAGGAGATGTCAGCGATGTTCTCTTTTCTTGATCCCGGTAATAGTTACATGATGTGTTAAAATTTATCAGGCTGTATATTGATAGTATTTTGTGTACTTTTCTGTTTGAATATCATTCTTCAATTTGAAAAGTGAAGAAACAATTCCCTTTTAAAGTAAAATAAGTTGTTATTTAAAAAAATTCACAAAACCATAAAGCAAGAGAATTATTTTTCAATATCATTCCAAATTACTGTCGATGATGATGATAATCATTTATTGAGCACATCTCCTATATTGGGCACAGCTCTAAGGGTTTGAATTACATTACTTATTTAAAGATTCCACCAATTTTGAGGTGCTTATTATCCCAATTGTTTGGAGTGCTAAGGAGGAATTGGGACTTGGAGAAATTAAGCAGCTTGCTCAAGCTCATATAGCAGGTTGGTCATGTGTGAATTTGAATGCTTCTCTGTTTAACTTCAGAGGAGGAGGAGGTCTTGTACTCACCATCCCACTTGCACATTGAGACAAATTGTTGATTTCAAGACTCTAGAGTTAATTTTCATTTTGGGGGCAGGCAGTTTTCTTTCTGGATTTAACTTTCCTTTCCCGTGATAATGAATGGTCATTATTACTAACATATTTTGCTCTCAATCTGTATTCAGAATGTATAGAACTCAGGATCAAATATAAAGCAGCAATATTGCTTTAACCCTAAAGTTCAGAAAAGCCAAAGAGTTAGTAGTGTTTCACAGACAAGTCAAACAGGTAAATTCAGGAATATTTTGATTGGCATCCTCATATTTATTTTTTTATTTTAGGAAGCTGCTTCCTAGTTTTGGCTTTTGTGCTTCTAAAGCTTGTGGTTGAGAGAGAGGAAAAGAGATGTTAAGATAAAAACTTTGAATTTAAGAATTGTAGTTTTTAATTTATTAGGGCAATATTGGATGATTAGATTTTGAGAAACCGGGTAGTCTAAGGAATCACATTAATTTCTCATTAGAAAGTTGATTTTTTCCCCTGGGCTACACATAGTACATGCTGGTGTAGGGGAAGGGGATGGGGGAAAAGGGATATAAGGGAAGTTGATGCATGCCTTGAGGGAGACAGGCATTAACTTTCCTGCAAGTTAGAATTAAGAGGATGTCTTAATCCTTTTATGCTGCTGTAACAAAAATATCGACTAAACTAACAAACATTTACTTATCAGTTCTATAGGCCGAGAAGTCTAAGATCTAGGTTCTGGCAGACAGGTAGAAGAAGTGAAACATTAATGTTGTATAGTTATAAAAGCACTGTCACATCTCATTTTACCCTCATGATTCTGTGAGATTGGTATCTCAATTTTATAGATTACCGAGTCTCAAAGAATTTAAGCACATTTAAGTAGTAAGCAACGGACTGTGAAAATGAAGGGGGAGGAGCAGGTAGTCACGACTAGATAAATTGGGAAGGCTTTTACGTAGAAAATGTATGAATTAGGTCTTGAGGAGCAAGTGAGATTTAAGCACAAGAAAGTAAGGGGAGGGGCACTGTTGGTGAACTGTGGAAGCCAAAATTCAAATGTAGGAGAAGGCATGGCTCTTTCGGTCTTGCGGTCAGCTGTTCATTGTGGGTGGAGAATAGGTCCTAGAGCCGCTGTAGTTCAGCTGCCTATAAAATTCTTTTGTGATCACGTCATGAGGTCCTGGCTCTGTAGGCAGTAGGAAGGAGTGACCTTCCTGTGTTAGAACACCATTATTGTGGGTGGGTAAGGGAAGTGAAGAGATGGAAGAAAAGAGGCCAGGTAGCGAATTATTACAACAGTGCAAAGGGGGCTTGAACGAGGATGAGATAGAATCAGGAGTGGGGGAGATTGGAGAGGATTCCAACTGTGACTGTTTCCCATTCAGGCCCAGGTGCTCCTTACTTTGCCTAACTTTTTCTCTGACTACCACTACAAATGCATCTTCAGGGATCTTGTTAGAGAATTTTCATTGTAACTCTCATGAGAAACTATGGTTCTTTATAAATTTATGAAGATTACAGAAAAAGTAAATGTGGCACTTTTCATTTTATTAAGATTATTTTCTTTTAATTTTACATAGATAAATTATGAAACAGAATTTTGAATTGCAAAGTCTTGACTTTAAAACTATTTGAGGTAAATACACACTACTATGACTTCCTGTCTTCAAAACTTGCATACCTAATACATTTGACACCAGAGCACATTGGTATTTTTTAACACCCTCTTTTGTATATAACAAGATTATTTTCAGTAAGAATTATGGGTTAATCAGCAATATAGTTATTTTTTTGTTCGTACTTAGTTTTAAAACAAATTATAATATGTTTTAATTTTAATGGAAATAAAAAATAGTTCACAATATTAAATATTAAACCTTAGAGTTTATATGGTTTCCCTATTTTAAACACAAATAAAAATTCCAAGTCATTGCATAGAAGGACAGAATTAAAGTAATTCAAGTTCTGTTTTTCTTTCTTTGCAAAGACTGTGCTACTATTGGTTGTTTTGAATCTAAGGGTTAAATGTAGAAATGTATAGTACCACATATCTTGGAGGAATGAACTGCACCTGAAGGAGGCTCAAATGATTTTGAACTATTATAAAATTACGCTTGGATGTGTGTAGTTTGGTCCTCATCTGTTAGGGATTAGCTGTATTAGTGGAATTTAGATGTATGCTTGAAAGTTCTCCAAACTTCTATGTGGAATCCACAGTTTATGAAAGAATACATAACAAAAGTATGTGATTTTGAAACTTGCATATATTATTCAAAATCAACCATAATTGTGCATTGTTTAGGAATCAGACCAACAAAATATTTTTTCAGGGTATTTTGTCACTAACAGTTTTTAAATTGTAGATGCAGGGGATAATAAAAAAACTAACCTTGTTAAAATTTTTACAGTATCTACAGGGAGTGGACCCCCTGATTACCTGTGCCCAGGGTAGACTGCTTCCCCTCCCTCACGCTTGATGTTGCTGCCTTGACTGGTATTTTTTTCTCCTTCTGAAATGACTCCTTTTCCCCTCATCCTGCCTTCTACCATATATCTTCATTGCCCTTCCAGTCTCAATCAGACACCACCTACGTTAACTGACTCCCATGACTGAATGCTATGTTTCCTTTCTTTGATCTAACAGTGTACTATTATCATTATTCTGTGGGCCACCTTGTAATATAAACTTTGTGAATATTGTCCCTGAGAGTAGTGTCTTACTTCACTTTTATTTTTTGGCACCTAGCATTAAACACGTTTTTCATTTAGTCAAAACAGCCCTTAGACACATCAGATCAATTAAATACAAAGGAAACTGTTAGAGTGACCAGACCACATTTTGTTTTATTGTTGTTATAGAACCTTAAAAATAAGATTTGGGGGAATATTAATACATAATAGTCTTCAATGCAATATATATATTTAACTTTATATTTTTTCTACCAAAATCTAAATTTATTTAGTATTTCTATCTTCCTCCAGAATAAGACAAGGAACTCTGCCCCCTGATCTAGCCCCATAGTCTTTTCCTACTATCTTTCTAATGTCTGAACTTTTATTCCCACTTATATTTTTAACCCCCTCCAAATTAACTTTTTTACACTGTATTTAATCAGAATTTCCAATATATCTAATAATTACATTCAGCACTTTTTTATACATTCCATTCCTTCCTTCTAGGCCTTTCTTCTTCCTGGAGTATGTGCATTACTAATTCTTGCAGGGAGTACCTTTTGGTGGAAAACTCTCCTTGTCCTTACATGCTTGAAACAGCCTTTGTTTCACTATCACTGTTATTAAAGTTTAGTTTAGCTGGGTTTGTAATTTTAGGTGGATAGTTACGTACTCTTCGTATTTTGAAATACTCTGGCTGCTATTGTAGCTGTTGAGATATATGCAGTCAGTCTAATTGTCATTTATTAGATAGTTTATCTTTTGCCTTAGGAGGCTTTTAAAGTTTTTATCTCTAATGTGTTTTAGTTTCATTACTATGGATTTAAATGTGAGTTTATTTTTAATGTATCCTGTTTTCTCCTTGTTTTTTCTTTCCGAGGATATATTTTTCTTCAATTCTTGAAAATTCTCAGTCATCTCATTACAACTGTTAAAAAAAATATTGCTTCTTTATCATTCTCCCGACTTACTATTTCTGGAATATCTATTAGCAATGTGTGGAGCAGAGATTCCTAGTACTCAAGAGTATCAGAATATTTATTCCCTCAAGGGCATATGAATGACTATGCCTTTTTGCTCCTTGCAGTTGAAAACTATAAAGTGGAAGTGGAAGTGATGTATGTTGTCTCGGGGCTGAGGTAGGGAAAAGGCCTTTGAAACTTTACTCTCTTTTTCTTCCACTTCAGCAATTATGGAAGAGGGCCTTGAATGAATGATAAATGAACTTTTATTAAGCCACTGATATTTGGGGATGTTTGTTACTGCAGTGTTAGCCTATCCTATCCTGACTAAAATAGGGAGCTTCTCAATCTATGCTGCATGTCTCATAAAATTATCTTTCATAGTTTTCAGTCATTTATTTCTCTGGTACAACCTTTCACTGGAATAATTATTTCTTTAACTATGATCAGCTTAGGATTAGTCCCTTGTTAGCTCTTATTCTAGAAACTGTAATTTACTTCGCAGATTTATAACTCTTTCTTCATCACAGGCATCTATTCTTGGTTTATAATGATTATTTATAATTTTTGTACTTGAATTACATATATTATTTCTTTTTATTTCCATGAGTATTTTGAACATACTTGTTTATAAATAATATTCAGATAATAGTTTTATGTTTTGCATTCCTCCAAAATGAATTCTTTCAAGTTGTCTAGAATGTCAGCTGCCTTTTGTGGCAGTTGCCTCACATGGTATGAAATTTTTGTTTGCTGACTCATTTTGAGTAGGGGTTTTATTGTTGTTGTTGCTGTTATTTTATTTTTAATGCCCTTTTCTCTGGGCTTATATACCTTGCCTACCAGTTTTTGCCATTACCTTTATCTAGCTCCCTGGAGCTCTCTATCCAGAACCAGGTCACATATTGGCATGTGGGACCCCCAGTCCTGCAGAGGTATTGGTATGTTACAAGTCTTGTTTCTGAGTCCAAGAATGCCTGGACCCAGGGTCAGAGTGGGAAGGAGTCTTGGCTCCCACTCACTTTCCTGATTGCAGCTTGACGGAGTCTCAGCCCTGGGCAGTGGTCGCCATTTTGTTGAGACTCCTTTTGTAACTCAGGGAAACTAAACCCAACCTCTGGTTTCATAGCCTGAGTCTGGCCCTGGTCCCCTGAAACAAAGGGTGTGTTTTGAGCTCCCGTCATTCCCCCTCCTCACTTTGAAATGTCTTGTTTCTACCCAGGAACCTAGTAGTTTACTATTACTGTTTGTATTTCTGTTCCAAGATGTCTATCTTGTCCCTGAGTCCAGTTTTGTGTTTTTAAATATTAAATATATAACATAAAATTGTAAATATATGTGTGTGCATTTCTTTAATTACTATGGGCCTGAAGCAGAGGAATTGAGTATTTATACCTGAACTCACAATTTTGTCTTAATAAAAAGTCAAAGTCTTTAATTTAAATAAGATTAAACCTCTGACTCATCATATGGTGATCCTTCTCTTATTACAAATTACAGAGATTTCATTTTGATTCAGTTCTCTCCCAGTGGTTTTCATTTGATTTTTAAAAAGATTTTCTGAGAAAGAAGAGGGTTTTTTGGTGTGGGGTGGGGCAATTTATGGAGTCCAAAAGGCCATCAGAGCAGCCTAGTCAGAATCATTAAATGCACTTACCACTCAACTTTCTCCTTTGTTAAAGGTGGCGAGTGTGGGTTAATTAAGCTTTTTAGTCTTCCCATATTTGTTTTTCTTTTTATCCTTCATTCAATTATATATATATATATATATATATATATATATATATATATTTTAACATCTTTATTGGAGTATAATTGCTTTACAATGGTGTGTTAGTTTCTGCTTCATAACACAGTGAATCAGCTATACATATAAATGTATCCCCATATCTCTTCCCTCTTGTGTCTCCCTCCCATCCTCCCTGTCCCTAGATTGCTTTGGGTCATTTTCACATGCTGATTCTTCCAATCCAAGAACATGGTATATCTCTCAATCTGGTGGTATCATCTTTAATTTCTTTCATCAGTGTCTTATAGTTTTCTGCATACAGGTCTTTTGCCTCCTTAGGTAGGTTTATTCCTAGGTATTTTATTCTTTTTGTTGCAATGGTAAATGGAGGTGTTTCCTTAATTTCTCTTTTAGATTTTTCATCATTAGTGTATAGGAATGCAAGAGATTTCTGTGCATTAATTTTGTATCCTGCTACTTTACCAAAACCATTGATTAGCTCTAGTAGTTTTCTGGTAGCATCTTCAGGATTCTCTGTGTATAATATCATGTCATCTGCAAACAGTGACAGTTTTACTTCTTCTTTTTTGATTTGGATTCCTTTTATTTCTTTTTCTTCTCTGACTTCTGTGGCTAAAACTTCCAAAACTATGTTGAATAATAGTGGTGAGAGTGGACAACCTTGTCTTGTTCCTGCTCTTAGAGGAAATGGTTTCAGGTTTTCACCACTGAGAGTGATGTTGGCTGTGGGTTTGTCATATATGGCCTTTATTATGTTAGTAGGTAAGTTCCGTCTTTGCCCATTTTCTGGAGGGTTTTTATCATAAATGGTGTTGAATTTTGTCAAAAGCTTTTTCTGCATCTATTGAGATTATCATATGGTTTTTCTCCTTCAATTTTTTAATATGGTATATCACATTGATTGATTTGCATATATTGAAGAATCCTTGCATTCCTGGGATAAATCCCACTTGATCATGGTGTACGATCCTTTTAATGTGCTGTTGGATTGTGTTTGCTAGTATTTTGTTGAGGATTTTTGCATCTATTTTCATCAGAGATATTGGCCTGTAGTTTTCTTTTTTAGTGACATCTTTGTTTGGTTTTTGTATCAGGGTGGTCGTGGCCTCATAGAATGAGTTTGGGAGTGTTCCTCCCTCTGCTATATTTTGGAAGAGTTGAGAAGGATAGGTGTTAGCTCTTCTCTAAATATTTGATGGAATTCGCCTGTGAAACCATCTGGTCCTTTGCTTTTGCTTGTTGGAAGATTTTTAATCACAGTTTCAGTTTCAGTGCTTGTGATTGGTCTGTTCATATTTTCTATTTCTTCCTGGATCAGTCTTGGAAGTTTGTGCATTTCTAAGAATTTGTCCATTTCTTCCAGGTTGTCCATTTTATTGGCATCTAGTTGCTTGTGGTAATCTCTCATGATCCTTTGTATTTCTGCAGTGTCAATTGTTACTTCTCCGTTTTCATTTCTAATTCTATTGATTTGAGTCTTCTCCCTTTTTTTCTTGACGAGTCTGGCTAATGGTTTATCAATTTTCTTCATCTTCTCAAAGAACTGGCTTTTACTTTTATTGATCTTTGCTATTGTTTCCTTCATTTCTTTTTCATTTACTTCTGATCTGGTCTTTATGATTTCTTTCCTTCTGTTAACTTTGGGGTATTTTTGTTCTTCTTTCTCTAATTGTTTTAGGTGTCAGGTTAGGTTGTTTATCTGAGATTTTTCTTGTTTCTTGAGGTAGGGTTGTATTGCTATAAACTTCCCTCTTAGAACTGCTTTTGCTGCATCCCGTAGGTTTTGGGTTGTTGTGCATTCATTGTCATTTGTTTCTAAGTATTTTTTGATTTCCTCTTTGATTTCTTCAATGATCTCTTGGTTATTTAGTAGTGTATTGTTTAGCCTCCATGTGTTTGTAGTTTTTACAGATTTTTTCCTGTAATTGATATCTAGTCTCATAACGCTGTGGTTGGAAAGATACTTGATACGATTTCAATTTTCTTAAATTTACCAAGGCTTGTTTTGTGACCCAAGATATGGTCTATCTTGGAGAATGTTCCATGAGCACTTGGGAAGAAAGTGTATTCTGTTCTTTTTGGATGGAATGTCCTATAAATATCAATTAAGTCCATCTTGTTTAATGTGTCATTTAAAGCTTGTGTTTCCTTATTTATTTTCATTTTGGATGATCTCTCTATTGGTGAAAGTGGGGTGTTAAAGTCCCGTACTATTATTGTGTTACTGTCAGTTTCCCCTTTCATGGCTGTTAGCATTTGCATTATTTATTGAGGTGCGCCTATGTTGGGTACATAAGTATTTACAATTGTTATATCTTTGTCTTGATTGATCCCTTGATCATTAGGTAGTGTCCTTCTTGGTCTCTTGTAATAGTTTTTATTTTAAAGTCTATTTTGTCTGATATGAGAATTGCTATTCCAGCTTTCTTTTGATTTCCACTTGCATGGAATATCTTTTTCCATCCCCTCACTTTCAGTCTGTAAGTGTCGGTAGGTCTGAAGTGGGTGTCTTGTAGACAGCATATATATGGGTCTTAGTTTTGTATCCATTCAGCCAGTCTATGTCTTTTGGTTGGAGCATTTAATCCATTTACATTTTAGGTAGTTATTGATATGTATGTTCTTATTACCATTTTCTTAGTTGTCTTGGGTTTGTTATTGTAGGACTTTTCTTTCTCTTGTGTTTCTTGCCTAGAGAAGGTCCTTTAGCATGCGTTGTAAAGGTGGTTTGGTGGTGCTGAGTTCTCTTAGCTTTTGCTTGTGTGTAAGGGTTTTAATTTCTCTGTCGAATCTGAATGAGATCCTTGCTGGGTAGAGTAATCTTGGTTGTAGGTTTTTCCCTTTCATCACTTTAAACATGTCCTGCCACTCCCTTCTAGTTTGCAGAGTTTCTGCTGAAAGATCAGCTGTTAACCTTATGAGGATTCCCTTGTGTGTTATTTGTTGCTTTTCCCTTGCTGCTTTTAATATTTTTTCTTGGTATGTAATTTTTGATCGTTTGATCAATATGTGTCTAGGCATGTTTCTCCTTGGGTTTATCCTGTATGGGACTCTCTGTGCTTCCTGGACTTGATTGACTGTTTCCTTTCCCATATTAGGGAAATTTTCAACTATGATCATCTCAAATATTTTCTCAGTCCCTTTCTTTTTCTCTTCCTCTGGGACCCTTTTAATCCGAATGTTGGTACGTTTAATGTTGTCCCAGAGGCCTCTGAGACTCTCCTCAATTCTTTTCACTCTATTTTCTTTATTCTGCTCTTCGGTAGTTACTTCCACTATTTTATCTTCCAGGTCACTTATCCGTTCTTTTGCCTCAGTTATTCTGCTATTGATTCCGTCTAGAGAATTTCTAATTTCATTTATTGTGTTGTTCATCATTGTTTGTTTGCCCTTTCATTCTTCTAGGTCCTTGTTAAATGTTTCTTGTATCTTCTCCATTCTATTTCCTAATTTTGGATCATCTTTACTGTCATTACTCTGAATTCTTTTTCAGGTAGTTTGCCTATTTCCTCTTCATTTGTTCAGTTTGGTGGGTTTTTTCCTTGCTCCTTCATCTTCTTTGTGTTCCTCTGTTTTCTCATTTTGCTTAACTTAGTGTGTTTGGGGTCTCCTTTTCGCAGGCTGCAGGTTCGTAGTTCCTTTTGTTTTTGGTGTCTGCCCCTAATGGCTAAGGTTGGTCAGTGTGTTGTGAAGGCTTCCTGGTGGAAGGGAGTAGTGGCTGTGTTCTCTTGGATGAGGCTGGATCTTGTCTTTCTGGTGGACAGGACCACGTTCAGTGGTGTGTTTGGTGGTGTCTATGACTTTATTATGATTTTAGGCAGCCTCTCTGCTAATGGATGGGGTTGTGTTCCTGTCTTGCTAGTTGTTTGGCATAGAGTGTCCTGCACTGTAGCTTGCTGGTCGTTGAGTGGAGCTGGGTCTTAGCTTTGCAATGGAGATCTCTGGGAGAGCTTTTGCCGTTTGATATTACGTGGAGCTGGGATGTCTCTGGTGGCCCAGTGTCCTGAACTCGGCTCTCCCAACTCAGAGGCACAGGCCTGACACCTGGCCAGAGCACAGCCACATGCCTATTCAGCATACTTCTGAAGCTGGGAAAATTCTGAGGGGCTGAGGTGGGCCCATTTTTCCTGGTTTTTCATGGTGGTGGTGAGGAGATCTCTTACATACCAGGTGGGAAATTCTTTATTCAGATGTTTGGCAGAATTTATGCTTCAAAGTTTCCACATGGCATGTTTCATTATAAAATACCTCAAGCTTTCAAAATATGCATTCTGTCAACATGAGACCACTGTGGATATGGGTTTGTATTTTCAGTAAGGTATTAAAGCAGGCAGTGTGATGCAGGCGAAGCCTGGGCACATCTCTGAAGCCAGAACAACTGCTTTTCCAGAGAGGAACTGGGACTAGCCAGCTATCAGGATCCTTTCCAATTCATACACTCCACACAGTCAGAAGTGCCCCTCACGGCTCCGCTTCCCCAGAGGAGTCTCATTTAATAATAGAATTAATAATAACTTAAGGAAAGAATTAAGTGAAAAGATATGTGAACATCTGGAATCAACTCACTTAATAAAATGTCAGTGGCAGCTAAATGAAGAGGTTATGCTACCTTCATTTTCTGTGTTACTCTGAGTGAGATAAAATCACACCCTGTTTCATTCTGCTTTGGTGAGCCTTTAGGTGCTAGATCTCTGAGGTCGCATAGAATATAAAATGCAATATTTTTCCAAAGAGGCACCCATGTAGATGGAACAATGTTTTACTTTTAAGATTAGGTTTGCTTTCATCCTTTTTTGCTAAGTGTTTGCTATCACAAATGTGTTTCTTTTGAAAATATTTTTATAGGAAATCAAAACATTGAAAACAATTTCAGGGATAATTTTCCACATTATTATAGAAGCCTTTCCTTTATTAAAATACTTAAAAACAAGCTTCCCCAGTGCATTTGCTTGTTTTCAAATAATTTCTTCTTTAAACAAAAAATACGTTACTTTACAAAAAATAATCATTTTGGTGAAACTAGTTCTAAAATGCATGACATAAATGTTACCTTTTGTACTGGGTTGAATACTGTTCCTCCAAAATTCATGTTCAGCCAGAACCTGTGAATGTAACTTTATTTGGAAATAGGATCTTTGTAGATGTAATTAAGTTAAGGTGATTTCATACTGGATTATGGTGTGCCACAATAATGGGCCAATGTGTTGTCCTTTATATGAAGAGAGAAATCTGGACACAGACTCACAGAAAGGGGAAAGACATGAGAAGACAGAGACAGAGTTAGAGTGATGTATCTACAAGCCTAGGAGTGCCAAGAATTGCCAGCAGTCACCAGAAGCTAGGAGAGAGGTATGGAATAGATTTTCCCTCGCAGCCTCCAGAAGGAATCAACCCTGCTGATATCTTGATTTTGGACTTCTGTCTTCAGAAACGTGGGAGAAGAAATTTCTGTTGTTTTAAGCCACCCATCTGTGGCACTTGTGTCGTAGAAACCCTAGGACACGAATACATATTTTCACGTAGCATGTTTTACTGAACATCATGCAACTTTTATCTATGGTATAAACAATTTAAGTTTGTTCTAATGCTGTGATATTCCGAGGGGCCTTTGAAGTGTTCTGGACTTACCTTGGCCCTCAAAGAAAGTAAATAAGGCAACTTTGATATTCTTGCTGGCCTTTGTGTCTTATGGTCATCAGCTATTATATTTCTGTATATGTCTTTCCTTTTTTCTTCCTCTCTGTGTCTAAATAGCTATCATACTCTAAGAAGGATTGAAGGTTTTCAGGAGAAAAAAGGCCAACCAACTTAAGTTTGTTAAATCAGTTCTTGATTTTTACACACAATTCTAACTTTATGGGCTCAGCTCTAAGAGTTCCTAATTTCCCAAAGTGTATTTGGCCATAGATGATCTGGGAAAATATGGTGGGGGATGACGGTGGTGGTAATTGTGATGTTTATGGTCAAAAGCGGTTTGGGGAATGCTGCCTACTGTATACCCCCTTTGGCAAAGTCATAGTCTCTTTATACATAACATAATATGTGTGTGTGTGTATGTGTGTGTGTGTGTCTATACTTATTTTTTTTAAAGATTCCTAGAAGCTCAAAAGTAAAGAATCTTGTTTAAACTAGTACTTGATGCTAGACCCCTTCTTTCATATTATCTATCAATATCTCAGGATTCTACAGAAATCACTTTGAGGAAGACTGTTTTAAAGAGGAAAATGTCTGTTCCCTAATAAACAGTTTCCTTTAAGCTTAGAGCTGAGGCTTTCTTTGTGGGCCTTCAGCTCTGTGACTTCGTTTTGAATATTTGAGGTTCCTGAAAACCAGAGGGTCAGAGACAAGAGGAGTTGTTCTAATTTGCAATAATTAGCAATAATTAATCTTCCTAAAGTACCATTTATTTACAGCAATAATTAATCTTCCTAAAGATTAATTAATAATTAGCAATAATTAATAATTAATAATTAATTATTAATTAATTATTAATATAATTAATATTGGTCGTTGGGTCTGTAAGTGTCGGTAGGTCTGAGCAATAATTAATCTTCCTAAAGTACCATTTATTTACATAGGAGTTTGTTTTTTGTTTGTTTGGGGGTTTTTTGGCATTTATTTACCTGTCATAATCTTGGTGCTAAGAAAGATTAAGTAAATCTCTATTTGGAAAATGCTGTATAAAGTTGAAATTGAAGGCAGGCAAACAAACAACGTTGTAGTTGGACTCGTTTTGTTTTTTTTTTTCTGCCTATATATCCAGTCCCTCACATCTTCTATGTTATTTTAACTTTGAGGCTGCTTTTGAGTTAGTGCCAGTGCTTAATTATGTGTCATCCTGTCTTATATCTAATTATTTAAATTCAGAAACTGAACAGTGTTGTTGCCAGCCTTATGAGGAATTAGAACAAGCCATTTACGTATTAAATCAGTCAGATGGAATATCTTCTATGTGCCAGTTGCTGTTCTAGGAGCCAGTGATACAGGATCCTAAAAGAGCACACACCTCAGTGTGGAGAGACCAACAATAAATGATAAACTGGTAATATTTCTAGTATGTTAGTTGGCAAGAAGTGTGATGGAGAAAAATTAAATAGGCCGGGGGTGGGTAGGAATATGGGTGAGGGTAGGTGAAAGTTTGTGATTTAGATGATGGTGGTCAGCAAAGTTAACACAGAGAAGGTGGAATTTGATAAAAATATCGCAAGAAGGTTAGGAGAGCATTCCCATTCCAGGAAAAAGGAACAACCAAAGCAAGTCCCAGAGCCAGGGGATGTCTGATGTCAGCAACAGCACAGGCTAGTATGTACAGGACAGAGGGACAGGACATGAATAGAGGGGTATAAGATCAGAGAGAAGTGATGGTAGGCATGGCGTGGAGGTCTTTTAGGCCATTATAAAAATTTTAGCTTCTGTGCTGAGTGGGGTGGGAGATCACTGGAGAGATTTGAGAAATGACGTGATCTAGCTTAGACTTTTTTTGGATTACATAAGAGTTTATTTTACTTTAAAAATATTTTTTATACAATTTTAAAGGTTATACTCCATTTACAGTTATTGCAAAATATGGACTATATTCCCCATGTTGTACAATACATTATTAAGCCTATCTTAAACCCAGTAGTTTGTACTTCCTGCTCACCCACTCCTATATTGCTTCTCCACCCCCCCCCCCAACTGGTAGCAACTTGTTTGTTCTCTATATCTGTGAGTTTGCTTTTTTTTGTTATACTCACTAGTTTGTTTTGTTTTTGAATTCCACATATAAATGATATCATACAGTATTTGTCTTTCTCTGTCTGATTTATTTCACTTAGCATATTACCCTCCCAAATCCATCCATGTTGCTGCAAATAGCAAAATTCTGTTCTTTTTTATGGCTGAGTAATATTCCATTTGTGTGTGTGTGTGTGTGTGTGTGTGTGTGTGTGTGTGTGTGTATGTGTATACACCACATCTTCTTTATCCATTAATATGTTGATGGACACTTAGATTGCTTCCATACCTTGGCAATTGTAAATAATACTTTTATAAACATTGAGGTGCACACCTGTCAGAATAGCTATCATCTAAAAAACACAAATAAGGAACGTTGGCAAGGATGTACAGAAAAGGGAACCCTCCTACACTGTTGGTGGGAATGTAAACCGGGCAGCCACTGTGGAAAACAGTATGGGCGTTTCTCAAAAAACTAAAAATCAAATTTACATATAACCTAGCAGTTCTACTCGTGGATATATGTCCCAAAGAAACAAAAACACTAATTTGAAGAGATACATGCACCCCAGTCTAGCTTATATTTGACATCATGCTTTTAGGAGCATGGTGACTGTTGAACTGTTGGCACCCAGGCTTATATATCAGCTCTCATAAAAAAGTATTTTCAAATAGACTGAGGTAGTTTCTCATGGAGGGGAACTCATACTATGGAGGCAGATGTCCTAGGAACTATGGGAATAAATTAAAATCTTTCATTTTCTTTTTAGAGAAAAATGATCTCGGGATATCAAAGGAGTCATAGTAGTGGGAAAATGTTTTTAGAAAGTCTGAGCTGAAGGTTTGTCTGTGTTCTCTCCTTTAGCTCTCTGGCAAGAAGGGCTGCTCAGGCTGATATGTGTTATTATCGGTTCTGAATTCACTCTGGCATTTAATGCCACCAGAATCAAGTAACCTGTCATAAAAAGTCTTCTGTTATAGAGATCCTAGGGGAAGTTAGAAGCCTAAGATATAAGCTTCTCTACTTTCAGTGTGTTTGAACATGCCATCGTTAGAATTTTGAAAGCTGGTTAGCATATATTTGTCTTTCTCTGTCTGACTTACTGCACTACGTATGATAATCTCTAGGTCCATCCATGTTGTTGCAAGTGGCATTATTTCATTCTTTTTTATGGCTGAGTAATATTCCATTGTATATATGTATCACACCTTCTTTATCCATTCCTCTGTCGATGGACATTTAGGTTGCTTCCATGTCTTGGTTATTGTAAATGGTGCTGCAACGAACATTGGGGTGCATGTGTCTTTTTGAATTATGGTTTCCTCCAGATATATGACCAGGAGTGGGATTGCTGGATCATATGAGAGTTCTATATTTAGCTTTTTAAAGAACCTCCATCCTGTTCTCCACAGTGGTTGTATCAGTTTACATTCATATGCTATCACTTATATGTGGAATCTAAAAAAAAAGGTACAAATGAACTTATTTACAAAACAACAACAGACTCACAGACATAGAAAACAAACTTATGGTTATCAAAGGGTAAAGGTGTGGGAGAGGGATAAATTAGGAGTTTGGGATTAACATATACACACTGCTATATATAAAATAGATAATCAACAAGGACCTACTGTATAGCACCAGGAACTCTACTCAGTATTCTGTAATAACTTATATGGGAAAAGAGTCTGAAAAAGAATGGATATGTGTATATGTATAACTGAATCATTTTGCTGTACACCTAAAACTAACACAACTTTGTAAATCAGTGATACTCCAAAATAAAATGAAAATTAAATTAAATTAAAAAATAAAGGAATAGAACATAAAAAAGATAACTGGTTAGTAAAGGAATAAAATCAAGAATCAGTCCTGTTTTTCTTAAACAGATTATACCTTAGGATAACCAAATGGTTAATGAGAAGAATGTTCTTGATGTAGAACTATGTTGCTTAATAAAGAACAAGAGTCATAATATGAACCATCCATTGATGAACCAACCACTCATAAAATGTACCCCCATTCAGATATCCCTTCCTGCAGATGTCTGTTCTCCTTCCTTCCCGCCCTGTTACCATCTTTTCTGGTCAGTATATCTCATATTGTTAGATGTGGCTGTACTGAGCAGTAAAATGTGAATCATTTCTAAGTGAAAATAGTCATCATTCAAAAAGACATGGGATTTCATGAAGTCCACAAAAGCAGTGCTAGAGAACTCCTTCAACCACCCTCAACATTATTAAGAAACAAGGGTCTGGCAGAGTTATGCTAGTTATCATTTGAAGGAGAAAAAATGTCACGATGGGTGAACATAGTGCTCTTAAATTCAAAGCTTTGAAATGTCAAAGATCAATAATAACAATAGTTATCAATTATTAATGTATACCGTGCAGCAAGTGCTATTCCAAGTGCTTTACATATAGTCTTAGTTGGTCTGTTAGTTTGGCTAAGTGTGTCACAGGGTCACAATAACCCTTTTGTAGATAAGCTAGAAGTTTATTTTTCTTAGACTGAACTGATATAGTGGCTCTGCTCAGCAAAATTCTGGAGGCCCAGTTCCTTTCATGCTGTTGCTCTGTTTCCCTAGAGTGTTTGCCTTATGGGCATAATCCAAGAAATCTCACTCTCTGAGTATATTTCTCCTAGTCACAGTTTTCTTCCCTTTTAGAGTCCACACTGGAAGTTCATGTATCACCTTTGCTTTTTTTTTTTTTTTTTTTTTTTTTTTTTTGCTGTACGCGGGCCTCTCACTGTTGTGGCCTCTCCCGTTGTGGAGCACAGGCTCTGGACACGCAGGCTCAGCGGCCATGGCTCACGGGCCCAGCCGCTCTGCGGCATGTGGGATCCTCCCGGACCGGGGCACAAACCCGCGTCCCCTGATTGGCAGGCGGGCTCTCAACCACTGTGCCACCAGGGAAGCCCCACTTTTGCTTTTATACATTGTTGAGTACTTAGTCCCTTGGCCACATCTGGATGCAAGGATGGAGGCAAAATGTAGTATTTTTTTTTGCTGGCCAAATGCTCAGATGACCACTGGAAGGCTCTGCCCCTCTGAGGTTATTTTATTCCATCCCCATAATAATCGTATGAAGTAGGTGCCATTACCATCACAGTATTATAGATGAGATACCTTAGGCATGGAAAGGCTTGACAGTTTCTCAAAGTCAGGGAATTCCTTAAGTGTTTTTGAAAATGTTACAGTCTTGCTTTAAACATCAAAAGAAATGTCAGTGTTTCTCAACACACCACCTTTTCTTTTTCTTTTTTCTCAAATAATGTAGACTGATGCTTTTGTAAAATGCAATAAAAATATCATGCGATTGCTATAAAAGTTTCTAAATGTCTATTCTCAATTCTGAATATATTCTGTTGTAGACAAGGAAAAGTAGTCTGTGAGGAACTGGCACCAGTCCTCAATTTGTGTAGCCCTGAATTAGGTTGTGTAGTTTTAACCATCAATTTTATTGGAAAAAGTAACAGTACTCTCTCACCCCTGACACGTTTAATTTAGTCAATGTTTGCTTTAAGAACTGGTACACAGTTGCAATTACATATATATATGTATTTGTATATATATTTGTGTATGTGTATATATATATATATATATGTAAACTCACTTTTATGGTTTTTACTGTAAAGAAGTATAAAGTTTTAGAACCTCATTTTATTTGTAATTATCCTCAGGGACCTCTTCATGTACATTTACAAATGTACTCAGAACCTTTGTCAGTCAGGAGAGTTAAGGGAGCCCTTAACTTCCAAAAAGAATTTGAATATACTTATGATGAAAAACATATGTCAGTAAATCTATCAAATAAACACAGGAAAAATATAAGAAATCATATGCAGGAGGGGTAGCAAATATAGTTATCATCTAGGCTGGTTGTAGCCATTTCACATCATGTGTAAAGTCTGCTCAGTTGGTCTACTATAGCTAGAATATAATACTGAGAAAGATTTTGAGTCCAAGTGGGTTCAGCTGGGCAAGACTGTCATGCTTGATTAATGATGTCTGGAAGAGGAGCAGGTGGGGTGGCATGCATGCCATGTATTTTCCTCCATTAACTATTATACTGGTTCTGAGCTTCCAGCAGCAAAGGGAAATCATTCTACATAGTGGGTTATATTCATTATCTACTGAAAAAGGTATGTTCGGATTTGTAAGAAAGAGCACTTTTTCCTTGTTCTGAATTCTAAAATGATTTTGTTTATCTAGATGGAAGGGATATTGAAAAATACAATGAAAAACGTATCCTAAACAATGGTTTTTCAGTAGATGTACAGGTATATGCCTTTAAAAATATATCAACTCTTGATAATCCAAGAGCATATCAGAAAAAAGAAACAAATCTCATTTTTTGCAAGAATATCCATAAATATTTCATATACTTATACAAAGTTACAAGGAAGGCTAGAATAAGTGTATGGAAGATCAAATGATCAATCTGTTAGACCCTGTCTTCTCCCTATATAAAGTTATAGGTTTATATCTTTCTTTTTTTTTTTTTTAAATCTTTTCACTTTTCCTCTGTGTCTAAACAAATGACATGACACTGTACTGAAGAGGAAGGGGTTCAGTAATGAGGAATGGATTGGACATGTCAGGGAGATTAGACAGCCCTGTTGCAAACTTCCAACTATAACTGATGTCCTAATATTGGTTTTGACAACCTGTGACAATGGCAGAAGGAGCATGGAGATTATTTTTAATAATGCACAGAGGCAGTAGATATAACTGTGCATCCTGAGTGCCTTCTACTTTCTTCTCTAGGCACTTTTCCCACTTCCCACCTCTTCTTTCCTTCTTCCACTTACCCATTTCTCTTATTTTCTTCCAAGTCTGATGCTTTCTACCCCAATTCTCCCATTCCCAGCCTTCCCAGAAGTATTAAATTATTGAATTTAATAGGAGACAGATTAAAGATCATCTCTAACCTAGTTATATTTTAAGTTGATAGGACTGACTTTAAGTTGTTATTTGCTTAAGGTATTACCACTTAGTAATAAAGCCTACTGTTGATTATATCTCAGTTTAGAGTTTTCTCTAATACTGTAATACCTCAGGCTCAAAATAACACCTTCTTAATTGATTCTCTTTATTCAAAATTAAAAACCCATCATTGCTGTCCACACAGTAAAACTACATTATAAATAACTCTCCTAATGGGTAAATGAATTTTAAAATACTTAAAAATGTTAATTGGAGAGACTTCCACTTCTGGTCAAGATAGAGTAGCAGAAACAAAATAGTCAAATGAGTTCTCTGACAACAGTGAAATTTAATGTAAAATCAGTAACAGAAAGATATTGGAAAAATCTCCCAAAACATTTGAAAAACAATTATAACACATTTTAAAATAATCCAGAGGTCAAAGGAGAAATCAAAAAAGGAAATAAGAAGTAATTTGAATTGAATGCAAATGAGTACACATAATTAGAATTTGTGGATGTTGTTAAAGCAGTGCTTAGGGGGAAAGTTTTAGCACTCAGTGCCTGTATTAGAAATGAAAAAAAGGTCTCCAATCAATGACCTTAGGTTCCAACTGAAGAAACTAGAAAAAAAATCACAAATTAAACCCCAAGTAAGTAGGAAAAATAAATACTGAAGATCAGAGAGGAAATCAGTGAAATAGAAAACAGAAAAACAATGGAGAAAAATCAGTGAAACCAAAAATTGGTTCTTTGAGAAAATCAATAAAATTGATAAACTTCTAGCCAGATTGATAAGGAATAAGAGTGAAGATGAAATGACTAGTATCAGAAATGAGGGAGGTAACAGCACTGCAAATGCTACATGTATTAAAAGGACAGTCAGGAAATACTCTGAATAAGTTTATGCTAATATATTCAACAACTTAAATATAATGGGCATATTACATTTGGTCCTCATTGAAAAACCAAAGCTCAATCAAGAAGAAATCAATAATCTGAAGAGCTCTTTATATATGAAGAAATTGTATTTGTAGTTCAAAACTTCCAACAAAGGAAACTCCAGGCCCATAATGCTTCATTGGTAAATCCTGCCAAAGATTTAAGGAGGAAATGACGCCAATTCTGCACAAACTCTTTCATAAATTTTGAAAGAATACTTCCCAGCTCATTCTTTGTGACCAGCGTTGCCCTGATATCAAAACCAGACAAAGACATTCCAAGAAAAAAACAAATGTGAAAGAGTAATATCCTTCATGAACATTGATACAAAAATTCTAAATAAAAATTTTAGAAAATCTAATCCAACAGTAAATTAAAAAGATAATCCAAAATGGCAAGTAGGATTGTAATATAATGTAGCTCACCATATTGACAAATTTTAAAAAAATCATCATTTAAGTAGATACACAAAAAGCATTTGACAAATCCAATATTCTTTTCAATAAAACTCTGAGCAAAGTAGGGATAGAGGAGAAACCTTTTAGCTTGATAAATGGCATCTACAAAAAAGCATCCTACAGCTAATGTCATAATTAATGGTAAAAAAATCACAAAACAATGTTTTCCTGGAAAGATGAGGAACAAGAGAAGAATGTTCACCCTCATCAATTCTGTTCAGCACTGTATAATGATTCTAGCCAGTAAAATCAGGCAAGAAAAAGAAATAAAAGATATCTTGATTGGAAAAGAAATAAAACTCTTTATTTTCAGATGGCTTTATTGTCTTAGTAGAACGTTTGATAAAATCAATGAAAACAATAGTAGAACTAAAAAATGAGATTCATAAGGTTGCAGAATATAAAATATTAAAAAATTAAATATACTTTTATATGCTAGCAATAAACCATAGGGTATTCAAACTAACAAAGCAAAACCATTTATAATAGACTGAAAAATATGATACAGTTTGGGATAAATATAACAAAAGATGTGAAAGAAGTATACACTGAAACTTGCAAAACACTACTGACAGAAAGAAGATCTCAACAATTGGGGGAGATATGTCATGTCTGTGGGTCAGAAGATGCAAAGCTGTTAAGAAGTCAGTTCTCCCCAAAGTGATCTATAGATTCAATGAAATCCCAGCAGGGTTTTTTTTGGTTGAAATTGACTCACTTATTCTGAAGTCATATGGAAATGTGAAGGACTTATAATAGCCCAAGTAGCTTTGTGATGGAAGACAAGTTGAAGAACTAACATTACCTGATATCAAGACTTACTATAAATCTATAATAACCAAGACAGTATGGTATTGGCAAAAAGATATACTAATATATCAATAGCACAGAAGAGAGAGCTCAGAAATAGGCCTACGCAGAGACAGACGGCTGATTTTCTACAAAGCTGCAAAGCCAATTCAGTGGATAAGGGATAAGTATTTTTTCCCCCCAAAATGGTGCTGGAACTATTGGATATCCATATGCAACCAAAAAAGAACAGAAAAGAAAAAGAATTAATTCAAAATGGATTATAGACCACTATGTAAAATGAGAACAATAACTTTTCTTGAAGGAGGCATAGGAGAAAATCTTTGTGATCTTGGGTTAGGCAAGATTTCCAGACATGACACCAAAAGCACAGTTCTTAAAAATTATTGATAAGTTAGACTTCACCAAAACTAAAAACTTTAGTTGTTGGAAAGACACTGTTCAGAGAATGAAAAGATAAGTTACAAAATGGGAGATTATTTTTATGAAGCATACATCTAATAAAGGATATGTATCTTGAATACATAAAGGACTCTCAAACATCAACAATAAGAAAACCTAATTTTAAAATTTGGCAAAGATTTAAATAGATACATCATGAAAGAAGACATACAGATGGCAAATAAGCACATGAAAAAGGGTTCAACATTATAAGTCATTCAAGAAATTCAGATTAAAACTATAAGGAAATATCACTACACACCTACTAGAACGTCTACAATGAAAAAGACTGACAATGTTGGCAAGGATGTGGAGGAACTGGAACTTTCATATGTTGTTAATGGAAATGTAAAATCGTGCAACCAATATGTAGAGTTTGGCAGTTTCTTAAAAATTTAAGCACCCACCTGTCATATCACCCAGCCATTCTCCTGGACATTTACCCAAAGAAATGAAAGCATATGTTCATACAAAGATTTATACATTAATGTTCATAGCAGCTTTATTTATATTAGGCATAACTGGAAAAAAACCTTAAAGTTTAGCAATGGAAGAGTGGAGGAAGTGCAATAAATTCATACAATGCAATAGGATTCAGCAATACGAAGGAATGAACTATTGATACACATAGCATGGATGAATCGCAAATAATTATGCTGAATGAAAGAAGCCAGACAAAAAAGAGACATACTGCAAGATTTCAATATGTAGAATGCAAATTGATATTTAGTTGCAGAAAATAGATCAGTTTTTGCCCGGTGGGCCTAGTGGGGTAGGGGAGAAAGCCTAAAAGGAGCAATTACAAAGAAGCCACTAGGAAACTTTTGGGGGTGATGAATGTGTTCATTATGTAGATTTTGATAGCAGTTTCAGGAGTATGTACATTGTCAAAACTTATCAAATTGCATACTTTACATGCAGTTTGTTGCATATCAATTATACCTCAATAACACTGTTAAAAATGCTAATTGTGAGGGCTTTCTGCTGCCTTTTGCTAGCTGTAAGGAATATCTTCCCAAATAGACAATTTTAGCTTTGAGTAAAATGAATAAAGATGCATAATCAGTGTCGCTTAGTACCAAGCAGCTATCTTCTCTGTTGAATCCTTTTTCATCTTTGGAAGTGACTCTGTAATACCAAAAAATTCTGCAAATTCAGTTTTTAGTCCCTAGCATACATGAGACCTTAATGCCCTCATCAACCACTTTGCCAGGTGCTCTGTCATTCCAGCTATGCTTGAACAGGAAACTCACTCCTTAACAGGAGTATGTACTGTTCTTATTCTTAGAAAGTTCTTGGATATATTGATAAGTTTCTACTTATATTGTTATTGATTGGGAAAAAAATACAGATTGTTACAGAAAATCTTTAATACTTGAAAGCACAAATCTGAGAATGAGATAAACCTTAAAATCGGCAACATGATATGCTGCAGTGATTGCCCAATGGCGTCCCTCCTTAAGTCACACCAGGAGAGAGGTTCGGTATGGGGAGTGTCAAGGGAATGACCTAGTCAGTGGGGTGATGCTTCATTCAAAATAGAATTATTTTTATCTGTTTTAATATCTTGCTTTTGTGCAAGTTTTCTTTTGACAACTGTTTTTTTTTTTAAATCACTGGAGGGGTGGAAAGAGCATGTTCTTTGAGCAGAAAAGAATGAATTTACATCTTTCTCACCCATTTCCCAGATGTTTTACACATTAGTAATGTTGGTAAGTGAGTTTAAGTGAAATAATTCGCTATTAGAATTGAGAGTTACTACATCAACATTGTTTCTGTATTAGTTAACTAGGGCTGCCATGACAAAACACCGCAGACTGGGTGGCTTAAACAGCAGAAAATTATTGTCTCACAGTTCTAGAGGTGGGAAGTCCAAGATCAGGTGTCCATAGGTTTGGTTTCTTCTGAGGTTTCTCTCGTTGACTTGCAGATGGCCAGCCTTTCACTGTGTCCTCATGTGGTTACCCCACGGTTTGCATATTGTCTGTGCCCTAATTTCCTCTTCTTGAAATTGACACTGGTCATATTGGCTTAGGGCCCACCATATAGCCTCATTTTACCTTAATCACCCCTTTAAAGGTCCTATCTTCAAATACAGTCACATTTTAAGGCACTGGGGATTAGGACTTCAACATATGAATTTGGGTGTGTGGGGGGGACACAATTTAGCCCATAACAGTTTCTCTTTTTATAAAATGAGGACCTACTTTTTTTTTTAAACAAGTTTCTTTTTTTTTTTTAAATTTAATTTATTTATTTTTGGCTGTGCTGGGTCTTTGTTTCTGTGCAAGGGCTTTCTCTAGCTGCGGTGAGCGGGGGCCACTTTTCATTGCGGTGCGCGGACCTCTCACTGTCACGGCCTCTCTTGTTGCGGAGCACAAGCTCCAGACGCACAGGCTCAGTAGTGTGGGGCCTAGTTGCTCCGTGGCATGTGGGACCTTCCCAGACCAGGGCTCGAACCCGTGTCCCCTGCATTGGCAGGCAGATTCTCAACCACTGTGCCACCAGGGAATCCCAAGGACCTACTTTTCAAGATTCTTTTCAGCAATGATAAGATAATCTATATAAAGCAAGAGTAAAGCATGTGACACATTTTAGGTACTCAGTAGATGATGATTATTGTAACTGTGAAATAAATGCATAAATCTGTGCTTATACAGATAAAATAATTTTTAGACCATTGATGTCCTGACTATAAAGTGTACTAAGATATAATAGGAATCTATAAAGACATCATAGAAAATGCTATTCTGGTTACAATGCATGTCTATTGTTATTTTTAACAAGTTGAATTCAATGGCAATGGCAAGACTCAACTTTTATTTACACCGCTCTTTGCTCAGCTGAAGAGAAACAATAGCTCTCGGTGCTCTAGAGCAGGGGTCCCCAGCCCCTAGAGCAGGTACCGGTCTATGGCTTGTTAGGAAGCTGGAGGCACAGCAGGAGGTGTGCCGCTTCCCATTGCTCCCCATCGCTCACATTACTGCCTGAACCATCTCCCCCCACCCCCATCCGTGGAAAAATTGTCTTCCACGAAACCAGTCCTTGGTGCCAAAAATGTTGGGGACCGCTGCTCTAGAGCGCTTCGATTACGAAGCCAATGAGGAGCACAGGTATGCAGAATGTATAGGATGGCAGTGGTGGCACTTTGCACAGCCTCCAATTTCCCTCATGTTTACCTCCATTCCAGAGGAGAAATGAGAATTTGCTCCACTGCTTTTTAAGCTGGGGTCATAGGAACAGTTATTTTTGTTTCTTTCCCTAGTGAGAAATTTAAGAAGTCTGAAATTCAAATACATTTGTGAAATGCAAATAGTTTTATTTATTAATGGTCACTAATGGTCTGTAATCATCACAGATGATTATGTAAATAAATCATTTATGAGAAGAGTTTGCAGAGTTGAATTCACAAATTGTCCAATTGTTTTCCCTTCATATGGGTTTAGCCATATCTGATCTTGAATTGAGTTAAGGGACCAAGCTTCAAAAGAATACAATTTGAAGGAGCAGAGGAGTATCTTGTAATTATAAAACATGATGATACTTCTTAAAATTCTATATATTACTCATAATTTCTAAGCTCAATGATCTGTGCTGTTATATTAATTAACTCTCAAAATTCTAATAGCTGAGCAGATCACTTGATTTCACTTGCCTACACTACTTTATGTTAATTAATGAAAACCATAAATTCAGAGCCCTTGCAAATTGTGCTGCTTCATTGCATTTAGTGCTCTTGTAATTCCTACTCTTAATTAAATAATGAGCCTCTACAGCACATTCCTAGTTGTGAGTTCTACTATGTTGTGGATATAGCTGGGATTCCCACTAGCCAGTCAGGTCACTCAATGTATGTCTTTTCTAACAAGCAGAAGAATTTATTATTCAGCCTTGGTGCCTGATATGGTGAGAGACACGTTATGGGGAAACCCACCTTTGTTTTGATCAGGTTGCCAGAATTGGATTTCCATTTGCTCTTTCCTGTTGAGGTCACCTGAATTAGAAAGGGTGAATACCTTTCTTTCCTTGCTATTGGTGCAAGCCACACTTTTCTAGAGACAGAGCAATCAGGGTGTGGTGCACTCTTTTCCTTCTTTGAAGACACCTCTTTTTGTAATTCATTTGGAAGTCAACAAATATGGATTGGGCATCTAAATTGTACCCCAGGGGATACAGCAGTGAATAAGACTGTTCCCTTTGAGAAAGCAGTTAAATCTCCATTTACATCAGTTCCAAATCCTGAACCATTTCAATGGAGAAAACCTGTCCAGTATTTTGAGGGTCTCTGCCTACAAAGGAATTTTACAAAACACAATATCTATAAGAAGTTGTCATAGTAAAAATGCATAGTAGAGGAATAATAATTTAAACTGAAAGATCTTACAACTAATGACAGGCTTGTGTTTTGCCTATGTTTATGGGATTAATCCACTTTCCCCCTCATTTCCTAAATACATTTCCTGACTGATTTATCATACTTTACTTTTTATTTTCAGGATCTTTCATTATATATGGGGTAGTTTAACACAGAGTGAGATAAGGCATATTTTGTTTTTTATGGCATAAGTTACTCAGTTTTACCATTAGGAAGTAAACATCAGTTACAGTTTATTTTTAATGAGTGACTAAATCATTTTTCACACACAAGTTTTACTGCAGAACAAGAGCAAGTGATCCACCAGTGGCAAGATAACTCAAGGACCAAAGTAACCCCGAATAGCAGGAGGTACTAATGCCTACACTTGAGAGCAAGAAATATTTAATTTGACTGACATGGCTAATTCTTGATAGTTCATGAACCATGTTTCAAACTGGTGGATTATCCAATATTCTTTCTTCTTCTTCTTGATCCCTGCCCTCAGGCATTTAATTTATTTGTGGCAAAGGAAGTGAAATAAGCCAATTTTACTACTTGTCCCAGTATAAGAAAATATATTGATAATCGTGATTCAAAATGATACATAATAAAATATTGATTAAAAGGGATTCAAAATTATATGCAATAAACTTTAGTTATTACAATATTTCATTGACTCTAACACAGTGATACTTAAAATGTGGTTCACAAACTGTTAAAACAAGCATTAAAAGAATTTGAGAGAAGCATTTAGAAGTGTTAATAGTAATTTGCCTTTCAAACACATGCATTTTTTTTTAACATCTTTATTGGAGTATAATTGCTTTACAATGGTGTGTTAGTTTCTGCTTTATAACAAAGTGAATCAGCTGTACATATACATCTATCCCTATATCTCCTCCCTCTTGTATCTCCCTCCCACCCTCTCTATCCCACCCCTCTAGGTGGTCACAAAGCTCCGCCCTAGCTGATCTCCCAGTGCTATGCGGCTGCTTCCCACTAGCTATCTGTTTTACATTTGGTAGTGTATATATGTCCATGCCACTCTCTCACTTTGTCCCAGCTTACCCTTCCCCCTCCCTGTGCCCTCAAGTCCATCTTCTACCTCTGTGTCTTTATTCCTGTCCTGCCCCTAGATTCATCAGAACCATTTTTTGTTGTTGTTAGATTCCATATATATGTGTTAGCATACGGTATTTGTTTTTCTCTTTCTGACTTACTTCACTCTCTATGACAGACTCTAGATCCATCCACCTCACTACAAATAACTCAGTTTCATTTCTTTTTATGGCTGAGTAATATTCCATTGTATATATGTGCCACATCTTCTTTATCCATTCATCTGTCGATGGATACTTAGGTTGCTTCCACGTCCTGGCTATTGTAAATAGTGAGGCCGTGAACATTGTGGTACATGTCTCTTTTTGAATTATGGTATTCTCAGGGTATATGCCTAGTAGTGGGATTGCTGGGTCGTATGGTAGTTCTAATTTTAGTTTTTTAAGGAACATATTGTACTCCATAGAGTCTGTATCAATTTACATTCCCACCAACAGTGCAAGAGGGTCCCCTTTTCTCCACACCCTCTCCAGCATGTATTGTTTGTAGATTTTTTGATGATGGCCATTCTGACTGGTGTGAGGTGATACCTCATTGTAGTTTTGATTTGCATTTCTCTAATGATTAGTGATGTTGAGCATCCTTTCATGTGTTTGTTGGCAATCTGTATATCTTCTTTGGAGAAGTGTCTATTTAGGTCTTCTGCCCGTTTTTGGATTGGGTTGTTTGCTTTTTTGATATTGAGATGCGTGAGCTGCTTGTAAATTTTGGAGATTAATCCCTTGTCAGTTGCTTCGTTTGCAAATTTTTTTTTTCCATTCTGAGGGTTGTCTTTTCATCTTGTTTATGGTTTGTTTGCTGTGCAAAAGCTTTTAAGTTTCATGAGGTCCCATTTGTTTATTTTTAGTTTTTTTTCCATTTCTCTAGGAGGTGAGTCAAAAAAGATCTTGCTGTGATTTATGTCATAGAGTGTTCTGCCTGTTTTCCTCTAAGAGTTTGATGGTGTCTGGCCTTACATTTAGGTTTTTAATCCATTTTGAGTTTATTTTTGTGTATGGTGTTAGGGAGTGTTCTAATTTCATTCTTTAAAATGTAGCTGTCCAGTTTTCCCAGCACCACTTGCTGAAGAGGATGTCTTTTCTGCATTGTACATTCTTGCCTCCTTTGTCAAAGATAAGATGACCATATGTGTGTGGGTTCATCTCTGGGCTTTCTATCCTGTTCCATTGATCTATATTTCTGTTTTTTGCCAGTAGCATACTGTCTTGATTACTGCAGCTTTGTAGTATAGTCTGAAGTCCAGGAGCCTGATTCCTCCAGCTCCATTTCTCTTTCTCAAGATTGCTTTGGCTATTCAGGATATCTTGTGTTTCCATACAAATTGTGCAATTTTTTGTTCTACTTCTGTGAAAAATGCCATTGGTAGTTTCATAGGGATTGCACTGAATCTGTAGATTGCTTTGGGTCATTTTCACATGCTGATTCTTCCAATCCAAGAACATGGTATATCTCTCCATCTGTTTGTATAATCTTTAATTTCTTTCATCAGTGTCTTATAGTTTTCTGCATACAGGTCTTTTCTCTCTTTAGGTAGGTTTATTCTTAGGTATTTTATTCTTTTTGTTGCAGTGATAAATGGGAGTGTTTCCTTAATTTCTGCCTCAGATTTTTCATCATTAGTATATAGGAATGCAAGAGATTTCTCTGCATTAATTTTGTATCCTGCTACTTTACCAAATTCATTGTTTAGCTGTAGTAGTTTTTGGTAGCATCCTTAGGATTCTCTATGTATAATATCACGTCATCTGCAAACAGTGACAGTTTTACTTATGCTTTACTGATTTGGATTCCTTTTATTTCTTGTTCTTCTCTGATTGCTGTGGCTAAAACTTCCAAAACTATGTTGAATAAGAGCGGTGAGAGTGGGCAACTTTGTCTTGTTCCTGAGCTTAGTGGAAATGGTTTCAATTTTCACCGCTGAGAATGATGTTGGCTGTGGGTTTGTCATATGTGGCCTTTATTATGTTGAGGTAAGTTCCGTCTATGCCCACTTTCTGGAGGGTTTTTATCATAAATGGGTGTTGAATTTTGTTGAAAGCTTTTTCTGCATCTGTTGAGATGATCATATGGTTTTTCTCCTTCAATTTGTTAACATGATGTATTACTTTGATTGATTTGCGTATATTGAAGAATCCTTGCATTCCTGGAATAAACCCCACTTGATCATGGTGTATGATCCTTATAATGTGCTGTTGGATTTTTTTTGCTAGTATTTTGTTGAGGATTTTTGCATGTATGTTGATCAGTGAGATTGGCCTGTAGTTTTCTTTTTTTGTGACATCTTTATCTGGTTTTTGTATCAGGGTGATGGTAGACTTGTAGGATGAGTTTGGGAGTGTTCCTCCCTCTGCTATATTTTGCAAGAGTTGGAGAAAGATAGGTGTTAGCTCTTCTCTAAATGTTTGATAGAATTCACCTGTGAAGCCATCTGGTCCTGGGCTTTTGTCTGTTGGAAGATTTTTAATCACAGTTTCAATTTCTGTGCTTGTGACTGGTCTGTTTATATTTTCTGTTTCTTCCTGGTTCAGTCTTGAAAGGTTGTGCTTTTCTAAGAATTTGTCTATTTTTTCCATTTTATTGACATATAGTTGCTTGTAGTAATCTCTCATTATCCTTTGTATTTCTGCAGTTTCAGTTGTCACTTCTCCTTTTTCATTTCTAATTCTATTGATTTGAATCTTCTCCCTTTTTTTCTTGATATGTCTGGCTAATGGTTTATCAACTTTGTTTATCTTCTCAAAGAACCAGCTTTTAGTTTTATTGACCTTTGCTATAGTTTCCTTCATTCTTTTTCTTTTCATTTATTTCTGATCTGATCTTTATGACTTCTTTCCTTCTGCTAACTTTGGGGATTTTTTGTTTTTATTTCTCTAACTGCTTTAGGTGTAAGGTTAGGTTGTTTATTTGAGATGTTTCTTGTTTCTTGAGGTAGGATTTTATTGCTATAAAGTTCCCTCTTAGAACTGCTTTTGCTGCATCCCATAGGTTTCAGATCGTTGTGCTTTCATTGTCATTTGTTTCTAGGTATTTTTTGATTTCCTCTTTAATTTCTTCAATGATCTCTTGGTTATTTAGTAGTGTATTGTTTAGCCTCCATGTGTTTGTATTTTTTACAGATTTTTTTCCTGTAATTGATATCTAGTCTCATAACGCTGTGGTTGGAAAGATACTTGATACGATTTCAATTTTCTTAAATTTACCAAGTCTTATTTTGTGACCCAAGATATGGTCTATCCTGGGGAATGTTCCATGAGCACTTGGGAAGAAAGTGTATTCTGTTCTTTTTGGATGGAATGTCCTATAAATATCAATTAAGTCCATCTTGTTTAATGTGTCATTTAAAGCTTGTGTTTCTTTATTTATTTTCATTTTGGATGATCTGTCTATTGGTGAAAGTGGGGTGTTAAAGTCCCCTATACTATTATTGTGTTACTGTCAGTTTCCCCTTTCATACCTGTTAGCATTTGCATTATGTATTGAGGTGCCCCTATTTTGGGTGAATAAGTATTTACAATTGTTATATCTTTGTCTTGATTGATCCATTGATCATTAGGTAGTGTTCTTCTTGGTCTCTTGTAATAGTCTTTAATTTAAAGTCTATTTTGTGTGATATGAGAATTGCTATTCCAGCTTTCTTTCTTTTCTTTTTTTTTTTTTGCGGTACACGGGCCTCTCACTGTTGTGGCCTCTCCTGTTGCGGAGCACAGGCTCCGGACGCGCAGGCTCAGCAGCCATGGCTCACGGGCCCAGCCACTCCGTGGCATGTGGGATCTTCCCGGACCGGGGCACGAACCCGTGTCCCCTGCATTGGCAGGCGGACTCTCAACCACTGCGCCACCTGGGAAGCCCTCCAGCTTTCTTTTGATTTCCATTTGCGTGGAATATCATTTTCCATCCCCTCACTTTCAGTCTGTAAGTGTCGGTAGGTCTGAAGTGAGTATCTTGTAGACAGCATATATATGGGTCTTGGTTTTGTATCCATTCAGCCAGTCTATGTCTTTTAGTTAGAGCATTTAAACCATTTACATTTAAGGTAGTTATTGATGTGTATGTTCTTATTACCTTTTTCTTAGTTGTCTTGGGTTTGTTATTGTAGGACTTTTCCTTCTCTTGTGTTTCCTGCCTAAAGAAGTTCCTTTAGCATTTGTTGTAAAGGTGGTTTGGTGGTGCTGAGTTCTCTTAGCTTTTGCTTGTCTGTAAAGGTTTTAATTTCTCCGTCGAATCTAAATTAGATCTTTGCTGGGTAGAGTAATCTTGGTTGTAGGTTTTTCCCTTTCATCACTTTAAATATGTCCTGCCACTCCCTTCTGGCTTGCAGAGTTTCTGCTGAAAGATCAGCTGTTAACCTTATGGAGATTCCCTTGTGTGTTATTTGTGTCTTTTCCCTTGCTGCTTTTAATATTTTTTCCTTGTATTTAATTTTTGATAGTTTTATTATTATGTATCTTTGCTTGTTTCTCTTTGGATTTATCCTGTATGGTACTCCCTGTGCTTCCTGGACTTGATTAACTATTTCCTTTCCTATATTAGGGAAGTTTTCAACTATAATCTCCTCAATATTTTCTCAGTCCCTTTCCTTTTCTCTTCTTCCTATAATTCCTGTAATGAGACCCCTATAATTCTAATGTTGGTGCATTTAATATTATTCTAGAGGTCTGAGACTGTCCTCAATTCTTTTCATTGTTTTTTCTTTATTCTGCTCTACAGTAGTTATTTGCACTATTTTATTTTCCAGGTCACTTTTCTGTTCTTCTGCCCAGTTATTCTGGTATTGATTCCTTCTAGAGAATTTTTAATTTCATTTATTGTGCTGTTCATCATTGTTTGTTTGCTCTTTAGTTTTTCTAGGTCCTAATTAAAATTTCTTGTATTTTCTCCATTCTTTTTCCAAGATTTTGGATCATCTTTACTATCCTTACTCTGAATTCTTTTTCAGGTATACTGCCTATTTCCTCTTCATTTGTTTAGTCTGGTGGGTGTTTACCTTGCTCCTTCATTTGCTGTGTTTTTCTCTGTCTTCTCATTTTGTTTAACTTACTGTGTTTGGGGTCTCCTTTTTGCAGGCTGCAGGTTTATAATTCCCATTGTTTTCAGTGTCTGCCCCCAGTGGGTAAGGTTGTTTCAGTGGATTGTGTAGGCTTCCTGTTGTAGGGAACTGGTTCCAGTGTTCTGGTGGATGAGTCTGGATCTTGTCTTTCTTGTGCAAACACATGCATGTTAGTGGACTCACATTGAACAAGATTGCACTGTATAAGAATCAAGGGTAAACAAACAAACATTTATCTTGCACTCCAGAAAATTTTGGTTGTATAGTTACAAGATGTCCTTGATTGATAAATGCTTTATCAACTTTAAGGTGCATCTTCAGTTTAGAGATGCTTAAATGTGAGGAAACTGGTATCTCAGGATTGTTGATATGATAGTTTCCATTATTAATTTATTGCTTTATTTCTCCATAGGGAATATCCTTTTGGGGGTATATCCTAATGGTGATTATTCCATATTTTTTGCAGTAATTTCAGTAATTATGTGATGTAGTAGAAAGTGAGTTGGCTTTTGACTGCACACAGACTGACATTTACTGGGTTTATGACCTTGGACAAGGCTCACATTCCTTTCTGATGAAGAGGAATAAGAAACACATCTCAAGGTTATTCAAATTACTTTCTTATCTCAGCTTGACTAATGGAAGAGGGTACTTGAAACATGTTTCCTTTTATTTATAATTTTAAAAAATCAAATATGTGCATGCACACAAATAATTTGGGTGCCTTATTAGTCTATAAATTAATAATTTCATTATGTAGCTATGATATTTTAAATATTTATTTTAGAAAACTTAAACTCTAATTATATAAATACATGGTAAAATTTTTAAAAATGAGGTCAAGAATTACCTCTCAGAGTTTTGACTCCTCTGACTCCCATTACAAGTAATGGCTCATTGAATAAATATTGTAAATAAAGTTTGAATATTCTCTTAATTTTAGCTAGTCTTAAATTTATTCATCTGATGAACCAAAATTTTTGCTATACATCTTCTAGATAAATAATATTTTGTAACTCTCTATTTTGTTATTTAAAATAATCATATGGTCCCAGTTTCTTACTAATATTTTAGTTAGTTTGAGTCCTATTTCAAAAATTTCAATACTAATGTTTTCTAATGAAGATTTCTTTGAAGTGTATAGTGTTTTCTTTAAGAAAATACAGCTCTAACAGATTTTCTTTAAGAAAATAAAGCTAACTAAATAATATTGCATACCACACTTATATAAACAAATTCATGTTTAGGTAGCCTTTATTTTGAACTCTCTGATTTTATCACCAGAATTGTATGCTAGTATCTGAGTTCATTAAATGAACTAGACTCGTATTATGTTTACCTTATGCTTGATAGTTATCTAGCATATCTCACATTGTAATATTAGAATAATTATTCTTTGATTCATCCTAGATTGTTAAGAAACTTGAATTTATATTTGTAAATGAAACAAACTGTAGAAAATAAACTTTTTTATTTATCTTAATATTTATTCAAGTAATTAGCATACATTTTGGTAGCATATTATGGTGTACAAAGTATTTTTCACATATTTTAAAAACTTTTACAATTATAGAAATATGTATTTATTTTGGAAATGTAAAAGAAAGAAAATAATTATTTTCTGTTGCATGTGACTTTTACTTATTTATTATTTATTTTCCCAACTTTATTTAAAGATTATTATGTTTTAACTCAGCTATTATCAATACTACCCACTGATAACTATTGTTAACATTATGGTGTGTGCTTTCATTCAGGATTTTAAAAAAATATATATTTTTCCCTAATTAGATAATATTTTATCCTTTAAAATAATATTATATAACATTTATTTGGTGTAATTACAGTCTCTTAATAAACATCATCCATCACATGAATGTATTAACATTTAGAAAACCATTTATTGAATATTTAGGTTGGTTTCAAGTTTTAAGCACCATAAATAAGGTTGTGTTCACATCTTTAGGTGTGCTTCACATGGTCTCTTTTGATTACCACAACAGCTCTGTGGGGTAGGCACGAATTGGTTTATAATTTTTTTTTCCATTGTTCCCAGGAAATTGAGAGGTCAAATCCTGACCCAATGAATGCCTCAAAAGTAGGAAGTCTAGGGCTTCCCTGGTGGGGCAGTGGTTGAGAGTCCGCCTGCCGATGCAGGGGACACGGGTTTGTGCCCCGGTCTGGGAGGATCCCACATGCCGTGGAGCGGCTTGGCCCGTAAGCCATGGCCGCTGAGCCTGCGTGTCCGGAGCCTGTGCTCCGCAACGGGAGAGGCCACAACAGTGAGAGCCCCGTGTACTGCAAAAAATAAAAAATAAAAAAAAATAAAAATAAAAAGTAGGAAGTCTAGGTGCCAGTTGGTAAACTCAGATGTTTAATATTTAATTAATTGCTTATTCTCTTAAAACGTCTTCATCATTAAAAGGGTTTAAAGTAGAGGTAGTGCTCATAAAACATGTAGGTATATGTATATGTACTCAGAACATATATCTTTTAGAAAAACCAAACATATTTCACCCCTTAGTTAGGCTAGCATTGTTATTTTCCCTAATACCCAGTAAAAGGTGTAGTGGTACCATTTCCCCCTAATGGTATGCATTTAATCCTATATTCTCTTTTACTGGCTGCTCTTTAATTGAATCGTGGAAGTTATTTGTGTTTCACACAAGGAAAGTTGGTACATGGCAGTAGACAAGCATATAGGGTGTAAGGAGTGTACACTTAACCCTGAGCAAAAAGGTAACTGGCTCATTGGGACCTTTCATTTCCCAAAATGCTGAGGGCAGCTGAGAAGATAACCATGTAGAGAAGAGTGATTTACAGTATTTATAAGTGGGGAGTGCTGCCGTGCTTTTGGGTCCTACCCTGACTGCCACATGAGAGAACAACACCAGAATACTTCGCATAAGAATCTACTTGTGCCCATCCTGGCTTGATCCCTGTGACCAGGTGAGCTCTCTTTGCTCTATTTTGCCTTCTGAAATAAGAATTCTGACTTGATTTTTCGTGTACCAAATTCTCGAAACAATAATTCTCCAATCAAATACCTTCAAAGTTATTTGAAGGCAGATTTCACACAATGTCTGGCCAAGTCACGGATATAGTGATTTGAAGTAATATTTATTTTTTGTTTGTTTGTGAGTTGCTAATACATTTAAAATTTTCTGAGCCTCGGTTTCCTTTCTGCAAAATGGGAAAACTAAATCTATCTAGAAGGGTTGTGGTGAAAAGTAATTATGATCATATGGATAAAGTACAGTGAAAACTCAGTGCTTGGTAGCTATTATTTATATAACAGGTAGTCAAAATAATAACAGAAAGAAAATAGGTTTTGGTATCAGTTAGATTCATTTGGAAGTTTTATTTTTGCCACTTATTAGCTGTATGACCTTGGGCAAATACTTAGTCACTAAGCTCAAACGTTACATTACTTGAGGTTTCTCTTGAGTTTTTTAGATAAAAGAGAAATTGGGCACATATATTTTGGAGAATGCTTACAGTGTCAGAACTCTAATGAAATTATTTAGGAACAAACTGAGAAGAATTTTATAGTAGTTGATTTTTGGAAAGTACATGGTTGAATTTGGTTGTCAATATTTTGATGATGAAGGTATATATCATGAATGGTTGACATTCACCCTTGCAATAATAATTTAAGCTCATATAATGAATCAGTTCAAATCACTGAGCATATTTACCAAGCTGTACACATAATTAACATTTTAATTTCCCTGAATATCTTATCTTATTATCCACACTGCTTGGGAAAATATATTAAATAGACTCTGGCAACCAGCAAGCTTAAGCTCTATTAGACCATAAGAGAGGGACATCACATTTCTACTAGTGACCAAGTGGATTTTTGTTAACTTCTGAAATGAGGTTAGAGAAAGTTGTACATGTTCTTATGATTACACTCACTAATCAGAGCTTTGAAATAGTGGGGGTCGGAATTTGGACTGAGTGGGTGAGATTTGGAAGTGGGCAGTTTTGTTTAGAAATGTTAATTTGTTTTAGTGCAAATTAAACATTTTACAAGCCAACAAACTGGTAATTTTACCAGTGTCCTTCCCTCCTGTGCTCATCACATTCACACCCTCTACTCCTTCCTCTTTTTATTTTTCAATATTTGAACTGCCATCTAGATTCTGAGTTTTGATTTCCTTTGCTTGGTATTTCTTATTTGCTTTTTATATTACTTCTTTTTCTGAGGCTTATTTTCAAAAGAAAAAAGTGAATGTTCAGTAACAGGATCAATTGTCAAGTAAGAAGCGAATATTCAAGTTTTGAGGTGAAGTGACATGCTGTGAGCAGTCCCTGAATTACCATTAAAATTCCCATTAGGAAATAGTGGGGAAAAAAGCCAGTTCATAACAGTGAAAGCCAAGATTTATAGTCAATCTATTGCCAGAATATGGGGACAACTTGTGATAATTACTGAAATGAAAAAACAAACAGATTAGCTTGGATAGGGCTCATTGTAATTCACAAAATTGTTGAGGAGATATGTTAATCTAGCTATTCACTAGTAAAAATTTTGGAAAGATAAATAGAAATAACTGTTTTGAAAAATGTAATCACTTTAAGGAACACTTCTGCCAATTGAGATGACCTAAAATTGAGATGTTAAAAACGAGGAAATCTTTTTGTTTAAAAAAAAGGACATAAATTTGAGTTAAGGTTCAATTAAACACTTAAATCTAAAAAATAATGATTTTTTAAAATTTGATAATAAAGTTCAATGGAAAAGTTAAACCATTTTTAAAGTGCTGTGGAAAATGTAATAATTTAATTGAAAATAGATTAAATCAAGATATTAAATTAACTCAGACCTCAATGGAGAGAGCAGAGGATAAAGAGAGGTCTTTAATTCCTTGTCTTGCGTGGTGGAGTGTCAAAAGCTACACAGTGTCTTTTTTAAAATTTTTTCTATTTTGTGGTACGTGGGCCTCTCACTGTTGAGGCCTCACCTGTTGCGGAACACAGGCTCCAGACACGCAGTCTCAGCGGCCATGGCTTACGGGCCCAGCCACTCCGCGGCATGTGGGATCTTCCCGGACCGGGGCACGAACCCGTGTCCCCTGCATCACCAGGCGGACTCTCAATCACTGCGTCACAAGGGAGGCCCTACACAGTGTCTTTTGATTATTGCAAATTTTGGATCTATAGTTTGAATATTTAAGATAACCATTAGTGGAGTTAAAATATTTAGTCCACTTCACAGATTACTGGAGAATATAAAAAAAAAATTAAAAGTTATAAATCAAAGTAAGCATTTAAAAACAGCATAGAACTATATAATGGAAGACTAAATAGAATAGTTCTGGCAATAAAAATAAATAAGTTAAACTCCTCAATTAGAATGAGACACATACATTTGGTTAAAAACTAAAGTGTGACTCTTTCCTACTTGTCCAAGGACAGAGAATTTTAAAAAGAATCAATGGTTAGGGTAATATCTTAACACATACAAACCGAAAGAGAACAGAGGTGGCTAAATTAATTTCAGACAAATTATTTTCCAAGAAGAATTTATTTTTCTTTGATTTAAAGAAAAACTACAATTTCAGTGAAGCTATATTCACTAGTTTGTATTTTTTAGAGTCCACATATAAGTGATATGATACAGTATTTGTCTTCCTCTGTCTGACTTATTTCACTTAGCATAATACCCTCCAAGTCCATCCATGTTGCTGTAAATGGCAGAATTTCGTTCTTTTTTATGGCTGAGTAGTATTCCATCCATATATATATATATATATATATATATATATATATATATATATATACACACACACACATATATATATGTACTCCATATATATATAGTGTGTGTGTATGTATGTATGTGTAATATATATATATATATATATATATATATATATGATGGAGTACTCCACCTTCTTTATCCATTTGTCTGTTGATGGGCACTTGGGTTGCTTCCATGTCATGGCTATTATACATAGTACTACTATGAACATTGGGGTGTAAGTATCTTCTTAAATTAGTGTTTTCATTTTTTCCAGATAAATACCCAGGATTGGAATTGTTGGATCATATGGTAGTTCTATTTTTAGCTTTCTGAGGGACCTCCATACAGTTTTCCATAGTGGCTGCACTAATTTACATTACCACCATCAGTGTACAAGGATTCCCTTTTCTCTACATCCTTGCCAACATTTGTTATTTGTGTTCTTTTTGATGATGGCCATTCTGATAGGTGTGAGGTAATATCTCATTGTGGTTTTGATTTGCATTTCTCTGATGATTAGCAATGTTAGCATCCTTTCATGTGCCTGTTGGCCATCTTCATGTCATCTTTGGAAAATATGTCTCTTCAGAGCTTCTTCCCATTTTTTAATTGGGTTGTTTGTTTGTTTGTTGATGTTGAGTTGTATGAGCTGTTTATATATTTTGGATATTAACCCTTATTGGTCGTATCATTTGCAAATATTTTCTTCCATTCAGTGGGTTGTCTTTTTGTTTTGTCAATGGTTTCCTTTGCTGTGCAAAAGTTTTTAAGTTTAATTGGGTCCTGTTTGTTTATTTTTGCTTTTTTTTTTTTTGCTTTAGGGGACAGATGCAAAAAAAATATTGCTACGATCACTTATGTTTTCTTCTAGGTATTTTATGGTTTCAAGTTGGTGAAACTATAATAACAGAAAAATAAATGAGGTAATTACTATTAGATATACAAAAAAATTTGATAAAAATAAATGTTTTAGAAGAATTTAATATTCAATTTAACCAATAAAAGATTGAGTAAAATAAAATAAACACAACTAGGATAAATTAACCAGGTTAAGATAATATACATAAGGGAATTCCCTGGCGGTCCAGTGGTTAGGACTCCAAGCTTCCGCTGCAGGGGGCACAGGTTCCATCCCCAGTCCAGGAACTAAGATCCTGCAAGCTGTGTGGTGTGGCCAAAAAATAAAAAAATAAACTAGTATCTCTTAAAAAAAAACATAATGAACATAAAATTGAACTTTGTACCTTTCAAAGCCTGTACTCTTTTTTAAAGAATAAAGAAATAGTGATTTACTAATTTCTTAAACTTCATTGAAATTTGTACAGGGTACATTATTTGGTAACAAATATTTATCAAATGAATGTTAAGTATGACAAACAGATTAGAAATAATGACTTTTTTTAGAGAAAAAAACAATTCTTCAAAATTAAAAAGCTATGCCCTAAGTAAGGAAAATGGGAACTAGAAGTATTTTAATTTAAGCTCTGTAGCCAAAATAAAATGTAAGGGAAAAATCTTAGTTTTATGTCCTTTCAATGTTAAATAGGAATTAGTAATATAAATTAATTAAGGATTTAAATCACAAATTTAGAAAGAGTAAAACAAAATAAGCCTAAAGAAATTAGTAAAAATAGTGAAACTCAAGGCAGAAATCAATAAATTATTAAAAAGAAATACAAAACGTTCAAGAACTTGTTCTTTAGAAAATAACAGTACATTCAGGAACTTGTTCTATTAAAAATCAATAAGAATAAAAGATAAAGCCAGTGTTGAAAATTAGAGGGAGCATACAGATATTATAAATGAGATATTAAATTTTTTTCAGTAATATCATTTTAAACTCCAAGCTATAATATTTGAAAACATAAATGAGACAGTTCTGAAAACATACCAATTATCAAAGTTTACTCTAGCAGAAATCAAAGATTAGATGACCAATAATCTTAACAGAATAGTATAAAATAAAAGTCAGATTATTCCCTCCACAATAGTTTCTGAATCAGGTGATTTAACCCAAGTTCTGAAGACATCCTTGTACATACCATTGCAGAACATGGAACATTTAGAATACTGAACATCCTATTTTAGGAAACCAGCATTAATTTTGATTACTGAAAATGATAAATTCAGTACAAAAAGACTATGGACCTGACTTACAAATAAAAATTGAATAGATAGGGTGGCAGACATGTTATTAATTTTATCCTTGAACCATCTTCATTCCATCTCTTTCCTTGCTAATAGAATCCTTATTTTCTGTGTGCTGAGATCTTCCCAGCCCAAGGTGATCAATCATGATGGGTTTAACTCTAAACTAAGGATGACAATTATGTTCCTCTTTGCCAGCAATTCATTTTCCCAGCCCTCCTTAGAGCATGAGTATGGCTGACTGACTCAGTTCTAGCGAATGGAACTTAAGAGGAGCTTTGCTAGAGAGCATCTGGGAAAAGCTAAATTGATGTCCTAATATTAGGATCAGATGGAAGAGGAAGACTTGTTAGTATGGTCTGGATTGCAGCAGACATTTTGCACACATGAGGTGTCAAGTGTGAAAAACAAAAACCTTTGACTGTTAGAGTTGGTGGAGGAGAGACAGATAAAAAGAGCTTAGGTCATTGACGACATAATTGACCTACTGAAGCAGGTTGAAGTCTCCTCTATGTTTTTCCTGTTAACTGAGATAATATACACACACACAGGCACACACACATACTACATGCCACTGTCACTGTTACAGGTTTTTTTCTTTTTGTTTTGTTTTTACGGCTGGAAGTGCTCATCTGAAATAAAGGCCAAAATCCCAAATAAAATACTGGCAAAGAGAAATAAAACAACAATTCCTGCAAAGAATTATTCACCACACTTTAATAAAATGATTCAAAACTAAAAAGTTAATTTAAGAAGCAAAAATGGTCTAATATTAGGAACCCTATTAAGGTTATAGCATATCACTAAATCTGATGATACTACAAAAATTAACACCCATTATTAATTTTTTTAAATGCAAGTAAATTTGGAATAAATGTATTAATTATCAAGAATAAAATTTTAGTGACTTTTCCATTAGATGTAGTTGGGGCAAGTTGAGGGTGCTCGTTATTATAATTTAAATACTGCTCTGGAATTTCTAGTCAATGAAATATGTGTTGAAATAGAAATACAATTATAAATTTTGAAAAGGAAGTTAATATTGTTAATTGCAAAGAATATGATTATATGCTTAGAATTGATAAGAATGCTCATTGAAGTGGCCCTAGGAGAAATAGATATTGTCTGATCTAAGGGAATTAACAGAGTACACACAGACCCCGTAGAACATAGTGACAATAGCACTGACACATCTAAAATTGAGGAAGTTTATTAAGAGACAAAAACTGTGATGGGCATCCATTTCTATCCAGGGGAGACAGACACTGGCTCTGAAACAAAATAATTTCAGTCACTATGAAGGTCTGTTGAGCTATGTTGTAAGGTTATTTTATCATCTTTCATCAAGACTTAGATGAAATATCCTTAAGAACATTTATCATCTTTCATTCTGACTTCATTTCCACCTAGCAACATTCTGGTGAATTATTTCGCTTCTCATATATCTTGGTCCTGGGAAGGTATGAACATGTGTGTCCTATGAATAAAGTCTTTGAGTATTTTCATTACTAATAAAAGTCTAATTCCATAAATACATTAAAAAATTGGAACTCTAGTTTACCACAATAGAACAAGAAAGATAAATTGTTCAATAAATGACATCATGAAAATTTGGTTATATGGAGAAAAGTCAAGTGACATATGTATATATATTTACATATATATATTTATATATTGTCAAAATGAATTTACATGGATTAAACAGAAATATTTAAAAGAAATAAAAAGAATTTTTTAAAAATATAGAAAGAACATAGTATACGTGAATATTTAACTTATATCCTAAGTTTAGGAAGGATTTCCCCATTGGGAAATCATGTCAAGTGTAATGAGATCTTGCCTAGATTAGTAGATAATATTCACCAAAAATGTATTTGAAATTTAAATGCCCCAAAGTAGACCAGTAGGCCCACTTATTTGGGGAGGAATGTCTCCTCTTATAAAACTAAAAAAAAATGATAAAATCCCAATAAGGTTTCTGTACTCCCTGCCCCTCTTGGATCAGGGAAACCTAGAGGACTCTTAAGATCTTTTACAAGCCATGGGATTCTTTGGCTGCTGCCCTTAAGTCCCCTAGTCAATCTTGTTTTCCTTTAGGATTGATGAAGTCAAGACAAACATCTCCTCTTCCTGTCCATGATTGTCCTCTCATTTCTTCACAGTCAGAGACCAGATAAACCTGTTTTTAAACCTTTGTTCCAGGACCTGCTAGGTGCCCGGAGCAGGGAGGGAGGGAAAGGTGGATTTTCTGTGTCTTAGGCTGAGGTGTATTCTGTGAGTTTCTCCCTGACTCTTCCCCCAGCACTTTTCTGTACCCTGCAGTTGAAGCCTCCTGTCCTATTGTGCCCTTGCTGTCACCATCGCATGTGTCCTCCTGGTGTCGCCCCACAATGAAAATGAAGAAAAGAAAGACATGAGGAGAAGGGTAAGGTAGTTGAGTCTCCTGGATATAATCAGTGGTCCTGCTTGAGTAAGCTAGCTGCTGGAAGACCCCAAATATCCAGAGGCTTTGTGGGAGACCATTACCCCCTCATCTAAGCTTTGCCTGAGAGACAGGTCTGGATGAAATCCTATCCTTATATAATGTCACAAAACCAAGTCTTCCCTGTCCTACTTTGGCACTCTAGGTAACTTGTCAGGTACCTAGAATTTTATCCCGATCTGTGGAATGGTTCAGAATCAGCCCTCATCACCTAATGTATAAAATGCAGGTTCAGGTATAGGAAAGGTATTTTAAGGTTATCAGCATATAATGCATAAACGTGCAGGGTGTCTGAAAATTGTCCATATCTTTGTTTATCAACTTCAGACTGAAAACTATCAAACATGATTGAAAGTATTATGTTATTTCAATCATGTTTGCTGCTTTTTAGTTTTTAGAATCAATCTACAGGCAAAACACAAAATAAATATACTTATAGAGGATAATTTAAATATTATAAAACTTGATATAATAACAGTAATAATGTAGCAAATTTTATAAAATGGAGGATGAGAGGAGAAATAATGAAGACAAATCAGTTTTTTAGATTGTGATAAATTATATATATATATATATATATATATATATATAATAAAATAAGAAACCTAGAAGAATTGAAAATAATGAGTTTACAAAATTGTCAGGAAGTTTAGGTGTTTTAAACCTCTCATTTAATAAATACTGTCTAAAATTAATAAACAAAGATATGAGGTCATTAAGATTTTAATAGTAGTCTCCAAAAAGCTGTAAAAACTGTAACAGTGATTATCTGTAGTGAATGGGACTGGAAGGATGAAGGATAGAGAAAAAAAAATTATCTTTCATTTTTTTCCTTCTATACTGTTTGGATTTTTTTAACCATATGTAAGTGTGTGTGTATATATATATTTTTTTCTTTTTTTTTTTAAGAAAAAGATGGATGTTGTGCCTCTTCGATTTTTCATCTGTGGCTCTTACTTATTGCTCTTTTTATCCATTTCTTTGCTTTTCATTCTTTGACATGTTCTTACTTTTATCCTACAGATTACTCCCTTCAGTTTATTTGTTTTATTCTATCATTAAATCAACTGTTTTCTAACCCTGGATCACAACACATCAATAAATCATGAGTCCTTTTTACAAAATAAATAGAATTATCATAGAATAATGACTGAGGAATTATTATTTAGTGAAGCTTTATGCATATAACATATACATACATATACACTATGTGTCATAATGTTAAATGTATTTATTGGTCAAGAAAGCTTTAACACTACTGATTTAGTCTGTAATTAATTAGTTGTGTTAAAGAATTTCTAAATCTTACCTTTTTTGCCCTTGAATTGCTTCCTAGTCAGAAGAAGACTCTTCTTGATTTGTAGATATAATATCCTCTTGGATCTCTCTGAGGACACTATATTTATGAAGAACTATTTTCCCCCCTGATTTGACTCAGTTTTATCCCAGGTTGTTAATTTATTTCTTTATTTTGATTCCTTATTTTCATGCTTTTAATATTCCTCCAATATCTGATGAACCTTGTTTGACTGTTTAGATTTATGAATAAAGGACTTGTGCATTTAGTAGAGCTAGCTTGCTTGGCATTATGCAGTTTTATAGGTCTGTGTTCCCAACAGCCCTTGAATGTGAGATTCTAAGTTCAAACTCTAAAAGCACAGTGTGGGGAATTCCCTGTAAGTCCAGGATTAGGACTCTGTGCTTTCACTGCCAGGGCCCCGGGTTTGATCCCTGGCTGGGGAACTAAGATCCTGCATGTGGCATGGCCAAAAATAAATAAATAAATGCACAGTTTGCTGACAGTAGGCACTGCACAGCAGAGTGGTTGGACAGCATATACTGTCCCGTGACGTTCTCCATTGCCAAGAGAAGGCTTTACTTTGGGAGTAGGAATCTTAGTGAATCTTATTTCTGAGAACAGTGTATTCTTTCTTGCCATATCTTATAGAGATTTGACATGACCTTAAGCCATGTTCTTCTCTCTCTCAGACTTCAACACCCACATGTGAAACTGTCCTCTGGGAGATGACCCATTTTCTTCGGAGAAAAGTTCTCTGGGCATGATCCTGAGGGAAAAGTCACTAGCCTCTATATGCAAAGAAGGAGAAGGGGCTATCTGGTCCAGCTACTCTAAATACACGTGGTGCTTTAATTAATCTACTCATATGATGTATCGTAGCTCCTTTCTGTCATTGTACTCACTGGCTTTGAACTTGACAGAGCTCCCTTGGGGAGAATCCAGCTAAGCAGTAGTGTTTGATGCTGTGGTTTTCTCTATTCTGTATTATTCTATAATCAGATTACATCTGATTTTTATGTTTCAGGAATTTCTCAAATCTGTGGAGTAGGTTGACACCCTTTCTTCCATTTTCAGAGGCGACCTATTGAATGCAAAAGCAGATATAAGAATCCAGCTGTCTTCTATTAAGTCAGAACACTCAAGATATTTACAAAATATAAAACATGATATTATTCTCACTATTTTTTGGCCAATATATTTATTTTTTATTAAAATGTGTTCTAACATATAATGGGTTTATTATTATTTTATTCAAATAGTGACTAAATAGTTTTTTTAATTCTTAGTTTAAATTTCTAATACAGTGAATACTGATAGATACACACATTAGCTGAAACTCTTTGGGTTCTTTAATAATCTTTAAAATGTAAAGAAGTATTCAATATTTCCACAGTTTCTTTTAACTTGTAATATTGTACAACATTAAGTGACTTGCCCAAAGCAACATGCTACTAAAGGGCTGAGGCAGGACTTGAACTAATATCTGATTGCTCCAAAGTCCTTCTTCCTAAATATTTCTACATTCAGTCTTTGAAAGCTAATGGGTTTTTTCAGATCTCTGTCAATGTCTCATCCTGAATAATTTCTTGCTTGATTGTCACTTTTATCCGTCTAGCATCCAGCAGGTTCTGAGTAGTGATGGGGTGTGTTTATGAGTAAAACTTTTGAGGAATCTTGTATACATTTCTGAAATATCCTTGACATCTCAGCAGCTATCAACCATTCTTTCTTCAGACAGAGCTGACTTTCAGTCATCACACCTGTGCCTATTCAGGCTTTCAGACACTCTATAAACTATTCTTTTCATTTCTTTGTCTCTTCCAGATTTGAATGCTCTTAATTCTTAGTGAGTATATTGTTATCACAATTGTTGTTAATGATTGCTAGTGTAGGTTACAAGTAAAACAGGTATTGTTAAGTGGCTTCTCTAATTTGCTACTAATCACTATTAAAATATATCTCATGCAATATTAACAATCAGTATTGAAATTTCAGTGTTCCTATATAGCACTCATTTGACAGTTTGGTCTCCAGTGGTTTGTAATAGCTCTCTCTTGCTCATAGTTTCAGTTTTCATATGAGAATACGCCAAATTATGGTACCCACCAATATGGCTTCCTTCCCAAGTCATGAATTATGCAGCTCTGCAGCTACCGCTGGCTCTTCTGGGAAATTGTAGCCTGTGGCCTATCCCTCCCAGTTGGACCACTTGCTCTCTTCCTGCCAAACCCCTCTCTCTGCCTGGACTCTGGCTCAGTTTTCCCTTTATGGCCCCCAGAGCTCTGCCAGCTTTCTTAGAGCATTTGTTAAAATTAGAAAATTGTGCCCCTTCCTCAGGGCACATGTGATCCTGAAACAGAGACCCATGAACCCCTTGTGCCCTCTTCCAGGCCATGATAGAGACCACACTCCTTGACTCTGAACAACCTCTGAGAGGTCATATTGGGAAATTGGTGGAAAAGTTTAGTGACACTGATTTTTGAACACCACTGTTTCAAATGCCTTCTGGGTAGTCTCCCACTTGCTAGGTAAGAATGCAAACCATACTCTTTAATTTTCAAAAGAAAATGTCAGCTTCGCCACTTGCATATCTGGTCTCTATAGAAAAATGTGTGTTACTTCAGTACAGAATAACTGTGTATTTCAAGCGTTCACTGCCTGTGACTTCAGTCTCAAATTGTCTGCTCTCTAGATTTTTACAAAAAAAAGCCTAGATATCATTTTGCTCTATATAATTGTCAGTCCAGAGAGATGCTACAGAGCTCAAATAAAATGAGTATCCTCAGGGATTGATCATCATTTGTGTCCTCTCTCTGGAATCTGTCCTATTTTCACATTGATGCATTTGCTTGCTTCTCAGTGTCAACCCTTGCTTGCCCAGACCCTTCCCAGTTGGTTATTTCTTGACCCTGACAGTTTCTTCTATCCTTCTGGCCCTCTGATAATTGATTTCTCCACCTGGCAAATTTCTGTGGCGATTTCTACTGGCAGCCTTATCCTCACTTGGGAGGTCTGGTTTCTTTCCCTCATAGATACCTCCTTGTAGGCAGCCTGCTACCAGGACGTGAATGTAGAGGTGCCAAATCTCCATTCGTCTGAATTCTCACGCCTGGGTAAAGTCAGACTCACAAGTCATCATGTAGTTGGACATGATGCAAATGATTTTACTCTGTGCTTTAACATAATGCCTTTGACTTCACTGAGAGTTAGAGTAAGATATGTTCATATGAAGAAGGTTCATATAGCTTTTATTAATAGCATACGAGAAGACCTTGCACATAGTAATTATTATTAATTTTAGGTTATGTTTCTATAAACATCCACATGATATCTTAAAATATTGTGCTGGGTAAGCTGTGTCTTCCCTAATGAAATGGTACTTGTAGATTATTACATAATTACATAGTCTGTCATACACCATGTTTTGCACCATCCACTAGGAAGCCTAGACCTATATGTTGGGATCATTTTTCTGTAAGTATATTTAGCCTAGGTTTATTGATACCTTTTTACTTTATGTTTATGAGATTCCTTAACTCAAGCTGATGACTTACTCTTATGCTTTTATGCTTTGCTTCATTCCAAAAGTCACGTAAGCCCAGAAATATAAAAATAATGATAACAGAACAAGAGCTATGCAATAAAAAGAGGATATAGTTACAGAGACCCTGCAGGGTTCCGAGAAATTAAATTAGAGATAATAAAATAAGCTAATTTTATCTGGGCCAGTAAAACTCCAAATCATCTTTTCTGCAACACATGAAGTATTTCCACTAGCTTGACTTCTCCCTCAGTGGCACTACAGTCCTCTCATCTGGACTCCTGATAAGTGCACTCAGATGACGGCTTTTCCTTGAAGTCTTTTCTTTCTGGCCTATCCTGCTTGGTCATTAGAGGGAGTGCCACAGAAGGAAGAAAGTGGCGCTAAGCAGTCCTATGCAAGTCACAGACCTGATGCAGATTGCCACGGCACTAAAGTGTATAAAGATGTATATACAGTCACCTACATCAGTATGAGAATATTTGCATACCTTAATTAAATCTCTTTCTAAAAAAAACTCAAAAAAGGATGTATATGACTGATGATTAATAGAGGGGTTTGGATCTTGTCAGTACTGTCTTATTGCGTAAGGAGTTTATACACTGCGATTGTTTTTTTCACTGCCATATTTTATTCATCTTTATGGATCCCTTATGATTGCTTTTCAGTTGTATAAGAAACTACTTCTTTTTCTCTTTTCCTCTTTGGCCATCTTCTTATAGGGCCCAGGAACTTTCTCTGAGGCCACGGCTCTTAGGTCATTAGTTCCCGTTATCTTTATGTCACAGCTTAGATGATTTTTTAAAAAGTTGATTGTTATTTTCTATAAAGTGAAATGGGGGAAATTTATTTTTAAAATATAAAACTAGGGCACATAAGAGTTAAGTGTTTATCAAAGCTTCCTAGCAAGGAGATCAGAGTGAGAAGTCACAGCTGTGAGTGATGAGTCTACTGCTTACCTCTGGGGACTTGTGGTACAGGTTTCTAGCCTGTTTCTTGACATTTCTGTGGACTTGTTTGTAACCTTGATAGTCACAGTGTGGGAGGGAGAAGGAGGAAGAGGCGAGCTAAGTAAATGACAGTCTAATGTATACTCTCTCTCTCTTTCTAGAGGACATCTTATGATCTTTAATATATTCCTACAAAAGGAAATAAAATTTTTAGAAATTCAGAGAATCACCATGTGCAACATTATCTTTTTTTTTTTTTTTTTTTTTGCGGTACACGGGCCTCTCACTGTTGTGGCCTCTCCCAGTGCGGAGCACAGGTTGCAGACACGCAGGCTCATCGGCCATGGCTCACGGGCCCAGCCACTCCATGGCATGTGGGATCTTCCCGGACGGGGGCACGAACCCGTGTCCCCTGCATCGGCAGGCGGACTCTCAACCACTACGCCACCAGGGAAAACTGCAACATTATCTTTTAAATCTCATATATATGTATGTATATGGAGAGATGTATGTTTTTCTTTTTCTCTATCTCCACATCCTTCCTGACAAAACTCAAATTGTATTTTAAGTGTCCTGTGCTTGGTTGTGGCTGCTACCATTTTCAGAAAATTTTTCATTAAATTTTTTTTTCAAAATTGGTTGCTTTGAAAGGCTCCCTAGGGTTATGTAGGGTGTAGGTCTGCACAATTATTATCTGCTGTCAGCAAAACTGAATAGCTGGGAGGGAATAATTATACACTCCCTGGCGCCATACGCCACTTCTGAACATATTGCAACATACACTGGATTTCTTTTAAAGTGGTTGTAACTAAACAAATCACAACCTTTTGGGGATAGGGTAATAGATAGTATGTTAAGACTATGTATAGTCTGTAAGAAGTCAGTATATTAAATTCTGTCAGAAAAGGTCATCGACTATGGGTTAATATCTGTAGTCAGTACCTTGAATAGTGCCAATATGTGTTGGCCCTTATCTTTCTCAGGGTTCAAGGCAGGAAATGAGATCTGAAACTTTAGCTGAAGGGGTATGATCCAGATTGCTAACTTCTTAGTGGAGAGAAGTTTCTGGGTTTTTTTGTTTGTTTGTTTTTTAATGATTCTGGGTATTTTAGTGTTGAGGTATATATAGGATTTTATAGTCTCTGGACTTTTGAATTCAGGGAGAGAAAGGATATGCCCTTTTCCTCTCAACCTACCCCCAACCAATTACCTTTGGAGAGGTATCAGCTGTGTTTTGCTAATGAGCATTGCCAGAGGACGTTCTGGAAGCTCACTGAACACAGAGACATAAGCGGCATAGTGGAATCAGACAACCTGTCAGTCTGTTTATATGTGTGCTGGTGTTTTCTTTGCAAGGCATGCAAACCAATTAGAGTGAGGTTTTCTTAGAACATTTCTGAGGAGGTGGTTACTTCTTTTAATGTTTGGCGTGGGCATCTGTTGTATTGGGGAGAGTGAGATCAAGAATTTTCTGATCAAGTTTGGGAGGAAAATTAGGATGAAGGTAAAAACCAAGTTTTGTTTAACAAGGATTTAGTAGAGAAAATGATCTGAGTCCCATATATCTGTACAGTTGGAAAGTTCAAAAGAATGAGGACAAACGTGTTTCCTTGACCATGCTTTTCATTAAGTGCCTATTGTTTTGATAATTAGTTCATTACAGAGGAGAGATGGGAATAGTGACCTCTGTCCAGTCTGGCTCATGAAAAACAAATGGACTGATTTCCTTTGGGCAATATGATCAATTACCAGTAATGAAGCTGAAATAAATGATCCTGATATGCCTTTGCGCATTTTATTTTGCAAGGAAATCAGCATCTTATGCAGCTTGAGAGACAGCTAGGACTTAATATTAACAACATAATGTTCAGCCTTCCTACTCTCGCCTCACCAAATCAAGACTTACTGTCAGATAAATTCAACTGGTGCCTTAAGGAGGAATCCGGTGAATATAGGGCAGAGACAGCATAGTTACATTTCGAAGGTTTCCTACTATGTGAATAAGAAGTCAGTTATAGAATAGGTAACCGTCAGCAGTTTTATTTTAATTCTTTGCTGTATGGAACCTCGGGGAGGAAATGTGCTTGTATGTAGTGAAGAGTCCTTTTTTTCTAAATTGTACAATGACTGAAAATTGTGGCTATCATTACCTGTATTTGCATTTATAATAAAGTGATGGCAACGCTACTTAGAAGTTGATACTGAGGATCTATAAACATTTATTGCAAAAGCTGGTACTTAGCATCCTCATTCCAGAATTACTGCCACCACATCCCATTGACAAACTGTCAAGGGTCTCTAACAATGGATGGTACCTGGGTATTGTCATCTCATTCTTTGTTTCCTTCTGGCTGGACATGTTGGAGCTAATAACTGTAACCCTCTAATTAAGAAATGTGGGACAAATGAGATAAATTGCAATCTCACTCTAGTTTTGTGTGTCCTGTCCGTTTCCTGCTTGGACCAAAATCTACTTATAAAAAATTACGTGCTTGCTTTGTTATAGCAGTGTTGTAAATATGAAAGGTCTGTAAAGACTTAAACTAATTATTTGCTTCTAATTTAGGGGTCTTTGAACTCCTAGTCCACGTTACTGTAGGATGAGGGAGTAATACATGTATTGAGTTAATACCCTTATTTATAAGAATAGCTTATTAAAATTGTGAATTTCAATATAGCAGTTCATAGTGTTTTAAAAGGGAAAGAACTGAATAACTGTCATCAGTAGACCCAGTCTGAGTCTTCATGGTTCTGTCATTTACTGGCTATGTGATCATGAGAGAGTTGTCTAACTTTTGAATATAGTCTCCAGATGTGTTCCATAAGATTTTTGTGTTAAACAAACTTTAATATCACTTCTAGCTCTAATATTCTATGCTTTAGTGATCATTAACTGTAGTCATTCATTATTATGCTCAGTAGACAATATTTATAGTCACCTGGGTACCAGGACTTTCCTAGTACCATCTACTAATACTGAAGAAGAAGGTTATAAATGAGTAGAAACAGACTCTGCCTTTCAGAAGCTTATAGCCTAGAGGAGAAGACAGAGAGGCAGTGTGTGGCAGATACTGGCTAAGACCCATCTGCTTGTCTACTTCTGAGATAGGTAGTTAAGGAGGCATCTCGGCCTGTGGACCTCACGCATCTTTTGGGAAGACAGATGAAAAGACTTAGGGTCTGACCCTCTGGCTCTAGGATTCGTCTTGATAGAAGTTTTCAGAAAAGGCAAAGAGCTCATCCTGGGCTAAAATAGATGCCTGCCCTTTATCTTAAAAAGCAGATCGATTTTTAGAATTGACAGATATTTCGGTGTGACTCTAGATGATGCCCTTCTAAATGTCCTCCAACCTAGCTCTGAAGAGATAAGTTCAGTTTTATCAAGAGAGTGAGAGAGAGAACTGAAAAAAAGACAGCATCAGCAATGGAAGAGCTGCTACACTAGTAGAAACAGGTTTCCTTTTCTGTGAGGGCTGCATTAATGAATACGGAAATGGCATGATTGGATTAATAGCTTTGGAGACAATACCCCACAAATGAGATCAAGGCCAGTGAAGTGGCAAGTGGTGATAGCTTCTGTGGGAGCCCTCGGGTACTATACCAGCAGAGATACAAGGAAAATTTTTAATTTCATGATCTTAAAAATGTTTTATGCGTGCCATAGCCCATTTAAGAGGGCCAAGACATCCTTTGCTCCTCTCTTTCCAAGGATTCAACTTGCCAGGCATAAAGTTTGCCACTATCCCCTATATTATCAGAAATAACATGCCATTAAATGTAGGACATACCATTATTTTAGGTATCATCAAAAAAGAAAAATATACCAAGTAAACTAAGGTTTTGTTATCACTTTATTTCCTGTGTACTGAAAGAGCTCTTTAGAAGGCCTCTGAGTGCCAGGTAAGTTTTCTGATTCTGCTTTACTCAACTTAAAACAAAGAAGAGTCTCTAATGGTTACACAACCTCAGCTGGCAGACATCAGAGCCCAGCAATGGTGCAAAGAAATCTACCTGGCCCTGCAGTGTGTTTGTTTGGCATACAACTCCCAAGTTTATAGTGCAGGGGTTCAGAAAGGGAAGGAGAGAAAAGAAGGAACAGCTCTAATCTCATAGGGGAAGGATTAGGGAAGTAGTAAATTTTCAATTGCCCGAAAAGGCTACCGTGATTTCAGAGATATTAAAATGTTGGGAAAACTGCATTTTTGGATAGAGAAAATAGGATGTGTGTGTGTGGTGCAATAATTTGGAGCTTTGTAATGTCACCAGGTATTGAGTGTTGAAAGGCAACTAGGCCACAGAAAAAAATGAAAATTGATAGAACTGCTCATTCTTCTCTGTGAATGAGAGAGGGGAGAGAAAAAGAGACCAGTGATAAAGACTGACTATCTTCTCCTTTGAGGACAAGCTTCCTGGGCTGATTTTCAAACATTTGTAGAGCCTAACAGTGGTCAAGGATCTGACTTTGAGAATCATTTGGTGGTTTAAAAGACCACTGTGGTGCCTAAGAGCCATCTGGGGCTATTGAGAAAAGAGACACAGGATCTGAGTGGTGTGGTAGATGAAGGACGTAAGTTAAAAGAATTATTATTTGTGCTTTTGTTGGAATTCATGTACTTCATAGATTTATCTCAGGTTTTCTTGGGCTGTAGAATCATGGATGATATGAGAGAAAAAGATGATAATGTATATTCCTTTCATTCCCCCCATCCGCCTTTGAGTAAGGCTTCTGTGTGCATTTAAACTAGGTTGGAATTTTAAAAAAATAGGTATTAACACACATTTTCTTTGCATAGAAATATACTTCTTCCTAGAAATTTTTAGATTTCACATTGTGGAGGCAAGCTAAGTGCCTAGAAATACTTTTCATTACTCACTGCAGCCAGGCACTGCTGGGCTGACCAATTGCAAACATCATTCCAACATGCAGGGCTTCTTAGCTTTGAAGCCTACCAAGACACATGCAGTCTTTTCTGAAAAAATAACAGAAGATGCATTCATGTGTTAAATTATTTGCTTGGTAATACATTCAGAGAGAAGAAGAAAACATACAATGACATTGTTAATTGGGTGACACAAACATTTGTGATAATGAGCACATTGTGCAGAGTATCTAAGGTGGATGGTTGTGTGGTGTGGATGGAAGAATGTCAGCTGGCTTTTAGCCCATTGGCGAAAGGTTTGGACCATTTGTGTTTTTTATTTTTATAAAAATTTTATGGTGGATTTAAGAGAATTTGTTTTCCTTCAGGAAGGAAATGGTGCATGCAATATTCCATATGTAATTCTTTGAGTAAGAGATAATTGCACTGCAAATTAACCAACTATTTGCATTTAATTAGCAACGGTTTCTACTACTGTAATGTTTCTTTTAAGTGAATGTTTGGGAATGTGTTTGCCTTATTTAGTAACTTTTTGAAGATGTTGCCACACCTCAGTGCTTCTCAAAGGTTATCTAAATGTCCTACTCAGTGAAAACATTTTTCAGTTACTCAGCGTCTTAGGCTTCAGTTTCCTCATCTACCTGAGGGCTTGCGCTAGGTGTTGTGTAATATTCTTACCAGCACAGACATGCAATTGCAGTTATGTATATGGTATTATAGAACGTATTTTAGAATTGCAATCAGTTACGATTAAGTTTGTGTTCCTTTTAGGAAGGATGTGTGGGAATAGATTCTAAATCAAGACCTCTCAAAGCCAGGTTCTTGGACTACCTGCCTCAGACTCACCTAGGATGCTGGCTGAAAATGCAGATTTCCATGGTGCTGTGGACCAAATTGTGTTCCTGCCCCCCCTCCCCCATTCATATATTGAAGCCCTAATCCTCAACGTGACTGTATTTGGCAATAGGGCTTTTAGAAGATAATTAATGTTAAGTGAGGCCATAGGGTGGGCTCCTAATCTGATAGAATGGGTGGCCATATATGAAGAGAAAGAGAGAGATCTCTTGTTCCACGTGCACCAAGGAAAGGCCATGTGAGGACACAGCTAGGAGGGGGCCATCTGGAAGCCAGAAAGTGAGCTCTCACCAGGAAACAAATCAGTGGGCAACTTGATTTTGCACTTTCCACCTCCAGAACTGTAAGGAAGTAAATTTCTGTTGTTTAAGCCATCCAGTCTATGGTATTTCATTATAGCAGCCCGAGCTGACTACGACACTTGGTTCTACCCCAGTTTTACTGGATTCAAAACACCAGAAATGAGGTGGCTCGGGAATCTGTATTATAAAGAAGCCCCTACCCTGCACACCTGTAGGCAGCAAGTACATGGTGAGGATATAGGAGAGGATAAATGGTGTCACAGCAGCAGGATGGCAGGGGTTGGGGAGTGAGATATGGTGGGAGTATTTGGTCTCAAGCTTTAAGTGTCTGAGTGTCTAAGACCCCAGGCATGGCCAGGGATCTGAAGGTTGCCTATGGTCTCTCAATAGACAGCCAATCAAATATTTAGATGGTGTATGGAAAACCCTGATGGCTTCTGGGGGAAGCCAGCCACACCCTGAGCTAACCTTGCTTGCTAGGGAATAAGACCCCAGGTGCTGCAGCCACAGACTCTGACAGATCTTTGGACATCGCCTTAGCCTTCTCTTGTGCAGGGTTGTATATTCTGTGAGAGCCGTCTGGGGTAAACTTGTTAAGGAGTAAGAGATTGGATTTGATACTGCAGCTGCCTCTGAAGGTGCTTTTATGTTCCCTCCATCCAGGTTCTTGGCATTTTTATACTGTCCCTGACTCAGTCTTCTCAGACAGTGTTTTGTTCCAGACCTTGTTTCCTTCTCTATCTGTAACATCCTCCTCTTCCACAGAACTCTGGGCTTGTGTCTGTGTGCACACACTCACGCTCTCAGCACCATCACAATAGACTTGTCCGGCCACAGCCCTGAACCAGGAATTTGATAAGCTAATCCTTGCAAATACATGAATGGATTTGCAGGTGGTGACTTTTCAGGTAACTTATTTACATTTTAATAGAGAGCCTCCAGGAGGCAAGGCCTCAAAACACCAAGGAGTTATTCTACTGACAAAAATTTCAGGCCCTTTCTCTCTGATTATTTTGTAGGCAGCTGTTTCATTGACTTAAGTCCAGAAACAACCTAACTCAAGTTATAAATGAAACAGAACCAAACAAGTTCTATTCAAGGTCATAAAAAGTACTGAAAGAGACCCACTATCCCCTGACCCAATCCACACGCACCTAGATACTGTCCCTTCCTTTACATGTTTATTCAAGGATCATGCTTTACCAAAATTCAGTGTCTCTCTCTCTCTCTCTTTCCCTCTCTCTGTCCCCCTGGCCCCCTTTCTTTGCCTATTTCTACTTAAACTTGTTCAGATCTCTTCCTGCTTAAGACCCAACACCTTTCTCTCCTCTCTGTGCTTTTGAGCAAAATGTTTAGAAAAATGAGTCTATAGGATCCTGTCCCTGTTTTCTCTATTACTTATTCTTTACTCTGGCTTCTGTTACAACTCTCACCCTTTACACAGCTCCAGCTAAGGTCATCGAGCACATCCGTTTCTTTAAACTTAATCAACACGTCCCAATCTTTAGACCTTGAGAGCCATAGCCCACTGCTAAATCTTCCCATGTTGTCTAGAACACCACCACCCACACAAACACCCACAGCAATTGTGTGTCCACCACATGCAAAAGATAAAAATTCCAAATTATCACTGTAACAACTCTAAGAATATGTTCTTGATTCCCCAATCCCTTATTCCCCTGCCCCCAAATATGAGGATCAGAAACTACGGGTAGGAGTGGTAGGGAAATGAAGCTAAGACAGAAGGAAGACTCTTAGCACACACACACACACCCCGCCCATTGCCTTTGCAGATTTCCAGGTCTAAAGTAAGCTCCAACTAGGAGGCAGCAGTTTTCTTAAGGCAGGGTTTCTCAACTTCAGCACTATTGAGATTTTAAGACAGAGAATTCTTTGTTATGGGGCCTGTCCTGTGCATTGATCCCACAGCATCAGCCCTGGCATCTACTCAGTAGCTGCCAGTAGCATCCACTCTCCCCAATTGTGACAGCGAAAAATGTCTTCTGACACTGCCAAATATTCCCTGAGGGCAGAGTCCCCCTCCTCTTCCATACCTCTTTTCTAGTTGAGAACCACTATTGATGGAAATGAAGTTTGGAGTTTTAATTACTGCAGTGGACAAGATATTCAAATTACTGAAATGAACTTTTCTGGTGGTGAAAGAAGATAGGAAAAGTTATGGGATCTGCCCAAACTTCACACAGTGATAGGGAAACAAAGTTTAAAAAGATCCATACAAAAAAATAGGTTTTTTTAAGGATTGCCCCCTCCTCTTGTCATCTTTTGTATACAATTATGACACTTATTTCCTTATCTAAAGGGTAAATATATATTCTAGTTTGCCCCAGATAATTTTGTCCCAGCTTAATTATTAATAGAACTGCCTTTCATTCTCAAAAGTGTCCGACTTTGGATGAAAATAACATGGTCACCTACTATTTTCTCAACTACACTAAAAGGGTCAGGAGGGAAATGAATTCTTTCTTATGTGCTAATGTATCCCTATGGTACTGTCGTTGTGGCTAATTTTATGTGTCAACTTGACTGGGTCAAGGGATGCCCAGATTAAACATTATTTGAGGGCGTGTCTGTGAGGATGTTTCTAGATGATATTAGCATGTGAATCTGTGGACTCAAAGTACCTTGATCTCCCCAAAGTGGATGGGCATCATCCAATCCACTGAGGACCTGAGTAGAACAAAAAAGCAGGAGGAATTTGCTTCTTTTGCTTCCTGCTTGCCTGCTGAGCTGGGACACTGATCTTCTCCCATCTGCCTTTGGACTGGGATTACACCATTGGCTCCTCTGGTTCTCAGGCTTTCAGACTCAGGCTGGAATTAGATTACCAGCTTCTCTGGGTCTCTGGCTTGCAAATGGCAGATCAGGGCACTTCTCAGCCTCCATAATTGTGTGAACCAATTCTGCACAAAGCATCTCTTTTCTTACATATGTCCTATTGTTTCTTTTTCTCTGGAGACCCTGCCTAATACAGTCATGTAGTGGTCGATCAATAAATATTTGTCAAACCTACAGTAAAAACAAAACTCAGTTATGTTATGTAATCCATCAGTGGGATTGGCCTGGCCCCTAAGGAAATGAGGCAAGCATGTATACAGGGAGTTTCCCTCTGTCATGGTGCAGTTTAGAAGTCCTTTCTAGGAGATACTTGGGTTTTCTGGTTACATTTCAGCTAGATCACCTTGCCCAGATTCAGTGAGGAGAGTAGGCTGGTTATACACACAGTTGAATGCATTTCTCTGTCATTGCTGTACAAGCTTAATTATATTTTGAAAAGATAATCACTATTCATACTTTATTCCTTTTAGGCAGGTCAGTCCATGTGATTTTTCCCTAAGGGAAATAAATGTGTCTAGAACTTAGATTGTGAAGGGTATTTCTTATACAAGAATACAGTGCCAAAGAGATGTGCCTAAAAGAATTTTTCTAGATTAACAAATTTGTTCCCTCATCTTTACTCTGTCCTTCATCACTACTGAGCATGTACTGGCCCACCCATACCTACACACTTTCAGAAACTTTTACATACTTTACTTGTCATTTTCAAGTTCCTATTTTAGAGTTACTTGCTGAAGAAATTGAGAAGAGCTCTTCATTTAAGAACAAATCAGGAATGATATGTAATATGACTGGTAAAATCTTCAACTTGGCCTCTAATAAGGACTAGAAGGCATAATTGGGATGCCCTTATCATCTCTTTGAAGAAAAACTTAACATGCTAAGATTATAGCAAACACATATCTGTACTAATACCCAGAAAAATGCCTTAACACCTCTGGAATTACGGATATGTTTCCTTCCAAAAATAATGGTAAACTTCTGGAAACATTTATGATTCAAGGAGATGGAGAGTGAAATAATATTATTTTCCTGCTCTGTCTGAGAGCTTTTGATTGTGTTCATTTTGCTTGTATTAATTATAATACCTGTGAATCAGGTGTTAGTAGCCTCATTGTATGTTTGAGTGAACCGTGACTCTTGAAAGTTTAGGATTTGACTCTGAGCCATTCCATCTTTCAGTATTTCATTAGGAATCTTTTGGTCAATATTACGAGGTAAAAGAACAAATACTGTAGCATATTTATTGCATTTAATGTGGGGAAATACTTTTGAAAATTATTGGACAAATTAATTAACCACACCAAGCCTCTATATTTTTAATGTTTTTAATCTACAAAGTGAAGACAGTAAGAGTAACTACCCTTATAGGACTGTTAAGAGACTAAAATTAAGTAGTGTATTTACAGAACTTAACAAAGTCTCTGCATGCAGCGAGGGTTCAGCAACTTTTTATTAAGAGCAGAGCAGGAATGCACTTGATACACCAGTAAATTATTTTTAATATATATAAGAAATAAATTAGGGAAATTAATAGTTCTTTAAAAATTATTTGGTTTTGTGTCATAGTTAGGTATTTAACAAAAATCTGTTACTTTTGCAGCAATACGCTAGACATCACGGAGACTGTAGAGAGGCATCTTGTCTGCTGTTGAACCCCTTGTGTCCTGGTTATGAAGATAAAACATATATATAAGTTAGAGAACACTGAGTTGTGAGACTGCACCTGGAAGAGCAACAGGAGTTTGGTGGAGGGAGCAATTATGGACCCCAAACAGATGGGGTTGATGTTGTGAGCTGGCTCCTTAAGAAGTGTAGTCTAGGGCTTCCCTGCTGGCGCAGTGGTTGAGAGTCCGCCTGCTGAGGCAGGGGACACAGGTTCGTGCCCCGGTCTGGGAAGATCCCACATGCCGTGGAGCGGCTGGGCCAGGGAGGGAGGGAGGGACAAAGTTCGGGGGGTGTGAAGAGCAAGGCCCTTTGAGGAGAAGTAACAACACAGAGCCAATGACACTGCCTTATAGGAATAAGAAAGGAAAGAAGGCTTTTTTTTTTTTTTGAGTGTCCACTCTGTTAAGTGTTCTATCATTTTCCTTACAGAAATCTTGAGAACTAAATTTGTAAACTAGGCCTATTTGGCAATGCCTGTTTTTCTCCATTCCATGCAGCAACCCTTAGAGCAGTGAAAGAAATGGGGAGTCTTGGGGGTGGCGGGGCTAAACAATTAATAGACTCCTAGTGTGGATTTTCTTCACATAAATTAGCATATACAAAAATTCAAAGGCTGTGCTGTCCTCTGAAATATTTTATATTTACACGTGAAATAACTTAAATTGTTTGAAAATGTTACTTGATTATTTATATGCATTTCCAAGTACCCTGCGCGCCTACCCTTTGAACTTTGCTTTCACCAAACAGATGTGGAATCTTTATTAGACTGACTAGACTCCTTTGTTCCTTGACTCCAATACTATCCTATCACTCATGTCTTCTAATGCCTATTGCAATGGATGGAAGATTACTTCTCTTTAGATAAACTTCTGGAGAAATTTTAATAACTTTTAAGCCTCTGTACTTGCATTGGTCTTATCTATGCTTTCAGCTGTCCTTTCATATTATCTTATAACATTCAATTCATTCATTTAAAGTATATGATTTAGTGACCTTTAGTATCATCATAGAATTGTGCAACCATTACCACAATCAATTTAAAACATTTTCATCATCTCAGAAAGAAACCCTGCACTTTTTAGCCATCATCCCCCCTCAGCCCTAGGCAACAAAGAAACTACTTTCTATAGATTTGCGTATTCTGGACATTTCATGTAAGTGGAATGGTGTTAATAAGTGGCTGGCTTCTTTCAGTTGGCATAATGGTTTTAAGTTCATCCATGTTATAGCCTGTATCATTACTTCATTTCTTTAATATTTCATTGTTTGGAAACACCACAATTTCCTTATCCTTTCATCAGTTCATAGACATTTGGGTTGGTTCAACTTCTTGGCTGTTATGAATAATGCTGCTACGAACATTCATGTGCAGTTTTTTTGTGTGTGAGCCTATGCTTTTATTTCTCGAGTATATTTCTAGGAATGGAATGGCTGGATCATATGGTAACTAGGTGATTAACCCCTTCATGCCCTTTTGAGCCGAGATAGCCTCACGACACAACCTATATCCAGGCATGCCAGACATCAGCATCGGCCCTCACATGCTCTTGTTTTGCTTGGCTCCATGGTAGCCTCTCTGTTCTTCTTGCATTTATATTCTTCTTTATGTCTTCTCATAAATCCAGTGCTTAGTACCACCCAAATGTTTGTCTCTAACCCAGACTGCTTCTCTGGACTCTGAATCTCTATATCCAAATGTTTGATACCAGATCTTTTTGAATGCTCTATAGGGACAGACTTCTAAATCAATCTTATATTCTCCTTCCTTCCAACATGCTCCTTCTTCTGTGTATTCTAAGTGGGGGAATGGCACATCCTAATAAGAAATCCAATAGCCATACTAGCCTCATTCTTTCCCTTAAACAGTCCATCACCAAACCCTATTGATTCAGTCTCCTACGCATCACGACTCTATCCCTCATTCTTACCCTCACTGTCATTGCTTTGGTTTAAGCTCTCAAGAGTTTTCCATGCAGTAGCCTCTTAACATATCACTCTGTAGTTCATCCCGTTCCTCCTCTATCTGTTCTTCCTGGGGCTGCCAGAAGAGTTGCTCTAAACACAAATCGCATCACTCCTCTGCTAAAATCTCTCAGTGTTTCCCCATAGGCTACAGCAATGCAAACTACTGGGCTTGGTGCACCAAACCGTTCATAACCTGACCCTAACAATCTCTCGAGCTTCTTTGATTAGTGCCATCCTGTGTCCAGACACACCAAAATCTGTCAAGGACCCCACATAAGCTGCAGGTATTTTCACCTTCATGTCCTCACATCAGTTTCCTCTACCTAGACTGTCCTGGCCCTAAGCCTCTTTGTGGTCTGACAAAATTCCACTACAATTCTTTGTGGGGCAAACAAACATGTATCATAAAAAAAAATCTTTTTGCTCTTTAGGACATCTTGAGCCTTTAGCAAGAATTTTCCATAATCGCAGTTTGCATTAGTTTGGTTCCCAAAGCATCTTGTACCTTCTTTCATCATAGGTATTACTGGGCTATATTTTAAATAAATCTCTTTACTAGCCTGACTTCCTTATTTCACAGTTCTTTGAGGTATAAAGCCACATCTGTTTTGTCTTTGTCATCTCAACAGTCAGTACAATAGTAGGTACTGAATAATATGTTGAATGAATGCATGAATTCTACCTGCTCCAAATATTCTAAGCACCCTCAGATGACCTTTGCTTACACCTGCTTTCCTGCCATCTGCTCAGCTTGCTTTTCTTTCTGGTTCTCATGGTTATTCTTCATGTTTTGCCTCAGTTTGGCAAGAATGGCTGCCTAGACTGATCTCCAAAGGCCATGAGACTGGAACTCACTCTGTGACTTGTGAGGGCTCTGTGTGTGCCTAGCCTTCATGCTGCGATCTTATTATTCTATGTAGCCCTGCAGGTGATTCTCTTTGCAAATGGACATGATGGGAAACCAAACATTTGCCTCTGTAATGGCTATTACTTAATGGCCAAAGAAAAGGGCAAGTAGTTTTATAAGCTTTCTATGAGTTTCTTCTGATTCTCTCTTTAAACAGTTGAATTTATTAGTTAGACTTTTAAAAAGGAAGGGGAGTGGAATGATACAGGAATTCAAGCCCTGCGTACCTCTTTCCCCACACATAGTTGTAGAGTTGCTTCTTAAACGTTTGCTTCATTGTAAGAAAAATAGCTTTTTATATAGTATCTCGCATTGGACTTCCAATTCCTCTCATTAAAATGAATATATTTGCAGTTTGGAGGAAGAATTAATAGGACCATCCTTTTGAATGTTAAGGCAGAAGAGGCTCTTGCTGTATATATGTAAAATGTGAACTATTGTATAAAAATAGAGCTGACATCTAGTTTCAGAAAGGTATTACTAGGATTTAATCAATCTAACAAAATATTTCAGTGTTTGTTTTTTTTGTCAGTTGAGTTTTGATTGGTAGCTTTACAATTCCTTGTATTTGAATATTGATTAGCATGAAGTACAGAATAAAACAAGAAAAATTTTAGCTTTTTTTATATTTCATACAGTGTTCCGAATGGACAAAATAAACAATTACATTGGTGATTGTGTAATTCAGTGTTTATCATCAAAAAGCTGTATTTCCATGCTTTTTACCTCTGGGAAGTTTGTGGCTTAAAGACATTTGTAAAGATTTCAGACAACAAATGGAAAATCTATTTCATAAAGCAAAGAGAGATAACTATGGTATTGTGAGGGTTGGAAAGTAGTTACTCCACAGAATTGTTTTCAGTTTTAAATACAGTATTTTGAAGAAAGATGAATAGGTTTTCAAGCCTACCATTTCTCCCAGACATTGCCAATAAGGTCAAGTCTGGAAGAAATGCAAGCGAAAGTTATAAAGCAGTAACTTTCATAATGAGACTTTGTTTATTCCAGGAGATAAATGAGATTCACAAATGGATACAAAAGACATCTGCATTAAGTGTAATATGCTGAACGACTAGTTTGTAATTTGCTTCAGAGGTTTCTTTTCTGAACATCTGGAGTAATTCTCAACTCTGAAAATTCCTACAGGCTGTTTCAGAATTGTTTCCTTCATTTCTTGTAAATATGTTTCTTGAGATTACCACCCAGATCATCTTAAACTTAGAAAAATCAAACAGAATCAGTTTTCTAACTCTTTTGGAAAAAATCCAACATTCCTCTAAGTTCTTTTTTTTGGGGGGGGTGTGATATTATTATTATTATTAATTTATTGATTGATTGATTGATTTATGGCCGTGTTGGGTCTTTGTTTCTGTGCGAGGGCTTTCTCCAGTTGTGGCAAGCGGGGGCCACTCTTCATTAAGTTCTTTTTGTATACCTCTCCATCCTGGAAAAAGGGATAACTAGGAGAAGTTAGGGTTCAGAAGCACAGATTTATTGCATAGACCTGTGATCCACCCTTTACTGGTTATCACAGTGTGCAAACAGCAGCAGCAGGCATTCCAAAAACCAACGGAGTTGAATAAGGGTGAGGGGCAAAGAAGCAGCTTCTTCTGTTACTTTCGTTAATGATTGTCAAATGAAAGTCTGTAAATACAACTCGGGGTGTAGAAAGGTCAACACAGAGGTGACTTTTATAGCATAACATATGAATACAGAACACACTGGGAAGGATGTTTTATGAGGAAGGAGTCTTTTGACAGAAGGCATCCCTTAAATTTTATGTCCACTGTATAAAAAGAGATAAACTGAAAGTTCAAGTCATTTTCTAAGTTAAGAGCAAAGCCTTATTGAAATGACACATTTTTTCTTTGCACTGGAGTTCACACAATGAGGCAGGGCTTTTGGAGAGTTGGGTTAGTGCTTTTCAAGTATATTGACAATAGCGAGAAATGTTTTGTTTAGCTTTTGAGTAGATTTTCTTTCTCTTTTTACGTGTTAATGTTAAGTAGTATTTCCTATCTGTTGTATCAAAATGGAAATGGCTGACAGTAACTCAGTTCTTAGCACCAATGGTGTAAGTTTGATGTAGGAATATTGACTTAGATGAAACAACAACAGCAACTCTGACTCGTTGTTGAAAATGATGATTGATTGCATAGCAGACATGTAAGTAGTATACCATGAAATTTGAAGGCTGTTAAAAGCTACCTAACTAACTCCCTTCTTTCCTAGCCAATATTTCACAGCAATCTGAAGTCTAATATCCCCAACATGTATATACTTACTTGTTTGTTTGCTCTTTTATTTAACAAACATTCATATGGCACTTATTGTATATCAGGCACTGTCCTAAGTTCTTAAGAGAACCCGACGGGATAGATATTCTTATTATCCTTAATTTGCAGATGAGTAAATGGAGACAAAGTAGGGAACCATTATTCTTCCAAGACCATACACTGTAAGTGTCCAAACTCATGTAGCCCGACTCCAGAATCTGTTTCTTCAGCTACTAAGCTATATACTTCAACTTTTCCAAGCTAAGAGTTTATACCTACAGGTTAGTTTTTAATGATGAAACTGCCATAGTGAAGAGGGACAAAGGTCTTGTAAAGAGCTGACTGGTTTTCCCAGAGGGGAACTGAGACCTAGATATTTACCAGAGGGAAGGAGGGGCAGAAAGGTTTAAAACCCAGGATGTAAGTGGAGCGAGAAGGCTTCAGAAAGGTTCTAGGTATATTTGGGAAAGGGAATTGTGAGAAGTAAGGTGGGCGCCCACATGGGCTTCTGAACAGACTTGACCATTTTGTAACATCAACCAGGTCTGGCCATCCTCATCAACCTGTTGTTCTGTCCGCTTTGTTTCCTTCATGACTGTTTTGTTGTTCTCCTCTCCCTCCTCCCCTCTCTCCCTCAACCCCTCCTTCCTCTCCTCATCTGGTCTTTGCCATCCTTCTACACTAATGCCAGGATCATACATTCTGTGTAGCTATCTAAGATTTTTTGTTCATTGACCTCAAAGCTCTCATATGAAGCAGCTCAGTGTGATCTGTGGTCCATGGGTAAATTCTGGCCCACTTTGGTAGGTGCATTTGTGTTCATTCACATTGTGCTGTATTTGTGTTTTTGATTGAGTTAGTGGCTATATCAGCCAGGATAAGCAATTTACAGCAAACACACGCGCGCACACGCATGCATACACACACCACCTCAGCAGTTTAAAATAACACAATTTTCTCTCTCACTCATGTGGCACATATATCATGACAACTGCACTGAATTGTCTTCACTCTGGACCTACTTTGGTGAAGCAGCCACTATCTGGAATATTAATAGTTGCCAGAGCAGAGTGAAAAGAGCCTTGGAAGGTCATACATCTGCAATTAAAATCTGGTTTACAGGTCACTGAGCAGAGCTACTCACATGGTCCCATCTAGTCAGGAGGAGGCTAGGCAGTCCAGTTCTACTCTGTGCCCAGAAGGCTGAAAACCCCATGACTCCTATAGTTGTAGACATTTAAATTCAGAAAGTTCACATAATGATTGGGAATTTTAAGAAAAATCAGAATTTGACAACATTGCTTCCTAATCCCTGCTAGGAAGTAGTTGGTTAGAGCTAAAATAGCAGATGTCCCCTTGATGTAAGTTTTGTGGCAAGTCTCCCATTTACCAAATCCCCTAATTTCCCTTGATTAGGTGCCTGTAACAACATTTACTGTTCTTGCACTGCTCATTTTCTTATAGAGGGTTTATAAGAGAAGTATTTGTAGCCACATCTATCAAAAGTAAAAATAATAAAAGAGAAAAAAAGAATCCAGGTTTCAAGATGAATGGAATTGTTTCGTCATTCTTGTTGTTTTTGTTTTGTTTTTTTCCCCTTTGGAAGCTAAAAAAAAATGTTTCTGGTTGCTTAATATTATTTATTTTGAAAAAAAAGTTGGTCAAAATTTATTTGATTTTTCCCTTGAGGACTCCATTGGTCTAAATAAATCTAGGATGGGGTACATGTGGATTAATTTATTTTTTTCTTAAAATATCTTTTAAAGTTTCACTTTGGACTTAGGTTTAAAAATATTATTCAATACGTATGTTTTTTGCAAACATGAGGTGACAGTAGTTCAGATTTGAAAAGAACAATAGCCCAGGTGGAATCTAAAATAAACTGTGTATGATGTCATGCTTTTTTCCTCCTGCTATTTTAGATGTTTAAGAATATCTTATTTTCTTTAAAAAAATTCTCCAGGAAAATTAATTTACCTTCATATACATTTTCATCTTGACAGCAATAGGGAAAGAGTTGAAGTTAGTTGATATTTACTTGCCAGGTAAAACAGTTATTAATGTAAATAGACTGAATGTCAATTTTGTTAAAAAAAATTGGGCAACCTAATGTTTTTGAAGTTTAGATGAATCATTTTTGGGATTTTTGAATGCATAGTTGAAAGAAAGATTATCATTTTTGGGATTTTTGAATGCATAGTTGAAAGAAAGATTAAGTCAAACCATAATCTTTGTTTACCATTTCATATCAGAAGATGATCAATTCTAAATGACCTGCATTTCAGGAATTGGTTCAAAGAGTCTAAAAACTGGTATTTCATTTACCACTATAGTGAGAAGACCTCTACATATTGCAGAGAACAAATTTTTTTTTTTAACTTTCTACTATTAAATTGGGATGAAATATGCTATTTTACTCTGAATATGAAGTGTCACACTTTAAAGTATATTAAAATTTCGATGGTTCAATATGTATCGCCAAATCATATGAATGGTCACGGATAGCTGAGTGAATAATTTTGAGGAATGACAACTCAATGTGTTATTCCTTTCAAATGAAAGCTGTAAAAACTCACTCTGCCTAGTCTACTTTTAGAAGTTAATATAAATTCAATCTCATTTCGTGTTTCAATTGTACCTAAATTTAAAATGCCAGGTTTCATCCATCTCTTATGGTAACTCTCAAGTCTAACCATTTCCCAAAATATTTTCTAAAGTGCATATAAAAGCCTATAGGAAAAAAGAAACCTTATGGTATATTGGCTCTTGTGCAGGTTAATCAAAGTATGGATAGTTAAAAAGACTCTCCTTTAAAACAAGGTTATTAACATTTTGAATGAAAGTACATCTCACAGTGAAGTGTGATAGGCTCCATTTCTCTTTTTCTAAAAGAGTAGAGTTGAAGTCACAGCATATTCAGGGAAATATAAGTTATCCATTGTTTCTGGAGGGGAGGGAATTTTCGGATTTGTGTCCTAAGGCAAAAGAAATAAAAGCAAAACTAAATAAATGTGGCCTAATTAAACTTAAAACCTTTTGCACAGCAAAGGAAACCATCAACAAAATGAAAAGACAACCTTCAGGATGGGAGCAAATATTTGCAAATGATAAGATTGACAAGGGGCTAGTATCCACAATATATAAACAGCTCATACAACTCAATATCAAAAAAACCCCGCAATCCAATCAAAAAATGGGCAGAAGACCTGAATAGACCTTTTTCTAACAAAGACGTACGATGGCTAACAGGCACATGAAAGGATGCCCAGCATCACTAATTATTAGAGAAATGCAAATCAAAACAACCATGAGATATCACATCATACCCGTCAGAATGGCTATTATCAGAAATTATACAAAGAACAAATGTTGACGAGGATGTAGAGAAAAGGGAATCCTTGTACACTGTTGGTCATAATGTAAATTAGTGCAGCCACTATGGAAAACAGTATGGAGGTTCCTCAAAAAGCTAAAAATAGAACTACCATATGATCCAGCAATTCCAATCCTGGGTATATATCTGGAAAAAATGAAAACACTACTTTGAGAAGATATATGCACCTCAGTGTTCATAGCAGCACAATTTACAATAGCCAAGACATGGAAGCAACCCAAGTGCCCATCAATAGACAAATGGATAAAGAAGATGTGGTTATGTACATACTACTCGGTGCATTAAAAGAATGAAATTCTGCCATTTGCAGCAAGGTGGATGGATCTAGAGAATATTATGCTTAGTGAAATAAATCAGACAGATGAAGACAAATACTGTATGTTATCGCTTACATGTGGAATCTAAGAAGTAAAACAAACTAATTTATATAACAAAACTGAAACAGACTCAGAGATAGAGAAAACAGACTAGTGGTTACCAGAGGGGAAAGGGAAGGGAGGAGGGCAAGATAGTGGTGTGGGATTAATAGATACAAACTACTATGTATAAAATAGAAAAGCAACAAGGTATTATATAGCACAGGGAATTATAGCCATTATCTTGTAATAACTTTCAATGGAGTACAATCTGTAAAAATACTGAATCACCATGCTGTACACCTGAAACTAATATACTATTGCAAATCAACTATACTTCAATTAAAAAAATAATGAAGTATAGCAGAAAGGCAAAAAGAAAGGTGGTTATTATGAATAAAAAAAAGAGACATCTCTCACCCCTATCGTTCAGGAAATTACAAGGGATTTATGAACTCTGCCAGGAACTGGGAATGAAGACCGAATACATATTTTTTATTACATCACGATATCACAGTTACTTACCATCTTTGCATATTAAGGATAGTTTTATCACAATGTGGAGAAATCCCTAGGCAACTGTTTGTTTCCTGTTGTTTTTCCCACATATTTATTATCATCCATAATACCCTATGTACTTGTCTTTTTCTTCACTGAATTTTAATTTCAGCATTTAAATCTCTTTGTTGAATTTCTTGTCATGTATAGTCTTACTAGTTTTGTGAAGTGCCTATAATCTCTTGATAGGAACACACCCATCATTACCTGAAACATGGTCTGAAAAATGTTGAATCTTTCTTTTTACAGTTTTTTCTTACTTTTCCCCTGAGATCTTTGAACTTTATTTTCCTGAATTTTGAAACTTTTATAAATTTCATGTTATACACAGCTATTTAATATCCTGTACAATGGTGTTAGCATTTTTTCCCAAATTCTCAATCTTTCCAGTTATTTGTAACTGAGAATGGGTGAGATCCTCCTCCAAGTTGTTCTTTTTAAGGATGTGTGTGCTGCCCTTCATAACATCCAACTGTATAGTTTATTTGAGTGTTTTATCACTCCTCTTCCACAATTCAGTTTAAGAGATTTTACTGAATGTCCACTTTATGATCTCATGTCTCTGAATGTTATGTAGCTTTTGCAATCAGAACACAGTAGAATTACCATAGGAATTCACATATTTAAAAGATGCTTTCCAGCATGTAAAAGTTGTCAGTGTACTTTCATTGCACAAGTAGTTAAAACATGTGTGTTGTGGATTTGAGCAAAGACCTTTCACCTCAGACTCAGATTATCTGATTATTAAAACACCCTCACATCTCAAATCCCCAGTTCTCTTATAATGTCATGACCTTTAACTGGAAGAAGACATGCAAATACCACTTGTTCTCACAAATACTTAAGCCATTAGAGGAGCATTTTAGATTTCTCTAGGCTTTTCCACTTATTCTCAGAGGATTACCTGAATTGATGAGCATCTGATGGGTTTCATACACTTGGGCAGGCAGAGAACAAACCTCTCTATTAGCTGTCAAATCTATAATAATGTGTGGTACCTTCCCTGTATTTAGCAGCCATTCACTAAATCATCACCCACAATTCTCTTCATCTGCTGGCACCTTAAAGTTGTGTGGCATATAGAATGCTGCGGCTTAATCAAAAAGGTCAGTGGCAACCTTCTTTGAAAAAGGCCGAAGTCTTAGACCTGTAATGTAACTTCAGAACTCCAGGAATATAAAGTAGTGGACTTCAACCTTGGCCATACATGGAGAGCTTTAAAAAAGTGCTGGTGCCTGGGATCTATTCCCAGATATTCTGGAGTGAAAATTTGGGAGCATCCAAAGTTTAAAAAGCTTCCCAGGTGATTTTAATGTACAGCCAACATTGAGAAACACCGAGGTAACTTAGTGCTTCTCAAACTTTAGCGTGATTACAAATCATCTGGAGATCTTGTTAAGATGCAGATTCCTACTCAGGAGGTCTTTAAGTGAGAGCATTACTTAACGAGTCTGCATTCCTAACAAGCTGCCAGAGGAAGTTGACGCTGCTGATTCAGGACCACACTGTGAGTAACAGGCATGTAGAATTTCTCTCTCTTTTCCTTCTTTGTCATATTTTTTCCACTCTCCAGAATTTTGGTGCCAGTTTTAACCCTATACTGCTCTCCTAGAATCTTTTTCTTTCCTACTTTGTGGGTTGCTGCTCACAGGTTTTTCTAAGAACTTGTTCCTTTCTAATAAACCAGGGCATAGAGAGGCATTCCTCGACCCTTGTGCCTTCTTTTCTAGCAGGGAGGCCAACTTGCATTTATAGTGCACATAATTGGTGAGTGCCTTAGGCCGGGAGATAAATATAACTCTGGTCACTGGAAGGTTTCCTTCAGTGGCCCTGTCTGCCAGGTCTAGTGTTGAAAAACTACCTTTTATAACTCCCCTGGGATTCCTTTTTGTTAACTTCTAGGAAAAACTGCATCCAAGTGATCTAGGCTACTTTCTTCCCCTGTAGCTAACCTCTGCTTAATTGCTCGTTGTTGATAATTAGCGCTAATTTACCCCAGCTGTCTTGAACTTAGAAAGCGGTATTCCAGTATTCAGTATTCTGTTTTAAAACTCATAGTCTTTTCTACCTCTTTTGCTCCATCTGACCCTCCAAGATCCAACGCTCAGATCTCTGAATTATGTTGAATGTTGGTTCTCAAATTTTACTGTAAATGGTATAACCTGGGCTGGCTGATTAATAACGATGATTCCTGGCTCCATTTTCAAAGATTCTAATTTGGTAAATCTGAAGTAGGCCCAGGTATTTACATCTTTAGTAATTGGCTGCTAGGGTGACTTTTAGTTGGTGATCCAACCTTTGAGAAACACTGTTTTTGACCCGGCTTCTTAAGATTTAATGTATATTCAAATTACTTAGGGGTTTTGTTACCACACAAAACAGATTCTGGTTTAGCAGTTTTGGGGTGGGATATTTCTAACAAGACTTTAGGTCCTAGAAGCCACAATTTCTTGAAGAGTAATGTTTCAGATCATATATTTCATATCATACTATTCATACTTATAAGTATACACTACCTTTAATATAATGTACTGTATGTTTAAAATCTTAACTGTATGGTTAAAACATAAGCTTTTTAAGGGCAAAAATCTCAAATCATAGAATACCAAACTTAGAAGAGACCTTCTAGATAACTAATCCAGAGATATTTTGCCCAGTTTCAACCCAAGGATCCAAACCTTCAGCTGTGTTTAAAGGAAACATTACATTTGAATGTCTGTCTTTATTTACTTTTTTATTCAAACAGAAAGTCACAAAAATTATAATCATCCTCATGAGGTCACTCAGTCCCATGTAATTAATTTTTTTCATCTTGATCTTTTGTTAGCACTTTTATGAATCCATCAGTTTTCCATTAGAGTTCTGAAAATGCTTATTCATTCAGTTCAGCAGTATAATCAGTTACCAGAAATCTGTACTTGTCAGAGTCTTTTCCATGAATTCCTTGAAGATGAAACCCTTTTATAGGAACATTTTTGCAAAAGCATCAGAATACACCCAGGACTGTCTGTAAATGACAAAAAGACTTAAAAATGACCACGGTTAAAGATTTGATGAAAGTTCATAATAATGCAATTGACAAGGAAATTTAGTTCTGAGATATACACTTTAAAGTAATAACTAGAATTATGACTTATAACATTACACCAGAACATATAAAATTTTTAGAAATTTCATGTAATGTCTGAAACATTTATATTAACATATTTCCATACAAATAACCCAAAGAAAGGTTAGTATTAGTTGTGTTTTGTTTGTTTGTTTGTTTTTATACTGCAGGTTCTTATTAGTCATCAACTTTATACACATCAGTGTATACATGTCAATCCCAATCACCCAATTCAGCACACCACCATCCGACCCCACTGCGGTTTTCCCCCCCTTGGTGTCCATACATTTGTTCTCTACATCTGTGTCTCAACTTCTGCCCTGCAAACCGGTTCATCTGTACCATTTTTCTAGGTTCCAAATACATGTGTTAATATATGATATTTGTTTTTCTCTTTCTAACTTACTTCACTCTGTATGACAGTCTTTAGATCCATCCATGTCTCAACAAATGACTCAATTTCATTCCTTTTTATGGCTGAGTAATACTCCATTGTATATATGTACCACAACTGCTTTATCCATTCATCTGTTGATGGGCATTTAGGTTGCTTCCATGATCTGGCTATTGTAAATAGTGCTGCAGTGAACATTGGGATGCATGTGTCTTTTTGAATTATGGTTTTCTCTGGGTATATGCCCAGCAGTGGGATTGCTGGATCATATGGTAATTCTATTTTTAGTTTTTTAAAGAGCCTCCAACTGTTCTCCATAGTGGCTGTATCAATTTACATTCCCACCAACAGTGCAAGAGGGTTCCCTTTTCTCCACACCCTCTCCAGCATTTGTTGTTTGTAGATTTTCTGATGATGCCCATTCTAACTGGTGTGAGATGATACCTCATTGTAGTTTTGATTTGCATTTCTCTAATAACTAGTGATGTTAAGCAGCTTTTCATGTGCTTCTTGGCCCTCTGTGTGTCTTCTTTGGAGAAATGTCTATTTAGGTCTTCTGCCCATTTTTGGATTGGGTTGTTTGTTTCTTTAATATTGAGCTGCATGAATTGTTTATATATTTTGCAGATTAATCCTTTGTCTGTTGATTCATTTGCAAACATTTTTTCCCATTCTGAGGGTTGTCTTTTTGTCTTGTTTATGGTTTCCTTTGCTGTGCAAAAGCTTTGAAGTTTCATTAGGTCCCATTTGTTTGTTTTTATTTCCATTACTCTAGGAGGTGGATCAAAAAAGATCTTGCTGTTATTTATGTCAAAGAGTGTTCTGCCTATGTTTTCCTCTAAGATTTTTATAGTGTCTGGTCTTACATTTAGGTCTCAAATCCATTTTGAATTTATTTTTGTGTATGGTGTTAGGGAGTCTTCTAATTTCATTCTTTTACATGTAGGTGTCCAGTTTTCCCAGCACCACTTATTGAAGAGACTGTCTTTTCTCCATTGTATATCTTTGCCTCCTTTGTCATAGATTAGTTGACCATAGGTGTGTGGGTTTATCTCTGGGCTTTCTATCTTGTTCCATTGATCTATGTTTCTGTTTTTGTGCCAGTACCATATTGTCTTGATTACTGTAGCTTTGTAGTATAGTCCGAAGTCAGGGCGTCTGATTCCTCCAGCTCCGTTATTTTCCTTCAAGACTGCTTTGGCTATTCACGTTATTTTGTGTCTGCATACAAATTTTAAGATGATTTGTTCTAGTTCTGTAAAAAATGCCATTGGTAATTTGATAGAGATTGCATTGAAACTGTAGATTGCTTTGGGTAGTATAGTCATTTTCACAATATTGATTCTTCCAGTCCAAGAACATGGTATATCTGTCCATCTGTTGGTATCATATTTAATTTCTTTCATCAGTGTCTTATAGTTTTCTGCATACAGGTCTTTTGTCTCCCTAGGTAGGTTTATTCCTAGGTATTTTATTCTTTTTGTTGCAGTGGTAAGTGGGAGTGTTTCCTTAATTTCTCTTTCAGATTTTTCATCATTAGTGTATAGGAATGCAAGAGATTTCTGTGCATTAATTTTGTATCCTGCAACTGTACAATATTCATTGATTAGCTCTAGTAGTTTTCTGGTGGCATTTTTAGGATTCTCTATGTATAGTGTCATGTCATCTGCAAACAGTGACAGTTTTACTTCTTCTTTTCCAATTTGTATTCCTTTTATTTCTTTTTCTTCTCTGATTGCCATGGCTAGGACTTCCAAAACTATGTTGAATAATAGTGGTGAGAGTGGACATCCTTGTCTCATTCCTGAACTTAGAGGAAATGCTTTCAGTTTTTCACCATTGAGAATGATGTTTGCTGTGGGTTTGTCGTATATGGCCTTTATTATGTTGAGGTAGGTTCCCTCTATGCCCACTTTCTGGAGAGTTTTTATCATAAATGGGTGTTGAATTTTGTCAAACGCTTTTTCTGCATCTAGTAAGATGATCATATGGTTTTTATTCTTCAATTTGTTAATATGGTGTATCACATTGATTGATTTGCATACATTGAAGAATCCTTGCATCCCTGGGATAAATCCCAGTTGATCTAGGTGTATGATCCTTTTAATGTGTTGTTAGATTCTGTTTGCTAGTATTTTGTTGAGGATTGTTGCATCTATATTCATCAGTGATATTGGTCTGTAATTTTCTTTTTTTTGTAGTATCTTTCTCTGGTTTTGGTATCAGTGTGATGGTGGCCTCATAGAATGAGTTCGGGAGTGTACCTTCCTCTGCAATTTTTTGGAAGAGTTTGAGAAGGATGAGTGTTAGCTCTTCTCTAAATGTTTGATAGAATTCACCTGTGAAGCCATCTGGTCCTGGACTTTTGTTTGTTGGAAGATTTTTAATCACAGTTTCAATTTCATTACTTGTGATTGGTCTGTTCATATTTTCTGTTTCTCCCTGGTTCAGTCTTGGAAGTTTGTGCTTTTCTAAGAATTTGTCCATTTCTTCCAGATTGTCCATCTTACTGGCATAGAGTTGCTTACAGTAGACTCTTAGGATGCTTTGTATTTCTGCAGTGTCTGTTGTAACTTCTCCTTTTTCATTTCTAATTTTATTGATTTGAGTCCTCTCCCTCTTTTTCTTGACGAGTCTGGCTAATGGTTTATCAATTTTGTTTATCTTCTCAAAGAACCAGCTTTTAGTTTTATTGATGTTTGCTATTGTTTTCTTTGTTTCTATTTCATTGATTTCTGCTCTGATCTTTATGATTTCTTTCCTTCTGCTAACTTTGGGTTTTGTTTGGTCTTCTTTCTCTAGTTCCTTTTGGTGTAAGGTTAGATTGTTTACTTGAGATTTTTCTTGCTTCTTGAGATAGGCTTGTATAGCTATAAACTTCTCTCTTAGAACTGCTTTTGCTGTATCCCATAGGTTTTGGATTGTCATGTTTTCATTGTCATTTCTCTCTAGGTATTTTTCGATTTCCTCTTTGATTTCTTCAGTGATCTCTTGGTTATTTAGTAACGTATTGTTTAGCCTCCATGTGTTTGTGTTTTTTACATTTTTTTCCCGTAATTCATTTCTCATCTCATGGCAATGTGGTCAGAAAAGATGCTTGATATGATTTAAATTTTCTTAAATTTACTGAGGCTTGATTTGTGACCCAAGATGTGATCTATCCTGGAGAATGTGCCGTGCGCACTTCAGAAGAAAGTATAATCTGCTGTTTTTGGATGGGATGTCCTATAAATACCAATTAAATCTATCTGGTCTGTGTGTCATTTAAAGCTTCTGTTTCCTTATTTATTTTCATTTTGGATGATCTGTCCATTGGTGTAAGTGAGGTGTTAAAGTCCCCCACTATTATTGTGTTTCTGTCAATTTCCCATTTTATAGCTGTTAGCAGTTGCCTTATGTATTGAGGTGCTCCTGTGTTGGGTGCATACACATTTATAATTGTTATATCTTCTTCTTCGATTGATCCCTTGATCATTATGTAGTGTCCTTCCTTGTCTCTTGTAACATTCTTTATTTTAAAGTCTATTTTATCTTATATGAGTATAGCTACTCCAGCTTTCTTTTGATTTCCATTTGCATGGGGTATCTTTTTCCATCCCCTCACTTTCAGTCTGTATGTGTCCCTAGGTCTGAAGTGGGTATGTTGTAGACAGCATATATATGGGCCTTGTTTTTGTATCCATTCAGGAAGCCTTTGTCTTTTGGTTGGAGCATTTAATCCATTCACGTTTAAGGTAATTATCGATATGTCTGTTCCTGTGACCATTTTCTTAATTGTTTTGGGTTTGTTTTTGTAGGTCCTTTTCTTCTGTTGTGTTTCCCACTTAGAGAAGTTCCTTTAGCATTTGTTGTAGAGCTGGTTTGGTGTTGCTGAATTCTCTTAGCTTTTGCTTGTCTGTAAAGCTTTTGATTTCTTCATCGAACCTGGATGAGATCCTTGCTGGGTACAGTAATCTTGGTTGTAGGTTCTTCCCTTTCATTACTTTAAATTTCTCATGCCACTCCCTTCTGGCTTGTAGAGTTTCTGCTGAGAAATCAGCTGCTAACCTTATGGGAGTTCCCTTGTATGTTATTTGTCATTTTTCCCTTGCTGCTTTCAATAATTTTTCTTTGTCTTTAATTTTTGCCAATTTAATTACTATTTGTCTCAGCACATTTCTCCTTGGGTTTATCCTGTATGGGACTCGCTGTGCTTCCTGGATTTGGGTGGCTATTTCCTTTCCCATGTTAAGGAAGTTTTTGACTATAATCTCTTCAAATATTTTCTCAGGCCCTTTCTCTCTCTCTTCTCCTTCTGGGACCCCTACAATGCAAATGTTGTTGCGTTTAATGTTGTCCTAGAGGTCTGTTAGGCTGTCTTCATTTCGTTTCATTCCTTTTTCTTTATTTTGTTCCACAGCAGTGAATTCCACCATTCTGTCTTCCAGGTAACTTATCCGTTCTTCTGCCTCAGTTATTCTGATATTGATTCCTTCTAGTGTAGTTTTCATTTCAGTTATTGTATTGTTCATCTCTGTTTAGTTCTTTTTTTTTTTTTTTTTTGCGGTATGCGGGCCTCTCACTGTTGTGACCTCTTCTGTTGCGGAGCACAGGCTCCGGACGCGCAGGCTCAGCAGCCATGGCTCACGGGCCCAGCTGCTCCGCGGCATGTGGGATCTTCCCGGACCAGGGCACGAACCCGTGTCCCCTGCATCGGCAGGCAGACTCTCAACCACTGTGCCACCAGGGAAGCCCCTGTTTGGTTGTTCTTTAATTCTTCTAGATCTTTGTTAAACATTTCTTGCATCTTCTCGATCTTTGCCTCCATTGTTTTTCTGAGGTCCTGGATCATCTTCACTATCATTATTCTGAATTCTTTTTCTGGTAGGTTGCCTAGCTCCACTTCAGTTAGTTGTTTTTCTGGGGTTTTATCTTGTTCCTTCATCTGGTACATAGCCCTCTGCCTTTTCATCTTGTCTATCTTTCTTTGAATGTGGTTTTTGTTCCACAGTCTGAAGGATTGTAGTTCTTGCTTCTGTTGTCTGCCCTCTGGTGGATGAGGCTAAGAGGCTTGGTGGGAGGGACTGGTGGTGGGTAGAGCTGACTGTTGCTCTGGTGGGCAGAGCTCAGTAAAAGTTTAATCCACTTGACTGCTGATGGGTGGGGCTGGGTTCCCTCCCTGTTGGTTGTTTGGCCTGAGGCAACCCAACACTGGAGCCTACCTGGGCTCTTTGCTGGGGCTAAAGGCAGAATCTGGGAGGGCTCACACCAAGGAGTACTTCCCAGAACTTCTGTTGCCAGTGTCCTTGTCCCCTTGGTGAACCACAGCCACCCCCTGCCTCTGCAGGGGACCCTTCAACACTAGCAGGTAGTTGTGGTTCAGTCTCCCCTGGGGTCACTGCTCCTTCCCCTGGGTCCCGATGCACACACTACTTTGTGTGTGCCCTCCAAGAGTGGAGTCTCTGTTTCCCCCAGTCCTGTTGAAGTCCTGCAGTCAGTTCCCACTAGGCTTCGAAGTCTGATTCTCTAGGAATTCCTCCTCCCATTGCCGGACCCCCAGGTTGGGAAGCCTGATGTGGGGCTCAGAACCTTCACTCCAGTGCGTGGACTTCTGTGGTATAAGTGTTCTCCAGTCTGTGAGTCACCCACCCACCAGTTATGGGATTTGATTTTACTGTGATTGCGCCCCTCCTACCATCTCATTTTGGCTTCTCCTTTGCCTTTGGATGTGGGGTATCTTTTTTGGTGAGTTCCAGTGTCTTCCTGTCGACAATTGTCCAGCAGCCGGTTGTGATTCTGGTGTTCTCACAAGAGGGAGTGAGAGTACATCCTTCTACTCTGCCATCTTGGTTCCTCTCTGAATGTCTTTTTAAAATATCTGATTTTCTAGTTTTTTCTCAGATTCCACATAGCCTCTGAAGACCTTTGTGTCTGGCAGTCTGTGAAAATCTGTTTACTTCACCTGAGATTCAAGAAGAGAAGGTTCTTGAGCAATATCACACTGTTAAGTGTTGAAGAACGGAAAATGGGCTTAAACGTGTCACAAGCCAGAGCACATAGTGGCCACACAATGCTTGTTTGTTTATTGTTTACATAAAATCTGCATCAGAGTGATGATTTTTAAGTTTTTGGCGGCTTATAGCTCTTATATAAAGAACACGGTCCTGGTTTTGCTTTAGTATTAAAACCTCAAAAGTTATATTAAAAAAACTGTCCTGGATTCATTGTTGATGGATATAAGGTTAGTCTTTGCCTTTTTCTTGCTTTAGTTGTTTTAGCATAAGACTGATCCATCTAAAGCATCAATAAAATGGCATTTCTCATGTTGAAAAGAAGCCTTGGCTTTTCAAAACATCCTTTGCAAGTAAGATAAAATTCTTTTCCATCATCTCCTGAGGAATTTATTAGAGTGAAAAAAAATAAAAGATTTTTATTTGAGAGGAAAACTGAATCTAAAAGCCTGGTATGGACTGAGCGACACTCTGGAGCTGGATAAGGCTGAATTTAATCAAGATCCTGCCGCTTGGCCGTGTGACAGGCCCTAAACAACTTATTTTAGCACTTCTGAACTGATTTTCCCATCTGTGAAATGGGCATGATAATAACTACCTGCAGAACTGTATATAATTAGAAAACATGATAAAAATATCTATAACATAATTCATAATAAATAGTAATCATTATTTTTCTTCCTAGATTTGTTTTCTTACATATTATTGCTACCATAAATTCTCATTATTTTCACGTATTTGCTCTGAGTCAAACATATACTATATTTAGTCTATTAAGTCCTGAAAATTTTACACAGATGACTTTAAAGACATAAATATAGTTGGAGGACTGTGGTAAAAACATTCAAAATTACATATTGTTACATAAAGTTTTTAATAACAGTCAGATATTCAGAATACAGTTTATGAGAGAGGCAAGGTGATAACATTGAACTGAATTATAAAATGGAAGATTGTTAGCTTTGAATACAATGATAATTTACTAGGATAAATCATTTCTCTATAGCATTTGCTATAAACTGAATACTGTTCTTTTTGAGGACCTTTTTGAGAAGTGGAAAACCACTAGTTTATAGTGGAGAGTTTTCTTATTGTGCCCTTGGAAAAATAATGTAATTCCCTTATGCCCATTTTTTTTAAACCCAGAAATTCTCAACTAGGGAAAAATTTGCTCCCCTTACTCCCAAAGGGGCCATTTGGCAATGTCTGGAGACATTCTTGGTTGCCATGACTGGAGGGGAATGCTACTGGCCTCTAGCGGGTAGAGGCCAGGGGTGCTGTTCAACATCCTACCAGGCACAGGACAAACTCCCCACAGTAAATATTGGCTCAAAAGGTCAATAGTGCTGAGATTGAAAACCCCTGTTTTAATCTATAGATTGATTAAAGTAAATGGTACAGTATTAAAAATCTGTGGGTCTAAACCACACTTTCTCAATGGGGGCAATATGTTTTTTAAGGGAACAAACGTTGGTTCTTGGTGGGCAAAAAACATTTTAGATATTACCGTGGATTTTGGCCCTCTGAAGCTCAATCCTACTCAACAACATAAAAAGATTATATATATATAATATATCTGTGATGTTAAAGTTTCATGGGGGTGGGGATGGCATAGTCAGAAAAAAATATCTAAATAGGCTCCTTAGAGGGTGATATTGAAAAAAAAGGTTGAGCAACATTTCTCAAACAGATGACCCTGGACAGGTCATTTCAGCTCTTTGTGCCTTAGTTCCCCATGTGTACTTTAGCTCATAGGGTTATTTTGATGGTTAACGTAATATTAAGCGCCATTTATTTATTGAGTAACTGCCATGTTTTAGTCTAGACACCCTCCTTATATTGGCAGTAACTGACACAACAACCCTGTAAGGTATCACTATCTCCCTTTTCAAGATGAAGAAACTGAGGCTTGTGTAGAATACGTAAGGGTCCAAAACAAGCAAATAGAGAGGACAACATGTGATTTTGTATCTGACTTCAAAACCTTGTCTCTTTCTCACTCTATAACAGGTGTTACGGCAACATTGCAAGTAATAAAATAAGCACATGTGTAGGATTTTTCTCTGGGGAAGTAAACATTATGGTTAACACTTGTGGCTTTTTAAAATTACACCCAGCCTCAGGAAGCATGTCCTTTCTTCCTTTCAAGGTTTACCTTCCATCTCTCTTCTTGATGCCAGCATTTCTGTCTCCTCTGGGACCTAGAACAACTGCCAACATTTTTTTCTCTCTCCTTTGCCTGCATTTTTCACTCTGTCACTTTGCTGGCTCAATATCTACTGGCTGTAACTTGCTCAAGTCTTTTGAATCTTACGAAATCCTTCCTCAAACCCATGACGCACTGAAGATCCCTCCTTATTCCACTCTTTCCCTTTCCAGGCATCCTCTTTATAAGACTCATGTACAATGTCTGCCTGTACTTCCTTAGCCTCTGTTTGCTCTTCAACATCCCCGAATACTGCTTCCACTCCGAAGCACCAGATCTCATTGGACTTGACTTGTTTCTGGTGTTTATACTGTGGACCCTCTCTTTTACTTGAAACTCCGTACTCTCTTAGCTCCTGAGACATGCTTCTTTCCTGGTATTTCTCCTACTTTTCTGACCATTACTTGTCAGCCTCTTATGCCCATACAGAAGGGAAGGTAGTCCACAGGGCTTTGCCTTGGCTGTCTTCTCTCCCCACTGCTTATTCTCTCACTGCTCTCCTTGTGGTCCAGTCTCAGAAATCTGAATCTCCAGCCAGATAACACTGGTGAGTTTGCAACCCATGTAGTATTATCCTGTTACGCGCTGAATATCTGTCTCCACGGGGGGTCCCTAGGCTCCCCAGATTCATCTTCTCTGAAACTAGACTTTTCCTTCCCCTCCCCCTGCACGTTTACTTCTGTACTGATAATTTTTATCTTGGTATTGACACCACACCACCACTGAGGCAGTCACCCGAGATAACACGTGTACCAGGTGTAGTCCAACACATGGCAGCCACTAAGTAAATTGTAGTTATTATGAATTTAATCCTCACACAATGCTGTAAGTACTATTATTATTGCCATTTTATATATGAGAAATTGAGGCACAAAGTGGGCAGGTCGCTCTTGCTTTCTGCATTTCTCTAACAACAGCCAATTAGTAAGCAAGTTCTTTTCATTCTGCAGCATTTTCCCATCTCCTGCTGCCCGCGTTCAGGTTCATTTCTCAGTGACCTATGGTAATAACCTTCAAGGGATGTTTCTCTCTGTGGTGCTGTCCCACTCTCATCAATCCATCTACACTCTGGTGAGGTCAGAGGGAGTGATCTTTCTAAAAAAATTAACCTGTTCATGGTACTACTTTTCTTAAAACCCTTTGATAGCTTTTATTTCTTGCATTTCAATCCAAACATCATGTCATATTATGTTGGGCCCTCCTGAGCTAGCCTGTCCTGGCTTCATCTCTCCCCATTCCCCTGCTTTAGAACTCATGCCCAGACCGCACGGAATAATGAAGTAATTCTCAAATGCATTATGCTGTTTCACATCTCCAAGACGTTATTCACACTGCTTCCTCTATTCAAAATGCCCTTTTCTTCTTTGTCTTCCTGAAGAACTCCTACTCATCCCCTATGGCTGACATAAAATGTCAAGGACTTTAGGAAGCATTTCTATCTGAAATCTCAAGGGCACCTGAGCATATTTACTCCCAATGAACTGTGCGTGTACATTTAGCCTCGTGTTTTTAACAGTGAAGTTGTCCTAATGTGGGTAGTGGTGTGGTTCAGAAGTTGGACTCTGGGTTTGAACCCTTAGTCCAACTCTTGATAGTTGCTAGGCAAATTTCCCTTCCCTTTCTCTACGTCTACAAAATGGAAATCAAATAGGGCCACTTAGACTTGTTTAGAGCATTAACTGAGATAATCACAGAAAGTTTTTGGCACCTTAGGTCTTGTGCCTTTCCTACTCTCAACATTCGTATAGGTTCCTGTAATATTTAGCATAGAATGTAAACTATTGTTATATTTTGCTATCTAAGTAGATTCAGTTCTGATTTGAGAGAGAGAGTTTGGAAAGCGAGGGATACCTGTACTTACGGTTGCCTTTACAGTCTTGCAGGACCCAGCCATTGGCTCCCTTTCCGACTAGATTTCTTACAGCTCTTCCTTTGCTCTCTCACTCTACCTGTTGCCAAATCTTGACCTCCTGTCCACTGAATGCTGAATAGAAATACAGAGACAGAGTTTGGGGGAAATAGAAAAGAGTCGCTTTATTACTTTTGCCAGGCAAGAGGGGAACACAGTAGGCTAGGGCCTCAAGAACTGTGCCCCCCTTCCCTGGGTAATAGGGAAAGGTTATACAGCCCGGGGCTCCTGGTCTGGGGTAGGTGATAAGGCTGAAAGTAATTAAGGTCTTGCATTTCTTTTATTCTGCAAATTCATGGCCAAAGCTGGCGTCAGGTGGCTCAGCAACTGGGTCTGGTGTCCCTGAAGTTATCGGGCTGGCCATGACCTTCTTTCTGAAATGAAGAGTGCTACAAGGGAGTGCAGGGGGAGAAGAAATGCCAGGTACAAAGGGTAATTCATATGAAGTCAGAGAGTAATCAGCTTTGTGAAGGACAAGTCTAGCTACAAGTGTTTGTTAGTAGTAACAGCTAAAGAATAACCAAGATTGCTTAACTCTTTCAGGCCTGTTTATGTTGTTTCCCCAGCCTGTTCATTGTTTCCTTATTTTCCTTGTTTATCAGAAAAGTCTCGTTTCTATTTTTGCTGCAACACACCCTCATTGGCATCCTTGCTCTTCGTTGACTGTGGCATCTCAACTCCTGCCTCAGAGCCTTGTTCCTTGCTATTTCCTCTACCTGGGTTTTTAGTTGCTAATGTCCAAATGATTCCATACAACGGTTGCTCAGAGGTTACTTAAACAATTTAAAGTAGAACCCACTTCATTTCCCTTTGACCTTTTTAAATTTTCTTCATCACACTTATCATTGCTTGACATATTAATCATTCTTTTGCTTGTTTTTGGCCTCTCTCATTCACTGCAATGTAAGCGTCAGGACTTTTTGTTTATTGTTGTATCTTCAGATTTAGAATAATGCTTGACTTATAGTAGGTACTTAAATACATCGGTTGAATGGACAAATCAGTAAATTAGTGGATGGTATTAATATTATTACTATTTATTGAAGGTTCCTGAATGGCAGAGATAAAATCCTTTTTGACTTTATACACCAAGTTCATTGGTTTGTAAACTGTGTTCCTTGACCACACTTAAGGGTTTCTACCAACATTCTTCTGGGATTTAGGTGTCCTGGTTTTAAAGTTAGAGTAGTTCCAATTTTATTTGTTGTATAATTTGATCTGTGGTAGTGGTTTCACTGCTAAAAGGCTTTAAAATCCACTGGTCTAGTGTAATTCTTAACACATTTCAAAAGTCAGTCAGTAAAAATTGGCTGGATGAATAAATAAGGTAGAATGAAACTGCCAGAAATACTGTCTTCAACATGTAGAATAATACAGAGCTGACATATTCTGCAATATCCTATTCATAATAAAATATCCTCAGTAGCATTAACCTATATTTATTCATCCTTGCAAAGCTAATTTAGATTTAAAAATTAAAATATATATTTAAAAATGTTTTCCTAATACAGCCCAATGGCTTTTCTGCTTTTGTGGCATGACTTTTATTGTTTTCTTGATATTATTAAGTAGTCAGTGAATACCAGTGCCTGATATGTTCATAACACTAGTTTAATTACCTGCTGTAAGATAATTGCTTTATTATTAGCAAACTAAAAGGAGATGATGATTCAGTATTCTCCACATCTTACTAAAATATTTCTTACTAAAAATATTCTGCATCTTCAAAGTATCTGGTAATATTTGGATGGAGTTAATTTTGTATTTGATGACGCCTTTGAAAAAATTACACAGTTACACTTGATTGATGTACATATCTAATGCAATTAAACTCATTTGGTTTGACAGAATTAGTAATGGTCATAATGAAGTAAAATTTTAAGTTTATTTTACCTATTTTATTTAGTTTAATATTATATTTAAACGGTAACAATGCAAATGTTATGGCCATAAAAGGACCAAAAGAAATTTCTTATTTTAACACAGAGTGTATTTCTGGTATTTGTGACTGGAATAATTCCTACCCTTCAGGATCTTTCCACCACAGTAATTTCCAAGAAAGTGTTTGGATTCTCCCCAGGTCCTATCTTTTCCTTTTTCTGAGGAAGAAAGAAAAGGAAGTGGTGGTGATGCCAGTGGGGATTTGAGATAGAACTTGAGAATACACAGAAGTCAGGAGAATGTAATATGAATGTATGTTATGTAAAATATTGGAGTGCACAGAGTTATTAGTTCCTGAGCCTATCATAACAAATTACCGTAAACTTGGTGGCTTAAAACAAACAGAAGTTTATTTTCTCATAGTTCTGGAGGTCTGAAGTCTTTTATTAAGGTGTTAGTAGGGCCACACTCCCTCTAGAGTCTCTGGGGAGAATGTCTCCTTGCCTCTTCCAGTTCTGGTGGCTCTCCTTTTCTTTGTGGCTGCCTCGCTCCAATCTTCTGCCTGTGTTGTCTTCACATGGCTTTTCCCTCTTCTCTGTTCACGTCTTCTTCTCCTCTGTCTCTTGTAAGGACACTTATCATTGGATTTAGGGCCCACTTTGGCACTCTAGGATGACCGCATCTCATCCTTTTTCCAAATTAGGTCACATTCCCAGATTCTGGGTGGACATGTCTTAGGGGAAGGATTAATTCACTACAACATACAAATTCATGTTCAAGTATAAGTACCAATACAAACCGTGATATATAAATGAGAGTAGGTCTGAGGGCTTACTTACATTGCCATAATGTGAATAACAGAGAGTTGTCATGGAAATGAATAAACATAAAATGCTCAGTATTTTGCAATGCATACTATGTCTCCAGGACAGTGATTCTCAAAATCTCAGTTAATGTTCATATAAAATCGCCTGGGGTCTCCTAGATATTTTAGGCTTCATTCCCAGAGATTTGGATTTAATAAATCTGGCATGAGACCCAGGAATCTGCATTTGGATAGACAGAGAGGAGGAAGAAATATCTTAAGTTTTGTAGGGCCAGGAAAAAAAAAAAATCTAGGACTTAATACAGATTTGTAAGGGTTCTTCTGAAAGAAAATAACATAAACTTATAAGTATAAAATTAGGTACAATGTCACAGTAAATATCCCAGAAGCTTAAGCTGGACAAGTAGCTTTTTGGTAAATCTGCCCCAGCAGGTACCCCCGAAATCTAGCACGTCATCTATGGACCACACTTTGTAGAATGCTGTTTAAGATTACTCCTTCCACCTCTCTTTTGTTGTTCTTGTTAAACATCATCTCTTGCTGGAATGCAGGGCTTTTACAAATGGAACTTGCCTTTACAGTCTTAAAGATAATTATTTAAAGGAAGTCCTTAATGTTATTAGAATTATGACTATATTAGGGGATGAATTGATCCCTGGTATTAAATGTAAGACTTGTGAACTTCAAAAATTCCTCTGATATAGTCTTATTTCTACTATTAGTATTCTATATTTATAATTTATTTCCTGGAAGCATCATTGGATACAAAAAGGGGCATGGGTTAAAATCCTGGGTATCCTTCAAGACTCCTCATGCATGAAATGAGTATCTCACCAGATTGATCCAAGGATTAAATGAAATAATATATGAGTGTCTGACACAGGGGCTGTACAGATTCTTGGTAAATACTTCTTTCCTCACTTTAGGTTTTTTCTATTCTCCCTCCTCTCCTCTCCCCAGATTCTGGAAAGTAGTTTGCCCCTCGGTTACTAAGAACTCTTAAGAAAGAAACTGTTAAGTTCACTAGGGAACTTTGCATTTTGGTTATTACCCATTTCACACATAAACAGACCAATGAAATTCTGTTACTTTTCCTATATGATAGAAAAATTGGGTTCATGATAATAATAGTAATGGTAAAGATTTTTACTTAGGGCTATCTGTAAGCTAGACTCTGCAGTCAGTACTCCATACTTGTTACTGTATTCAATTCCCACAGGAAACCTATAATGTAGACACAGTTATCTCCCATTTTTACAGTGAGAAAACTGAGGCTTACAAAACTTTACGTAGCCTTTCCAAGAAGTCATACAATGAGGAAGTGGCAGAACAAAGACAACTACACTGGCCTGACCTGGAACCTACCTCTTGGCTGTAATTCTGAGACAATATTCCATAGACCTGAATCAACTTATTCATAATAACTGATTTCTCTTACTTAACCATAAACTTCTCTGTGTATTAGCAGCTAGTGGTAATAGAATGCTGTTTGCTTCATTTAAAATACTAGTACAGAGATATTGTAGTTGTGGGCACTTTAACCCAGGGAATTACTGAGAATACAATTCTCAGTGATTGGGTAAAAATGCTTTTAATTTCCATCTTCTTTTGGCAGTTATACTTTTTAAATAAAATTCTTTGCTGTACATTTCAGTTTTACTGATGTGATTATGTGGTCTAACATCAAAAGGGTTCATTGCTTAATGACTAAGAAGCAAGCATGTCAGGATGCAGGAGTTGGAAATGGTTTTAAATAAATCAATTTCAAGTGAATTAATCTTTGAAAACAGTGCTTGAGCATTTTCCATATGAAAGTTATTTCCATTATGACTTCATAGAGCCATTGAAAGTGTCTTTTTGATGTTTATTGTCTTTATGGTACTGAGAGTAGCTACATTGTGTTAAAATAACATGGTTTATTTCTGCCTCTGAATTATCTGCGGACAAGAGTGGATTTATATAGCTGTGTATATTTGCTCAGCGTCTCTTCAATATCCTTCCAGAATCACTCATACATCGCCTTTGGTTGTATACGTATCTTTGTGAAAACGACAGCAAGCACTGAATCAGAGTGATGCGCCATTTACTCTGTGGTGCTTTATGTATTGTCACTACATTGGCACGTTCACAGGCAGCTTGGTGTACTTAAGATTTACTAGTCATTTGTCTGCTTCCAAGAAGTCATCAGTGATGACACTGTGTATTAAAGTTGCTAAACAGATTACATTTTATATTTTTTGTGCCTAAAATTTCAGTGATACAAGCTATATCAGCATCTTCCCTTTTTTTCCTTCCTCTCTTCTTTTCTTCCTCCCTTCCTTCTTTCCTTCATTTCTTTCTTGCTTTTATTTTTCTTTCCAAAAAGCAATACATCTTTTGTAATTTGTTGGGCAACTTCACTGAGAACCTGAAATCATTTTTCTTAGAAATCTCCTTCCTTCCAGTTTTTGCCTTTGCATTTCTATTGTCTCTGTGGCCCAACTTAATATTTGTCTCAAAGCAATTCACATTTTTCAAGCATTTTCTTTATTGGTATTATTAAACTTAGATTTTATCTTTCCCCATCCAGTCACTAAATTGATAAGATCAAAAGCTCAGTTATAGATGTGAGATTTCTTTAAGAATAAATTTTCTATATACGTAGTATATACAAAAAAAAAAAAAATGAAGCCAGGGTCTGAAAAAAAAATATTGCTAGAAAAACCTAATACTCTCAACAAACTAATAAAAAAAATTAATTTCCATTTTAAAAGAACACATGGAATTCTTACAAATGTTTTAGGTAAACATTACAGCAGCCACTAAAGTGATACTTTTTTTTTTTTTTTTTTTTGCGGTACGCGGGACTCTCACTGTGGCCCCCCCCCCCCCCGCTGCGGAGCACAGGCTCCGGACGCGCAGGCTCAGCGGCCATGGCTCACGGGCCCAGCCGCTCCGCGGCATGTGGGATCTTCCCGGACCGGGGCACGAACCCGTGTCCCGTGCATCGGCAGACGGACTCTCAACCACTGCGCCACCAGGGAAGCTCGATACTGTTTTTTTTTTGAGTAGTCTTAGGTGATTTTACTCAAGCCAGGTTCCTGGCATTAACCTGGGAAGTATCCATGTTGTAATGTTAAGTTGTGATATTTGTTTATTTGCTTTTTTTTTTTTTTTTTGCTTTTTTCTGCATTTACTTAGAGAGTTTCTTCTCTCTCTCCCCAAATGAGAAATCTGTTGCTTATTGTTTAATTCAAAGTAAAATTGTGCCATGATGATATGGTTTATGTAGAGCAAAACAGTGCATGATAACTTGTGCCACAGGCAGAATTGTAGAAGCCTATATAATATTTGTAATTTGTGCTCATGACAAACGACTTCTAATTCTGATAGTCCCAGGTAGGTAAATAAAGAGAATGTAATAAATATCCTTTTGCATCTTCTTCTTTGTTTATTCCTGCTTCCTTCTTTATTCCCATTACAAATATAGTCTTGAGTTAGAAAAAATACATACAGATATAGAAAACAAACTTATGGTTACCAAAGGGGAGACGTTGGGGGAGGGATAAATCAGGGGTTTGGGATTAACATACGCACACTACTATATACCAGGTAGATAACCAACAAGGACCTACTATATAGCACAGGGAACTCTACTCAATATTCTGTGATAACCTACATGAGAAAAGAATCTGAAAAGGAATGAGTATATGTATATGTATAACTGTATCACTTTACTGTGCACCTGAAACTAATACAACATTGTAAATCAACTATACTCCACTAAAATTAAAAAAAATAATTAAAATTTTAAAAATAAAAAAATAAATGAAAATACAGAAGTGATTGAACACTCTAGAGTGGCTTTCAGATGTAGACTTCTGGTGCCTGTGAAGAACTTTGTCACATAATTCAGTCTTTTTTGAATTGTATAGGCTTTGAATCATCAAATTTGAAGGAATTTGGCCGTTATTCAGTCCTACATCTGCCTCCAATAAAAGCTGCTATTATTAAGTCATCCAAGTGAGATGGGAATCTGTGCTTTCTTTTAGGCTTTGAGAGAAAATGATTCAATGATCTCTTTTATAACTTATTTCAGTGTTTAATAACTTGAACTGTCACAAAAGATTTTTTCATCATTAGCCTAAATTCTTTTTGTTGTCATGTAAGCTCAAGAATCAGATGAACAGCCTCATAGAATTAGTCTACGAATGCAACATCAAAGGACACAATAATTACAATCCAAGCTGTTTTTTCAGTCAAGCCATTCTAATTCTAAAAGTCTAGAACTGGGACTCTTATTAATACTGATTAAATTTTAGTATTTAATACTCCTAATATTTATAAAGGCAAAATATGCTGGATGTGCCTCTGAATATCTGTTAACTTGTTTAAAGCCCTATTAAGAATGCTATTTCTTAATGATGTACATATTGTTACCCTTTCTGTTTACTGTGGTTGAAATTATGAGTCCCCAGTCCAGATCTGTTTCCTCTGATCAGCCTCCTGAGCCCTTTGACTCAGATTCTAATCCTTCTTGTCTGCCTCAATTCCATCCTAGTTCTGCAACTTCAAGCCTATTAGTTTTCCTTTCTCTCTATACTCAGTTATGGGCCTTGGTCCCCCAAGTTCTGCCATTATTGTTGTCATACTGTTATCTGTCCCTGCTGCCAGTCCTGGAGAACCTGTAGCTAATGATCTCATTCCTTGGCTACTTTCATTGCTGCTGCTACACTTCTGCCACCTGGTCAGTAGGTTCCAGAAGCATGAATAGTGCTGGGCCTGATCCTGAGACGGGAAGCGGAACCAGAAATGAATACACTATCTAGATGTTTTGCTTGTACGTATTATCCAAAATAGATTCTATTATGTTTTAAAGAAAAAATAATACTTATTAGAATTTACCCAAGAAAAGAAGGCAGAAGCTTTATTTTCTGATTTTAAAGTCCATCCAAGAGTATTACACATTGATTGGAGTGCTTGAGATTCCATCAAGTGAGAGAAACCCAGTTCAGAATAGCTCAGGCAGAAATGTAGATTGTATTAGCCTAAGTAATCAAGTGATGGGAAGGAAAACACACATACAGCATCAGGAACATCAAGACTGGTGATACCGAATGACACCAGAATTGTCTGTGTCTGCCCTCTTTCTTTTTTTACTGAGGGATCTCTTTTCTCAAGACAAGTTTCCTACACAGGGCAGCTCTGGTGCTTCACAATTCATAGCTTTGCCACTCGTTGGGTCTTAGAATTCTTTCCTTAGCTACAGTGTAGAAAATTCTGATTTTAATGAGTGATTTTTGGTGATGTTGAGCAGGAGTGTGTCTTGATCTGTGTACATCAGAGAAGAATCACCTTGGCTGCTCTGTTTGATCGTGGAGGAAAGAGGCTGGGAAAAGAAGGAAGCCAGTTAGGAAGTTATTACTGTAGTTCTGGTGAGAAATAATGGTGGCTTGGGATAGGATGGTCAAAGTATAGATGATGAAAATGGTTCAATTGGGGTGTATTTTGGAAGATAACTAACAGGTCAGAGTGATGGCTTGGTAGTAAGATAAGAGGAATCAAAGAGAAACCAAGGGTAACTCCTGTGTTTTGGGCCTAAACAATTAGATGGATGGTGATATCACTGATGAGAAAGAAAACAGTGTGAGGAGCAAGGATGGGGAACAGCATTTGATGATTAGTACGCTTAATAAATATTCAAGTGGACATTCAAGTGGCCAGTTGGTTATCCAGTTCTGCTCAGATAAGAGGCAAGAATAGAGATACAATTATTGGAAAGGAGTTATATGATTATCATCATATGAAGATAATGTAATTCTTTACCCAGAAAATCTAACAGAATCATCATGAAACGTCTTAGAAGTGGCATAAAGGAATTTAAGAAAATGGCAAAACAAAAATAATAATATTTTTCTGGATGCTAGTAATAATCAATAACCATAAAAAATGTTAATCTATTCTAAATTGCAGAAAAACATCCAAGAATTGCCCTAATATGCAATATGTAGTACATATCTTCCAGTAAAATATTTGCAGATTTCTTTTTCATAGGTTCAGACAAATGGAGAAATATCATGTCTTTATATCCAAAGGCAGAATATTATAAACATTCTAGTTTCAATTGATACTCAATTTTGCCTTTTAACAGAACCGGAATGAGGCAGAACAACTGGTAGGTACAGCTTTATAAAATATAAGACCTTACCCCTCTCTGCCCATAAATGATTAGACTGGTCATAAACCCATATAAAACCAATATTCTGCTTAGTATACCAACTGAATATTTTAGCATTCGATTTTTACTAAGTAATATAGAAACTATTCCAGTTAGAGGGACGGAGAAGAAAGTTGGTCTTAATATGGGCTTCGGTTCATGCAAGAAGGCTGCAATCACTGGAAAACTGAATTTGAGGGGAGGAGAATCACAAGAAACCAAATAAATGACTCAGGAGAAACTCAGGACAATGCAGCAGCCTGGAAGTGAGGAACAAAAATAAGATATGCTCCATGCTATGAGAGAATAAGAAGTTGCCTCCATGCCCGAGTTTCCCTTTCAGATCCTGTTATGGACAGCCACATTTTTGTTTCCTTTCCTTGGGTATCAGTATCTCCTGTCCTAGATGTAGACTTGGAATACCCCCCGCCCCCATCACCTTAGGCAGAGTCAGGAATTCTGATGCAAGTAAGAAAATTATCACAGTTGCAGAAAAATATCCATGTACAGAGATATATATAACCAAAGTATTTAATAGGAAAAAAGTAACTTAAATCCTCAATAAATGGAAATGATTAATTTGTAGTATTCACAAAGGAATATTATGCAACCAATAGAATTATATATTTAATGACAATTTGGGGATATATACAGATGCTTATATTATAGTACTATGTCAAAAGCAAAAGCAGAATACCAAGCTGGAAGTAGATATAATGACACATTTACACGTGCATTCCCATATGCCATCAGCCTCACCGCCTAAAATGTGACTATATGTTACTTCTACACACCAGCCAACTGGCCAGGAAGCAGGCCCTTAGGTTATCACTGAGAGTTTCTCATGGGCAGGTCTATTCATGCTTTGTAACAGGCCCTTCTCTCTGGCCTTTGTTCGGGTTGTTGTGTCTTGACCTCGCTGCTTGATGGACCTTGGGAGATCTGCACTTCACAGGGACTGGCTGCCCTCTAATGACCATTGTGGCCAACACTGCTGCTGCAATCTTGGGAGTGGGGACGCTTCTCTTCCTAATACCCCACAGCACAGTCCCTCCAGACTTTGCCAAAGCCATAGGAGTAATAGAAGTAGAGCACAGATTTGCCCCTGTCAGTGGCAACTCACAGCACGTATAATCTGAATGTAGTCTCATATATAGCCTTCTCAGAAGGTCTCCATGCACTAGCTTAACTTCCAGAAATGGGAATTTCCAGGCAGGGTCATAGCTTGAATCTGCGTCTTAATGCACTGCAGCCGTGGAGAGCCATAGTAAGAGGAAGAAAGACTTTTCTGCCTAAAGTCAAATTCCTCCCTGAATGTTCTGATCCAGAATGGTTGATGATGGAAACGTTTACTTCCTGCAGAGGAAATTTTTCTTACAAGGAGGATGCTGGATCCTCATGACCTCTATGATAATCACAGTAACCATAGCACATTTCCTGAAGTCTTAAATAGCATTGATGTGGGACGACAGTCCCATCCAGGTCATAAACCACTAGAATATGAAGTGATGGGGGCTGATCAGGAAGACACATCCTTCCTGCCATGATTGAATCTCCCAGTTTCTTTGTGACCAGATGTTTGTATGAGAGTACACCATGCACTAAAGATAAACTTTATCATAGGGTAGACCAAATGTGTATTTAGGGGACAAGATACTTTCTAACTCTGCAAAGGTACAATCCTGCCAAAAGAACTAACTTTTAACACTGAAAAGAACCCCCAGTGCCTCAATCTGAAGCAAGTTTCCCAGTGACAATGGAAAGGTATCAACCAAATGCCTGATTAACTAAAAGGCTTGCAAAAGTGATCCCTTTCAAAAAGAAAATTCCCTTACAGGAAAATTCTCCTTTCTACCCTAGAATTCATAAATTGCTTACAATCTCTAAAATTATATTATCCAAATAAAATAATTTAAGTTACAGTCTTCTGTGGTCATTTGTGTACAGTGATTATCTCTGGGTAATGAGATTGTTCTTTTTAACAATTCTGTTTTTAAAATTTCCTCTGTTGAACACGTATTATTAAAAAATAATTTTAAGAAGTCTAGGTTGGAGTGTACTTCCATTTGCTGTAAATAATTAATAGTTGCTTGCCTAGCTAGCTTATTAATGACTTGAACTTGATTTGATAGAGTTTTAATTTAAATGAAAATTTCTAATTCTGAAGAAAACCAGATGCTTCTATTAATAGAGTGATGATTACATCTGTAAGAATTTTAGTCAGAATTTATAGCAGTTAAGAAAAGAGCTGAAAACTCCTAGAAAGTAGCAAACAGGATCTCATCTTCCCCTGCCCCAATTAAATTAGAACATTATTAACTCTCTGTTGTTTGAAACTTGAAAGGAAGTTCATTTTATTTTGTGTGTATTTCTATTTTGGTGATGGAGAAGAGCTTTATCCAAATGAAGTTAATTATTGAACTGTCAAATGTGCTATTTATTTATTTATTTTTTTCTGCGGTACGCGGGCCTCTCACTGTCGTGGCCTCTCCCGTTGCGGAGCACAGGCTCCGGACGCGCAGGCTCAGCGGCCATGGCTCACGGGCCTGGCCGCTCCGCAGCATGTGGGATCTTCCCGGACCGGGGCACGAACCCGTGTCCCCTGCATCAGCAGGCGGACTCTCAACCACTGCGCCACCAGGGAAGCCCAAATGTGCTATTTTAAAGTACAAACCCATGGATAATTCTATGGCTTGGGCTCTGAGGTCATCAAAAGTGTCTACCATTAATGAGATTATTATATCATGTTATTATTTGTGGTAGCATTTCATGTACTGAGTTTAAGTAACCATCTTAGCTCTAATTTTTGAGCCAATTAATCTACATGCCAGCAGAATTCAAGTTGAGTTTGTTTCAAACTCAATTCTTTTTGACTGTGGTGGAAGTAGGCAAGAAACTTTAATTCAATTTTAAGTGCTAAATACTTAAATGAATTGAGCTTATGAATGGAATTTTGTGATTGGAAATGCCAGGAGGTCAGTTAGGTAGTTTTATAGGATTTCTGTGAATTAAAACATATCTCCAAGTATTGTAATAAATATTCACTTTATAGGATGAAAAACATTGTTGAATTATCTTTCTTTTAAATTAGTCTGCAGTAGATAATTTCATTAGATTTTACAAAAACTACTACGTTTTTGAAAGCACAATTTCTTGATATAGATCTGATGGGGAAGCCTTTATCATCCCTTTTTCTTGACCCAAATAAAACTCTTTGGAGATACTTTATTTTAATTTTCATTTCTTTTACTAATGTGATGTTTCTTTGCTTTATGTTGTGGAATGTATACAAATCATGTAGTTTTGGATACTGAGATTCAATTCCAATGGGTACCCTTTACCTACAGTGAAACAGCTTTTTAATAAATTCTATAAAACAATGGTTAGAATCACACCAGAAACGGTGTGATCTTCTGATTCATTTGAGGTATTTTAAAACAACTTACATGCCCTGGGACTCTTACTTCCTTCCATCAGTTGAAATGTCAACTTTTAAATCATTTCTTAATTTCACTTTCTCACTTTCCTTTTTCAGTATCTAACTTATTCATCCTTTTTTACTGACCTTGATAAATGGTTCTCTTTGTTATAAGAGCAAAGTAACTGTGCCCTCTAACTTGATAATTATCAGGAAACTATGAGATCAAAGAAGGAATAGCTAATTTTATGTCGTCTTCTTTCTCTAAATCTTCTGTGCTCTTTGATGTCACTCCTTATCAACCAGAAGAGAAAGCCTACCTTAAATGCGGGGTTACAGGTAAACACAGTGTCTGAACAGGCAAAGACCATGTTTTAAAATAAAAATAGAGTTTTCCTTTAATTATACTTAAAGAGGTTAATTACATTTTTTTTTCTATCAAACAAATAGCAAACAGGTCAAATTGAAATTGTTTCCATTAAAATTCACATAATTTTTGCAGTTCAATATTGAATCTGCCTGTATTAATTAGCCAAGGAGGGACTTCTCTGGTGGTTCAGTGCTTAAGACTCTGCGCTTCCACTGCAGGGGGGCATGGGTTCGATCCCTGGTCTGGGAACTAAGATCCCACATGCCATGCAGCCAAAAAAAAATAATAATAATAAATTAGCCAAGGACAACTCAGTTTTTTACAGATTAAATGTATTAGGCCAAAAGGTATAATCTCTGTCTTCATTTTACAATTATCTATGTATAGATAGTTAGCAAAAGGAATGAGTTTGTCGTCTTGGATTTGTTTTTTTTCCTAGGTACATTCTTACGCATTAGGTAGCTATATGTTCTGCTGGATAATTTCTGTTAATTAAAGTTGATAATCCCAGAAAATGAAGGCTGGCACGTTCATCTCTTGAGTCATTACTGCCTCCTCTAAGTTTTGGCTAATGAGGTCAACTGCCTCTTTGAAAGGCTTCATAACTTAAGTGTTCTGAGAGACTGTCCATCTAAAATAGATAGCATGAGGTAATGGGACTCCTTTCCCTCCTCCTGGTAAAAGAGAACATTCTCTTTTTCTGCTTAGAATTGCTATGTGGAAATGAAATTATATATCTAATATTTTCTGACTAGGCATTTCTCCTTCAGGGTTACTGTTTTTCATGTTTTTAGTCTAACGTATCTTGTTAAACAAGGAAGCAGGTAAACACTAGCATTTGGCTTTAATGACTGCCTTCCGAGAAGCATAATCATTCATCAAATTTATTTTAAAATTATGGTTCCCAAGGCCATTCACAAATATTCATTAAAACCATTTCTTATTGTAAAGATTAATCATGGTAATTTCATTGTCTAGGGATTAGATAAAGAGATCTTCAAAAACTCCTTTTGATGAAATAAGTAATAAAATATAGGAACAGTTCTGTGGTTCAGTATTTGTGTGTCTGTACTAAAGTCTTTACATAAGTTTGAAAACTTTTAATAGATATTTTCAGAGTGAAAATATGCCAGCACTTTAGGCACACTTATAAACCCCTCTTGTCTTCAGTCTCACTGGCTATGTCCAATAAAGTTTGATATCTCCTGAAGGACCATTATGGTTTACTGGCTTAATGAAGCAAGTTGGAAAAAGTTTTGGGCAGTACCTCTTCTGTGCTCTGGGTGTTTTATAAAGTCACAGAGTATGTTCCAATTTTAAACAGATTCCCAATGATGGGTTTATTTCTAGCTTGGGTAAAACCAGACCCGAGGGAATAGTTTACATGAGTGTCTTAAACACACACACCAGCTCCATCACCTGTCTTAGACCATGTTAACTGCTCCAAAGAGACAATCCTTCAAGTAGCGATGAGCAGAGTATTAATTTCCTCTTTTGGAAATTTGCCAGGATATCACGGTCAGCGTAATTGTTTGGGGAATGGGTTGGGAGTCTGATGATTAACACTTTGTCATACAGGAGAAGATTTCTAAAAAATAGATTCATCCCCTATTTTGCAGATTTTCTCAAAATACAGATTTTTACAGCCAGAGCATTGGTGTTGGATACTGAAAAATTCTGATTTTCCTCACTAAGATCAATTTCTAAAAGAAAAACTTAGAAATACACTTCTTAATTTAGAGAAAGGGAATATAAGAAAATAATATACGAAGTCTGTTTAGTATTTACATAGGGGAGATGAAGCTGGAAAATGTTCTTCCAACAAGCATGATGAGGAATATAATCTTTTCCCCTCTTATTTGTGATTATGATTTTAAGACACTGATTTCTAGGCTCTCATTTGTAGCTTAAAGGATGGATTTTAATGGATACTTTATTTCATTATTTAGAAATTTGTTTTCTTAGTATATATTAAGTTATTACATTCTGGTACCATTAAGAGCTTTGTGTCAGAAAGTATGTTCACTGTTCTCTGAAAAAATGAATAAGTCTCTAAGATAACCTATTAAGTTTATGGAAACACTTGAATGATCTGGCTAGAAAAAACTGGAAGTGTATTGTTGAAGTATAATTTTTTAAAAAAGATAAAATCACAGTTCTTATACAAATATAAAATGAACATATGTCAGAGATTTTATTTGACTCATTAATTAAAGAGAAAACCAGTAAGATGCTACAACTAGTTCAAAGGAGAATTCACAGAAACATATATGTGAACAATAAGGAAAGTTGAAATGAATGTACAAGTAGATGCAAAACTGCTCTGTTTACGAGGAAATAATGAATTGCATTTCACAGGACTCAATTCATTTGCATTTCTATGGAGAGGAATGATTTGCAATATTTTCAGTTTTCTATAATTTACAGGGTTATCAATTAGCTCAAAGACAATGAAAGGCATAGGTAACCAAGAAGGGTGCGTCAAACAGGGCATTCAGCAGTCTTTTTGCCCTTTTAAAGCCTTTCCCAACTTTTCCTGAAAGTAATAAAGCTGTTTACATGTCATCTTCCCACAAGCTTGCTCATTAGGCAAAAGTCACGAGTTTTTTCTGTTAATTTTTATGAGAAAATATCTGGCAAAAAATAGTTCAATTAGATTCGAACCAATAATTTTAGGGCAGCTATTAAGAACTGTTATTCTTAAAATGAATAGAGTGTGCTTCCTGCCACCAGAGACCATTTAACTTACTGAGAGCAGCAAGGTCTGACATGTTATGTGCTCTGCGTAAATTATAAAGTGCAAGGTGAATGTTGCAGAAGTTTTGACTTGGGCGGATCAGAGAGGGTGGCCTTTAATGATATTACACATTTGACTTAACTTCACCCAGAAGGGATCTTTTATCATCCATATCTGATTTTCCTCATGTGTAACTATTGCAGTTGAGGAGAGACTGTCTTCTTTGTGAAGGCAAGCTAGTAGAGTGTGTTGTGCTGTGTATCAAACATATACACAAATTTTAACACAAAATTGAAGTACTCTGAGTGGACAATTTCTAGATCCAAGACACTATGCTCTGAAGATGTAGAAAAAAAAATCATGAATGAAAAAAAAATTGAAGGGTCAGAGATGGAAAGTGGGAAACTCAGTTTGAAGAATGCTGTGCCCAAACTGGGATCAGACAAGTGTGGGCATGTCTGAAAACCAGTGGACACGGCTGCCAGTAAACATGATGAATGTGAAAGAGCAAAAATTCTTTGAAATTAAAGACTGTAAGCTTTGTATCTACTCACGAAAGAGGGAACTTTGAATGCATCCTGAGAGAGTTGAGTAAATTTCAAGAATTACTTAGTTTTCAGGATGCTACTGTAGTCATTGAATTCATTAGGATATATGCATATTTGTCTTGTTTTACAGAGTTTTTGGCTGGCATATTGATATCAGAATTTATTACAGCAAACTTTACCCATGACCTTTTTTTGTAACAAGATTCGAAAGCTTCCTATAGGCACTTTACTGAGCTCAAGGACTTAACAAGGTAACAGATAAAATCGATGAGTCCTGCCTTACTCATTAGTAGGGACAGACGTTTCCCCAGGACTACTGAGAGATGTTCTTAGTAATAATAATTACAATAAAAAAATCTCTGCTTTATTAAGATGTGCTTCTGAGGGGAAGTCTTTCATTTTAAAAGATAAAGAGCTTCTAACATGTCCTATTGACCAGAATCTATGTCAGGTAATACATGCTGGTAAAGTGTCCTAAATACAAATGCTTGGGATCTCTTTTCCTTAACTGGCATGCAATGAGTTACTAAAATGAATAAAATAAAGGTGGTTAAGAAATCACTTTTGGCTTCTGTTAAACTAGTGACAAACTTTAAAATAAAGAATTGTACATGCTGATTAATTTACACTCTTGCTTTTTATAAAATTCTGCTGTTATAGTCCATCAGCTGTTGGCTAAGTATTATGGAGGTATTTGGGTCCAGTATAGAGATTGGATTTTTATTTCTCATACTGTCATTTCCTAACTTTGCAACTTTCTTCTTGACTGGAAAGGAGACAAGTTCTAAATAAAGGTGATTTTTTTTAAAAAAATAAACATTGTATTTTCCAGTATAGAAGAGTAGAGCACAAGATTAAAGGGAAACATTTTTGCAAACAGATTTCTTGGACATTTCAGTATGTTTGAGCACTGCAGATATGGCTATAGAATTAATAGGCTCAGTTAAAAATGATCACCTGATAAAAAGAAAGTTAATAAGAATCAATTAAAAATGTATGAGATTTACATCTGCAGAGGTATTGCAACCTAAAAAGAAAGGTTTACACATGTGTTGCTAATGGACTTTTAGGACTTATAGGAAATACAGGCATTTTCTAAATCTCAAGAAAAAAAGATAGTGGTATCTTCAGATATTAACTAAAATAGCACCAGTGTAAGATTCTTCTTCCCTCTTGAGGTGATGTTAAAATAAATGTTCTGGTTGGCTGGTAATAAGGGATATAGAAAACTGAATAATTTACCTTTAAGTGGAGTAGAGACCCCTCTCTAGTGGATATAAGTATTTGGATATAAGTATCTGTAGTATAAAACTGCTTTGATTCTTGAGCTGGAGTAGGGAGATGTGTTGGGTGCTATCTTGCTACTTGTTAACCATCTATCCTCAGGAATATTGTTAAATTCTATCCTCTTTCTTCATCTTTGAAGTGAAGTTAGTGATACCACCATAGGATTGTTAGGAATAAATTAAATAAAATTACCTGACTTCATTTCTGGCATGTAAGAAGCGTTCAGTAAGTATTTATTGGCATTCCCTCTTTCTAGAATCTGGTTGGAATGACCCATGAAACAATTCAGTTCCTTTGCTCTGATACTGTGATAGGCATCTTGTCTGTGTCACCATAGCATAGAGGTATCACTTCGTGTCATATTATTAACAGAGGCATGTGCCTGTTCCTAGATGACACTAGTATGTCTGGGTGAAATAGTGAAAACTACAAAGATGTATAATTTGAAAAAAGCCTCTCAACTGATTCTCATATGATTCTCTCTAATTGGAGCATTGACATATTATAATTACACTTTTTTTTTTGCGTTATGCGGGCCTCTCATTGCTGTGGCCTCTCCCATTGCGGAGCACAGGCTCCGGACGCGCAGGCTCAGCGGCCATGGCTCACGGGCCCAGCCGCTCCGCGGCATGTGAGATTTTCCCAGACCGGGGCACGAACCCGTGTCTCCTGCATCGGCAGGTGGACTCTCAACCACTGTGCCACCAGGGAAGCCCTATAATTACACATTTTTAACTGAAGTACCTTGATGACAAGACGAGGGCCTGTGAATGAAATGCAAAATTTGTCTGGCTCTAGAAATATACACAGTGTAATTGTCACATTATTATTGTGGATTATAAATTAATCACTCATCATCTTCAGGTGAGCGCTTAAGATTCAAACAGTAGGCCTGAGGACTCAGAGCATCAAGGTGGTGTGGCCAGGGGACGGATTTTTCTCTCACACATTTTAACCTACTTTTCTGCCCGGAAATGGACTATACTTTTCCCTCAGAAATCCACGCTGTCCAATCAACCAGCCATCTCAAAGAAGAGATAGTCTTAGGCATAGTTTTAAAATAAGTGACATCCCATCAGTGGAACGAGAAATCGTTTCTTGAAGGCTACTTACTGGTTTCAACAAAAGGGGAAAGAGTTTAATAATAGAGAATGGACTTGTAAGCATGCTGTTTTTCTTGGGCACATTGTATATGCTGAAAAGTTAATGCTGTTTTTAAAGTTAATTCATGATAATTGAATTGAAGTGCTGGGAAAGTGCTGTTAGAGAGTCTCTTTATGAACCCTGTGCCCTCTTTGTCAATTCTGTAAAAGCACTGCTCAGTAAAAGAAAGAAGAGTGAGCAGACGGCATGGTGTGCACTTAGCCATACGTGCCTCCTTTTCCCCCAAAGTATCTGTTTTTCTAAGTGGTGTTTTTCTTTTAATCCATCCACCTCATTGAGTCAGCAGGCCTGCTAGACCCATTCTCACTCCACTTTGAAGACCAGGAAGGGTTGATAAAATGTGTTTTGGTGGTGATTCACTGCAAATCACTTTTGTCACTCTGAGGTGTGTGTTGGAGTTGGCAGGGTGGGTCAGGAGGAGGAGAATATGTGAGGACAAGTGAATTAAATAAATAAGCTACTGTTTTGAGGATCACATTGAAAAATACTTTAAATAAATACAATTCCCAGTCTTTGTTGGCATGTGGGATATTTTCTCACGACTGCTGCTGGGAGTGAATCCTTTATAGGAAGCATTACACTTTTACCCAGCAATTCCATTTTATAATACCAAAAAGTTGGTAACTACTTTTATCTACAACAATCTCAGGTTGATTTACTTATGCTCTATTCAAACAGTGGGTTAACAACGTGAGCATTAAAATCATCATCTAAAATAATATTTAATCACATGGAAAACTATTCTTGATTAATTAAGTGAAAAAGGAGAGTAAAAACCATATAAACAGGGACTTCCCTGGTGGCGCAGTGGTTAAGAATCTGCCGGCCAACGCAGGGGACACGGTTTGAGCCCTGGTCCAGGAAGATCCCACATGCCGTGGAGCAACTAAGCCCACGAGCTGCAACTGCTGAGCCCGCGTGCCACAACTTCTGAAGCCTGCGCACCTAGAGCCCGTGCTCTGCAAAAGAGAAGCCACCGCAACGAAGAGTAGCCCCCGCTCGCTGCAACTAGAGAAAGCCTGCACGCAGCAACGAAGACCCACTGCAGCCAAAAATAAAATAATTTAAAAAATAAATAAATTTATTAAAAAAGACTATATAATATTTTTTGTTTCTTTTAAGAAAAGTATGTGAAAGAAAAGAGACAACGAGAATATGCATATATACTCTAATAAAGATGTTAAAAAAATCTACACTCTTAGCAACTTTCAAATTAAAAAACAGTATTGTTTGGTGCTTTGTGTCTACCTAGAGGGGTGGGATAGGGAGGGTGGGAGGGAGATGCAAGAGAGAGGAGGTATGGGGATATATGCATATGTATAGCTGATTCACTTTGTTATATAGCAGGAACTAACATACCATTGTAAAGCAATTATACTCCAATAAAGATGTTTAAAAAAAATAAAAAGAATATGCATATAATATTAACAGTAAATTTTTGGTGATGGGATTTTAAATTTCCTTACTTTCCTTTAAATCTCCTTCCTTAATTTCCTGTTAATATTAACAGTAAATTTTTTGGTGATGGGGTTTTAAATTTCCTTACTTTAAATTTTTGTTTTCCTTATTACCCTTGATAAATATGAATTATAAGAAATTATAATAAATTTATGAGAAAATTATAAATAACTTAAAAAGAGTATGTACCTGTCAAAGGAATCATGCTTGTAAACCAAAAAATTAGAAAGCAGGAAAGGCTGATTCCAGTGTATTTCTAATTAATTACCCGACTGTATTACACTGTTCCCAAGAATTGAGACTTCCAGAAGCCTCTTTGCCAATAAAACCGTTTTAATGGAGAAACGTATAATGACCAAGAACATGTAACTGAGAAAGAATGTAGAAACCTCATCAATGTGTAAAGGCTTAAAAAATAATTGAATCCACAACTGCTTCTTATCCTGAAAATGAAATCAGATGGGAATTCTATAGAGGTAATAAATGAGAATGGATTATTGTGTGTGAAACTATGTTTTAAAATATTTGTAATACAAAATGTTTATAATAGAAACTATTTCATGAACCAACAGAAAATCATGCAAACAAAGACAACTTCAGCTTGTCGGGGGGAACTGGCTGAAGTCTTCACAGCACCGTCTCTATGGTATAAAAGTGGGTAGTCTGGGAGGTTGGGCTGGTGGTGAGGAAAGAACAGGGAGTCAGAGTGGCTTTCTGTTCACCTCATTGGATTGTGTGACCTCTTTGGACTTTGAGTTTCTAATTTGAAAATTGCAGAAAATAATAATAAACTATTAAAATTGTTAAATAAAAAGCATATTTAAGTCTCCTAGGGAAATGCTTGCCAAAAAGCAGTGATTCAATGAATATTAGCTCTGTACTTGAATTTGGAGTCTCCCTTGGTGATTCAAATTTAATTATTGAAAAGGCTAATGGCTTCAAAAGTAGCCATTTTAGAGAGTGAATTCACAGCAGGGAGGAGAATCTCAAGCAGTTATTCTTTCACAGAACTCCAAGAACAGGTCTTGGGCTAATTTATTCAATTTAGAACCAAACGGCCATGGAACAGTGAGTTTTCAAATTTCTATCATTTGTTTGGGTTCAAGTCTGACTTTGATAAGTTCACAAGTGTAGAGATTCTTTCAGCTAGAGAACAAGTTGAGTTTTTATCCTAGAAACTTCATATCCAGTAGGTTGACTTGATTGGCAGCCAATCTAAGGGAAAGATCAGAAGCAGAATAACAAGTCGGTGGCAATTAAAGATTAAACTACTGAATAAGGAAATTAGGTTGGAATTTCATCATCATGATATTTATTTGACTTCCATAATCTTTATGTTGAGAAAAAAAAGTCATGGCTCACTTCTCAAAAGAATAATTTTTGTAGGGAAAAGGAAATACTAAAAAGCTTTATGAAATTACATCCTCTGAAGTGTTGTATAAAACAGTACTCTCTCTGACATGTAATTTGCCTTTAAGCAATTCAGAAGAGTCTGAAGGGTGATTGTTACTTGAGTCTTTAAAACGTTCAGTGATAGGGCAGCATATGGACTTGGCGATGTCTCCGGTGGAACATCTATTCAACTAAGATGCAGAGGTGAGGGCTTTTTCTGGGATCACAATGATCTGAAGGTTAAATTCAGCTTGTAAAAGCAGAGTCTTATTGGCTTTCTATCTTACTTCGATTCCATTTTGTTTTAAGATCGTTGCAGCCTAGATTTCTTTTACCTGTTTTCAAGTCACAATAATTCCGAAGTAATCATTTCACCAGTCACAACAAAAAATGTTCTCTAAGGCTTTTGTGATACTCTATAAAACAAAGCAATTCTATGATCATAAAAAGCTTTAAACATCTGAATTTGGTTTGGGAAAAGAGCACTGTGTAATAATATCTTTTCAGACTCAGAAAGCACATAGAAATGGATAGTATTCAACATATGGAGTTGTTCATTTTGCAGAACACTCACTATCAGATGTTCTTAAATAACGATGAAGAACACATGCTTAATTAGCTCAATTGTCTGTGGATAACCATGGTGATGCTCAACTTTTCTTTCAGTTTCAAGTTTATGATGCCTTGGAAATTCTCTCTGAAATTTGCCATGGCATATAATGTTTGCACATTGTGCTTTAATAAAAGTATCAACCATATTAAAATCCTGCTGTAGTGCATCAAAATATTTCTACTCAGCAATAATATTATCACATAAAACTACAGCCATACCTTAAACTTACAATTTTATGGGCTATATTTTGAAGACATAATATTCTACAGATTTTATTCAATTGTGAACATGTTTTCCTGTTACCTTTTATTTTAAAAAAAATTACAACCTTTTGCCTTTAATATTAGACCTAATAATATTAATATCTCTTTTTGTCATCGTCATTGAATGGCTGTTTTAGGTGTCATGAAGTCAAATGCTTATGATATCAACAGTAGGAAGAAGAGATAATTGTGGGGAACTGGCATTGTTGCAGTGCAGCAACAGGGATCTAATGTGTGCATATGTATTAGTTTCCTATTGCTGCTGTAACAAATTGCTACAAACTTGGTGACTTAAAAGAATGCAAATTTATTATCTTATAGTTCTAGAGATGAGAAGTCTGAAATGGGTCTCACTGAGCTAAAATCAATGTGTCGGCAGGGGTATGTTCCTTCTGGAGCCTCTAGGGGAGAGTCTTTTTTCTGGCCTTTTCCATCTTATGGAGGCTGCCTGCATTACTTGGCTCCTGGCCACCTCCCATCCTCAAAGTCAGCAACGGCCAACCAAGCCTTTCTCACCCTGCACCACTCTGACATTTTCTCACCCTGACCCACTCGGATTCTTTTGCTTCCTTTTTCCACATTTAAAGGACGCTTATGATTATGTTGGGTACACCTGGATAATCCAAGAGACTCTATTTTCACATCAGTTTATTAGCAACCTGAATTCCATCTGGAACCTTGATTCCCGCTTTTCATATAATATAATATATTCACAGGTACTGGGGATTAGCGCATGGATATTTGTGGGGTGGCAGTTATTCTGCCCAGAGTGGAATATATTTCCATTTTTAAAAGCAGCTGTGAAGTCATGTTTCAGGTGAAATATCTGGATATTTAAATGTTTAAAACTAATTGTAATTTTTTTTTAACTCTATAAGATACATAGCATCTTAGTAGGTCCATTTTGGCCTCCAGCCTTTCTGTTTACAACCACTTGTCTATTGCATGTCTGACTCTATGCAAAGCATCATGCCTTTTTTACTCATGTTTCTTCAATCTAGTTGAGGAAGTAAACATTTACGAATGTCTGTAAAGTAACACGTGAACAACGCAGTATAAGGAACACTATGTAGGGAGGTGCTTAGGGGATGATCAGTATAGGGTAAAGCAAGATATTCTTGAAAAAAATTCAGGATCTGGATGGACAAAAGGAAATTTGCAAGATGTTATGATTAGGTAGGATTAGGCTATGAGCAGCAGTGTTAGGAAAGAACAGGGTGTGTATTGATTGACACACCTAGAAGCTGGTCTTGCTGGAGTAGGAGGGACCAGATCAGGATAGCTGAAATGATGCAGTGACCCAGTTAATACACAGCTTCAAGGCTTTCTTTAGAGTTTGACTTTATTTTGAGATGCATTAAATTGTTCTTTTAGGTTCTTGGGCCAAAGAAACAGGTAGATATAATACTGGCTAAGAAAGTTACTTTGAGAGTTATCATAACAGAAATGAAAGCATGAAGACCAAAAAGGTGACTATTTGAGTTATCCAGGTATGCAAAAGTGAGAAATCTATACTAGGGTGCTCAATGTGGATTAAAAAAATGTGAAAGTCATTGCAAAGAAAGGATCAGTGGGGCTAGTGAATGACTGGCTGTGAAGAGCTAATGAGATGAAGATAACGATAAGATTTCAAGCCTGGGTACCAGGAGGACAATGGAATCATGGAATCATAGAATCATGGGCTGAGGTATATTGATTTGGGTAATTAAAACCATTGGATTGGATGGCTTTTTTTTCCCCCCCAAGGGAGAAGAGCATGGGACCAAGGACCAGGCTTTAAGACATGCCTATATTAGAGTAGTGGGGAAAAGGTGAGGGCGTAGAAGGACGGAAAGCAGAACCATCATAACACAGTGCCTGGACACCCCAAGGAGGGGGTAATTTTAGGATAAGGAAAAAAAGAATTCCATGATAACGAATACAGGGTTTTTTTTGCAGTATGAGAATTGTTTGATTGATATAGAAGTTCAGAGAGCAAGATAAAGAAAACTTGTTCAAAAGAGTTTGCAATGGAATTTGAGGCAGAAATGGAATGCTCATTAAGGGTGAGAAGATGAATTCCTAGGTTTCTTCGTTCGTCTTGAAGTGGTTACAAGATAGAAAAAGGCCAAGGAAGAGCAGGGAACAATGTTCCTGAAGAGGGAAATGTAGCAGACGCCTTTGAAGTGTCTGCCAGATGACAGCTTCTTCCATGGGATATGCTCATCCTGCCTTTAGGGTGAGTCCAGGAAATCCCTTTCTATTTTGTGACCTCACCCTATTGGCTACAGTATATTTTCAGAGAGAGGGAGTGGGCACCTGACTCAACCTAGGCCAATCAGGATCTCTTTATCTAGAAATTTCTCAGCGAGCCTGAGAAATGTGTCATTTATTTCTGTGGGTGACAGGAAGTGCAGACATGTAAACTCAGGTTCTGAATGTGCTACTTAACTATGTCCATGTACATCACAACAGTGAGAATCAGTCAAGAGATGGGAGGGAGAGGAAGCAGGAGAGGCAGAAAGTGGCGGGGTGAGGGGGCGGGCAGAGAGTCAGGGAGGGGCAGAAAGGTGCGAGCACTAGGTTCCTGCTGGCTTTCTTTTCTCCTCTTTGAACATCTTATGAAGTTTTCCCTCTTCCTCTGGATTTCTGTGATTAATCCATTATTTTTCTAGGTTGAAGGGATTCTGATACTTTCAACCAAAAGAGCCATGAATAAGATACCAGGAAGGGTGAAATCTAGAACACTGGCTGAATTGTCTTTGAGAACAATTCTTCCTCAGGTAGTAGGGAAGTGGAGGTAATTGTACCAATAGGTAATTGGAACAGTGAATGATCTGAGGAACCAGAAAACCGCAAGAGGTACTTTGGAAGCTCACATTCTTCACCCTACAATTAGTTCAAGCCTCACTTTAGAAATACTTCTGAGAAGCCTTCCTTAAGCCACTATTCTCAGTAAGGTGCCCCTTCCATGTATTCTCCCCCACAAGAATGTGCCCATCACAGAATTTGTTATACTGTATTTAAGTTGTGGGTGCACTTGTCTGTAACAGCCTCTAGACTTTAATCTCCCTGGAGTCAGGGACCATGTACTTTTGTTGAAAGAATATTTCATATCATCCCAGTAGAGACCAATACTTTTCCATTTTGCACAATAGAAACAGCTCTTCCCTGAAATGTTTAGAATAGAAATTTAGTCGATCCATACATCATCATGAGAACATGCCCAAAGATGGTAAATATGTTAATTTGTTGTTACAATTATGAAGCATTATATTTAAAATAATTTACTTAGAGATTTGCTTTGGAAAGTTGTTGATTGCTTTTGAAAGTAATTAGTAGTAATAAAGAAATCTCAAGGTGTTATTGCATGATGATTTTTAGGAGTCTAGATCTTCTAAATACAAATATGGAGGGAAAGGAAAAAGACAGAAAGTTCCTGATGATTTGTGATTTGTTTTAGCAGAAAATTTGTTAAGAAATATAATATGCAGTTAGGGGGAGTGTGATTAAAAAATCAAGGAAGGAAATACAGCTAGCTCATAAAATGATTTGGCCATTTGAATAGTCTATATTAGTAATATCTAGCTCTTGCAAGCTTTGGCACAAGAATCTCTTCCTTCTGAGCCAGGTCTTCAAGTCCATTGCTCATCCCTCGAATGATCTCAAAGTAAAGAAATTGGCATGTAGCTGTTCTTCACAGTAAGGCCAGAGACCTTTGATAGTAAGAAGAAGGTATAACAGTGGTATGACTATGGACATAGTTTGGGTCTAGCATAGATTATCTTGGACTTTTAAGCTGTGAAAGAGATGGTAAGCTTAACCTTTATTTCCAAGGCTTGATTACTGTAGACTCATGCCATAGGTCTTAGGCAAATTTACCATCCCCTTAGAACTAATTTTAGCAGAGTTGACTCATGTGTTTGAAATCAGTTTTGAAAATGCAGAGTCCTTGGTTCTAAAAATAAGAACACATTTCTTCATTCGTCCCCACACCCTACTTTACCCTGAACTGGAAAGCAGCCAATGTATAAGGCAGAGACCTTCCTAGTCTCTCCCGCATGTCAGGGTTGGCAGGTATCAGATTGTCAGTCCTCCTGGGTCTTCCTGCACATACTCGAGCCATCTGAATCAATTTCTTTCTCTCATTGAAACCCATTCCATCGTCTTCTGAACATACTGATCTTCAGTCATGCACAGACTCATCCTACCCTTCATGGTGTTTCTGCCTGCAGGCCTCTCCTCATTATTTCTATATTGGTCACTCTGTCCTTACAGCTGATGCCAATCACGCTTCTTACAAGTGTATTTCAAAGGCATTGAGCCTCTGGTGTTTCACTCACGGGAAAAGGACACTGAATCTCTCTCCTTTGTACCTGTAGTATAGATTCACTTAGCCGATTTCATTTGAGTACTCATCAAAAATTGTAAGAACTTTTGTAAAAGTGCACGTGCTTTCAACCCCTCCCCACGTTCCCTTTTCACCCGATACGCAAGTGGAAAGAGAAGGGTTTCACGTAAGGAGCACAGAGAACAATTGTACCACATGAAAAAGAAAGGATCAATACTAATCATGACCTGCAGTTATACTACCTTTGGCTATGATCATCTCAGATCTCTTATCTGAGAGGGGCCCAGCTGGCTGCATCTTTTAAATAGAGGGCCCTGTGGAAGAGCCCAGAGGTGGTCAGAAGCACTTCTGGTGATTCTGTTTGTGACAGTGCATCCTGGCAACTCTGCAACTCTGCCTTTCTCAAGAAGATTATGTATGCTTGCTGGATTTCTAGTTGAAATTTTCACAGGATTTTTACTGGTCTCTTGTGGTCAGTGTGTATTGATTCTATCTTGCCTATTGGATAGTGTGTATTGATCCTACATTACCTTTAAATATTTTGGTCCAATCAGATTCAGTAAAAATAATAACAACAGCAATAATAGTTGTCGTCTTCATCTCATTAAATTCTCAATAATGTAAATTACCTTTACCTGTAGCCACATATACTACAGGTGAGGAAGCTGTGAATTAGAAACATGAGCATCATATTTCATCAATTTTGATATATACATTGTCTTAGTCCATTCAGGTCACTATAACAAAATACCACAGACCAGATGGTTTGTAAGCAACAGAGATTTATTTCTCACAGTTCTAGAGGCTGGACGTTCAAGGTCAGGGTCCAGCGTGGTCAGGTTGTGGTGAAGGCCCTCTTCCCCCTTGCTGACTGCCAACTTCTCGCTGTGTCCTCACATGTTGGAAGGGGCTATGGGGATCCGTCAGGCCCCTTTTATAAGGGCACTAATCCCATTTATGAGGGCACAGCCTCCCAAAGGCCCCACCTCCTAATGCCATCACTGTGGGCATTAGGTTTTCAAGTATAACTTTTGATGGGGACACAAACATTCAGACCATAGCATACATTTTTCACATCTCTCAAGTTGGACTGTCTTACTATTAGTGTATTTTTTGAAGATAAGTGCATTTCTGTTTTTTTTTTTTCTGAGTGGCACATAAACTACCTGTGTATCTTACATTCACTGGTGGTTTCAATTTCATGAAATATGGTACCTTGTCCAAAACCATCCAGTTAATATGTGGTAGAGCAGACTGGAAACCCCATGCTGTGTTCTCAAACATAATACTTCCAAGAAAGGAAGGCTGGGAACGAGGGGGAGGCAGAAGTAGATTAGAAGTAGTATGTTCTTCATGAAATTGTGACATTCTTCCCACTGCAAGAGTTGGCATCGATAAAGGATTTGTGAAGACTTTTATTATTCTGGCCCCAGTTTTTAGGGAAAGCAATTAGGTTAAAGGAAGCTATCTTAGTGGCACTTGATGGAGAAGATAACCTTGGAAACTTCTTTCAGTTTTCTGAATTCCGATTCTGATATGTGCTATAAGGATTAAGGAGAAGACCTTTGAGTCCCTTTGTTTTTTGCATCTTATATTCTCTGAATTTTTCCATCCTCTCTGTTGCAGTCCTGAGCAGTCCTTGAATATACAGGTTATCCTCCCAGGATTAATAACCCAATTAATCAAAGACAAGGGCAACCATCTCTTTGCTTAGGGACTGATAGTTTCCTGTTACACATTAGGAAATGTGTCTCAGAAGGCATTTATCTTTCTTTACTTGCTGTTCACATTGAAGAGTGAGAGAGTGAGAAGAGCAATAAATGGTCTCTCCTCCTCTAAGTGTTTCAGCATTCTTTGTATGGCTTCTCATGTTCTGCTTCCTGTTTTAATAGCACTTCAGAATGTCTGCCAGTCTGTTTTAGAGACAGCTTATTGGCTGTGATACTGAGAAACATGCAACTTATGTTTCTTAACTTTTTTTCCTACCGTATTTTCCTTTCCAAATTAATACCACAAATGGCAACCATTTTAAAAGTGGGAACTTGTCAAGAGAATTGGGAAAAAAATCATCCAATCCCAGACGTCTGTGATGTGATGTTGATGAAATATTTTGGTACGCTGAAACCTTAATTTAACACTGGCCTGGTAAGTGAAACTGTCTTGTAATGAGTATCTTCAAGTCACAAAATGTCTTGAAACATTTCCAAAGATAATCAGAGCTCTATAATAGAAAATTTTATCTTTTGCAATGTCATGTGAAGACTTTCAAATAATTAACACCCTCTCTCATCAAAGATCAACCTCACTTTAGTTGTCATACCAAATTTCTTACTGATCTTTGATAATGGTAAATGCCTATCTTGGGAATCTTTATGTAACCAGGTCATTTGTCACAAGATGGATATTCTTAAAACCAGAAATTAGATGCCAAATTCCAATAGTCTAATAACAGCTTTTTAAATCACAAGATTCTTTTTTTTTTATGACTTGTGAGTTATTTTAGACCTTTTAAAACCATTGGCCCAGCCTTTTCACTTATTCTTAGGCTGGGGGTTATTTCTTCTTTTGCAAAATATTAAAGGTCAAATTTCCCCCTGAAAATAGTTGGGGAGTTTCCAAACAGAAGTTGTTTCTCAATTTATCTTCCTCCCGCCTGCCTTTTACTTTCTCATCCCTTGTCTGCCGTCCAATTAATGCACATCAGTTCTGTTTTGTCACCTCTGTTGAGAAATGTGATTGAGTGATTAGTCCAATTTTATGCTATTAGCTAACACATCACACATATGTAATTGAAACAAAATGCTGCAGATAGACTTGCTTGGGTCTGTGCTTCAGTAATTTCTCACAAAGAGGTGATGTAAGCACCCCTTCTTCAGAAACAAAGATAACTAGGACCAGCTACATAATGTGGAGCTAAGTGCCCAGAAAAGCACATGGCTTCACCTGGAGGTGAGGAGGTCAGTCTCCTTTTCCCACAGTCAAGTGGATAGGTGACTTCCAAAAATTGCATCCTCCAGCACTAGATGCCTGGACTGGCAGTGGACAAGAGGTGGACCGGGGGTGGGAAAGAGGCTCCTTCCAGGTGGACTGCTGAGTACGTCATGGAGCTGGCAGCCTACCTGAGGGCTGGGGTCCCCCTGACCTGCCTCCCTGCACCCACACTCAGGCTCCCTACCAGGGGCCAACCCAGCCCCCCACCCCAGACAGAGAGCAACAGCTGCCCACAGTGGGGCAGGGGCTGGTCTGGGAGAAGCAGAGTGAGAACACTTCCAGGGGATGTAGGACACTGTGTGAATTAAAATTCCAAACTTGTGGTACCTGCTCCGTTGGTCCATTGAACTTCACTTACAAAGCACAAACTCAAAGGTAGAGGGATTAAGTAATTTCAAGATGGTGACGCAGAGCATTAAAGCCATTTGCAAAACTACTGGATGCATACCCTTAAAACCTTCCCTGAAAGATAACCGCTTCTTCTGCTGTGAACTACTTACTTCAATTACTGTGTTTTTTCTGCTTAACGTTACAGATATTTATTCACAAGCATTTCTCCTCGCCAGATCATCCCTGATGAGCAGTCTGGTAGAAGAAGTGGTATCATTATTGGAGTTCTTACTATTATATCTATAGCTGCAGTATTGCACATAATAGCTTCATTAATTGGACAAGCAAAACAAACAAACAGATACAAAGACTCAAGGAATGCTACTTAAACCCTACCTTCTAGATTATTTAATTCAGGAATGGGGTACTTATGTATACAGTTTCCTAATATCTGCTTGAGTATTACATCACTTTTCAGGTTTGAAGTCCCAGAGAGAATATAAGGCGGTTGCCTATTTTCCTCTGAGGGTTGCACCATGCTGTTAGTCAGTGGCTTTCAACCCTGGCTGCAGATTGCAGTCACCTGGAAATCATTTTATAAACACTGACCACTTGGGCCCTTCACCCTAAGATTGTTATTTAATTGACTGGGAGGTGAGAGCTGTTCATTATAGCTTTTCAAAAGCTCCTAGAGTGAAAGGAGAGTGTGGAGAGGGGTAATGCTGGTTGTGGCCTGGGGCTGTCAACCAGAGCCTCTACACAAGCCCCTCAACAGGGCTTCGGCTTCTCAGAGCCTGGCATCTGGGTTCCAAGTGGGAATCTTCCCGGAGCAAATGTTAGCAGGCCCAGGTAGAAGCTTCAAGGTTTTCTCTGACCTAGTCTCAGAAATCCCAAAGCATCACTTCTGTCACATTCTCCTTGTTAAGCAAGTCACTAAGGCCAACCCAGATAGAAGAGGAGAGAAATTAGTCTCCGCCTCTTGTTGGTGGAGTGTCAGGATCACATTTGAGGAGAGCACACGGGATGCAAATTATCATTGCAGTTATCTTTGGGCATATGATCTGCTGCAGAGGTCATGGACGCTTTAAAGTTATTTTAGGTAGGACTGAAATAGTAACAAAATCAAGGAGATAGCCCAATGTGTGCTTTGTTCTCCATTTCTTTTTCAATTCACAAGCTAGGCCTTTATCAGCCAGTGATTCCTGACTTTGTAAAAATTCTATTCATTTGTTAAAATGTTTGTGATGATAAAAGTACATTGTCGAATTTTAAAAAATGAAAAAAATGATATTAAATGGCAAAATCCCTTTATACTACTACATTTTCCTTCCCAACCCTACTTCAAAAAAGGCAGTGGATAAAATCTAGTATTTGGACAACCAATCTAAATCTCTAATTATATATCAGTATATTCAAAACTCCAGAACACTGAAAAGGCAAAATTTTATCAAATCTTACCTTGGCACTACCTCTTGGTACCTACCACTTTGATTAAGAGGCTCATTAATCCTTTGTCCAATTTTTTTCTTTTTTTTTGCGGTACGCGGGCCTCTCACTGCTGTGGCCTCTCCCGTTGCAGAGCACAGGCTCCGGACGCGCAGGCTCAGCGGCCATGGCTCACGGGCCCAGCCGCTCCGCGACATGTGGGATCTTCCCAGACCGGGGCACAAACCCGTGTCCCCTGCAGCGGCAGGCGGACTCTCAGCCACTGCGCCACCAGGGAAGCCCATGTCCAACTTGATTCATCCCAGCCACCAGGCTTATATGGTAACAGCTGTTCATCCGTACCTGCCTTTGCTCCACGTCTTCCCTGGGCATGGTAATATTCTGAAACTTCACAGAGGACGACACTAAGTTCAGTTTGCAGAAACACAATGGTATTGTTTTGATGTTATGAATGTTCAACCAAAGTTAGAAAACAGTAACATAAAGTTTCCTCATATAATATCTGTTGAGCAACCTAAACCCATTTAGGCAACCTAAACTGAGTGTACAGTACACACAATGTAGAGATATTTTATGTGGCTCTAAGGAGCATTCATCTCTGCTGAGACCACACTCAGCAGCACGAAATGCAGGCTACAGAAACATCTGTGCGTTTGTTTTTATCCTGGGTAAATTTATGCCTATGTCATATTTTCTTTCCAAGGACGATGAACTATAATTAGTAGCAGGATCCTTGGATACATCACTAGGCCAGTCTTAAAGTACAAATTGGTACATTCATTTCCCGGGGCCAAGATTCAGCCATAGGAGAGAATCATGAAATTGCACTGCAGGCAGAGTTACTGATACTCTTCAAAGGTGTTAGGCTGTTGTCCTTTGGGGCATTATTTTTTTCTGATTGAGGGTCTCCCAGTACACTTCCACATAGCTTTCTCTTGCCTTATTTTTTTGAATAAATAATTTGTCCTCTGCACCCTTCCTTCATCTTGATATCTCTTTGGCTATTTACAGTGCAAGAATGAACACATCTTCCTACTTTCTACTTTTCAGTGTCCCTAAGTGAAAGATCACCTCCTTTAATACCACTCAGAGTACTCAACAAAAAAGTGTAGGTTCTTGGACCTACTCCAGATCCATGGAATCAGTAAAATGCCCCCAAATCTGCATTTTAACAGGTTTCCCAGTTGGCTCTTATTCACAACAAATTTTGAAACTTACTGCCCTAGAGCCTTGCTATTTAAAGTACAATCCTAGTACCAGCAGCCTGGGCATCCCTGGGGAGCTTGTTAGGAATGCAGAATCCCAAGCCCTACCCCACACCTCCTGAATCAGAATCTGCATTTTAGCAATAAGCCCCAATAATTGATATGCACTTAAAGTCTGAAAAGCATGGATGTTGACAGTTCAGTCCAAATTCCTAAGCATGTCAAACAAGGCTCAACATAATAGTTGCTACCTATGTCTCCAGCTCCTTCTTCTACCCTGTCCCCCACGTACACACTCCATTTGAGTCATTCTCAACTAGGAAGATAAGCCTTTTAAAATTGTGGATATTCTATCATTTTTGAGCTACAAAATAACAAATTCTGTTCATAGCATATTTAGGTTCAACCTAAGTACTTGCAGTTCCTTGTGTAAGGGTTTATGCTTCAGAATTCCTTGCCTTTGGACATTGTGAGCTTCTGCTGCAGTATCCCTTTTCCCACTTGGTGAACCGTCATTCATTCTTGAAGACAATCCTTCTATAAAGCTGACTTACATCTGCACATCTGAGGTCCTTGCAGGCTTTTTCCTGCTTACTGTCCATTGCAATGCCTAGAATATATAGGATGTTCAATTAATATTTGTTAAATGAATGAGTGAATAAATGAATGAATATTTCACATGTTTTCAAACTATCTTCTCCAACACCACAGATTTACTACGGGTGATGGATTATAACTTCCTTTGTAGCAGCTAATATCAAAAGAAAACAGAGTAGGGCTTCCCTGGTGGCGCAGTGGTTGAGAGTCCACCTGCCGATGCAGGGGACATGGGTTCATAACCCGGTCTGGGAAGATCCCACATGCCGCAGAGCGGCTGGGCCTGTGAGCCATGGCCGCTGAGCCTGCACGTCCGGAGCCTGTGCCTCCAGTGAGAGGCCCGCGTACCGCAAAAAAAAAAAAAAAAAGAAAAAAGAAAAAAGAGTAGAAATATATTTTCCAATTTTAAATATAAGTGATAGATAAGTGTGCTTGCATCATGCAAAATATCTGTCCCTAAAAAGTTGTAAACTAATTACAGTCTTAGTCAAACAAATTGTACCTGGAAGGGAAATGCTCATCTTTCTAAGATTTGAACCCGACAGTATATTCTTCTTTCTTTCTTTCTTTCTTTATTTTTGTGGAACCTTTTGAGAAACCACCAAGCTGTTTTCCACAGCATTTGGACCATTTTACATTCCTACCAGCAATAAACAAAGGTTTCCGTCTCTCTACCTCCTCACTTTTCCTTTTCATCTTTTTTATTATAACTACCCTAATGGGTATAACGTAGTATCTCATTGTGTTTTTTTTTTTTAACATCATTATTGGAGTATAATTGCTTTACAATGGTGTGTTAGTTTCTTCTTTATAACAAAGTGAATCAGTTATACATATACATATGTTCCCATATCTCTTCCCTCTTGCGTCTCCCTCTCTCCCACCCTCCCTATCCCACCCCTCTAGGTGGTCACAAACCACCGAGCTGATCTCCCTGTGCTATGCGGCCACTTCCCACTAGCTATATATTTTATGTTCGGTAGTGTATATATGTTCATGCCACACTCTCACTTTGTCACAGCTTACCCTTCCCCCTCCCATATCCTCAAGTCCATACTCTAGTAGGTCTGTATCTTTATTCCCATCTTACCCCTAGGTTCTTCATGACCTTTTTTTTTTCTCTTAGATTCCATATATATGTGTTAGCATACGGTATTTGTTTTTCTCTTTCTGACTTACTTTACTCTGTATGACAGACTCTAGGTCCATCCACCTTATTACAAATAACTCAATTTCGTTTCTTTTCATGGCTGAGTAATATTCCATTGTATATATGTACCACATCTTCTTTATCCATTCATCTGTTGATGGACACTTAGGTTGCTTCCACGTCCTGGCTATTGTAAATAGAGCTGCAATGAACATTTTGGTACATGACTCTTTTTGAATTATGGTTTTCTCAGGGTATATGCCCAGTAGTGGAATTGCTGGGTCGTATGGTAGCTCTATTTGTAGTTTTTTAAGGAACCTCCATACTGTTCTCCATAGTGGCTGTATCAATATACATTCCCACCCGCAGTGCAAGAGTGTTGCGTTTTCTCCACACACTCTCCAGCATTTATTGTTTCTAGATTTTTTGACGGTGGCCATTCTGACTGGTGTGAGATGATATCTCATTGTAGTTTTGATTTGCATTTCTCTAATGATTAATGATGCTGAGCATTCTTTCATGTGTTTGTTGGCAATCTGTATATCTTCTTTGGAGAAATGTCTATTTAGGTCTTCCGCCCATTTTTGGATTGTGTTGTTTGTTGTTTTGTTCTTGAGCTGCATGAGCTAGCTGCTTGTAAATTTTGGAGATTAATCCTTTGTCATTTGCAAATATTTTCTCCCATTCTGAGGGTTGTCTTTTCATCTTGTTTATGGTTTCCTTCGCTGTGCAAAAGGTTTGAAGTTTCATTAGGTCCCATTTGTTTATTTTTGTTTTTATTTCCATTTCTCTAGGAGGGGGTCAGAAAGGGTCTTGCTGTGATTTATGTCATAGAGTATTCTGCCTATGTTTTCCTCTAAGAGTTTTATAGTTTCTGGCCTTACATTTAGGTCTTTAATCCATTTTGAGTTTATTTTTGTGTATGGTGTTAGGGAGTATTCTAATTTCATACTTTTACATGTACCTGTCCAGTTTTCCCAGCACCACTTATTGAAGAGGCTGTCTTTTCTCCACTGTATATTCTTGCCTCCTTTATCAAAGATAAGGTGACCATATGTGCATGGGTTTATCTCCGGGCTTTCTATCCTGTTCCATTGATCTATATTTCTGTTTTTGTGCCAGTACCATACTGTCTTGATTACTGTAGCTTTGTAGTATAGTCTGAAGTCAGGGAGCCTGATTCCTCCAGCTCCGTTTTTCGTTCTCAAGATTGCTTTGGCTATTCGGGGTCTTTTGTGTTTTCATAAAAATTATGAACTTTTTTGTTCTAGTTCTGTGAAAATTGCCAGTGGTAGTTTGACAGGGATTGCATTGAATCTGTAGATTGCTTTGGGTAAGAATTTTCACAATGTTGATTCTTCCAATCCAAGAACATGTATATCTCTCCATCTATTTGTATCATCTTTAATTTCTTTCATCAGTGTCTTATAATTTTCTGCATACAGGTCTTTTGTCTCCTTAGGTAGGTTTAGTCCTAGATATTTTATTCTTTTTGTTGCAATTGTAAATGGGAGTGTTTTCTTAATTTCACTTTCAGATTTTTCATCACTAGTGTATAAGAATGCCAGAGATTTCTGTGCATTAATTTTGTATCCTGCTATTTTACCGAATTCATTGATTAGCTCTTATAGTTTTCTGGTAGCATCTGTAGGATTCTCTATGTATAGTATCATGTCATCTGGAAACAGTGACAGCTTTACTTCTTCTTTTCTGATTTGGATTCCTTTTATTTCTTTTTCTTCTCTGATTACTGTGGCTAAAACTTCTAAAACTATGTTGAATAAGAGTGGTGAGAGTGGGCAACTTTGTCTTGTTCCTGATCTTAGTGGAAATGGTTTCAGTTTTTCACCATTGAGGATGATGTTGGCTGTGGGTTTGTCATATATGGCCTTTATTTTGTTGAGGAAAGTTCCCTCTATGCCTACTTTCTGCAGGGTTTTTATCATAAATGGGTGTTGAATTTTGTCAAAAGCTTTCTCTGCATCTATTGAGATGATCATATGGTTTTTCTCCTTCAATTTGTTAACATGGTGTATCACGTTGATTGATTTGCATATATTGAAGAATCCTTGCATTCCTGGGATAAACCCCACTTGATCATGCTGTATGATCCTTTTAATGTGCTGTTGGATTCTGTTTGCTAGTATTTTCTTGAGGATTTTTGCATCTATGTTCATCAGTGATACTGGCCTTTAGTTTTCTTTCTTTGTGACATCTTTGTCTGGTTTTGGTATCAGGGTGATGGTGCCCTTGTAGACTGAGTTTGGGAGTGTTCCTCCCTCTGCTATATTTTGGAAGAGTTTGAGAAGGATAGATGTTAGCTCTTCTCTAAATGTTTGATAGAATTCGCCTGTGAAGCCATCTGGTTCTGGGCTTTTGTTTGTTGGACAATTTTTAATCACAGTTTCAATTTCAGTGCTTGTGATTGGTCTGTTCATATTTTCTATTTCTTCCTGGTTCAGTCTTGGAAGTTTGTGCATTTCTAAGAATTTGTCCATTTCTTCCAGGTTGTCCATTTTATTGGCATCTAGTTGCTTGTAGTAATCTCTCATTATCTTTTGTATTTCTGCATTGTCAGTTGTTACTTCTCCTTTTTTATTTCTAATTCTATTGATTTGAGTCTTCTCTCTTTTCTTCTTGATGAGTCTGGCTAATGGCGTATCAATTTTGTTTATCTTCTCAAAGAACTAGCTTTTAGTTTTATTGATCTTTGCTATCATTTCCTTCACTTCTTTTTCATTTATTTATGATTTCTTTCCTTCAGCTAACTTTGGGGTTTTTTTGTTCTTCTTTCTCTAATTGCTTTAGGTGCAAGGTTAGGTTGTTTATTTGAGATGTTTCCTGTTTCTTAAGGTAAGATTGTATTGCTATAAACTTCCCTCTTAGAACTGCTTTTGCTGCATCCCATAGGTTTTGGGTCATCGTGTCTCCATTGTCATTTGTTTCTAGGTAGTTTTTGATTTTCTCTTTGATTTCTTCAGTGATCACTTCATTATTAAGTAGTGTATTGTTTAGCCTCCATGTGTTTGTATTTTTTACAGATATTTCCTGTAATGGATATCTAGTCTCATAGTGTTGTGGTCAGAAAAGATACTTGATATGGTTTCAATTTTCTTAAATTTACCAAGGCTGTATTTGTGACCCAAGGTGTGATCTATCCTGGAGAATGTTCCATGAGCACTTGAGAAAAATGTGTATTCTGTTGTTTTTGGATGGAATGTCCTATAAATATCAATTAAGTCCATCTTGTTTAATGTATCATTTAAAGCTTGTGTTTCCTTATTTATTTTCATTTTGGATGATCTGTCCATTGGTGAAAGTGGGGTGTTAAAGTCCCATAATATGATTGTGTTACTGTCGATTTCCCCTTTTATGGCAGTTAGTATTTGCCTTATGTATTGAGGTGCTCCTATGTTGGGTGTATAAATATTTACAATTTTATATCTTCTTCTTGGATCGATCCCTTGATCATTATGTAGTGTCCTTCTTTGTCTCTTGTAATAATCTTTAGAGTCTGTGTTGTCTGATATGAGAATTGCTACTCCAGCTTTCTTCTGATTTCCATTTGCATGGAATATCTTTTTCCATCCCCTCGCTTTCAGTCTGTATGTGTCCCTAGGTCTGAAGTGGGTCTCTTGTAGACAGCATATATACAGGTCTTGTTTTTGTATCCATTAAGCCAGTCTGTGTCTTTTGGTGGGAGCATATAATCCATTTACATTTAAGGTAATTATCGATATGTATGTTCCTATTCCCATTTTCTTAATTGTTTTGGGTTCGTTATAGTAGGTCTTTTCCTTCTCTTGTGTTTCTTGCCTAGAGATGCTCCTTTAGCATTTGTTGTAAAGCTGGTTTGGTGGTGCTGAACTCTCTCAGCTTTTGCTTGTCTGTAAAGGTTTTAATTTCTCCATCAAATCTGAATGAGATCCTTGCTGGGTAGAGTAATCTTGGTTGTAGGTTTTTCTCCTTCATCACTTTAAATATGTCCTGCCACTCCCTTCTGGCTTGCAGAGTTTCTGCTGAAAGATCAGCTGTTAACCTTATGGGGATTCCCTTGTGTGTTATTTGTTGTTTTCCCTTGCTGCTTTTAATATGTTTTCTTTGTAGTTAATTTTTGATAGTTTGATTAATATGTGTCTTGGCATGTTTCTCCTTGGATTTATCCTGTATGGGACTCTCTGTGCTTCCTGGACTTGATTAACTATTTCCTTTCCCATATTAGGGAAGTTTTCAACTATAATCTCTTCAAATATTTTCTCAGTCCGTTTCTTTTTCTCTTCCTCTTCTGGGACCCCTATAATTTGAATGTTGGTGCGTTTAACGTTGTCCCAGAGGTCTTTGAGACTGTCCTCAGTTCTTTTCATTCTTTTTTCTTTATTCTGCTCTGCAGTTGTTATTTCCACTATTTTATCTTCCAGGTCACTTATCCGTTCTTCTGCCCCAGTTATTCTGCTATTGATCCCTTCTAGAGTATTTTTAATTTCATTTATTGTGTTGTTCATCGTTGTTTGTTTCCTCTTTAGTTCTTCTAGGTCCTTGTTAAATGTTTCTTGCATTTTCTCTATTCTATTTCCAAGATTTTGGATCACCTTTACTGTCATTATTCTGAATTCTTTTTCAGGTAGACTGCCTATTTTCTCTCCATTTGTTAGGTCTGGTGGGTTTTTACCTTGCTCCTTCATCTGCTGTGTGTTTTTCTGTCTGTTCATTTTGCTTATCTTACTGTGTTTGGGGTCTCCTTTTCGCATGCTGCAGGTTCGTAGTTCCTGTTGTTTTTGGTGTCTGTCCCCAGTGGCTAAGGTTGGTTCAGTGGGTTGTGTAGGCTTCCTGGTGGAGGGGACTAGTGCCTGTGTTCTGGTGGATGAGGCTGGATCTTGTCCTTTCTGGTGGGCAGGTCCACATCTGGTGGTGTGTTTTGGGGTGTCTGTGGCCTTATTATGATTTTAGGCAGCCTCTTTTCTAATGGATGGGGCTGTGTTCCTGTCTTGCTAGTTGTTTGGCATAGGATGTCCATCACTGTAGCTTGCTGGTCGTTGAGTGAAGCTGGGTGCTGGTGTTGAGATGGAGATATCTGGGAGATTTTCACCGTTTGAAATTACGTGGATCTGGGAGGTCTCTTGTGGACCAGTGTCCTGAAGTTGGCTCTCCAACCTCAGCGGCACAGCCCTGTCGCCTGACTGGAGCAGTAAGAGCCTGTCCTCCACACGGCTTAGAATAAAAGGGAGAAAAAATAGAAAGAAAGAAAGAGAGAGAGAGAGAGAGAGGGAGGGAGGGAGGGAGGGAAGGAGGGAGGGAGGAAGGAAGGAAGAGGATAAAATAAAATAAACGTAAAATAAAATAAAGTTATTAAAATAAAAAATAATTATTAAGAAAAAAATTTTAAAAAGTGGAAAAAAAAAAACCGGACAGACAGAACCCTAGAACAGATGGTGAAAGCAAAGCTCTGCAGACAAAATCTCACACAGAAGCATACACATACACACTCACAAAAAGAGGAAAAGAGGAAAAAATAATATATCTTGCTCTCAAAGTCCACCTCCTTAATTTGGGATGACTCGTTGTCTATTCATGTATTCCACAGATGCAGGGTACATCAAGTTGATTGTGGAGCTTTAATCCGCTGCTCCTGAGGCTGTTGGGAGAGATTTCCCTTTCTCTTCTTTGTTCTCACAGCTCCTGGGGTTCAGTTTTGGATTGGGCCCCGCCTCTGCGTATAGGTCGCCTGAGGGCGTCTGTTCTCAGACAGGACGAGGTTAAAGGAGCCGCTGATTTGGGGGCTCTGGCTCACTCAGGCCGGGAGGAGGGAAGGGTTCGGAGGCGGGCGAGCCTGCTGCAGCAGAGGCCGGCGTGACGTTGCCCCAGCCTGAGGCGCGCCGTGCGTTCTCCCGGGGAAGTTGCCCCTGGATCACGGGACCCTGGCAGTGGCGGGCTGCACAGGCTCCCCGGAAGAGGGGTGTGGATAGTGACCTGTGCTCGCACACAGGCTTCTTGGTGGCGGCAGAAGCAGCCTTAGCGTCTCATGCCCCTCTCTGGGGTCCGCACTGTCAGCCGCGGCTCGCGCCCGTCTCTGGAGCTCCCTTAAGCAGGGCTCTTAATCCCCTCTCCTCACGGACCATGAATCAAAGAGGGAAGAAAAAGTCTCTTGCCTCTTCGGCAGGTCCAGACTTTTCCCCGGACTCCCTCCTGGCTAGCCGTGGTGCACTAACCCCCTGCAGACTGTGTTCACGCAGCCAACCCCAGTCCTCTCCCGGTGCTCCGCTCCGACCGAAGCCCGAGCCTCAACTCCCAGCCCCGCCCGCCCTGGCGGGTGAGCAGACAAGCCTCTCGAGCTGGTGAGTGCCGGTCGGCACCGATTCTCTGCGCGGGAATCTCCCCGCTTTGCCCTCCGCACCCCTGTTGCTGCGCTCTCCTCCACGGCTCTGAAGCTTCCCCGCTCCGCCACCCACAGTCTCCACCCGCGAAGGGGCTTCTAGTGTATGGAAAGCTTTCCTCCTTCACAGCTCCCTCCCACTGGTGCGGGTCCCGTCCCTATTCTTTTGTCTCTGTTTATTCTTTTTGCTTTTGCCCTACCCAGGTACGTGGGGAGTTTCTTGCCTTTTGAGAGGTCTGAGGTCTTCTGCCAGCGTTCAGTAGGTGTTCTGTAGGAGTTGTTGCACGTGTAGATGTATTTCTGGTGTATCTGTGGGGAGGAAGGTGATCTCCGCGTCCTACTCTTCCGCCATCTTCTCCTGTCTCCCAGTATACTCTTTTTATGTGTTGACTCTTAAGATGGTAATAGTCACCCCTAACTTTACCAATTTTGTAACTAGGTTTGTTGCTACTCTAGCTGATATGGGAGAGGGTTGGCAGGGCACCTCTGATTTTATTCCAGACGAAATAGGAAAACTAGAGAACATTTTTACATTTCAAGTTTTTTTGCTATTTTTTTTCTTTCCATGTATGACTATGACAAAGAACACAGCTTGGATCAGTTTCAGCTTGGCGAGAGAATACACACTACACATATGCTCTTTGACTTTGGCAATGATATCTGTGATTTAAGGATTTTCGTTTTGGTTTGCAGATTTTTCTTCAAATGAATGTATCCTTGATGAAAATGAGATCTTAATGAAACCTTAATTCAGACACTGCAAAATCACACACATATTCTATGTATATAAAAATAAAAAAACTGAATAGAAATTTTCACTTTATACCAAATACTAACAGATACATTTCCCCAGATTGCTTGCTCAGTTCCAATTATCCATTTCAATAAAAAACACTTTTCTTTTTATATTTTCCTGCTTGCAAAAATGTTTGTTAATTATAAAAAATATAAATTCTTTGGAAATGTAGCAGAAAGTTCTAGTCTGTGGTAATAATCTCTTCAAAATTTTAGTATATAATCTTCCAGATTTAGTTCTCTGTAGATATTACAATATTTATGTTATAATCCAAAGAAGCATGAACCACTGGATCTAAAATGTGCACTGCAAGGAACCTATGTGTTTCTGGCCCACAATCGCGAAGCATTTTTGATCCAGTGGTTCATGCAAAAATGAGCCATACTCATTGAGGGCAAGGGATGTACTTTTCCCTTTTTGTGTTTTGCATGTATATAAACATTTATAGTTTATTAACATATACTTTCAGCAGTAAAAAATTACAAATTAATATAGTGTTAAATGAAATGCTTACTTCAGAGTTTCATTTAACTTTGTGTTTCTATCTTTTTCTGGAATGTTGTGAAGTTTTAACACTTATTCTTTTTCATGAGCAAATGATTAGCAGGATTTTGTGAAAACTAATTGTTAAATAATTCTTTTTCTTGCCAACTGGGGAACATTTCTAAATTGAGAGCACTAATTTGTCTAGGATTCTTTGAACTATATTGTTTCTAAAGGAAAAATGGAAAAACTAGTGGTCATTTACTAGTGAGTTTTCTTAAGCAAGAAATTGTTAGCCCTTTTTCATTCTCATAGTTTGCACTTCACTCTTTTTATTTGACAATAGTTTATGTCAATTCAAATGCTTTCTAATTTCTTGAGTTTGAGTTTACTTGTTTAAGTTATCATCATTATTTAGAAGTTACCACAAGTGAAAATTCCCACTTTCCATTTTCTTTTCCAAGGTATGTGTGACTTACAGAAAATCTACTAAACCCATTTACACATACAGACATACATTTATTCACTTACAGATACTGGAAGCATATTTCAAGTTCAGGGTCAAGGCCTAAGGGTTTCAATTGATTAAACTTAATGAGGATAAGGCATTTGAGACACTTGAATAGAGAGTGATATTCATAGTTCCAATGATTATGATAATTATAAAAAGTGGACCCAATGACCTTTACTCTGTAAAATTCTCTAAAGAAGGAAAAAAAATCAAGTTATTATCCTTATATGATATTGTTCTTTAAGATGACTCCTAAAATGGACTTTTTATAATAATTACCTTGGAAAACTTTTGAAATGTGATTCATCAATAGCTGTGGGCTAGATTTGAGGCTTGGATCAAGGTCAGGAATAAAATCATTTTTCTCAGCAAGAATATTACCTTTGTAACTGAAATTGGAAAAGACATACACTAAGTATTTTTACTTCATTTCTCTGGTGAGTGGGAGATTCTCTGTTTTTATTTCCTCCTATCTTTTTAAGAAAATGAAACGAAAATATAGTCCCTTCTCCCTAGGACTGTATGGTCTAAATTCAGAAATGTAAGAGGCAAAATTGACCTGTGTCTTTGAGTATTGAAGAAACTGGAGTTTGAAAAATGCAGTATGTTCCTTCTTTAGGGGGCACTGTCATATGTAACTGTAGGTCTTTAATTATCTTAAATATTTGCTCAATTTATGAAAATATCTTTATTAAGCTGATTACCTTGCAACAGTGAAGTCCAACTTTGTTGTGTTCTACTTGGCTTTGAAATGTCACAGCTGTGATGACCCTCTGCTCAGTAGTGGCAATGGTCCCTGGCATCCTTGAGGAATCTGGAGATCAGGGATGAGTACAATACAGAGTGTTTTATTGATGTCTACCATGAAAAAAAAGTGTGGTTTTTAAACTCAATACCAAGCCCTGTAATAGAGATGTTTCTTGCCTCTATGGGACTTTCAGTCTGCAGAATTTCAAATTTGGGAATTAGGGTTTATGAGGGAAAAGAATCGGATACTGTGAGGGAAAATAATGATATGTGTGGAGCTAGTGGGAATTGGGGGTATTTTACGTTGGTTACAGGTGTTAGAGAAGAACTTTTGGAGCAGGTGTTACCATAGATTGGGGTCCTAGGAAACAAACTCTGAGATTTGAGGTCAAGAGGTTGACTGTGGAGTATTTTTGAGGATGACATGATGAGGGATGAGAGAAGCAGAATAGGGCAGAGGTTGAACTGTGGTGCAGTTTCGACAGAGGCTTAGCCATTCCTATGGAGAGCTCGAGAGCTGAGGTGGTCCCTCCGAGCTGTCCCTGCCTTGAAGCAAGGGGGGCTGGCTTGGGCTTTCTACAATATCCACTGCCCCCATACACCTTCCCAGGCATTGGGATGGGCTGACCCTCAAGAGAGATCATCTTGGGCAAGATTGCTCTTCTCAAATGAGGATAACGCCTGGTTAGAAACTCAGTCCCCAGCACTCCCAGCAACACAGGGCAAGCACTTCAGTTCTAAAGAGGAATCAAGGCAGCACAGCAGAGCATCCACTCTAACTATAACTAATACCCGAAGAACAAGAAAGCCATGGCCCAATGAAAATGGAGGAGAAGTGCTTTCTAGACAGATAAAGCATCATGGGTAAAGGGCCCGAATTGGCAAAAACCTCCAGCTATTGAAGTAACTAAGAGTGTCAGTGGGGCTACTGCTATTACTGTATGGAGAATGGGTTTGGTAGGAATACGAATGAAAGTCAGGACATTGCTGTGGTTCAAGGAAAATAAAATGGTGGCTTAGATATGATGGTAACAATAAATAGGAAGGAAAGCATGTATTTTCAAATTATATTTGAAAGTAGAATCAATAGAACTTGATGATAGATTGGGTGGTGGTGGAGTGAGTGAGGAGGGGTCAAGAATATTCTCCACACTTCCAGCTTGAGCAGCTAAGTGAAAAAGGTGGTGCAGTTTACTAAGATGGAGGATATTGGGGAAGGAACAGGTTTCAGAAGCCTATTATAAAAGAGTGATTTGACTGAGTTAATATAAATCAAAATACAAGTAAATCACACTTCCTTTGGAACACTGTACCACCCTGTGGCTCTCCTTCCCATCACTGAAACATTTCCTAAAAAACAGTAGAGTCATTACTGGGAACTACAAGAGAAGCAACATTGCAGTGTAGAGTTTGTATCAGTTCAGAAATGCCTGTCCTTTGAAGTTTCATTGTATTCTGTAGCACCTGTATTCTGTTGTTACATGATAACAACAAGAAAGTTCCAGATGGTTGTGGATACTGTGTATGGATGACTTGGCACAGAGCCTCTCACTTTAGATATCCATCGTGCAAAACATCCCTATTCATTCGATCACTTATTCAACTGTTATATATATATATATATTTTGTCCTTACAGTGTTCCAGAGACTATCCTAATGTGCTGGAAGACGGTTCTGAACATGGCAGAAAAGGCGCCTGAGCTTCTCAGTAAGCTTACAGTCTCAACAAGGGAAAAAGACAATAAACTTGTGAGTAACAAACTAAATAAAATCATTTCAGATAGTGATTAATAGATAAAAGTAAAAAAGGCAGTGTGGTGGTGAGTTCTCAGTACGATGGGGGAGTGCAATATTCGAGAGGGCAGATATGGAAAGCTTCTTCCAGGAGGTGACAGGCAAGTTGAAAACTGAACAGTAAGAAGGAGCCATTATGTGAAGGTGTGGGCTATCTTTCATGGCAAAGGGAAGAGAAAATTCAGTTACCCGATGTGGAAACAAGCTGGGCGCATTCGAGAAGCAGAAGGAAGACCAGTTGTGCTGAAGCATAAGTGACATGGTGACTAGTAAGACATGAAGTGAGAGAAGTAATTTGGGAAGTGTTTGGGAAGCCATGGAAAGGATGTTGTCATTCAAAGAGCACTGGAAAGGCACTGAAAAGTTTAAGTAGCTCAGTGACCTGATCTGATTGCTATTTTCAAAAGATCGCTTTGGCTGGTAAGGAGAATGGATTTTAAAGGAGACATGGGTGGAGAGGGAAGAAGCTCTTTAGGAGGACCTGGCAGTTGGCAGAAACAACATGAGTGTGACTTGGACTAAGGTGATAGTATTGGAGCTGGAGAGAAGAAAGGTTCTAAACACCTTTTGGAAGCAAATCGAATGGGTATTACTCCTAGGCGGGATCTGGAGGGGAGGGAAATGTCGATTTTTCATTTGAGCAGCAGGGGGAAGCTGGTAGAGTACAGCAAGAAATGGAAGTCTGTGGAAAGAACAGTTTTGCACAAAGAGACCAAATATTTTCATATAGAGAGGTCAAGGATGCTATTGGGCTTTGTCTGGAGATGAAGGAAAGAAGTTTGAGTCAAAACTGTAAGTCCAGGGGTCTTCGATGGATAGCTATTAATTAATACTATGGCTGGCATCACCTCCAGAGAGAGAATAAAAAAAGAAAGAATAGGTCTCAGGGGGAGCCTGTCTTGTAGAGCTCTGGAAGAAAAGAGTCCAGAAAAGACCTATGCACACCCTTTGGTGTAGGTGTGTCACAGAATGACTTTTCATTACGTACTGAACTCAATGGAAAACCAGAAGAGGGCACTGTCACAGAAACCTATAAGAAAAAAAAAGTTTCAATCAAGAGAAGACAGTCAAAGGTATTGGTATAAGCTCCTACTGAACGATGAGGGCTGCCAATAAGAATGTCACTGGTAGGACTTCCCTGGTGGCTCAGTGGTTGAGAGTCCGCCTGCCGATGCAGGGGACACAGGTTCGTACCCCGGTCCGGGAAGATCCCACAGCCGCGGAGCGGCTGGGCCCGTGAGCCATGGCCGTAGAGCTTGCGCGTCCGGAGCCTGTGCTCCGCAATGGGAGAGGCCACAACAGTGAGAGGCCCGCATACTGCAAAAAAAAAAAAAAAAAGAATGTCACTGGTAGGCTTGGTAAAAACAGTTCAGTGGAGGAGAGGGGACTGAAACCTGATTATGGAAGAGTGAATGGGAGACAATAAAATGCAAACTCCAGTGAACCACTCTTTTGATAAGTTTTACTGAGAAAGTGAGCAGAGAAGGGCAGTGGTCGAGAAGGAAGGAATGAGGAGACCAGAAATGGATTTTCTAAGAAAAAGACCTTAGCGAAGTTTGTATGCTCACGGAAATACTCCAGCTGAAAGGGAACAAATGAAGATGCAGGAGTGAAGGGGGTAATTGACGAAGTGATGTCCCCAAGAGGTGTATTGGGTGGAGAACCGGGGCTCAAGTGAAGAGAGCAGACTTCCATCTGAGCAGGGCCAGGATGTGTCTTCCAGACCAGGAATGCAAAGAATGTGCATACAGATGCAGAAAGACTGGCAGGTTTAGCGATGAGAAGGTGAAAGTGTTTCTGCTCTGTTGCATCCATGTTTTTCTCCCATGAACTGTGAGGCACTGAGAACGGCAGGGGTAATTGCAGAGGCAGGTGGGTTGGAAGTGTAGATCAGAGGAATACCCAAACGATAAATCTTGTGTACCTTTCGGAAGAAAGGTTATCACCAATTAACTGAATTTAATAGAAATGGAAGTATGGAATGAGAGAAACCTGCAAGAGTGCCTAATGCTGATCATAACGAGTGAGCAATACTAACCACAGTAGTGAAGTTCCCTCAAGTATGATTGATACATTTCCATTGCTCTTAGTAAGAAGTAACTATTTCTAATTGCTGAAAATTATGGACACATTCACTTAAGTTTTGTATGAGTTTCCTTTAAGTTTGTAAATTTAGTGGGAATATTTTCACTATTAGTTTTGTTGTGACCTTATTGAAACCAAGAAACTATTTCTTTAGGGAAGAGGGTTTTCAATTTAATGTGCCTTTTCTTCTCCATAAATAAGGAATGAGCACCCCTTTCAGAGCCCATGAAAGGTCACTTATAAAATATATATTTTAGGGCAATAAAACTCATATATGGATCTTGTACCTCTGCATCCTCAACTCATTTTCCTCTTTCAGCTTCATATGAAGATCACAAGGGGGGGCACAACCTGCCTTTAGAAGTGCTTTTGAGAGCAGATTTTATCATGCTTGATATAATTCCTGTTCTAGGACCTAGTCTATCATCATGAGAACAGATCATTCTGATGTGGTATCTCGAGCATGGTTGTCACACCTTTCTAGATAACTCTGAGAAGTAGGAAGGAGGGTTAATTCTAGCTGAAAATAATCATCTGTTCTGTTTTTATTGATGTTGCTTGTTTATTTAATAGCTGATAAGCAGGAAACCAAGCCTGGGTTTTGTGATAGAGGGAAAGAAATTACCTGCCCAAATTTCTACCACCCCTAAATATGTGTATTATGTATGCATGTAAGTATGTATGTATGTTTGCATGCATGTATTTCCCTTCCTCCTTGACATTGGTCTTCTAAGGATGACATTTTATTATGTAATATGATTGCTTTTCTCAAGATTAAGAGCATGTAGTGGTTCTGATTTTTTGCATTTTTAACATTCTTAAATTACAGAAAATATCTTGAGGAGTGTATCACTTTATCCAATGCAAAGAATAAAATGGGGAATGGGGTATCATTGAAATTAGATATTGTGGAAGTATGGATTTGGAACAAGTTAGTACGTTTTACTTAGGTTCTAAATTATTTTTGGGGAGCTGAGTTATGATTTACAAGGTGATAGTAATGCAAGTTTATCTTTAAATCTTTCTAATTTTCAAAACTCCGAAATCTGTAACCTTTGGAGAAAAACAGAGGCAAACACCTAAAAAGTTGAAACGGTACCCGGGTACATAGAGTAAAGCAAATATGACCAAAAATTTTAACGATCTGTAGACTGGAGCCAATTTGCAAAACATTTCTGAGTCTTCAGTGATCTTATTAAAATGCAGACTCACACACAGTGTGCTGTAATGATATGCATTTAAGCACGAACTTTGCTTTGCCTCCAAGTTTGTTATTCTCATCTGCAAAAGGATTTAAAATATAAAATTCTATTTTTTATTTAATAATTGTTTTGTGCCTGGGTATTAGGATGTTTGTTATTGCTTAACACTTAGGTATATACACATATGTATATACACGTTAAATGCATCGTATGTATATACACGTCATATGTATATACAAATGTTAAATGCATATTATTTGGAGATATGCTAAACTATAAGTCTAGGAAATAAATATGTACCTATCATTAATGTATAGCTTCCACTGTATATTTATGATACATGATATTTTTCTTTATTCTTTAAGGTTGATTGATTTTTGTCTCTCTGTAGCTTTTATGGTTAGATTGAGTGATGATTTTCTCTCTCAGAGGTATCCGTGGAGACACTTCTAACTGCCCAAGGCAGTCATATGCCACAGCTGGCACCGTATTTAAGCTACTTCCCCATGTAAGCGCATAATTTTGTTACCTGGTGGTAAACAGCAAAGAGCTACAAAAGGAAAATTTGCAAAAATAGTCCTATTTTCACTGAGCTAATGCTGAAGCTGTATCAATTAGGCCTTTCAAGGTAGATGAAAACATTTATTTGCAAATTAAACAACTTAGAAAATTTCATCAAGACTCAGCAAAACTCAGAATGCCATTTCCTGTAAGATGCAGCCACATTTCTATTGGGTATAGATGAACAGATACTCTCTGTGACATTTAGTGGCTCCCCAGGTATTGAAAACCTTTTAAGTCAAGGAAAAACAACACTCTTAACTAAGGGATGGTCAAAGAAGATAACAAATGAACCAAAAATACTAAAAATATGAAATAATTTTAAAATATATATACTGAGAAAAAAAGAAGGTGGGAGAGATGATTCATTGGAATTGGTAAATGTTTTCATTTTATTTTTCAAGGTTTAGCTCTGATTTCCTTATTGCTAAATGATAAAGATTCCTAATGAAGTAACAGGAATATTTGCTGTCTGGATTAGTATGATGTCAATAGTTTAAACCCAGGATGATGATTTAGTAAAAAACAAACAAACAAACAAAAAAACAAAAACAGCCATCTGCTTAAAGTGACATTTTGGAAATTACCTAAAAACATCTATTTTTAAAGTTTTGTACTTTTGAAATTACTGCCTATTTCTTAACAATTCCCTCAAAATTCGTTTCTGTTCCAAAGAGAAGAAATACGAAAATATTTGCAGTCACACTGTGCCAAACCACTATCTAATGTGATATGCTCCCTGGCTTTCCCAATGCTGTCTTCTCCAGGGCACCTGAGGCCAGCTTCTAAACCTTTCCTGACCTTTCCAAACCTTCTACCTTCCCAACGTGGGGTCCCATTCCTTAAATTCCCTACTTTCTACTTATTAATTTTTGTTTCTAATGTAAAATGATACCCTCATCCAATGGATATTTATCTCCTTGAAGAAAAACACAGTTCAAGGCATCAGTAGACATGTGTGTCCCTACGGGAGGGAATGATTTGCTGCTCCTTTTCCCCTCCATCCTTACCAAATTACACTGGGCTGAAATCTGCTACTTTAACTCGTGCAGCTTGACCCTACATCTCTCGACAGAGAATTGAACTGTCAGCCTTTGAAATAACAGAATATTTTAGGTCGTGAGGTTTTATTTTTTTCTTCTAGGAGGATCATACTGAAAAACATACCACTTTATGTAGAGAGACAAACCCGAAATTCTAATAGCATAGTAAGAACAGTGCCTCTTTCAAAATCGCATTTATGAATCAAGTGAATAGTTGATGTAATTCATTTGAGGTAAAAGTTTCTTTCAAGAACACTAATGGACAATAAGATAATTAAGCTTTTAGGGAATGGAAGATTGAGAGAAATAGGGCTGTTTTGATTCTGGGTAGATAGTGAAAGAAAATTTCTCATAAAAATTTAAAAACATGGTTATTTTTATTAGATAAGAAAATAAGAGACTGGACTGGAGGTCAATGAGTAGCGTTACTTTTAGGAAATGTTAATTTTTACTCTGAGTTCTGGAAAGAGACCAGAAATAATAGTCAGCTTGCTACAAATATCTTCCAGATTTTCTCATATTCGTATGTATATAATGTACAAATATGGACTAGTCAGGTCATCTCTCAGCTGGTGCTTGAGGTAGTTTGTCCAGCTGGGCCAGCTCTTTGACAGGCTAAAAATAGAAAGACTAGAAGAGTCAATTTTAAGGGACAAAGGACTTAATGATAGTTAATAGGAATTCAAGGTAACGCCAAGTCTTCAGATATTCAGAGAGGGCCAACAAATAGTACAATCAATGCCAAGTTTGAACAGCAGATTCAATCCAGGCACAAGCTAAGCATTTGTGGTCCTCTGCTGGTTGTTCATGTCAAGAAAAGTTGAACAAAGTTTTAGGGATTTGGCTTTCATGGAGCTCAAAACTAATCCAATGAAGGAAACCATATTTAATAAAAATAATACAAAATTATGAATACAGGGCCTTAGAAGGGGCTCATGGAAGTGAGGAAGCTTGAAGCTCAAATTTCAGAAACTCATCTTAAATCCATCTGAGTACAGAATGATGCCCTTGTCAGCTTTAAAGGTGGGTCGTTCCAGAGGGAGTAAGAGCCGCTGTAGAAACGAGTCAAGGAATTGACTCATGATGGATCAGTAGTTCTCAGCCAAAGCTGAATGTTAGAGTCACCTGGGGGACTTTAAAATAAAACATGCCTGGGCTCCAGATTTCCACCCAAGTAATCTGGGTTGGTGCCAAGTCATTGGTATTATTTAGACCCTCTCCTCCATGTAGTTGTAAAATGCAGCCAAGGCTGAAATCTACTGATAGTTCATAATAATGGTGGTGAAGACGATTTTGTTGTTGTCACGTATGGAACATCTAACTTGCGTGAGAAGATATAGTGTCAAACACTTGACAGGCATTATCTTCTTAGTATTCATGACCCCCAGAGGTACATGTGTCATCAGCATTCTAACACGGAGGATTCAGAGGCTCAAGGAAGAGGCTTGGGTCATACAGCAAAAGTGAGATCTAAATGCAGGAGCCAGGATCTAAACTCTAGTCTGGCCAGTTTTCAGGCTCTTTTTATTGCTCTATATTTCTACCTCCTTAGACAATAGCATCTCTGAGGGGGCCAGAGAGAGCTCAAGACCTCGTAGATTGAGCCAAGGAGTAACTGACTGCCAGCAGGGGATTTTGTACAGACTGCCTGCCTGCCTGCCAAAGAGGTTCTTGGAAACCCAGGAATATTCCCACAGGCCCATGGAGCAGAGGTGACTATTAACTACTTCTGGATCTCAAAGGTGTTATATGGAGGCTGAAGTTATCCTTTTTTTGGGTCCTTCTTCTTACCCTCCCAGCCCCAGCAATGAGGGTTAAATTCACCATCAGAAACAAAGGCACAACAAGCCTTTCTCACCCCTTTTCTCCTCATTCACTGGGTCCCTTTTGTTGCGCAGAGAGGATTCCTTGCTTCCTGGCTATATATCGCTGCTCTTGTCTACAGATAACTTTTTTTTTTTTTTTTTTTTTGGTGGTACACGGGCCTCTCACTGCTGTGGCCTCTCCCGTTGCGGAGCACAGGCTCCAGACGCGCAGGCTCAGTGGCCATGGCTCACGGGCCCAGCCGCTCCACGGCATGTGGGATCTTCCTGGACCAGGGCACGAACCCGTGTCCCCTGCATCGGCAGGCGGACTCTCAACCACTGTGCCACCAGGGAAGCCCTACAGATAACTTTTTAAAAATTTTCTACATTACTACCTCCTGTGACCCTCCATTTCTCTCTCTGCTTCAACTGTAGGCTAATGAAGTGTGTTTGTATATATCTTGTACATACATGGATACACACCTAACTTCCCTCCCAAAATTCCTGGCTTAAAGTCTTGAGCTTTGTTAATCAGCTACTCAGATGAAGGGCCTGAAGCTGCTCTCAATTCCTTAGAGCACTTAATTTTAAAATTACTTGCTCCTGTTTTGCTAATTCTTTTTTCCCTGATAACTGGACAGTTCCATATCCTAGGAGCTGGATGAGTCCGTACTGGGCCAGGGACAATTTGAGAAGCATCGTAACTGCATTTAAGATCACCTGCAGCTACTGTCCATTAATCTGTGTCCCTAGAGCAAGTTTATGCACTGTATCTTCCCCATCTAGCTGTTTATGGCTCCAAAATCAGCCAGGATCCCCACTGGCCAATAAAATTCATGATATCCATCTAAGCTTCCTAACTTGCCTGGCCATGGGATATTTTCCGTGCTGGAAGTTACTTGGTGACTTGCGCTGGTTCTCCAAGAATAAATAGGCAGGAGAGATGCAAAGGAAGGGGTATGGGAGGTAGAGTCAGAGTCCTGGATTCAAATGTGCCTCTACTGCTTTCTAGTTATGGGGTCTTGGGCAAGTTAGTTGCTCTGTCAACTCCTATATAAAATGGAAATAGAATGCCTATCTGACGAAATTTTTAAATGTGGTAATGTAAAAAACTCCTTTGAATCATGATTGATACATGGGGATGTCTAATATATTTTCAAATCTTATTTTAAAATAAAGTTGCTTCCCTTTATCAAGAAAGATGTCTGCTGTTATAAATTTTTCACAGAAGTCCGCTTTCCTAGGATATCATTTTTAAAAAGTTTACTGACCCTGGTTATACTTCTCTTGTGATTCCAATAAGCTGTCAAAAAAAAAAAAAAAAAGCAGTGCCCATTTTTTGAGGGATGAAGTATAGATTTAGAGATTCCAGATATTACTAAATTTTGTCACTTCTTGCCTCTGCTTTGAGGTCCAAATAATATGTAAATCAAGAAAAATCTTTAGAAATATTTCAAATTCTCCTTTCTTGTTAGTGTAGCTGTGTACCATGCGTTCAGTCAGTACTGATTTATGCATGGTACTGAATTTCTCTTTTTTGTACTGAAAATGTGCTTTTATCGCTTTCAGGTAATTGATTAGATTAAATGACACAATCTTTTATGATGTATATGGAGCAGAAATTAAAAATATATGATACTTTTATCAGATATATATATTTTAGGAAAAGACAAAAGGGAAAGTAATATACGTATTCATTCATTCATTAGATCAGCAAACTGTTACTGATTTCCTACTCTGTGCCAGGAAATGTTCTAGGTGCTACAGATATAGCTATGAACAAATCAGGCAGAAATCCCTGCTCTCATCTAACATACCACAAACAATTAAAAGGATAAAACATGAAGATGGATTTTTTTCCCTTATTTATATTGTATACTTACTATGACCAGTTAGCAGGTATTTGTTCCTTTTGTTTTATAACATGCTTTCACCGAATAATCTATCTATTTAAATAGTCTTAGTAAGTTTGTGAGGGCATGCTTGTACTTGATCTATTCTATATATGAGAAAAGGCCAGATTGGAGGTAGCCTAAGTTCGCATAACAAAACCAGTGTTAAGAGTTGACCATTGGATTTCAGATCCTGTGACTTACAGTGACACACATTCTGCTGCTTCTACAATCTTTATTTTAATATTCTTTCTTCTCCTATGATTTAACAGTAAATACCATTGCCAGAAAGAAAGAATGATAGAGATCTATTTTATTCTTGCTTTGCCACACTACAAGTGCAAAAAGTGCAATTATATCCATCCCAATTGATGGATATAGGGAAATCTAAGAATCTTAGAAGAGGAATAAAACAAAATTAGTTGTATTAATCAAACAGCCTTACACATCTGGCAGTAGCTTACATCTGATATGGATTAATTTTTAAATTTTGTTCTGGCTTTTTAGTGGTACAGAGACCACAAGAATGTCGTGTTAACTACACAGGCAGTTTAAGCTAAGTTTCAACCTTGGCTTTTATTTTTATGTGCTTGTTAGCTTTACTCTTAGCATGATGTAGCCACTTGACTATTCCTCATATGTAGCCTCAAGGGTCTCCTTCATTGTTACTTAACATTGAATGAGTATCTACAGGTAGATAGACGATCCCTCAAGAAGGTGACAATGATGGTAATAATTTAGAGTATCTTTGGAAATGGCTTTGGAAACCAGAACCATCTGGTAAAAAATCTACATTAAAGCCTTTCTCTTCTGCCTGATAATCCTTTATGAACTATTTTATAGACGCATTATGGTGGAGAATTTGTGGATTGAGGGGAAAGCACATTTTTATCTGTAGGACACTAGCGTTCAGCTTCATCTTCAGGAGCAATTGCTGAGCAGCTAAAACAGATTCTTTGCATTACTGTGCACAACTAAATGCTGATAGTATAATAGGGTGTTCTCGTCATCGTGCAACAGTAAAGAAAATGGTCCATTTCTTCACTCTCTAAGAAATATCCTTTAAGAAGGAAAGGAGGGCTTCCCTGGTGGCACAGTGGTTGAGAGTCCGCCTGCCGATGCAGGGGACACGGGTTCGTGCCCCGGTCCAGGGGGATCCCACGTGCCGCGGAGCGGCTGGGTCCGTGAGCCATGGCCGCTGAGCCTGCGCGTCCGGAGCCTGTGCTCCGCAACGGGAGAGGCCACAGCAGTGAGAGGCCCGCGTACCGCAAAAATAAATAAATGAATGAAGGAAGGAAGGAAGCAAGGAAGGAAGGAAGGAAGGAAAGGAAAAACGTCAATGTGAGGAAGCCAGGAACAAATATTCATAATCGACAACTGAGAAAAAAGACTCGAGTGTTAGCATATGCACACACGTACTGTATTACACCGTGGACTTCTTCAGGTTACCTCTTTAGTGCCCAAAGAGCAGTAGCCATTCTACAAAATGTATGGAATGGAGCAGAAAGGTCAAAGAGCCTCAGACCTTGATTCTTTCCCTTTCTGAGCATTGGCTTTCAACATGGACGAAGGAACAAGTCAAGTCACAGTGAGGTGAATGCACTGCCAGGAAGGGACATTGTGCAGGTTTGTTTTATTTCTTTGTTAATTGTGCAGATGATATAAGAATATGATAATGAATTTTTAAAAAGAAATATGCAAGACATAATTCCACTGTACAAATTTTTTACATGATTTTTACCTATTGACCTCACTAGCAAAATTAGTGTAGAGATACTGTTCATCTTTGGAACCTTCTTACCATGTTCCTTAAATTATCTGTGTTGTCCAGTGAACGTGACTTTTTAAAATTTCAGACTGTTTACAGCAACGCTAAAGTTGCATGATAATTGCCAGTTTGGCTCCTCTCAGTGTCTTCAGTGACTATCAAAATGCCTGGCACATAATAGGTGCTCATAAATGTTTGTTGAGTGACTGAGTGAAACCATAGCCTAGTGTTCAAACTACTTTCTTTTCCAAGATTCTCTTCCTGTCCCCACCCCAACCTTCCAAAGTATGCTCTGTTTTTCTTTACTTAGATATAATTGACATACCATAAAATTCACCATTTTAAAGTATGCAATTCAGTGTCTTTTCGTAAATTCGCACAGTTGTGTAACCATCATCACCATCTAATTCCAGAATATTTTTATTCCCCCCCAAAAGAAACTCCTACCCATTCATATCCACTCCCCATTCTCCCCTCCCTCCAGCTCCTGGCAACTATTAATCTACTTTCTGTCTCTATGGATTTGCCTCGTATGGACATTCATATAAATGGAATCATACAATATGTGAGCTTTTCTCCCCCCTGGCTTCTTTCAGTTAGGGTAAAGTTTTCAAGTTTTATCGCTATTTTAGCTTTTATCAGTACTTCATGCCTTTTTAATGGCTGAATAATTCCATTGTAATTATACCACATTTTGTTTATTCATTTATTAGTTAATGGACATTTTATCCATTCATCAGTGATGGTCACTTGGGTTTTTCCACTTTTTGGCTATTGTGAATAATGCTGCTATGAAAATATGTGTACAAGGTTTCTTGAGAACATGTGTTTTTATTTCTCTTGGGAAGATGCCTAGTTGTAGAATTGCTGGGTCATATGATAACTATGTTTAACTTTTTAAGGAACTGATTTTCCATAGTAGTTGCATCATTTTTCATTCCCATCAGCAATGTATGAAATGCTTGAATCTCCACATTCATATCAAAAGTTATCTCCACTTTTAAAAAAATATTATAGCCATCATAATATGAGGTGATATGAGGTGATATCTCATTGTAGTTTTGATTTACCTTTCTTAATGACTGACTAATGATATTGACCATCTTTTCATGTGTTTATTGGCCATTTGCATTTCTTTTTTAAACAATATTTATCTATTTATTTATTTATTTTTGTCGGGTCTTAGTTGTGGCACACAGGATCTTTGTTGGGATCTTCATTGTGGCATGCAGGATCCTCTGCTGCAGTGCGTGGGCTTCTCTCTAGTTGTGGTGCATGGGCTCAGTAGTTGTGCCGTGTGGTCTCTCTAGCTGTGGTGTGTGGGCTCCAGAGCGCATGGGCTCTGTAGTTGTGGCATGCGGTCTCTCTAGTTGTGGCTCGCGTGCTCAGTAGTTGCAGCACTCAGGCTTAGTTGCCCCATGGCATGTGAGATCTTAGTTCCCTGACCAGGGATGGAACCTCCATCCCCTGCATTGGAAGGCGGATTCTTAACCACTGGACCACCAGGCAAGTCCCCATTTGTGTTTCTTATTTGGAGAAATGTCTATTCAAATTCTTTGCCCGTTTTAAAATTGGGTTATTTGTCTTTTTACTGTTGAGTTGTAAATGCTCTTTATATATTCCAAATATTAGACCCTCATTAGATACATGATTTGCAAATAGTTTCTCCCGTTCTGTGGGTTTTTTCACTTTTTTTCTAAGTGTCCTTTGATGCACAAAAGTTTTTACCCATGATGAGTTCCTATTTGTTTATGTTTTCTTTGGTAGCTTATGCTTTTGGTGTCAGGTCTGAAGAACCATTGCCTAGTCCAAGGTCATGAAGATTTACACCTATGTTTTCCACCAAGAATTTTATAGTTTTAGCTCTTACATTTAGGTCTTTAATCCATTTTGAATTAATTTTTGCATATGGTATGAGGTAGGGGTCCAACTTCATTCTTTTGCCTGTCTACATCCAGTTGTTCCACTACTATTTGCTGAAACTGTGCTTTTCTAATGCCTTCAAGGCTTTTCTCTCTGTGTCTGTTAAAATATAATTTCTCCAAGTGTGGCTCTTCATTATTTAAGGCAGTAATGTGGATGAATAAGTTTTAATTTCAATGGTTACACCTTTATTTTAGACTTCCCATTTATAGTAAAAACATAATTCTTTCAGTAAAAGTAATATTGATTTAAAGAAAAATATTAATAACACCATAATATGGGTGGTACTTAGATTGACAAATACAATGACAGTAAGGTAGGCTTAAGAAAAGTATAGAAAATACTGTTTAATAAGTTGGAATTGACTGATCTTTAGATATTAGAAGTTAATATATTGTTGGAGGGGAGTAAGCTGTTAAATCTTTCAATTGATAAGACCCACGAGTTTGGCACACAATGAATGCTCACAAACAGTGATAGGCACTTCCTCATACATTATTACTGCTTTTAATTTGTACTCAATTAACTCTCCTGAAGTCACATGGCAAGGAAAGAGCAAAGCAAGATTGTGAATCTAGGTCTCTCTTACCTTTCAGCCTCTGCGGTCTCCTCTATACCAGGCTACCTTTCACGGCTTCCATCAGATGACCCTACTCTTGAGGTAGTCAGGCCATGTGAGCACTGGATGTCAGGCAAAGGAATAGCAGGTGGGGTCCTCAGTCACCTCTAAACACTGTTGAGACAGCTGTTTGACCCGCCTCTTCCCTTCCTCTTTAATCATTCTCTCCCTTCTCTCTCTCCTTTTCCTGTTTTCTTTTCTGAGCGATAACTAAGAATGAACATTTTATTATCTCGTGCATGTGTGTAGTTACTTCTCGTTTACCAAGATTCACGTTTGAAATAGAGCTACAGTGATTAAAAAGTACATTTTCATTGTGTTCATGAGTTATTACAAAAAGTACATAATCTCAGGTTCTGACACTTCACTTTAGTTTTGTAAAATTAAACTTGAATCCATTTATTCCTTTTCTTCTTGCCTTCTTCCTCCTTCCTTTCCTTCCTTCCTTCTTTCCTTCCTGCCATCCTTCCATCTAAAGCACTAAGAAATCTGGAATATTAATGTAAAGAAGAAGAACAACTTCTCTGTTATTTCTCCTTATCCTGAGAGACAATGAGAAGATACATTGGCTTTTGAGTTTAAATCCTGGGACACTCCACTAATTATTAAATTTTTCTGAGTTTTTTTCCTCCTAAAATGGAAGCCATAAATCTACCTCATAGGATTATTCTGCAAATTAAATGAGATATATTTATAGTGTCTAGTCATATACTAGGTTACCCAACAAATGCAACCATTATTAATATTTTGCATATTATATTATCATTAATGTTATTAAACCAGAAATTATGGCAAAAATCAGAGTGCTTAAAAACCATACATGATGGAAAACACTGGTGTTCTGTTGATTGTTAAGTGGCTCCTTCTACAGATAGAGACTCTTGGATGTAGCTGAAACACCTGGCTAGTATTCAAAATGTATAGATATTGGAAGTGTGCTTATGGCTCTCAAAAGATGGTATTTTGTCCTTTTATTGTCAAACATGATATTAATTAAGTCTGTTGGCAACACTTACTTATATTTTTAATAACCAGAGGTACATAAGCTAAAATAAAAGTGAAGAGTCATGATTCTTGACTGTTTCCAAAAATACCCTGATGGATTGTACACATTGCCTTTATATTAAGTAATATACACTATGCAAGATTTGTAATTATATTTCTATAGAAGAATTCTAAAGCATTTGCAAACCATGATCCTCTGAGCATATAGAGAGAAGTTGTAAGTATTGTTTTGTCACCAGAACCTGCCTTGCTGTATGCTATTAGGTGGATGTAAAATGTACTAGTGAACTAGTGAAATTTTCAAGCATTTTGGTCTGGTCTGGTACACAGTAAGTTAATACATTTTATATTGCTAGCTTGCACATATGCATTCTTAACAACAACAAAAAAGGTCCATCTTTGCCATGTGCAATGTTCTATATTTTTTGATCTGGTCTCTTCTATTTCATTAACTAATGTCACTAAATTGGTTTTACAACCCACTCAAATGTTGCAACCTGCAGTTTGATAAAACACTTCATTTCAAGAAGTAACCACTTTGCTTTTGAATTCCTTCCAGAATCAAACCAAGGAATTGTTTGAAACACCTAGAAAAATCTTATGAAGATTTATGAACTTTTTAAAGTATTTTCCATTTTCATGCCAGATCATTCTTTTTGGTAATATACCCCTCCTCCTTTCACATTGGTTAAAGTTACTTTTGTTTAAAATAAGAGTACAGAAGCACTCAAATGCATCATGGAATTGTATTGCATTCCCTTTTAGTACAGTAAAAGATAATTCTACTGAATCTATATTATGCTCTTTCATTTTTGCCTTCATGGTTTCTATTAATTTTCCTGCATTTGATAAGGTTTGCATTTCATATGAAGTTCTTCTTAACGAATGATTTGTATTGAATGTCATGTTTTAAATGTAAAAAAGAGTATATTATCACAATGAAAAGGAAGCATGTTGAATAAAAGAGCAGATGGACAGAGCCTGACTGATGTTCGGAAGTTATTTTTGCTGTGAACTCCCGTCAGCCTAGAAATCATAAAATAGAAAGGAAGCTTGGTTCAGCTCACACGCCCTTAGGGGTTGTATGGAAAAGGATTTAAAATTCTGATCGAGTAACTTCAAAAATGTAACAGCTGAAATAATTTATTTCACTACAGAGCAACCAACTGAACTTTTACATTGAAATTATTCTTTTTGAACTTGCACATTGTAGCAGGACGGCTCAGTGGTCTCTGCACCTCTGTGCTAAGGACGCCGGGCTGCACAGCTCTGCCTTCCTGACCCACACCAAAGAGCAGCGGCTGCTCTGGTCCCTCCTGCACTTTCTCACTGATCATTCCCTGAATAATGGGCAAAAACAACCCGAAGTCCATGGTTTCAAAAAAAAAGGGTGAAGAGGAGGAGGCTGAGGGTAATGGAGAAGTTTTTCTTTTCTTCCTTAGGAAAAGTTTCCAAAGGTTAGTTTTGGGCATTGTGTGAAAGCAATAGAAAAAATATTGGGCATTTTTATCCATAATGACTACCACATTCAGTTAGCTACAGTTGTGACATTTGATCTGGGTGGACCTTCAGATCATCTTAGAAGGAGAAATAGAAAAGTAATGAATCAGGCAAGGGCCACCGCTAGTTTTTGACACATGACATTCCTCTTCATTGTCTGTGCTCTTTATCAAGCTACACCTGGACAGCTCCATGCACCTCTTTGTTCTGAGTGACATTGAGATGATGACCACCAGGGAAAAAGCAGCTCTGTCACCTCTGGACAGTGTTTCCCAACCTGACCCCATCTATGATGGTTGCATGCTTCATCTCGTGTAACTAAGAATATACAGAAAAATGACAGTGATGAGGCCAATAAACTATAAATGAACGTCCACTGAATTAATCAAAAGCAACAGATACATTTGATAAAGAATGTATTTCTATGTATATATATGAGAGTGTATGACCTAATTCAAGCTACACAAAATTTTACCCATAAGAATTCCCAAGCTCTTTGTAATCACTCAGCATATCTACAGTGGTCTGAAACTCACAAGTTGAAAACCATTGCTCTAAAATTTTAAAGATCACTATCAATCAGGTGAGGAAAATGCAGCCCAAAGGGATCCCTGAATTATTTAAATGGTCAGACACTAAACAGTAAAAATAAAAGGAGGATGAATCAAAAATGTATTATCTAATTTGCCTTTATTGAAATCCATACCTGAGACAAATAGAGGAAGCCCAAAAGGATGAAAAATTATGTTTGTTTTTAGATAAACATTTCCCTGGAATATACAGATTTTATTTTTTCAGATGAAATCTCGCTATCTTACTTTGACATAAAGAAACATCAGAAGATATACTGCTGCTATGAATAATATTTGTAATTTTAATAATTTTCTATGCTAATTACCTACATATGTGATTTATTATTAAAAATTGCTAAGGTAGATAATTGGGACCAAAAAAAAAAAAGACACAATGACAACAACATCAACAAAACCAAGTCTTCACATCCACTTCTGGCAAAAGTGAAAGAATTAGAATTATTTTTTAATAATTAGAATTATTTTCAATTTATGTTATTGAGTTTTTAGTTTGTTTTTATTTAAAGAGAAAATGTTTCCATTCTAAAAAAAAGTATTATGGTCAGATACAGAACTTGAAACCTGCGAAAATTCTGCTTTGAGGCAGATGTTAATATTGAGTCGCTTCCTGGTTCATAGTTAATGAGCTATCTAATGTTGAATAGAGATAGTCAACTGACAAGCAATCTCTAGTTAATAAGCTTTTACAATCGAGGGTAACATTTGTCCCCCCACCGATGAATAGCTGGATTGCATTCTATGCTAATGAAACTGTTTTTCAGTGGAGCATACAGTGATTTTCATAATTCTAGTCCTGGCTGAGATGTTGGGAAAATGGTACATAGCCAGAATAATTAAAATGGGATTTAAGGCCATATTTTGGAAGGCTTCTGTTTTTCAAGATGGTTGTTTGTGAGTGCTGTTACTTTCAGACCTGAGAGTAAATTTAGTGTTGAGGGAAGTTGTGAGTTTTGATTCAGATTCCAACTTTGCTACTACTGGCCCTGTGATCTTGACCAGTTTGCTTAATAATGTGATATATACCTTGCAGGGTTGTTAAGGAAGTTCTATATCATATCTAAAGTTCGTGTCATGCTGTATTCAATAAATCATAGCTGCTATAATTACTATCACTAGTACTGCTACCAGTATAATTCACAGAGTGATTATTATTATTCCTGTATTATTTAGCAGTTGATCTTTTAAAATATACTGAAAGTAAACTCTTTTCTAATGAAGGTGTCAAGTTAAATATATCCAATACAAAATACACAAATGGAACTTTGAATTCATTGGTATGATGAACGATTAATTATGAAATTTGGAAATGCTGACTATAGTAAGCTGCCTCAACAGAACAGATGAAATTCTAGAGGGACCCAGATCACCACATACATGAGTTGTTTGGTCACCTTTAGGACCTGCCCTTTTTTAAATGAATATTCCTCCTTAGGCAATTGTATACAAGGTTATAAAATGTCTGTACATCCCTCTGAATGCCCCAGAATCCCAACCAGGACTTCTTTCTTAATACTGTCTGGACTGCAGTGTTGATTTTTCCAAGCATGATCCAACCCACAGTACCCTTTCCGCTGGAAAAATAAAGTGTTTATTTTATACTAAGAAAAGAGCAGGGTGGATGGAAGCTTTGTATGGAAAAAACAAAAGAAGGAAAAGCTTAGGACACAGATAACTTGGATGTGGTAGCTGTAGGTCTCTCCACAAGATGGCACTCATTCTCCCTCCTTTATTATTTTTTTCAATAGACAAAAATAAATCTGTCACTTATTTTCCACAGTCATAGAACAAATGTATTGTTGGTTTATGAATCAAATGGAGCTGGTTTCATGTAGTTTAAAAATATCCTATCATGTTTCTTATTCTTAGTAGGAATAAGTATAATTTTACCTCCTCTAAGGCTGTATTTGGATGTGAATACTACTAATACTTAGGAGGACATACTTACCCCCACTCCCACTCCCACTCCCAAATGTAACAAAACTCATATTAACCTTCTAAAATTTTTCTACTAAAATCTCTATGGAGTATAAACTATTAAAAACACAATTGAGGGTCTTCCCTGGTGGCGCAGTGGTTGAGAGGCCGCCTGCCGATGCAGGGGACACGGGTTCGTGCCCCGGTCCGGGAGGATCCCACATGCCGCGGAACCTGTGCTCCGCAACAGGAGAGGCCACAACAGTGAGAGGCCCGTGTACCGCAAAAAAACAAAAACAAAAAACCAAAAAAACCCAAAAAAACACAATTGAAAAATCAAAGGCACAAACTTCCAGTTATAAGATAAATAAGTACTAGGGATGTAATGTATGTGTTAATTATAATGAACACTGCTGAATGTTATATATGAAAGTTGTTGAGAGTAAATCCTAAGAGTTTTCATCTCAAGGAAAATTTTTTTTTCTATTTCTTTAATTTTATACCTATATGAGATGATGGATGTTCACTAAACTATCACTAATCATAATCATTTCATGAGTATATAAATCAAATCATTATGCTGTTCACCTTAAACTTATACAATGCTGTATGTCAATTACATCTCAATAAAACTGGAATAAAAATAAATAAAATACAACTGAAGACTAAAAGTAATCAGAATCCCCTCTCTTTTTGTTCTTCTTCTTATCATTTAAAAATTTAAGTGGATGTACATTTCCATTTGAAAGAAAATCTCTGATACCTCCAACTGAACATGAGTCAGAAGCATATTTACCTCCAAAGAGCCTTGGGTCTCCTCACTCTTTTTAGTGATGGGAAATGTCACAAGTATATTCTTGTCACTTTAACTTCCACTGGAGTCTGTGCAATCATTCAGTTTTTCTTAAAACAGAAGAAAAACTGATTCATTAATTTTTTTTTAAGATCAGATGCAAAGTAATACATGTTACTTCTTAAAACATTAAAGAAAAAATGTTATGCTGTCAGTTTCCTTAAAAATAGGCTTTGAATGATAAATGGTAAATAAATAAGTAAAAGGGAATTTAATGGGACAATTTCATGCTTCTATCTTTTAGTACTTGCATCAGATTTTCTTTCAAAAGGTTTAGAAGGTATGCAATGTATGGGGGCACAATTATAGCTTACTTGATTTGTTAATGTGATGATAATGAGCCCCTACTGAGAAGCTCTTTTTCTTACATAGTTTTCAGTGTCTAGATTTTTTTTTTTTTCCTGGTAGACTTTAGAGTAGTTTATGGTGACTATAGGACAGATCGCTGAAGGTTAGAGTAAATTCTTTCCTGCCTTGATCATAACAACTATTATTATGGCGTCTTTGCCTCACTTTTTAGGGTGCCAAACCTGTTGGAAGCTGATACTGCAGAATGCTTTACCACCACATAGCGAAAGTCAGACTTTGAAAGAAGAAGGCAGAAAAATCCCGAGAGGGTTCTAAGAAGAGAAAGATATTACAGAGAGGAAACTGAGACTTATATCAGAATGCTAAGGGAAAACAAAGCTATAGCTTGAATGATTTTAATAAAGATAATAGATAGCACTATACTTGCTGTATAGGCTAGAAACTAAACTACGCCCTTCCTGTTTATTAGCACATTCACACTCCCAGCGTTCCTAATGTGACCAGAATCACTACCCACCCTGTTCATTGACAGGATGGCTGAGAACCAGAAAGGATAAATGGCTTGGGTTTCGAGGTAGGATTTAAATCCAGTTCTGACTTATTCCCAAGCCTATGACTTTAATCAATAGACATTCCTGACTCACTGACTTTTAGGGGCATAGAATGTTAGAAATTGACTACTGGCTTTAAACATAAGTAATATTTTTATATAAGTGTAGATCAGTTGTTCCACCCTTTCAAATTTTAAGAGAAAGTATGCTTTCAGGGAACTCGAGAGCTTTTGATTTGATGCATGGAGGAAGTTCTTGATCCTCAGGGTGTTGAAACAGTGAATGAACTAAGAAAGGGGCTGTGTGGTCTGAAAGATCTTCAAGAAGCAAGTGGTCATAACCACTTTCCTAGTCGTACGGGTCAGTCTTCTAAATAATGTAAGGAAAGGCACAGGTACCTCCTTTTAGAGATTTTTATTATGATTGTAAACACCTTTGTGTGAAATATATTTCATACGTATTGAACTCGGTCACCATCATTCCTCATTTGTCTCACCTCTGTCAGTATAAAGCCCCAGACCTTTAAGTAGTTGGCATGACCTGACACTTTTCTCGTTAATCACTTTTTCACATTCTCATCAATCCAGGAACACCGTCTACTTTCATTTGTAATAACTGCGTGGAAGTCTCTTCTGTGCTTTAGTTTATCTAGCTATTCATAAACTGTGGGACATGTAGATGTTTTCCCCCTGCTTCTTGCTATTTTTGAGTGAGCATGTGTTGTTCCTTTTGGCTGGAGTAGGAAGAAGGATGGGGGTTTAAGAGATACATGCAGGTTTCTTTGAAGAAAGAAAGTGCAATTATTATTCCCAAAGTGCAATTCTTATATCAAAAGTTGTTAATAGATTTTTCACTCTTGTTAAATATTTCCAAATAGCTTTTTACAGAGAACAAACACATTTTTAATGACTTCAGCCACCTATAGATCCTAAATTCCAAACTCAAATTCTGAATACGTGAGCTTTTCTAAGTTTTCCAAACTGGTAAAATAAGTGAGTGCAGCTGGCCAGGTATTTGACCACAGAGGGTGTTGAGGACAGAAACAACCTGAAGGGCACAGCCCCCATCTAGAAGGGGCAGCATCTTCTATTCAACATTGCCTGCATGTTGCCTTGTGAGAAGATAATTCCAACGTTGGTACAGAACTTCAAAAATATATGGAGACTCTAGAAATCCAGGTTTTAGAGGAGATTTCACAACTTTTAAGCATTGGCAAAACATTGGAAGTATTTTTGAAAACTGTGAGGAAAACAGTGTTTCTGGTCTGATGCAGCCCATTGACTGGACTCCAGTTGGTGACCCTGAGGTATACATTCTAATTCCCTAAAGTCCCATATTAAGCTTTGTCATTTTAAAATTTTATTTGCCATGTCAGTAGGTATGCAAAGATACCTTAGTGTTATTTTAGTTATCTTTTTTAATTGTTTGTAAGGCTGTGTTTTCCCCCCGTATGAGAGTCCTCTATCTCATTATTCATGTGAAATTTTGTGTATCTCCTTTATTTGTGAGGCGCTGTCTGGGTACTGATTTGTATAACAGGTCAGTCCTTTATACACACACAGATATGTGTGTGTATGATAGAATGTTTTCATCAGATATATTTATTGCATGGTCTCATTATGTTGCTTTCTTTAACATCTTTGTTGGAGTATAATTGCTTTACAATAGTGTGTTAGTTTCTGCTTTATAACAAAGTGAATCAGCTATATATATACATATATCCCCATATCCCCCCCTCTTGCATCTCCCTCCCACCCTCCCTATCCCACCCCTCTAGGTGGTCACAAAGCACTGAGCTCATCTGCCTGTGCTTCCCACTAGCTATCTGTTTTACATTTGGTAGTGTATATATGTCAATGCCACTCTCTCACTTCATCCCAGCTTACCCTTCCCCCTCCCCGTGTCCTCAAGTCCATTCTCTACGTCTGTGTCTTTATTCCTGTCCTGCCCCTAGGTTCTTCAGAACCACTTTTTTTTTTTTTAGATTCCATATATATGTGTTAGCATACGGTATTTGTCTTTCTCTTTCTGACTTACTTCACTCTGTATGACAGACTCTAGGTCTATCCACCTCATTACAAATAGCTCAATTTCGTTTCTTTTTATGGCTGAGTAATATTCCATTGTATGTATGTGCCACATCTTCTTTATCCATTCATCTGTCGATGGACGCTTAGGTTGCTTCCATGTCCTGGCTATTGTAAATAGAGCTGCAATGAACATTGTGGTACATGACTCTTTTTGAATTATGGTTTTCTCAGGGTATATGCCCAGTAGTGGGATTGCTGGATCGTATGGTAGTTCTATTTTTAACTTTTTAAGGAACCTCCATAATGTTCTCCATAGTGGCTGTATCAATTTACATTCCCACCAACAGTGCAAGAGGGTTCCCTTTTCTCCACACCCTCTCCAGCATTTATTGTTTCTAGATTTTTTGATGATGGCCATTCTGACTGGTGTGAGGTGATACCTCATTGTAGTTTTGATTTGCATTTCTCTAATGATTAGTGATGTTGAGCATCCTTTCATGTGTTTGTTGGCAATCTGTATATCTTCTTTGGAGAAATGTCTATTTAGGTCTTCTGCCCATTTTTGGATTGGGTTGTTTGTTTTTTTGATATTGAGCTGCATGAGCTGCTTGTAAATTTTGGAGATTAATCCTTTGTCATTTGCAAATATTTTCTCCCATTCTGAGGGTTGTCTTTTCATCTTGTTTATGGTTTCCTTCGCTGTGCAAAAGGTTTGAAGTTTCATGAGGTCCCATTTGTTTATTTTTGTTTTTATTTCCATTTCTCTAGGAGGTGGGTCAAAAAGGATCTTGCTGTGATTTATGCCATAGAGTGTTCTGCCTATGTTTTCCTCTAAGAGTTTTATAGTTTCTGGCCTTACATTTAGGTCTTTAATGCATTTTGAGTTTATTTTTGTGTATGGTGTTAGGGAGTGTTCTAATTTCATTCTTTTACATGTAGCTGTCCAGTTTTCCCAGCACCACTTATTGAAGAGACTATCTTTTCTCCATTGTATATTCTTGCCTCCTTTATCAAAAATAAGGTGACCATATGTGCATGGGTTTATAGTTCAGATGCTTTAGTTTTACATATCTGTGCTCATCCATCTTGCCTCTGACGAGATTCTAATAGATTCCATTTTTTCAGTATCAGGGGTTTATCTCTTTTCCATAGCTGGAGAGGAACTGTTTTTTTTTTTCCTAGTTATCAAAAAAATGTTAAACTCTGACTCACCTGAAACTAATACACTGTGTGGTATGAGAAATGACTCTAAGAGAATTTTTTTTCTATACCAGTATCACAATGGCCCAATACTATTTATTAAATAGTAATTTCTCTATTGTTAGGGATTCTTATAATCATCTGAATTGATTTTATCAATCTCGGTTGTATTTCATCAGTCTGGTTTTTGGGGGTTTTGAACTGTTTCTTAATATGTAATTATTGCTTTGTGATTTTAATCTCTGATAGAATAAATCATGCAGAGATATATCAAATAATTTTATTCTTTGGACAAAATGATCTCTTCATGTCCTATAATGTTTCCTTCTTCCAAAAAAAAACCAAAAAAGGTGTGTTAACTTCTAAAGCCAACTAATATGGTCAAGGAGAGTTAAATGTTATGAGTTGAGAATGAATGACAGATTATTTAGGGTAACACATTATACCAAGTGACTTTTATCAGCTGATGCAATGGTGTGATTGACAGTGTTCACTGAATCATTTTATGTATCTATGAAATTAGGAAATGAAATCGATGGTCTCTGAGTTTCCTTAGAATGCCAGAAATCCCATGACTTTTTTTCCCTAAAATAACTATAATCATTTCGACGAGTCCAGTGTCTGACAACATATAGGCTTCGTGATGGGAAGATGAGCTGAGACATTGTCTCCTCTGGGAAACCATCCCTAACTTCCACTACAAGCCCCATGCTCAAATCTCCTGCAGCCTCTCCTCCTCTGGACCCCCTTGGCACCCTGCTCATGTTACTGCACAGACCCTGGAACAACACAGTGGAAGAAAAATAATTTCTTAAATGAATTCAGTCCAGTCAAGGCCTGTGGAGCGACCTTCACTGTTACAGTATTTTCCCTTGTGGGTGGAAGCAAAAATAATTTTCCAAACCTGGAAAGTTGGAGGTTCTGGCATCACAGGAATCTGCCTGAGCTGCTTTCAGGAGGCAGCTTCCTCCTGGCTGTGGCTCAGATGTTTGAGATGGGAGTGAAAGCTAAAATGAGAACTGAAGTACCTGATAACCACAGTGACAAGATGAACATATGTGGATGCTTTAATCTCTCTTCTTAGTCCAGGAGGAACAGCGGGACCTGTATAGACATACCGAATTAGAAACTTAGAATATTTTGGGTCTCTATCCAAAAATCCATAAAGGATACCCTAAAGTTGAAAACTTAAAGCCATTGCATCTTTGCACTGTAATTTATTGTTCACTGCCCGTGATAAAGTGGTTATTCCCGTTACAAGAGCATGTGGTGCTGAGACTCTGGAAACTATATTTATCTAGACAATGATAATATATAACATAGTAAATAGAAATGAAGATTTCCCATCTAGCATGTTTTCTGATTACATCTTAAAGAAGATCATTTTTGTAAATATATCTAAAATGAAGGTGGGGATATTTTACAGCTGTAAACCATCCTTGCATAGCAGGGATGTAGTCCATTAATTCTCAGAGCTCCAGGCAAGGCTGACAATTCATAAGTGGTAAATCCGGAGAGTTATGAAGATATTAAATCTCACATCTGGTGAGAAAATGTGTTATTTCACTGGGTTGATTGATGGACACTTTCCCATTACAGTGCAATTTGGGAAATCACACTGTTAATTGCTAGGGTTTTAGTAGAGCTCTGTAGTTCAATTCCAATTACTTTAGTTTTGAAAAACAGAACAGCTGGATGGTAAAACTGCCTGGAGCTGTCACAGAGGGATGGCACAAGCCAGCAACCCGACCTCTGCCATTCCTGACTTGTATTTTCTACAGAACTGTTGGTTAGTGAAATCGCAGGCTCCTGGTATTAGATCTCCTTGCCACGTGCTTTCTTCTGGCTCAGGAGCAAGTCTGTTTGCTTACCGCTCAGGTGATCACCACCCCATAATCTGGAGCCCTCCCATTATTACTCATTTGCCTCCCTCTTCACAGGGGAGAGATGAGAAAAGTTAAATCCCATCACTTCCTGATCCCTTACTGCAAGGTGATCGCTTCCTTGCTTTAGAGCCAAGTGAAGTGTTTTAATTTGGTTGTTTTTTTTTTTGCGGTAAGCGGGCCTCTCACTGTTGTGGCCTCTCCCGTTGCGGAGCACAGGTTCCAGACGCGCAGGCTCAGCGGCCATGGCTCACGGGCCCAGCCGCTCCGCGGCATGTGGGATCTTCCCGGACTGGGGCACGAACCCGTGTCCCCTGCATCGGCAGGCAGGCGGACTCTCAACCACTGTGCCACCAGGGAAGCCCCCAAGTGAAGTTTTCAACCTCCTCCTCAGAGATTTATTTTGCTGTCATATTGACCTTTCAAGTCTCTGTCTATGGGGCAAATTACGTGTCTGCACGCATGACCTCATTGTCTCTGTCTAAATATAGAAAGAACAACTCCAGTTGTGGTGTGGAAATGACCTGGTGCCAGCAGCTAACTGTAATCAAATTGGACGATTCAGCGCTCACTCCCCACATCTACCAGGCTCACTGATTGAGCCAGATGCGGATCAGATGCTTTTTTGGTTAATGTACTCTGGGCCCCAGGAGTCTCTTCCTTGCTTGGTGCAGCTGTGAATATATAAGGGGCTTTCTTTAGAAGTTTCAGGATTTACGGGCCATAATGAAATGAAGGCATGGCAACTCTGAAAATATCTCGAGGAGGACAAAAGTTGGGGAAGGGTTTCAAGGAGAAATATTTGTGAAGAGAAGGAAAGCTTTGTTGTGCAGATGGGAAATTTAGAAAAAAGTGTCTTGCCTTTCTAGAATCTCTTCTTACTTTTCAATATATATCTTTGATACTGTAAATTCAAATTAATTTTTTTTTAATGCCCTGTTAAATTAATGCTCTTGAAATATGTGTTCAGTATATTTTGACAGGGCAAGCTGAAAGGCAGGGGCTGCAGAGAAGGAATCTTTCCTCTCTGGAAGCTGTCCTGAGCAGTGTACTCTGGGCCCAGGACTACATGATACTCAGCTAAACAAATACCTGCTCAAACTACTATTACTCTTTGGGGAATCCTTTTTGGGAACGTTACTCCTCGCTCCTTCCCTCAGAGGTTTGCAATACGGTGACTATATATTTCTGTGGTCTGTGCCTTGTTCTAACACAATTATTAACACCCCCTACAACTCTCAAAAGAGTGTGGAATAGGATAATAGATTATATAGTCACCCTGCTCATCAATGTATGTCTTTTGAACCACAAACAGTATTGAACCTGAAAGAAAATCTGTTAAGTAAAAATTTCTCAGTCTCCCTCTATTGGCCTGTCCTGTTCTTTACCTTTGTAGACAGACACCCCAGGGAGTGACCCATCCCTCAGTCAAGCCACTCATAAAACCCCAAGTCATGGAAATTTATGTCTAGTGGAACCCTTAAAACAAATAAGTAAAAATCCTCACTGCAAATTAAAGGGATTGACTACTTTCAAAAGCCAAGACAATGGTATTCATAAACGTTCGTTGTTGTCATTTGTCATTATTTTTTTACTTTGTATTTTGCATCAGTGGCAAATCTGTCACTTCTGACATCTTGAAATACTACCTTTCTAAGCTGTTGAATTATCTCCTCTAACTCTTTTCTTCCTTACACTTAACAGGCCCATTACTTTTACTCTTCTCTTGTAGGTCTTCTTTTCTACCTTCTCACCCCTGGGTGTCTGTCCTGTTGCCTTTCCAGCTAGCATCTGGCTCATTTCTTTTCTGAAGACTGGACAGAGCTTTTGAACAAGGTGTGTCTGGTGGTGAGCAGAGGTAAGATTGTTTATGTGTACCTTTTTGAGGGAACCCAAACACTGCCAGCTGCATTCCTAATGTGCATTTTATCAGTGGAGACTTGACTCTTCATTATACTCCTCCAAAGCCATTTCTTGACAGTATGGATTTTACTGTCTTGTTTAAGTGTGTGCACTAGATATTTTTCTTCATTGAAATTAATTTACAGTCAGCCTTCTGTATCCAGTTTCTGCATCTGTGGGTTCAACCAACCACAAATCAAAAATATATGGAAAAAAAATTCCAGACATTTTGAAAAAGCAAAACTTGAATTTATTGCACACTGGCAACTATTTACATAGCATTTACATTTGTATCAGGTATTATAAGTAATCTAGATGATTTAAAGTAGACTGGAGGATGTACACAGATTATATGCAGATACTATGCCATTTTATATAAGAGACTTGAGCATCCACAGATTTTGGCATCTGTAGGGGAATTGGAACCAATCCCCTGTAAATACTGAGAGACGAGTGTACTTATACTCCTAATAATAAGGGCCATTTATTTAGGTTCTAGCTTGTACCGTCAACCAAACTAATAATGCAGGAGGCTGCAAGTAAGAAAATGGTTTATTTGGGGTTTTAAGAATTGCAATTCGAGAGACCCACGTTCCGGTAACCTGAAAGAGTGTTTTGAGGAAGGGACAGAGTCAGGCTTATAAAGACAGAAACCCACTAGGCTGTTAAAAGTTGCTTGGTGAGAATTGTGATTAACTTTGATGCTAGTCAGAAAATGTTTGCCCTTAAGGAATCATGAGTTATTTTAGGGTAAGGGCCTGATAAGTGTCTTGAATTTCTGGTGGGTGTTCTGGATGACTTCATCAGGTCAATAGGTTGGATTCCATTTAGGCTGAGATGGTGCGTAAGTCACACTTCCTTATCGGCCTCTTGGCTCCATTGAAGAGAGCTCTCTTAGCAATACCAACTCCATTTTGACTTTCCTTTCACAGTACTCAATCTTGATCTTCCAGAAGGTGCCCAATATTCAGTTATATTTCATTTCCTTCCTTTCCAAAACTGCTATTACGCAGAAAATTGGTTTTTTTTTAATTTTAGTAATTTAGTTATTCATAGTTCTGTAATCATTTCCCATGTGTGATTTCTGTCTCTCTGGCTATATTTAAAGCATACTGGCTAGTAGAAACCATGTCTTCATGCACTTTTCAGATCTCTTACAGAACTGAGGTGAATATCAAGTAAATGAAAAATTTGCATTGGTCACCTTGACAGGTCCTTGACCAAAGATGTCAGTACCATTCTTGGATATAGGAACTGTTTCAGTCAGGGCTCTTTGAAAGCATCAGAAACCACTTCTAACTTACTTAAGTAAAAGTGAGAATGTTGCTGGGATCTATTGAAAGGTTATGGGGGTTGCCCAGAAAATTGAAGGAACAACAGAAAACCTAGTCTTAGGAACAGTTGGATTTATAGGAGACCTAAGGTTCCAAATCATTGTTATTAAGAAGAAAATTCTTTGGTCTTCGTGTTTTTTGGTTCAAGATTCAAGCTATAGAACTGAAGTAAGGTCTTATATTCAGGGAAGGTGAGCATCTGGATCACTGTTTTTTTGAACAAGGGAAGGTGAGCATCTGGATCACTGTTACCTTCATGACTGGGACCAATGAGTAGATAAAGACTTCAAAAAGCCCTACCTCTAAAGCCCTCCTCTTTCTGTATGCTACTTCAGACTCCACACATCTAAAGGTACAATGATAGCATTACCAGCCCATGGAGTGTCCTCTGAGCCATCCCACTGTTCTTTCTTTCACATTTCTTATCCAAGCAAACACGCATGTAGCTCTACTACTCTATCATGCATGTGTTTATAGATCATCCTATGGCTTTCCGGCATTTAGAGGTTTTATTGTAAGCTTTTATATCTCTGTGACATCTACTGGATTTCTATGCAGGTTAAGGGAATGAATGACAATGCAAAGTTGCTAGGTTTGATAGAATGCTATTAAGCAGGGAAATTTATGCATGATTTGAAAATTCTAAGTTATAACAATTTTATATTCCCTTTAGTCATATGCTCAAAGTAATGTGCCATCCTATTATTCTTCCCAGCTAAATTTTTAAATTGAAATTTCTTGAAATGGGTGAAGTTGTTAAAATAATTGTTTTCACTATGTTTTCTCTATTACCTCTTCTCAGATAAGATCAACCTCCTCATTCCTAAAAATTAGCAGTTTCTACAGAATGCTAGTAAATAGAGTATATACAGTCAAAGGTAGCCTCTTGGAGAACATTAAAGAGATGGGGTGATAGACTCTGAAATTATTATGTCCTATATAGTAACATTATTTTTTCTTTGCACCATCAAGATATTGTGCTAGATATAAAAATTGCTTTTATTAATTTGCATCATCATATTATGATGTGTCATTAATATTTTAGGTATTAATATTTAATATTTCATTGTAAAATTGTCAACTTATCATTAATAATTAAAATAATTTATGTATTTTAAATCATGATTGGGCTTCCCTGGTGGCGCAGTGGTTGAGAGTCCGCCTGCTGATGCAGGGGACACAGGTTCGTGCCCCAGTCCGGGAAGATCCCACATGCCGTGGAGCGGCTGGGCCCGTGAGCCATGGCCACTGGGTCTGTGTGTCCGGAGCCTGTGCTCCGCAACGGGAGAGGTCACAACAGTGAGAGGCCCACGTACCGCAAAAAAAAAAAAAAAAAAAACATGATTGAATTATATTATAGAATGCTGCCTCTTTTTTTTTTTTTTTTTTGGTAAGACTTGCCTGATTTTTTTAAAAGAAAGCCTATAGGAAAAAAGCTAACACTAGCTTTTGTTTGTAGTGTAATTATGATATTTTGAAGTACTTTTATATCTGTTACTTAATATTTTGGTCATAATTGTGATATGAGAATGACAGGTGATTAAAGATGGGGGTTTGAGTGTCATGGTACTAGTCAACATGGAGATGGAAAACAACCATGTGAATAATCAATTAATCATACTACATAATGGAGCCCCAATAAAATCTCTGAACACTGAGACTTGGGTGAGCTTCCTTTGTTGGCAACTCTATGTGTATTGTCATGTATCACTGCCCGGAGAGTAACATGTAGAGAAGACAGTGAGAGCCCCATGGTTGGTACTTCCCTGGACTCCACCCTATCTGCTTCCTCTCTTGGCTGGTGTTCATCTGTATCCTTCCCTGTAATAAACTGTAACTGTGAGTATAGCAGCTTTCAGGGAGTTCTGAGAGTCCTTCTAGAGAAATAATGAGACTGAGGGTGGTTTTGGAATACTCCGAACTTCCAGTTAGTGTCAGAAGTGAGGGCAGATTTGGAGACTGTGCCCTCTAATTTTGCGGTTGCCTGAACTCCCAAGAAACTGGCCTAAACTCTCACAATAAGGTACTGATCCATTGGATTTTGAATGAATATAATATTGAAATTCTGAAGTTATTAATTTTTTTATTCTATCCTATCATGTCAGTTATTTTATAAAAGAAACTAATTATGGATGCAATTTGGCATATTTGTGCCAGACTTCACTCCTAAATTAATTATTTTTCCAAGTTTATTAGGACCATATCAGTTCAACTACTGGTTGGTTGTTATTTTTTGTTTCTTTGTTTTTTAAAAAATATTTATTTATTTATTTGGTTGCACCGGGTCTTAGTTACAGCAGGTGGGCTCCTTAATTGCGGCAGGTGGGCTCCTTAGTTGCAGATTGCAGGCTCTTTAGTTGTGGCATGTGAACTGTTAGTTGCAGCATGCATGTGGGATCTAGTTTCCTGACCAGAGATCGAACCCAGGCCCCCTGCATTGGGAGTGTGGAGTCTTATCCACTGTGCCACCAGTGAAGCCCCCTGGTTGGTTGTTGAATGCCTACTATATGTGAGACACCACTTAATATTTTTCGCCATATTTTGGAAAAATCCAAGTCTTAGGTAAGCCTCTTTACCGTGCTTTCCATTTTGATGTTAGATTTGATGCGTGTGTGTGAGTGTGTGCGCGTGTGTGTGTTGCCAGACATCAGAAATGAAGTGTATGATCATCTCAACAAATACTGTCACAGTCTAGCTAAAGAAACTGAGCAAATTAAATGATAGCTAGTTTAAGGCAAAGCAGGAATCAGAGTATAGATCTCTGGACTTCAGTGTACAGCATTATAATTGCATTTCCTTTCTACATGTTATTGGTTCAGAAAAATTCCAGACTCAAAATTTTCAAACTGGAGACATACAGGACATCTTCACACAAATTACAGCTCCCTCTGTAATTTCTAATACAAAGTTATGTGTTCGAGAAACAAAGGGAGCCACGTCTCTCAATATTTAGATTACTGAGCAGCTTTCTTAGGAATCATGGAAACTTCTTTCCAATGTGGTTGCTAATTCATCCCCAACCTGCTCTAAGCAAGTTACTAGTTGACAGAATTGAATGCTTACCCTAAAACATATGGGAAAGATTCATACCTGAACTTGTTTAAATATGGGTAACTAGGACTACAGTTTGCATTTACAGTGACAGTGAAACATGTGGTTTCTGCAGAAGGTAGAGTGGGCAAACAAGCTTTCTTTAACACAGTGTGTTACTTTAGGCATGTTCTCTTCCCTTTTACTTATAACTGATAAATTCAAACCTAAGAAGGCATATAACTTGTTTTCAATGCTGGACGTGCCAGTTCTCCCCAGATTTCAGATTCCATTCCTTCTCAAAAATTTCCATGGAAGTCATCTTCACGGCAGAGGGAAGTGGCTTCTGCTTGTAGGATAGAGCAGCCTTTCACGAGCAAAAGTGCTTTGAAGTAAAAGCCTTTTGTTTGTTTTAATTTAAAAATTATGTGCTACATCTTTTATTCTTTAGCAAAATAACAATTAAAATTGTCACACCAGAGGTGTGTACCATACTTATTTTGTAGTTTTGGATATTTATGTCACATGGTAGTCTACCTTTAACTCAGGTGAATGTGTATTCCAGTTTAAGAAGCACAGAGATAGAATATGTGAATTTTGGAGGCCGTAGGTTTCTGTTTATAGATGTTCTCAGAGTTTTTTGCATAGTAATATGGATTGAGAGTCAGAAAGAAGAGACTTACTAGGCAGCATTTCTCAAATATATTTTACCATAAAAGCTTTTTCACAGTGCTCACTGGCATCTTATGGAATGAGTGTTCCAAGGAACACAGTTTGGGAAAGGCTTGTCTAATTCAGTGTTACCTCTCCATTTTATTACATAAATAATATTTTTCTTAAAAGTTTTTATTAATTAAAAAGTTAAATACTATAAATAGTCTATTATAATATCAAAAAATGATCTATTTTGTTACTTCTTTTAAAGTTTGTCATAAAACTTTGCTATTTAGATAAAGATTTTTACAAGATTTTCTCAGTGTTTGAAAATAGTGCCATTAGGTCAGTAGCCTAGAAATTAGAATAACTTGTTGCCTAGATTCTGACACCTATCTGCTCTGGGATTCTAACCTTTCTAGTCATATATAATCTCTCTTCACCTCAATTGCTTGTTTAAAAATTTTTAAAATTAAAATTAAAAAAAGAGGTTACACCTGTCCTATCAATTTCACAGTACATTTTTGTATTGAATTAGTTAAATTTACTGTATTAACTAGAAAGCATAACGATGTAAGACATATCAGTGTTATTACCATTGTTATAGGACTAAGCACATTTCCATTTAACCTTTTATAAATGTTGGATACAGTTGGTGGACACTTATAAACATTGCTGAAAACCATTTGAAGTAAAGTAATAATTGATTATTATCAAATGTGAGTTTCTTCTAGCAGTTTCCTCCATCATTTTTTACAAAGAACCCTCTCTATATGTTTATATAGGTTAGATAGCTTTAATTTGTTTCTTCTTATTTCCGCTCAGCTATCACAGCTTACCATTCCCATGGGAGGATTTCTTTTTCTTATAATTTATTTTTAAATGAGATGGCACAACTGTTTTAGTTTAATGCATTTTTTCCCTAAAGTTCCCTGTAAGTGGCATTTATGAGCAATTTCAGATTTATTCCGTTATAATGGCATTTTAAAAAGATTATCCTTAGGCATTATGATGGTTTTAGAATAAACCTAGCTAAAATATTCATCTTTGTTGTGAAAAAGAAAGCTCCTAAATGTCTTTAAACATAGTCCATCTTTCAGAGACCTTCTGTTTGGAGACAAGTTTGTCTCCTGAGTAAACTGAACAACAGTAATTCATGGCACTGGTTCAGCATTGTGTATTTTCTAAGCGATTTGCAATCATCAGTTCATTTAACCACCCAGCAATCCCAGCACTGAGAAACAAATGTAGTCTGACCACCACCTGAGCTGGTATTAGCACCCCAAATTGCCTCCGTGCTCACATCGTCCAGGCTTGCTTTGATTAAAAATCACCCTTGGAACAAATGAAAAGCTACATGTAAGCTACTCCCATCTACTTCTTTGTCCTTTATTTGCTGATAAGTGGAGTAATGTATTGCCATTTCAGTGGGAGCTGTCTGTGTCCCCAGTACTCCTTAGAGATAGTGTGCTTGTGTAATTATGACAGAATGGTGTGGTAAGATCCTTTTAGGGAACTTTTTGTACTCACCTTTTGAGGTCCAACTCAGATGTTATTTTATAACTGAAATGTTCCATATCACTTCTCCTTCTGTCTTCCCATGATTTAATTAATTTCTCCCAAGGGAACCCTCCTGCACTGTTGGTGGGAATGCACATTGATACAGTCACTATGAAGAACAGTATGGAAGTTCCTTAAAAAACTAAAACTAGAACTACCATACGACGCAGCAATCCCACTACTGGGCATATACCCAGAGAAAAACATAATTCAAAAAGAGTCATGTACCACAGTGTTCATTGCAGCTCTCTTTACAATAGGCCAGGATATGGAAGCAACCTAAATGTCCATCAACAGATGAATGGATAAAGAAGATGTGGTACATATATACAATGGAATATTACTCAGCCATAAAAAGAAATGAATTTGAGCTATCTGTAGTGAGGTGGATGGACCTAGAATCTGTCATACAGAATGAAGTAAGTCAGAAAGAGAAAATCAAATACTGTATGCTAATGCATATATATGGAATTTTAAAAAGCAGTACTGATGAACCTAGTGGCAGGGCAGGAATAAAGATGCAGATGTAGAGAATGGACTTGAGGGCACCGGGGGAAAGGGGAAGCTGGGATGAAGTGAGAGAGTAGCACTGACATATACATATTCCCAAATGTAAAATAGATAGCTAGTGGGAAGCAGCTGCATAGCACAGGGAGATCAGCTCAGTGCTCTGTGACCACCTAGAGGGGTGGGATAGGGTGGGTGGGAGGGAGGCTCAAGAGGGAGGGGATATGGGGATATATGTATACATATAGCTGATTCACTTTGTTGTACAGCAGAAACTAACACAACATTGTAAAGCATTTATACCCCAATAAAGATGTGAAAAAAATTAATTTCTCCCTCCTGTGTTCTCACAGAATTTTATACATACTTCTTTTACAGCTCTTACCACAATTTTGGTGTAGCTTTAAGTCTAGACTGGGAACATTTCTATGGCCTGTAACTATGTCTTATTTATAAATCTACCCTCATCCCTTGGCACAGTGTCTGGAATATGTGGAAACCCAAGCATCTTTAAATCCCATTTTAGAACTCAGCTTCTCCAGGTGGCTTTCACCAAGCCATCTACCCTTTGCTCTACTTGATGTGGGTGGTAGAAGCAGGGTGTCCAGATCAGATGGGTTTAGTACAGTCTCCCTGGAGGCATTACTGTTTTGGCTAATTTCTCAAAATGAAATGCTAAGATTTTGGTGAAGCTGATAAGAGGAAGCAAACAGGGTCTGTGAAAGTTCCAGGGCCAGTAACAGCATAACAGATTGTGAATAGTCTGAATAACAGTGGCCAGCACACGTCAGCATCCTCTTCGTCATCATCACTGCTGCTGTCATCGTACAGTTACCCTTTACTAAGCACTTTCTAGGTGCCTGATCCTGTCCTAGGTGTCTTACAGACTTCTTTATCTCATGTGATAATCACCATGGCCATGCAATGTAGGAATTATCCTCGTACTTTCTCAGGTAAAAAAAAGAAAAGAAATGTCAGAAGTCAGATTCAGAGAGACTAAGAAACCCTCTCAAATTCTTGTAGTAGCTAGTAAAGCGAGGTAGCCGGGATTGAACCTCATGGCATGAAGGTTGTGTCTTTATTGCCTTGTGTCATTTGGGTACGTTCTTGGGCCTGCTTGCTTCTTGGAATACCTGCCGATTATATTGCTTCTCTTTTCTCCTTTGTCCATGAACCTGCAAGTGGTGAGCAACCAAGAGACTACATTCAGTGATGCTTTTCAGTTCTATGATTCTGTTCAGAATCCACACAGAATCCACACTGTTCAGAAAGGCCTCCTGTAGAAGGAGTCGCCATTAACTGCAAATGGAGCTCTGATCACAGGAGGAATGAGGACAGGAGCTGAGACCGTTATTCTGTATTCTGAGATGTCAAAAGCGGACCATAACAGCTTTCATGTTTTCATTCCTTGCTTTGAGGCCTCCACCTTGAAGGCTACCTTTCTTCTCAGGTCTCCCAAATGGTTTTTATTCTCAAAATTATAAAAGGCAATGCTATTAGTACATGCTCTTGCTGGTTAAGGAAGCAAAAACTTTTCAAATCTTGAGTACAATTACTTAGGGGGTGTTTAATTTAAAACAAGGCAGATTGAGCTCTATTGCTTGAGGTTAAAGATGTGACATGTTCCTTATACTGTTTTGGACCATGTAGTGGCTCACTGCAGAGTCAGCTGGAACCATTTGAGAGTTGCCTGACACAATACAGAGTCACTTGCAATTTACATCAATCAAAGAAATCGATGAAATTTGCAAAGCTTTGTGGCTCTCTGAAGACTTAGGGGTTACTTACAATTCCAGCAAAGAGCGGCTTACTGTATTGAAGGGTACCATTCCATCTCCCATCCCTAACACACTATGTCATAAAATTAATTCAAGGGGAATTTAATTAATATGAAAAGGGTATAGAAGTGTGTGATCTGGAGTAGGTGTGTATGTGTGTGTCTTTCTATGTCTTTTTTTTTGGTGTGGAACATGCATTTGGAGATTTAGAAGATAGGTGGTTGTGATCATTTCTTCCTTTTCCTTTCCTTTTCTTTCATTTATATTCTCACTACCATAAGTTGCTTACATGTCTTTGAGTAAATCTTCATCCTTCAGCAGATGAGCATATTTATTTCTAAACTAATTTTACCTGATCCATCTTATGCATAGTTTGTTAAAAATTTAGCATTAAAGGTCATATGCTTTCTTCATCTTGCCCTATAAACATTTTTCTTGGATTGTAAAAATCTAGGTTAGAGGTCATGGATAATGGCAAGGTATGAAATTTTGGAAGCATTGAAATTTGTGAGCATCCAGAAGAGGAGGAAAATAATATAGAACATTGAATTTTTAGCCTTGTCACATTAATGGATAGAAAACTAGTAATTGGTATTAAAATGTGTTTTTAAGTACCATAAATTTGGTGGTGTTAACTTGAACAGTGTCAATATGATTAGGTTAACAAAGACTACCCTGAACAGTGTCAATATGATTAGGTTAACAAAGACTACCCTGAATTACAGCAAGACAAAAATACAGTGACTTTCAAAAATATATACAGGCTATATATGAAACTGCAGAAATATTAACAACACAAGTTCTAAAAGTCCTGCTTGGTAAGAGTGGAACTGTTGAGTGTCTTTCAGGTAAAGGCAAGTGAGGGGTGAGAAATGGAAGTTTCTTAATTGGAGTGGGAAAATAAATTTTTTAATACATCAGGGAACATTTAATAGAATAGTTGGATTTCAGAAACAATTTAACAAAGGCCATAATGATAAATTACAAAAAACAGAAAATATGCGAGGTATATTTATCATAATGATTAGGTTTCTGGAAGCCTCTCAAGCAGCCAACTTAGAGTTGGAGCTGTTTGAGATCTAATGGGAAAAAATAGGATTGGGGGATAGAGGTAAAGAGTAATCCACTGAATGCTTTTATATAAATATTTTATGAGTATTCAAATAAAGCAATTAAGGCAGCACACTATATACATAATACTGATGCAATTTGTAGGTCTTAAAATTAGTAAGGATTTTTTACTATAAAAATTTCCAGCTACCAATCCCTTTCCCTTAGTAAATATTTTATTTTATTATTTTTATATTTGGGTTATTTTCCATTTTCCATTATTATTAAGAGTGTGATATTAAATATTCTTTAATCTTTCAGTTGACATAGTAAATATTTTAATAGCTCCTATCTTAAGAAACTACTTTTGAACATGCTGTGCTCTGTTTCAGTTATAAAGTTACGGCTCTTCCAGCCACCCTCCCAGCATTTAACGGGTTCTGATCGAATCACTCAGAGTTGCTGACCCTTTGTCCCAGGCTCTATGGGTCTCCCCCCACGTCCTCTCTTCTCCTTCCTTCTCTCCCTCTTTCTCTGTCTCTCTGTCTCTCCATCTCTGTCTCTCTCTGGGAAATATATGTATTTTCAAGACTTCATGGGGGTGGAGAGTTAGGGAAGAAAACCTCTTACTTTACTTTTCCTTAGTTTTTTAAAATGAGTGTCCATAGCTCTCATCCTAATTATCCCCACTTGTAAAGTCAGAGAATTTGCGCATATTTGAACTATTTTTCATAATTACTGACCAAATATTTAAGAGTATATTCACATATACAGTACTTGGATTTAGAATAAAGAACTGGTTGACAACAGAGTTGTTAGAGCCCTGATGAGGAACACGGTGTTGCCTCCGAAAACTAACCAGGAGAATTCGGGAGGGGCCTAAAGAGGGAGGAGAGGGAGGAGACAACCAACCTCCCAGAATCCTTCTCGCTGGAATCCATCTTGGCTGAGAGATGTGCACGCCACGAGGAAGGACCCTGAGTCAGACCAAATATAGATCACGCAAGATGATTGGCCAGAGACGACCTGGAAACTAACTCCATTACCGTAAAACCTGAGACTGCAAGCCGCGTGGCAGAGCAGTTCTCCTGGGTTCCCTTACCCTGCTTCTGTCTGCCGGGGCGCCCCTTCCCAATGAAGTCTTTTCTTTATCAGTACGTGTGTCTCCTCGGACAATTCATTTCTGAGTGGTAGACAAGAGCCCACTCTCGGGCCCTGGAAGGCATCCCCCTTCCTGAAACAGATTTAGTATAGCACTTGTATACTAATAAAAATAAAGAAACCTAATTTACTCTCTAGAGCTCTTAAAAATGATAGTCTTAGAAAAATTTTAATTGGGCTAGGCACAATATGCTATATATATATTTAGCATTACAGAATAACCTTTATAGCAAGGAACCAGGGGTTTAAAAAATATTTTTAAAAATTTGCTGCTGATGTCAAAATGTAGGGATCCCCACCTGAAATTGCTCCCTTCTTTAGAGTTCCCTAATTCTGACTCTCTTGCTTCCCTTATTCCTACTGCCTTCTCTTTCCACACTTTCACTTGTTTTCATAAAGCAGATATGAAGCTTCATGGCCAGTGTGTGACCACCAGATGCTATGACTTCTCTGAGAAGACTTCCTAAAAGGGTCCCAGAATTGATGCACAGAGAACCCCTAGCTTCAACTAAAACTGCAGTATCATGCGTTCCAGGGGGGTCCGGTTCAGAGCTTAGCTTTTTAACTCACAGATCTACAGAGCTCAAGGATGGTAAAGGTCTTTTCAAGCTTTTGAAGAATTTATATGTGTAGGGGAGGCCGAACTTTACCTCTCCCCATCTTTCTTAGGTTTTCAGCTGTGGCTCTTGAAAAAAAGACACAGGTTAACAAAGGAAAACAGTTTAAGGCAAGCAGCACACATCACACAAGAGAAAAAACTTTATGAAGAGTAGCTCAAAGTGGTGACTTAGAATTCTGGTTTATATACCCTCTTCAACAAAGAACAATAAATTTGTGGAGAAACGACAGGGCAAAGGAACGAGGTTTTAGGCTCCCACGGTGATAAACTGTGGGAAGGTAAATATAAGGGAGAGAACTAATGGAGTTTGGATTGTTTACAGATTCCTCTGCTGCCATCTCTAGGTTGATAAGAGTCTGTTTTGAATAAAAGGAGAATTTATATCCTACCTTTAGGCAGAACAGCGGAGGTAGAGAGAGCTTTTCCTACATGCTGCCTCTTAATTGCCTTCAGCTCAAAATAATTTTTGTGTCAAAGAGGAATGTTTTGGCATGAAATATTTTGGTTTCCTTCATGTGCACGAGTGGAATCCCTATTTCAATAAAGTTTGGAATAATGCACATCTGATCTGTCTTAAATTACTAGGGATTAAGACTCCAGGAACAGGTGATTTCAGCAGTCATTGAAATTCAGAGAGAAAAGACGGCCCTTCCCTGAGTCTTTTCCACACCTTTTTTCATAGCATTGATGTCTGCATACTTTGTGTCCCAGCATCCCCTCTCTGCAGATTTTCTCTTTGTTCATATTCAAGATGAGCAATGACTGAGAGTCAGCCTTCTGGACTCTAGACCCAGTAGAATATTAATTAGCTTTGTGGTTTGTACCAAGGCACTTAAACTCTCCTGGCTTTACAGTTCCTACAAATGTAAAATGACTCCTTCTTCATGACCTTTAAGAAAATTTACAGTTTAAAGTGTCTTTGATTCCTTGCATTTCTGGTCTTCAGGTGTATATTAAAATCTCCATTAGGCCATGGTTCTATATCTGACATATCTAGAACCATGTTGCTTATAATTTAGGCATTCAAAAAGTTGAATTCATTCAGTGGAAATAAAGTATTAAGGAATACATTCCTGCCATAACTTAAGGACTGTCTATCATATTTCCTTGTTCTCAGTGATGTATGCGTCACTCAGTGATGTATGTATGTTGGTGTATGGAATAGGGTTAACTCTGAAACTGTTTTTGGTGAGACCAGCCTTCTTCAGACTCAAGTTGACAGGTTGTAGTAACTTGATGTTTTGAGCTCGTGGGCTGTATGTCTATACAGACAAAGTAGAGCGAGAGTAGTGGAATCGTAATGAATTTGTACTATCATTTCCTATTAGGCAGCAGAGAAAATTTAAACCCCTACTCCCATACTCCCCCAAAAGAGCCCTCCTAAAAATAACAAATTCAGTTATAGCTCATAAATAATCTATGGAGGATGATCCGTTGCTCACCTGAGAACTATAACACTTTATCTCACTCAATTGGGGATGATGTAAATGAAGAATCATTTTCTGGTGAAAATGGCAAAGGAAACTGGATTTCTGGTTAAGGGGTTTTCATTGACAGCAGTTTTTCTTTCTTTTCTTTTTTTTTAACCAAGAGTTCCTGAACTTTGTTAGTTGGAACCACACCTCCCACAGTTGTAGTTAGGCGTATAGGAATATTATTAAAAATACAGTTTTAGTAGAGGAAGTCTCTAGAAAGTGTGACTGCTAATCTTCTGAGCCATTAGTGGTATTCATATGATAAAATGTTAATGTTTCTCTTCTAATTTAAGTGCATTTCTGAACATACCTCAAAGCCAGGCCATGCTGGGTTGAAATGAGGAATGTGATTGGATTTGATTTTAATAGAACATAACATTGATGGAATTGAGATTGACCTCATTATGATTCTCAATTCCATACTAGATCTTTGCTTTAGGCATTAAAGAGCATATGGTAATAACTTTTTTTTTAAGCTTTGCTGTTAAAGATTTAGTAGAAAGATTATCTGGAATACTTTTTTATCAAATATCTTATTTAAATAAGAGGAATTCTTTAAAGCATTAGCATTAAAAATTCACAGAACGCACAAAATTAAAGATAGAAAAATCTATTAGGTTATCTTCTCTCTCCCAGGAAAGGATTACTTCAGACAAAAAAAGCTATGAAAATGAAAAATAATAACTGAAACCATTATAATATCAACATTATAGATGAGAGAGGAAAGGATGTATTTGATTGGTTAGGGAAATCAACTAAAATAAATATTTTATTCTTTAAGAAGTCTTTTTCCCCATTTTTATAAATTAAGTTTACATGTCTGAAACATTTACAGTTAAATCATCAGTTCTTTTTGTTGTTTTTAAACCTAAGTGATCTTGAGGCACTTTGTTACAAATAAGCAACTGAACTTAAAATTTTATTGAAAATTCTTAATGCAAATGATCTGCTTGCAATACCTTGTTAATATGCTCTGCCTTTTTTGTTTTTGGATTCTCAGCAGAGAATTCTGTTTAAACACCACATGATATTTTCATTTTGTTATATAATATACACACAGATTGAAATGACTTGAAGTCTTACGTATGTATTAGAAAGAAATTATTAGCAGACTTAGAATTGTTTCTGTTTTTTTTATAAAATCAATCAATAAATTTATTTTTTAAAAAAGATCATATAGTAATAAAATACTAGACAAGCAAAGAAATATCATCCATGGTGAGGAGAAAAATTATTCAAGAAGAAATAGATAAACTGAAGTGTCCTATATCTATTTATTTTTTTTAATTTATTTTTTTAACATCTTTATTGGAGTATAATTGCCTTACAGTGGTGTGTTAGTTTCTGCTTTATAACAGAGTGAGTCAGCCATACATATACATATATCCCCATATCTCCTCCCTCTTGCGTTTCAAGAACTAATGAGCTCTCAGACTACTAAACATAAGGTAGATGGGTGCAGGGGAGGAAAAACTTGACTTTTTTCCTCCATTCATTTTAGATTCATTGGCTGGGACCCTGAAAATTAGACTGACAAAAGACAGATTAACAAAGGAAACACAGAGTTTATAAACATATGCATCATGCATAGACAGAGATCTCGGTGGTGAGTAACTCAGAAGGGCAGTTAGAATTTGGGCTTATATAGCATCTTGATAAAAGAATAACGTATCTGTAGAGACGTGGCAAGACAACAGAAAAGCTCTTTGAGTCTCTAGGGGTGGCAAATTGTGTAAAGGAAAATATATAGGGAAACTAATTGCAGTTAAGGGCCAGTAAACAAGGTTTATTTGTGTAGATTCTTTCTTGATGCCATCTTGTCTGCAGTAATCAGGTGGTTTTCTGCGGTACAGGAAGTAGGGGATGGGGGAACACCTTCACTCGGGGAATTTATATATTTATGTTCTGCTTTCAGGCAGATGGAGAGGTGGGCAGAGACCTCATCTTGTGTCTGCTTTTTCTAAATTGCCTTCTGCCTTCTGCTCAAAATAATCCTTATGCCAGATCAGTGTATTTTGGGGTTGTATAGTCTGAACTCCTTCATGGCTAGGAAACAAACTTTACATTTGCCCACTTAGAGCATCACTGATGCTCTCAATTTTAATAATCTCTTTTGGATGACTGGGTACCTTTTAGGAAAATGTTTAAACTTTTAGATACCCCCTTCCCTGACCTTGCTTCTCTCCCACTGGGCATGTGTAGCTTTGTTGCTTGTGGTGAGGGTATATCTATCTAGCAACAGTGTGACTAGTCTGGTTTGCTCATGAGGCATGCACTTATGGGATATGACTTGTCCCATCTGGACATTTGAGTGGAATACTGATACCCAGGGTTGGAATCTGTAGCCCAGTAAAGTGTCACTCACCATGATGTTCTGTGTTCTGTAACCTTTTCACATTTCTTGTTTGATTTCAAGATTGATCCTACGGATTTAGGTAGAATTGATGCTAAGATTTAAGTAGTCTTAGCTCTAGAGAGAGAAAATATGATTGAGCTAAATAAAACAGATGGTATTAGACTCATTGTGTGCCAGTAAACTTACAGGTCCTAGTAAATTATGACCAAGTGAGAAACGGGTCCTATAGGGTTTGCCCTGCCTGTCTCCCAAGACTTGTCTTCTTCACTCTACAGTCTGCCAGCCACTCTGGCCTCCTTGCAATTAGTCCATTTTGTCAAACTCCTTCTAAGACACTGGTCTCTCACCCTAGAAGGCTCTTTGCTGGATGGTTCCTTTTTATCCTTCATAATCTCAGCACAAATGTCGCCTCCTCGGTGGTCTATGTCTTTTGTTCATTGCTGTGTCCCTAGTGTCTAGAACATTGTCGGGCATATGTCATAATCCATATTAGATGAATGAAAGTTGAATGGATAAAGTGATATCACTTAGTCTTTGTAATAACTTGATGAAGTATACATTGTTATTCCCAGTTCACAATGGGAAAACTGAGGCTTAGAAATGTTAGAATTTACCATGCTAGTGTGAGGCAGAAATGGAATTCTAATTCAGGCCTATATGGATGTAAAGCCCATCTTTGGACACTAAGCTATATTGTCTGCTTCCACAGTGCAAATTTTGTCACTTATTTCTAGTAGCTTGGTCCATATGCTAATAGACTAATGAATTATTTTTTTCTCTAAGAAAGAAATATACCCAGAATAAGCATATTATGCATATAATTTGAAGTAGATTTTTCTCCTTACGTTTTTTGTGAGAGCAGAACTGTATCTGCATATTCATTTTTCTTAAAGCTTCATAAAAGGGGTGGTTGAATTGTGCTCTTAACAGAAAAGCTGAAAATGTCATATATACCCAGGTAAGGAAATAATTTTCGTAAATAATTCAAAGAGATGGAAACATTTTTAGGCAGTAGCAACTTTCAAAAATGTGAAATTTCTTATGATATTTTGCTTTTATGCTCAACTCCAACTGGAAAATGTTATCATAGGGTAATATTTCATTTCATTGAATGAAAAGCAAAGGTTGAAGAATATGGAGTTACTAAGGAATAACCAAAGACTTTCCTGATAAATTAACATGAGTTTATTTGGCTTTGAACAGACCTCCAAGTCCTCTTCGTGACCATGACTGTACACACTGCTTCTTGCTCTCTAGGCCACTGACACAACAGATGATGGATAATTCCATCAAAAAGATTTTTATCACTCTCCTTTAATGAAGGCTATTTCTGTGTCTCCACTTGATACAGGTATTTTGGAGTACTTCTGGGTGAATACCTCTTTTCTTTTATGGATGAGAGAAGGAAAAATAAAAAGATTTTTTTTCTATCAAATTTCCAACCTATACATGTTTTGCTTCAATGACTTGTGCAATGGCAGGTAGAAAACCCGAGCAGTTGCTAGGTAGCATATTTCTGTAGATCAATCCACAAAGGACAGAATAGAGAGCATTCTGAGGGCTAGGGATTGGAAAATGAAGCCAAATCAGCAGAACAAAGCAAAACAAAAAGGCTGAAGCAAATTAATCATGACAAAACCTATATAAAATCTGGAAAACAAATTGCTGTACCTTGAACCTTCAATGAACAAATTCATTTTGAATTTTACTAGGATGGAAGATTCAAATGCAAACTGATTCTAGATGTAAAGCAAAGTCTCTCAAATATAAGGAGAGATTCATTTTGAGAGAAACTGCTAGTAATAATTGAATACTTTGTTAAGTATTTTATAGTTTAAAGAAAACATTTACTAAAACATTATTGTAAATGTCAGAAAAGTGATTCTTTTTCTTTCTTAGAAAACAACTTTTTTGTCCCTTATTTAAGTGAATATGATTCCACTAAAATGAATTGCTCATGTTTGGTAATATCATAATATTTTGGACCATTATTTAATAATTTTGGATTATTATATAATAATAATTTAATTTTTGACATAGAAACTTTGACAGTTTTTAATTGTTATGTTAATGAAGAAGATAAATTTTATCTATTGAAAACAAACTAATGGGAAACCTTCAAGATGGTGGAGGAGTAAGAGATGGAGATCAACTTCATCCCCACAAATACATCAGAAATACATCTACATGTGGAACAACTCCTACAGAACACCTGCTGAACACTGGCAGAAGACCTCAGACTTCCCAAAATGCAAGAAATTCCCCACGTACCTGGGTAGGGCAAAAGAAAAAAGAAAAAACAGAGACAAAAGAATAGGGACAGGACCTGCGCCTCTTGGAGGGAGCTGTGAAGGAGGAAAAGTTTCCACACACTAGGAAACCCCCTCACTGGCTGAGATGGGGGTTGGGCAGGGGGGAAGCTTTGGAGCCATGGAGGAGAGCACAGCAACAGGGGTGCAGAGGGCAAAGCGGAGAGATTCTTGCACAGAGGATGGGTGCCGACCAACACTCACCAGCCTGAGAAGCTTGTCTGCTCACCCACTGGGGCGGGTGGGGGCTGGGAGCTGACGCTCTGGCTTTGGAGGTCAGATCCCAGGTAGAGAACTGGGGTTGGCAGCATGAACACAGCATGAAGGGGGCTAGTGCACCACAGCTAGACAGGAGGGAGTCCAGAAAAAGGTCTGGAACTGCCTAAGAGGCAAGAGACCATTGTTCCGGGGTGTGCAAGGAGAGGGAATTCAGAGTACCACCTAAACGAGCTCCAGAGACGGGCACGAGCCGTGGCTATCAGTGCAGACACCAGACATGGGCATGAAATGCTAAGGCTGCTGCTTCAAGAAGCAAGAAGCCTGTGTGTGAGCACAGGTCATTATCCATACCTCCCCTCCTGGGAGCCTGTGCAGCCTGCCACTGCCAAGGTCCTGTGATCCAGGGACAACTTCCCCAGGAGAACACATGACGTGACTTAGGATGTTGCAATGTCACGCCGGCCCCTGCCACCGCAGGCTCGCCCCGAATTCCGTACCCCTCCCTCCCGCCGGCCTGAGTGAACCAGAACCCCCTAAAAAGCTGCTACTTTAACCCCGTCCTGTCAGAGCAAAGAACAGACACCCTCAGGCAACCTACATGCAGAGGCGGGGTCAAATCCAAAGCTGAAACCCAGGAAATGTGCGAACAAAGAGCGAAAGGGAAATTTCTCCCAGCAGCCTCAGGAGCAGAGGATTCAATCTCCACAATCAACTTGATGTACCCTGCATCATTGGAATACCTGAATAGACAACTAATCATCCCAAAATTGAGGTGGTGCACTTTGGGAGCAACTGTAGACTTGGGGTTTACTTTCTGCATCTAATTTGTTTCTGGTTTTATGCTTATCTTACTTTAGTATTTAGAGTTTATTGTCATTGGTAGATTTGTTTGTTGATTTGGTTGCTCTCTTCCATTTTTGGTATATATATATATATATATATATATATATATATATATATATATATATATATATATTTTTTTTTTTTTTTTACTTTTTCTCTTTTTGTGAGTGTGTATGTGTATGCTTCTTTGTGTGGTTTTGTCAGTAGAGCTTTGATTTTACCATTTGCCCTAGGGTTCTGTCTGTTTTTCTCTTTCTTGTTTTTTTTTTTTTTTCCGTATAGTTTTAGTGCTTGTTATCATTGCTGGATTTCTTTTTTGGTTTGGTTGCTCTCTTCTTTCTTCCTTTTTTTTCTTATTTTTATGACTTTTATTTTTAATAATTTTTTAAAATTTTAATAACTATTTTATTCTTCTTCCTTCCTTTCTTCCTTCCTTCCTTTCTTTCTTTCTTTCCTTCCTTCCTTCCTTCCTTCTTTCTCTTTTTCTCCCTTTTCTTCTGAGCCATGTGGCTGACAGGGTCTTGGTGCTTCGGCCGGCTGTCAGCCCTGTACCTCTAAGGTGGGAGAGCCAAGTTCAGGAAATTGGTCCACAAGAGACCTCCCAGCTACATGTAATAGCAAATGGCAAAACCTCTCCAGAGATCTCCATCTCAATGCTAACACCCAGCTCCACTCAACAACAAGCAAGCTACAGTGCTGCACACCCTATACCAAACAATGAGCAAGACAGGAGCACAACCCCACCCATTAGCAGAGAGGCTGCATAAAATCATAAGAAGGTTACAGACACCCCAAAACACAGCACCATGTGCGGTCCTGCCCACCAGAAAGAAAAGACCCAGCCTCATCCACCAGAAAACAGGCACCAGTCCCCTCCAACAGGAAGCCTACACAACCCACTGAACCAACCTGAGCCACTGGGGACAGACACCAAAAACAATGGGAACTACTAACCTGCAGCCTGTGAAAAGGAGACCCCCAAAACAGTAAGTTAAGCAAAATGAGAAGACAGAGGAACACACAGCAGATGAAGGAGCAAGATAAAAACCCACCAGACCAAACAAATGAAGAGGAAATAGGCAGTCTACCTGAAAAAGAATTCAGAGTAATGATAGTAAAGATGATCCAAAATCTTGGAAATAGAATGGAGAAAATACAAGAAGCGTTTAACAAGGACCTAGAAGAACTAAAGAGCCAACAAACAATGAGGAACAACACAATAAATGAAATTAAAAATTCTCCAGAAGGAATCAATAGCAGAATAACTGAGGCAGAAGAATGGATAAGTGACCTGGAAGATAAAATAGTGGAAATAACGACTGCAGAGCAGAATAAAGAAAATAGAATGAAAAGAATTGAAGACAGTCTTAGAGACCTCTGGGACAACATTAAATGCTCCAACATTCTAATCAGGGGTCCCAGAAGAAGAGAAAAAGAAAGGGACTGAGAAAATATTTGAAGAGATTATACTTGAAAACCTCCCTACTATGGGAAAGGAAATAGTCAGTCAAATCCAGGAAGGGCAGAGAGTCCCATACAGAATAAATCCAAGGAGAAACATGTCAAGACACATATTAATCAAACTACCAAAAATTAAATACCAAGAAAAAATATTAAAAGCAGCAAGGGAAAAGCAACAAATAACATACAAGAGAATCCCCATAAGGTTAACAGGTGATCTTACAGCAGAAACTCTGCAAGCCAGAAGGGAATGGCAGGACATATTTAAAGAGATGAAAGGGAAAAACCTACGACCAAGATTACTCTACCCAGCAAGGATCTCATTCAGATTTGATAGAGAAATTAAAACCTTTACAGACAAGCAAAAGCTAAGAGAATTCAGCACCACAAAACCAGCTTTACAACAACTGCTAAAGGAACTTCTCTAGGCAGGAAACTGAAGAGAAGGAAAAGACCTACAATAACAAACCAAAAACAATTCAGAAACTGGTAATAGGAACATACATATCGATAAGTACCTTAAATGTAAATGGATTAAATGCTCCAAACAAAAGACAGACTGGCTGAATGGATACAAAAATAAGACCCATATATATACTGTCTACAAGACACTGACTTCAGGTCTAGGGACACATTTAGACTGAAAGCGAGGGGATGGAAAAAGACATTCCATGCAAATGGAAATCAAAAGAAAGCTGGAGTAGCAATTCTCATATCAGACAAAATACACATTAAGATAAAGATTGTTACAAGAGACAAAGAAGGACACTACATTATGATCAAGGGATCAATCCAAGAAGAAGATATAACAACTGTAAATATTTGTGCACCCAACATAGGACCACCTCAATACATAAGGCAAATGCTAGCAGCCATAAAAGGGGAAATCGACAATAACACAATCATAGTAGGGGACTTTAACACCCCACTTTCACCAATGGACAGATTATTGAAAATGAAAATAAGTAAGGAAACACAAGCTTTAAATGATACATTAAACAAGATGGACTTAACTGATGTTTATACAACATTGCATCCAAAAACAGCAGAATGCACTTTCTTCTCAAGTGCTCCTGGAACATTCTCCAGGATGGATCATATCTTGGGTCACAAATCAAGCCTTGGTAAATTTCAGAAAATTGAAATTGCATCAAGTATCTTTTCTGACCACAATGCTCTGAGACTAGATATCAATTACAGGGAAAAAATCTGTAAAAAATATGAACACATGGAGGCTAAACAACACACTACTAAATAACCAAGAGATCACTGAAGAAATCAAAGAGGAAATCAAAAAATTCCTAGGAACAAATGACGATGAAAACATGATGACCCAAAACCTATGGGATGCAGCAAAAGCAGTTCTAAGAGGGAACTTTATAGCAATACAATCCCACCTCATGAAACCGGAAACATTTCAAATAAACAACCTAACCGTACACCTAAAGCAGTTAGAGAAAGAAGAACAAAAAACCCCCAAAGTTAGCAGAAGGAAAGAAGTCATAAAGATCAGATCAGAAATAAATGAAAAAGAAATGAAGGAAACAATAGCAAAGATCAATAAAACTAAAAGCTGGTTCTTTGAGAAGATAAACAAAACTGATAAACCATTAGTCAGACTCATCAAGAAAAAAAAGGGAGAAGACTCAAATCAATAGAATTAGCAATTAAAAAGGAGAAATAACAGCTGACATTGCAGAAATACAAAGGATCATGAGAGATTACTACAAGCAACTATGCCGATAAAATGGAGAACCTGGAAGAAATGGACAAATTCTTAGAAAAGAACAACCTTCTGAGACTGAACCAGGAAGAAATAGAAAATATAAACAGACCAATCACAAGCACTGAAATTGAGACTGTGATTAAAAATCTTCCAACAGACAAAAGCCAAGGACCAGATGGCTTCACAGGTGAATTCTATCAAACATTTAGGGAAGAGCTAAACCTATCCTTCTCAAACTCTTACAAAATATAGCAGAGGGAGGAACACTCCCAAACTCATTCTACGAGGCCACGACCACCCTGATTCCAAAACCAGAGATGTCACAAAGAAAGAAAACTACAGGCCAATATCACTGATGAACATAGATGCAAAAATCCTCAACAAAATACTAGGAAACAGAATCCAACAGCACATGAAAAAGATAATACACCATGATCAAGTGGAGTTTATCCCTGGAATGCAAGGATTCTTCAATATACGCAAATTAATCAATGTGATACACGGTATTAACAAACTGAACAAGAAAAACTATAGCATCATCTCAATAGATGCAGAAAAAGCTTTTGACAAAAATCATCAGCTATTTATGGTAAAAACCCTCCAGAAAGTAGGCATAGAGGGAATTTACCTCAACATAATAAAGGCCGTATATAACAAACCCACAGCCAACATCATTCTCAATGGTGAAAAACTGACACCATTTCCTCTAAGAATAGGAATAAGACAAGGTTGTCCACTATCACCACTATTATTCAAGATAGTTTTGGAAGTTTTAGCCACAGCGATCAGAGAAGAAAATGAAATAAAAGGAATCCAAATCGGAAAAGAAGTAATGCTGTTACTGTTTGCCGATGACATGCTACTATTCATACAGAATCTTAAAGATGTTACCTAATCAATGAATTTGGTAAAGTAGAGCTTATCAATGAATTTGGTAAAGTAGCAGGATACAAAATTAATGCACAGAAATCTCTTGCAATCCTATACACTAATGATGAAAAATCTGAAGGAGAAATTAAGGATATACTCCCATTTACCATTGCAACAAAAAGAATAAAATACCTATGAACAAACCTACATAAGGACACAAAAGACCTGTATGCAGAAAAGTATAAGACACTGATGAAAGAAATTAAAGATATACACACAGATGGAGAGATATACCATGTTCTTGGATTGGAAGACTCAACATTGTGAAAATGACTATACTACTCAAAGCAATCTACAGATTCAATGCAATCTCTATCAAACTACCAATGGCATTTTTCACAGAACTGGAACAAAAAATTTCACAATTTGTATGGAAACACAAAAGACCCCAAATAGCCAAAGCAATCTTGAGAAAGAAAAACAGAGCTGGAGGAATCAGGCTCCCTGACTTCAGACTATACTACAAAGCTACAGTAATCAAGACAGTATGGTACTGGCACAAAAACAGAAATATAGATCAATGGAACAGGATAGAAAGCCCAGAGGTAAACCCACGCACATATGGTCACCTTATCTTTGATAAAGGAGGCAAAAATATACAATGGAGACAAGACAGCCTCTTCAATAAGTGGTGGTAGGAAAACTGGACGACTACATGTAAAATTAGAACAGTCCCTAACACCATTCACAAAAATGAACTCAAAGTGGATTAAAGACCTAAATGTAAGGCCAAGCACTGTAAAACTCTCAGAGGGAAACATAGGCAGAACACTCCATGATATAAATCACAGCAAGGTCTTTCTTACCCACCTCCTAGAGAAATGGAAATAAAAACAAAAATAAACAAATGGGACCTAATGAAACTTAAAGCTTTTGCACAGCAAAGGAAAACGTAAAGAAGATGTAAAGACAACACTCAGAATGGGAGAAAATATTTGCAAGCAAAGCAATTGACAAAGGATTAATCTCCAAAATTTACAAGCAGGTCATGCAGCTGAATACCAAAAAAGCAAACAACCCAATCCAAAAATGGGCAGAAGACCTAAATAGACATTTCTCCAAAGAAGATATACAGATTGCCAATAAACACATGAAAGGATGCTCAACATTACTAAACATTAGAGAAATGCAAATCAAAACTACAATGAGATATCACCTCACACCGGTCAGAGTGGCCATCATCAAAAAATCTACAAACAATAAATGCTGGAGAGGGTGTGGAGGAAAGCAGTGCAGTGCAGCTGCTTCCCACTCACTATTTTACATTTGGTAGTGTATATATCTCCATGTCACTCTCTCACTTCATCCCAGCTTACCCTTCAGACCCCCCATGTCTTCAAGTCCCTTCTCTACGTCAGTGTCTTTATTCCTGTCCTGCCCCTAGGTTATTCAGAACCTCTTTTTTTTTCTTAGATTCCATGTATATGTGTTAGCATAGTATTTGTTTTTCTCTTTCTGACTTACTTCACTCTGTATGACAGACTCTAGGCCCATCCACCTCACTACAAATAACTCAATTTGGTTTCTTATTATGGCTGAGTAATATTCCATTGTATATATGTGTCACATCTTCTTTATCCATTCATCTGTCGATGTACACTTAGGTTGCTTCCATGTCCTGTCTATTGTAAATAGAGGTGCAATGAACATTGTGATATATGACTCTGTTTTTTTGGGTTTTTTTTTACCGGTACGCAGGTCTCTCACTGTTGTGGCCTTTCCTGTTGCGGAGCACAGGCTCCGGACGCACAGGCTCAGCGGCCATGGCTCACAGGCCCAGCCCCTCTGCGGCATGTGGGATCTTCCCGGACCGGGGCACGAACCCGCCTGCATCGGCAGGTGGACTCTCAACCACTGTGCCACCAGGGAAGCCCTAGATTTGTTTTTTGTTTGCTTTTACATCTCTTGGTAAAAAAAGGACTGCTAAATTCTTAGTGACATGCTCCAGAACTCAAAAACTTGTCCTTATGACATCTTGTTTCTTCTTCTCAAAGCTAGTAACAGGTTGTAGTAATTGAGATTCTCATTTGAGTGAGAGACATAGATGCAACTGTACATAGAACAAAACTGCTTTATGATAATGACATGCATGACAAAATCAGGTAACATTAGGAGGTAGAATTTGCTGGAATGCATATTTAGGTAGTGGGGCTACTAGCGCTTACAATAATATATGAAAACTCCGAGAAAACATGTTTGCTCTTTCTAAAGATGTAGGCAAGAGACTGATTTGGGGAGCCTGGCTTGAGTTCTCATTGCTTCTTTTAGTAAAGGTCAGGGACAAAGGAGGAGAGAAGACAAGTTGGGAAATAAATGGTTGGCTTTGAATTTTTAAGCCTGGGCTTAAGACACATGTGGTCTGTGAATAGGGAGAATATTTGGTCTCTTATGAGACCAAATATACTCTTATATGACAATTGTCATAACCCTTCAAGTTCAACCCATATTTTATCCAGTCTTTTAAGCCAATGTAAATATTATGCATTTAAGCATGTGGGACAATGCTTTTGATTTTATAATAAAAATTAATTGAAAATATGAATTATAACCAAGTTTTCTGAGATATATTCTATAAAATTGGAGGATCTTTATTTTCTGTTGCAGGATTCAATTCCTTAATTATAATTAATGAGTTACCTGAGTCAACATATTCTAACTTAATTAAACACAATTAAATAAAACTCAAAGAAAGTAAAATATAAGCTATCTACCATAATATATCTTTTAATTTTCATTTTCAAATAATTTCAAGGAAAACCAAGTTGTCACGTGGAATGTACTATAGCTTGAAAACCTCTCCTCATGATAGCTGAAATCAAAGCCTTTCATAAGGTTTTGAGATGACACATTTTCCATTGCCGTCAAAAAATAGTTCATACTGCCATGGGCCCTTAGAACTGCCCCCCTTTCCTCTTCAGCTTTGGATGTATCTCTATTCTTAATGAATTCTATAGGTCATATGACATCTAAAGCCCTTTCCAAACTGATGTGTTAATATTCTATTTTTTTTTCTTTTCTTGAGGATCTGCATCAAGTTTTTTTCTGTATTAGAATTTACTTTTTTCTATGTTAATAGTTGGCTCAGTGGTTTAGAAAATAGCTGTCAGAAGGGTGAGATCTTATGTAAAGTCTTTAGTATTGGACCAGTTGTTTTTGATTTTTTGTTTTTTCTAAGCATAGCCAGCCACCTTGGAAATGCACATTATCAATTAGTTTTGCTGAACACAGCTGGGGACATTAGGGGAAAGAATGTGATGAGAACAGCATATCTATCAGCATACACTCCAAGGGAATCCATTATAAACACATCCCCTAGGGGTCCAAGTGATTTCTGCAAACAGAGGAAGCTCATTTATTCAATAAGATTAGGACCAGTAGTGGACCTGGGTACTGGACATGTTGTTTAGAGTGTGGAATCCAAAGTCAATGATATATATAACCTACAGCATTTATTTTAACTTAAGACATGTAAATATACTTTTAGTAATGAAGAATTAAGACTTTTCTTTGAATATGGGCTCTCTTGTTTTGTGTTATATTTTTAGTATAAACCACATCCATTTTGTATCCTCTCTATATCTAGTTTCATTTTCTTGAAAAAAAACATGAAAACATAAAGATACTTTCAGTTATCTGTGAAAAATAATTCTAGGTTTTTATGATTTTTTCATACCTAATTCAACAGTGTTTTTTCAACTATTCAATTTTAGCAAGTTTTCTCAAAACTTTCAACTAGCCCTAATTTAACACTCAAATTTTATTGATTTTTACAATATTTAATCAAATTTATATAATTACAAATATGTTCTAAAAGAAGAACATAAATTCGCCTTGTGAAGGTGTCCCATCCCCATATTCCATACCAAGAAGGGGGTAACAGCCTTATCACTGGAGACAAGATGGCACCAAGAAAGTCTACACAAACAAACCTTACTAACTAGCCCTTATCTACCGCTAGTTTCCCCATACATTTACCTTCCTACAATTGACCACCCTTAAAATCTAAATCCCTTTTTCTTTTTTTTTTGGTCACTTCCCTACAAAAGTTTTGCTCTTTGTTAAGATGCTATATAAGCCCAAGTTCTAACCACCTGAGTAACTCATTACTGAATTCTCGCATATGTATATGCAATGTACACATTAATAAGTTCTGTTTTTCTCTTGTTAATCAGTCTTTTGTCCGTTTATTTTAAAGGCCCAACTACTAAACCTAAGAGGGTAGAGGAAATTTGTTCCTTTCCTACATAGGCAAACAATTCAACTGGTGGATGAAGAAGCTAATGGTGAAAGAGTAGTTGCTAGCTTGAGATTACCACATGCCATGGACATCAGTCGCGTTTCAAGGAGAAAATGGCTAGTGAGAGTTAGTCTAAGGCACATAAATGGAGCTCAGTTAGGAGAGCTTCCAATGTTTTATTTTCCTAGATTACAGACTCCCCAAAAGAAGTGTCTGCATCTTATGCATCTTTCTATTTCCTGTTTATCCAACACAGTGCCTGGCACATAATAAACACACACATTTGTTTCTTCATTTGCATTCATGTATTTTGACAACACATAGTCATCCCAATGGGAAACCATTCCCTTCAAGGGTATGAGTGATGGTTGTATTTTGCTTTGTTTTCTCTCATGCTCACTGAGCAATAAGGCAATATTAACATCCTGTTTGTGGTTTATTTTGATTTCCATTTGGTCAGCTTGAGCCTGAGAAAATTATGCGCAATTGTTTAAGAGGGTCAATTTATGCTGAAAGCTTTGGAATTATCTTAGAGCCATCTTGAAGCCGCTGCAGATTGCAATTGCAGTCACAGAAATGCTAGAAAACAAAATGAATCTAGTGACATTTGGTGTGCAATGGCAAAACATGTTTGGATAACTCCCTTGAACACAAGCATTAAAGAGCTGGCCACTAATGGATTATAGGATTTACTAGATGTTAACTTTCTATAAAATTGTGTTTGTATTTTGTGAAAGTTGTACATGTTCATCGTTTTAAAAGTCAAAGAGTAATAAAAGACCTTTTTTTTTTTTTTTTTGCTGTACGCGGGTCTCTCACTGCTGTGGCCTCTCCCGTTGTGGAGCACAGGCTCCAGACGCGCAGGCTCAGCGGCCATGGCTCATGGACCCAGCCGCTTTGCGGCAAGTGGGATCTTCCTGGACCGGGGCACGAACCCATGTCCCCTGAATCGGCAGGCGGACTCTCAATCACTGCGCCACCAGGGAAGCCCAAAAGACCTATCTTTATTTTTTAAAACAAAGCTCTCTACTGACCCACCACTCCCATTCCTCAGTCTCTATTCCCTAGACTGGACCTAATTTCAACACTTTTGTAGCTATTTTTTCTCATATGTAATTCTATATTTCTAAGTAATATGGCAATATTTCTATCTTCTGACATTTCTATTCCAATCGTTTGTCTGCCTACTATAGAAAATGAGGATTGAGCTTTCTTACTTTTTGTCTATCTCCACCCCTTGCTATATCCATTTTTCCTCTCCTTCATTCTCTCAACCTTACCTCATATGTTTTATTCAACCAATATTCTGTATTTATATAACTATATAAATATTGATCATAGATAAGCCATTTAGTGTACTATTATGATTACAATTATTTTTCTTTTCTGAGTTTTCTGTGGAGCCAGAAATTGCTTCATTTTTCTCATTTGTTTATTTGTCTCTGTAACTAACACTAACTCAATGCAAACGTTCTAAGAAAACTTATAGGCTCCCTTCAATAAGATCAGGCACAGAAAGGAATCTAACAGTCCTGTTTTTTTTCTTTAGAGACAGATCTTTTAGTGTCATCCAGCCAGTTGCTTCAGTGGGGTTGGTTTCCCTTATGGTTGTAGCACAGTTGTTACTTAGGACTTCTCTGTCATTGCTTTGGGAATTTCTTCTGCCTTTCCCTTGCATTGGGTCTCCTGTTTTCTGAATCTCCTTGGCTAACTGTTTCTTATGGATAATACTTTCTAGTAGCTGCTTGAGAAAGACTGATTGAAGGGTAAATTCCTGGAAACTTTCAGTGTCTCAAAAAGTCTTCTTATAACCCCACATGTAACTGATCACATGGCTAGTTATAGGATTCTAGGTTAAAAAAAATTGCCCCTCAGAATTTTAAAGGCAATGCCCCATTCTATTCTTGTCTACCTTCCAGTTTGATAAGCATGATAGCCTCTGTTGTATCTGACTGGTTATTTTTAAAAGGTTTTCCAATGTTTTCTTTGTACCTGATGTTCTGAAATTTCACAACACTGTATCTCAATGTAAGTCTTTTTCGTTCATTTGTGCTCTGCATTTGGCTGACTCCTTTAATCCAAAAGTTCATGCCTTCAGTATGTGATAATTGTACTCTGTTTGGGGGGAGTCATTTCTGATCCTCTGTTTTCTCTTTCTGAAACCCTAATTAATCAGGTGCTGATCTCCTGGATTGATTCTCTACTGTATATAAGTTTTTGGTCTCCTGTTTTCCATCGATTCGTTTTATTTTTACACTCTCTGAGAGATTTCTTCAACCTTTATATTGGATTTTTTTGACAATCATTTTAATTTCTAAGCATTCTTTCTTGTTTTCTAAATACTTCGTTTATAGTTTCCTAATCAAATTTTATATGTACAGTATCTGAAATATCTTTTCTTCTTTTATGTCTAAAGATACACATACACAAATACATTCACACTCACACATACACACTTATTTAGTTTCTTCTTCTTGCACTGTTTTTTTTTTTTTTTACAAGGTTTTATGTTGTTTTGGATCCTGACCTCAGTACCAAACGGTACAGAAAAGGCTGATGAGAAATGTGTATGTGTGTCTGTGAAGGCAGCCATCTTTGAATAAATGGAAAAGGACTGGATTTTTTTTTTTTTTTGAGGGCATCCAAATGTCAGTCAGAATCTAGAGATCTTTTTGCTTGGGCCACTTAGTTTCCCCAGAACAGAATTCTTCACTTTCATTCAGTATGGACAAGTATATTTAACCCTTGTTTTCAGAGTAATACTTCACCCCCAGGCACAGCTGGAGTCCCTGAATCTTTCCAGGAAGTATACTTCCTGTCTTCCATGAGAGTGTGGCAAAAGTAATTAATTAGCAGTCTGAGTGGACCCTGGGCTCTGAGATTCTGCATATGCTCTTATGAACTTAATAAAACAATCCTCCTTCTTTCAGTCCTCCCCTGAACGCTGCACTTCCAAGGTCCCTGATAACTAATTCCTAAGCCTAGCAGGGATTGTGCATCTGAGCTTGGTTTCATCCTGCTGGTAAATCCATTTCCTCTTCCCAGGCAGTGAAGTCTGTTTAGCTAACTGGATAACCTCATCTCCACCCACTTTCTTTCTTCCAAAATTTGCTGCCATCTCTTGTCTGCTGACATCCTACATCCTGTTGTCTATGCACTTCTGTGTTTATACTTGATTCCTTTGTTTTCATTTTAGTGAGATTTAGGGAAGGAATGGGATAAAGATTACGAGAGTTTCTTCTCTCACTAGTAGGAGGAAACTGTTCAATATTTGCTTTTAAAATGCTAAATGCATTATATAGTAACTGCTATTAATTCGCCAGTTCCAACCTTCGGTTAACAGTATTTTGACTTTGGATATTAACTTTTCCAAATTATGTACTCCTAAAACCACTAGAAATATGTATCATTTATTTTTTTATTATTATTATTTTTTGCGGTACGCGGGTCTCTCACTGTTGTGGCCTCTTCCATTGCGGAGCACAGGCTCCGGACACGCAGGCTCAGCGGCCATGGCTCACGGGCCTAGCTCCGCTCCGCGGCATGTGGAGTCTTCCTGGACCGGGGCACGAACCCGTGTCCCCTGCATCGGGGTTGCAGACTCTCAACCACTGCACCACCAAAATAAATAAAAATCATTTATTTTTATAACTTGAAAAATAAGCAGTCTGAGAGCTACCATAAAATGAAAACAGTTAATTTGCACACTGTTGCTTTTGAATGTGGTTACTTTAGATTATGTTCTTAAATTTATCGTATCGTATTCTATAATAAGATGTTTTAATGCACATCTGATTCCCTATCATTCTCAAAAGTATTTGCATTCAGTGCTTTGTTTTCTTTATCTGATTTACCTTATGAAATATTCCCTTTGGCGGAGATTATTACTAATTTTATGAGTCAATGAGATTTCATACATGTAAATGTAATCTAGTTATATGGTCGAAACACTTCAGCATACATGCTTGAATCATTCTCTCTGCTAACATAATTTTCAACTGAAATATATTACTTTATTTTGAAGATAAAATATATTAAGGGTCTCTTTTTAAATAATGTATGCATTATGAATCTGTGCTTATAAGTTTATGATGCCTTCAAGTAGGCCACATTGTCAGTGGAAAAATTATGGTGCGAGGTTGTTTTTATGCTGCTGATAAAATGAAAGTGTGTTAGGTTAGGTAATAATACATTAAAAATGATAGTTAAATGGGATGCCACTGAACTGCGTTTGTGTTCAAATTGAAACAAAAAGCGATATTTACCCAGCATTCCCTGAAGCAACCATTCCAGGTGAAGTTTTTATTGAACTTGGCAAACAAATGATGACAATCATATTCTGAAGTAGAATAAATTGCTGAAAAAAAGAACAGCTCCATCTCAATGACCAGTTTTGCTGTTCTTTTTTTTTTTTTTTTTTTTTGCGGTACACGGGCCTCTTCCTGTTGTGGCCTCTCCCGTTGCGGAGCACAGGCTCCGGACGCGCAGGCTCAGCGGCCATGGCTCACGGGCCCAGCCACTCCGCGGCATGTGGGATCTTCCTGGACCGGGGCACGAACCCGTGTCCCCTGCATCGGCAGGCGGACTCTCAACCACTGCGCCACCAGGGAAGACCTGCTGTTCTTTGTAACCAGTCAGATTTTGGCTTTAGCTAAGTTTAATTGATGATTTAATTGTTGCTTGCTTTAAGCGGATGTTTATTCTGTACTGTGTAGGATGAGTAAGCTAAGGGTTTTCTTTACTTTGCCTCAACTGAGCTAGTTCAACACAAAAGTTACTTGAAGAATCCTGACCTCAGGACCAAACAGTACAAAACCAGAGGCAGTGTGATAAACTAAATAATGCTCCCTAAATCCACATCCTAATCCCCTGACCCTGTGAATGTGTTACCTTATATGGCAGAAGGGACTTTGCAGATGTGATTAAATTAGAGGTCTGGAGATAGGAAAAGTATTCTGGATTATCCAGGTGAGCTCAGTGGTGTAATCACAAGTGTCCGTACAAGAGGGAAGCAGAGGGAGATGTGAGACTACAGAGAGGAGAAGTGATATGATAATGAAAGCAAAGAGAGATGTGAAGACGCTGTGCTCCTGGCTTTGAAGGTGGAGGAAGGGGCCGTGAGCCAAGGAAAGCAAGGAGTGCCGCTCTACAAGCTGCAAAGGAAAGGATTCTCTCCTCGAATCCAAAACCTTAACCTTAGCTCAGAGAAATAGATTTCAGATTTCTACCCTCTAGAACTACAAAATACATTTGTATTGTTTAAGTGTAATTTATTATAGCAGTAGTAAGAAACTAATACAGCTAGTTACTCCCCAAATTACTACAGAGCAATAGAAAACCAAAAATAGAAAAAAAAAAGGCCACAAAGCCACATTTCCCTTCAGCCAGAACCTAGATCTCTACTGAAGGAAGCTTCCGATGGAATATTTGCAAAATGTTCCAGCTACCACTATTTTTGTAGAAAGGTTTCTCAAAGCTGTCCATGAGGTGGAATATTCAGTGAAATGGTTTGTAAAAGTTATCAGAGGTAACCAAGCTTGGAAATATCCTTAGGTTCAGCAACAGAACAATTTTGTTTTAATCTCTCCTGGAAATTTTCTTTTTATTCCTGTTCTCTAGGGAGAAATGAAGTGAATTATGTAATTTAGTAGTTATAGAGGAACTTCGGGCTAATTTGTTTTCCTGACTTTTTTAGAGATGGCTATAGCAGGTTTTTTTTTTTTTTTCCTACAAGTAATCATGGAAGAAAATAAGAAGCAAATGTATGATTTTTATGAAATGTAATGGAGAGAGATTGAACTGCAAAACACTTTATGAAGATGCAGCTTCAAAAATGTGTTACTTATAAATTGCATACAGTATACATATATGAAAGCAAGCACAGTAATTGTCAGTTCTTTTGAATATTAAATAAATTTCCTTATTAGTTATCGCTTGTTACATAACACATCACCCCACAACTTACTAGCTTAAAACTGTAACCATTTATTTGCTCAGGATTCTGCAGTTTGGGCACAACTCAATTGGTGGGTTCTTTTGCTGGTCCTGCCGAGGATCCTGCCTGGGCTCACCCTTGCAGCTGGAGAAATTTGACAACTCAGCTGAGGTCGAGGAGTCCAAAAGGATTTCGTTCACAGGCCTGGAAGTTGATGCTGGCTATTGGCTGTGGCACCCTGGCTGTCCTTTATGTTGTCTCATTATCTGATCGGCTAGACTAGGTTTCTTCAATGGAAACATTCCAAGAGGGCAAAAGCAGTAGCTGCTGTTCTCTTAAGGCTTAGCCTGAGCAGTCACACAGTGGTACTTCCATCACATTCTCTTGGTGAAAGCAAATCGCAAGGGGTGGAAAAATAGCGTCCACTTCTCAATGGACAGAGTGTAAAGGCTGTCTGCAAAGGATGTGGATATAAGATAGTAAGGTTCATTAGGAAATACTACTGTAACCATTTACCACCCATCTCCAAAGCACACAATCTCCACTTATCTTTACCCAGACAAGGTGGGCCTTTGTTTTTTTTTTAATCAGTGATGACTAATGGTGAGAAATAGTAGGCATGGGAGGAAGGATTGTGGAAATTTAATTGGGAAAAGCAGATTACTTGAATACTTGAGGGCATATGTATGGGCATTTGTTTCTTCTTGCTATTGTTTTTTTTTTTTTCTTTACCATTTTCTTTCAAATATGTTCTTTGAATAGAGAAATACTCTTCTATTTGTATACAGAAAATGTTGTGAGATTGTACAGAAACGTATTGAAAATCAGAGTCCTTTGATCTCTGGTTCTATGTGTTTGTGAAGGGAAAGTGGTTAAATCTATAGTTTTGAGAAGTAGGCTGTGAAAATGGATGATAGGACTACTAGGAAATTGCTTTAGGGCAGTAGCTCTCAACCCGGCTGCACCTTAGATCATCTGGGGAGCTTATAAAAACGTTGATGCTCAAGTCCTATCCCAGCCCAATTACATCAGCATTTCTAGGTATCCATATTTTGTAAAAGTTTCCCAGGAGCGTCTAATGTGCAGCCAGGATTTAGGACCACTCACCGCTTTAAGGGTTAGAGATTTGGAGGAATGGTTTAAAATAATGAGGTTTGGGGATATATGATAGAAATGTTGGGCTTGGACAGGAGCCTTCAGCCAGAGCTGATAAACTGACAGTGCCTCAAGGTGGAAAAATTATTAACCTTCCTGTTAGATTGGATAGAAGAGAAAGTGTCCTAATTTTCTGACGGGGCTCCTAATTTTTTAATATATTAGTAGAGGGCAAAATAGCATCAATGAGAGTACATTATTTTGAGCTAGAGTAATTGAAACTCATAGTGGAATGGCTAGAGCTAAAATAATTTTCAAAGAATTTTCATATACCAAATGCATTTTTATGTCCTCTGTTTAAAAGAACAAAATTCATAACTAGAGCTTTGTAATTTGTACTCTGTGAAGATTATTCTTCACTCACTTATAGCTAGAGTTGAAAGTATATCGTTTAAAAGTCGGTGAGGCTTTTCAAAGGAGTGAGGGACTATGCTAACTTCTTTCAATAATCCTTAAATATATTACCCCCAGAAATGGAAAAAAACATATTTGCAAATAGTATGCAAACGATTTGTCCAGTTGGACTGTATTATATAGGAGAGAACTGTTAGCCAGTTGGGGAATTTACAAGGCTGTCGAGTAATCTGGGATGGATAGAAATGTGCTTGTGTATTGATGCCACTGCAGTTTTGCTTGCTACTAGCAAAGCTCCTTTCTCACTAATATTTTCCATAGTGAACGGAGTGTTTGTTTCTGACCTATTCACAAAGGACTGAGATAATCAGACACTTCATTTGTTGACCTTCAAAAGTGGCTGATTAGAAACAGTATCTTGATGGCTCAACCCCGTCATCCCAAATCAAGACTTGATTGTGAATGGGGATTGTAATATGATACTGTACCTGAAGTGAAAGATTAATGTCTCAGACTGGGTGAAGCCATCAAGTAGGTAATATTTCTTTTTTTTCTTTTTCCCTTAAAAAGTAATTACGGGTGGAGTAAAGAATACATTCAGGCATTCACAGATTTAAGATGACGTGAAGTCTTTGGAGGTAGAGTTATAAAAGTTGATTTATATCAGAGGATCCAGAAAAACTAGTTCAATGAAGCCATCTCTGTATATAGAGACTGTTTGCTTCAACCTAAGTCTCGAGGATAGAAAAATCAGCATTGAGATGAAAAATTCCATCTCAGGAAAACACTCCATATTAAGGCTGAGGATTAAAAGTAAAATAAAATAAAATTACCACTTTGATCCTGAAGGTAAATGTAAAGTAAACTGCAGCAAAAGGCCTTTTTTGTTTAAGGATTCCCAGTTCTTTGAGGTGAGGTGTGTGCTGTTTTTAATAAAGATTATATGACTGATTACTCTTCACATACTGACAGCCCCCTGTGGTGTCTTTTATGTGCGTCTTGGGGGGTTATATTAAAGCTCTGTTCTTCTGTGTAGTGGCCACCTGTTCTTAAAAAAGGTTGTATCAGACATTCTTGGAAATAATGTTGTGCTCCAAAGCACAGTGCAGACTGGTGAGACTTGCCTGCATGTAAACTGTGCAGTAGAGTGAATAGCGATCAACTGGGGAGGATGGAGCCCCAGGCAAGGGAGGATGTCTGTTTGGTTGTTATATTTATCAGGAATTATACTGAAACCCAAGTCTGATTATGGACAGTGTGGTATCCTGAAGTAAAGATAATGAGTAAACAAGAACAAGGAAGAACCTTCTTTTTCTGTGACGTGTATGCATAAATGAGCTTTACAAATTTATTTTATTTCCCTAATTGATTTCATGGAGGAGAGGAATCTTATTGAGTAAATATGGGAAAAGCAATTTTTACAGCAAGCCCTAGTGTAAAGTAAATGATTACTAGAGGTTCTCAAAGTAATTATATAACATGGAAATCAATATGAAACGATATTACAGCATTTATTTTACTTATGAACCCATGTGTATATGGTTGAGAATGATTGCAATCTTGCTATAAACGAAGCTTTCAAAATAACGAAAAAGTAAATATCTTCTATGACAATATCAAATACAGTTAAAAACAGATTTGATAAAATAATATAAAAAACTTTATATGTTTAAGTGTTAAAATATTTCTAGTATGATAATATGACTTCCTATGGCCTACCAAAAGTTGGCATGTTCTTTGTCTTGATTTTTTTTTCCCTTTAAGTTCTCCTTAAATTGGAAGTACTTGTTTTTCTGTCCTCCAGTCATTACTCTGTTTCTACATGCTGTCCTTGGGTTGTTTTGACTATTCTTTTGGTTTTAAAATCCAGGGTTGTCAAATCTATTATTTCAAATTTATCATATTTAAAGTAAAGCTCATTATCTACCTTCTTTAAATCTCTTTATGTTTTCTTGTTTACTCTCAATAAATGGCATCGCAATCCACATATTCAGGTAGACTGGAATCCCAGGTGTCATCATATCTGTCCACCCCAATACCCAGTCTTCAAGCTCTATTGATGTTCAATGTTCTTTTCCCCTTCTCTACCACAAGTCTAAATTTCGGGCCTCCTCATTTTTCACCTGAACATTGCAACAGCTTTCTAAGTAGTCTCTAGTATCGCACCACTTACTGGTAAAACATCCAGGTTCTTTGGCATTGCGTTCAGGGCCATTCACAGCATGGTCCTTGCAAGCCTAATCTTTCATCCGTTTTCTGCAATTCACCCGAGGCCTCTCTCTCCTACTTGTTCTCTGGTGAAAATAAACTTCTAGGAGATCCTGAGTCTTTCCTATCTCACCTTTATACACCTTTCTCCCTCCTCTTGGAAGACCCTTTCTATTTTAATTGTCCACTTGGTAAGTCTCTTTTCGTCTTTTGTAGCACCACTCTTCCACCCCACATCACGTATTAGTGATGATCCCATGGAATTATTATGTGACCTGTGCCCTTTTTGCAAGTGCTACCTTGACTTAAAACTTTCTACAAAGAAGTTTATGTTGGTAAAATGCCACTTGCGAATTAAAGCATAGTACTTTGAGAAGTCCAATGACATCGTAAAGAACTAGAAACTGTTAACAATGGTACTCTCTCTCTCTGTCTGTCTCTCAAGGCTGGTATACTCGAGAGGCATAGTATTTATACCAGGATCCGATCTCATGTGTGCGTGTTGGGGGGTGCTGGGTGGTGATCATGGTGTTTATGGTAGAGAGGGGAGAGCCAGACAGGATGTGTCTTTCTGTCTCAGGAAGCCAGAAAGGTAAAAAGTCAAAGAGGCTAGTGTAAGACAGAGTCTTCAGAGAGCACTGAAGATCAAAGCAAAGATACAAAATGCAAACAGCAAGTTTAAATGTTGGTGCAAGTGTTGACACAATGAGATGAAGCTGAGCAGGGAGTCAGGTAAAAATGGAACTGAATAGGAGCAGGGAGGGAATAGAGCAGGTTGGTTTCTGGGCCACTGCCAGGATCAGGCATGAAATGTTCTTAGCCTGTCATTCTTCTTGGAGGGTGCATGGAAGCGTGGTGCTTGGATACCTTGGACAGACACAGGCTACTGATTTCAGCGACCTCTCCTGCCCCATTGCTAAACTCATATTATAATGAAGGCCAATAACTCCTGCTTTGTGGTTTCTAAATGACTGGGCTTGGAATTGGACTCTAGATTTATTTCTCCAGTATTTTTCAGCTCTACTGTGAATAATAAAATAAATCTATGATTTATTTTTATTTGATTATCTTATGTGGACCATAATTGCATTTTGCTAATTTAGAGGTAAATGCCATGTCAGCTTGGTTTTTCTCTGTTACTTAGTTTCTATTTTCCTTTTTAGATTGAAAGATTGTGATACACACTTGTAACATCCTAAATTAACAGAATTTCTTGAAAGTATATAGTATGCTTTTTCTGACAGTTCTACATTTTCTACATCAGATTTGTTAGATGAAGCTTTAGGTATTATGAAGAAATTCAGTGGATTTATGTATTGGCAATATATCTTAAATTGTGTTTTTATATCTTTTTCTTTTGGTACCTCATACAAATATACTCAACATTAGAAGAACTGTATGGAAGTGCGTACTTTGTAAACACAATTTGATGACTGAGAAATTAGACATTTAAGTCTACAATGATTGGTGTAAAGTACAATGGATGAGACTATGCAGTTGAATTTCCCAAATGATAGAAAATAGGCAGTAAAGAAATATATAAAAAATAAATTTCAAGAGTTGTTTGATGTTTATCTGTCACTACAAATTATCTTGGAGACAGTACAGATAATCTGAATGCAAAATTGCATCAGAAATATCTTCCTCTGAGCCATTTTTAGTGACTCTTTTGTAAAATGTTATTTATACAGTGATTCTACGGTATCTTCTCTTGCTTTATTCGTCTACCTCCTTCTGCTGATTCTTCTGACATCAGACCTCTGTAAGATCTGCCAGAGATGCTCTCCTGGCCTAAGAAATCAAGCATGGGTGAGACCTGGTGCAGAACAGGAAGGCGACCCATACTTGGTTTCAGAGGCTGTGAGAATACCTACGGTCTAGAGAGAAAGCCATTTATGTTTATGCAGGCCTTTCAGAGAACAAAAACTTCAAGGCAACCTTGTTTTATTACAGACAGAAACAACTAAGAAACAGATATAATTCGTAACTGTTCTGGTCCAATAGGATTTTTCAGAACTTTCTAAAGGACAGGAACCAGGTTGACAGATAATGATTTGACACCTCTGCTAATGATTTTTAAAACACTGTGCAAATATGAAGCTTCTTCCTTCTTAAGGACATACCTCCTCTTCCCTGACCTGTCCAGCTGTGGTTGTTAGTTGTCCATGGCTTTGGAATAGCTCCTTAAGGGCTAAGAGAGAGGGATGGAGATGCGAGGACAGAGTATGGATTTAGTGGGGCCTCATTTGTGCTTTGGCATCTACCCACCCTTTCTCTAACCACATATTTTTCACACACCCAGCCCCACTCACAGCTGCTTGCCTATAGGGCCAAAAATCTTTAGTTAGTGATCTGCCAGAATTCCACTTTTCTATGTAGGAGATTGGAGTTATTTCAAATAACCCATCTGGTGGGCTGAAGAGCAGTAAAGAAACTGAGGTAGATAAAATATATATTGTTAAATACTTGGTTGCGTGCCTTGTATCTTTGCTGATAATTCATTTGTTGAGCTTGTATTTGTTCAATTTTGTTTGTTTGTTTGTCTTCTACTCTTTAATTTTACTGGGGGGATGGATAGTGGGCATGATGGTGTTGATACGTATTGTTATCTCTTAGGCCAGAGGAACCAGTTCAAAATTGCTTTTTATTTTCTCAATCAGAATTCTGAAGACCTGGATCCTTGGCATAAAAATTTAAGCTAGAAAGGCAAGTTCTGCCAAGTATATATTACATACCTCCTGGCCATGGATTTTGGTAGGCTTCCTTAGAGAAATATGAAAGTCGTTTCCAATAAAGACTTATTCTGTATTTCCTTCATTGAATTTCATATTTGTACATTTTTTATTTATAAACGGTATTACTTTGTTCCACTTAAGATAGTTTAATCTAAAATATGCAAAATTAATAAAGAACACATCCCCATTTTGTTGAGTTCTGATACTTAAAGCAAATTCTGTGCTTAGACTTTTCATTTGTTGTCAAATGAGTTGGAGAAACTCAGTTTCTTTTGAACTGTTTTCTCAGTTAAAGAACTTCCCTTGGATAGCCTAGAGAAGTGCTGTCCAGTAGATTTTTCTGCAGTGATGGAAGTGACCTACCGTATTAGAGGTCTAATATGGTAACCAATAGCCAAAGGACACTGGATATATGGCTAGCACAACTGAAGAACTAAATAATTTATAGAGCTTCATGTGGTTAGTGGATAGTGTATTGGACAGCACAGTTCTAGAGTACTTCAGTCATTTAGACAATTTCGTCTAGGTTAAAAATTCACCAAATGCATCATTTTTCAGTTCTCTTATGGATTTGATAGGTTTTGATTAGTAATTTAAGCTTATATACTTTCTTTGTCTTCTTTTTGGTTGCACCACGAGTGCAGGATCTTAGTTCCCTGACCAGGGATCGAACATGCGCCCACGGCAATGAAAGCGCCGAGTCCTAACCACTGAACCGCCAGGGAATTCCCAAGCTTATATATTTTAGGACAGTTTTAATTCATTACCATCTCCTTACACAATAAACTGTCCACAAAAGAGTGAGCTAAAACAGTTTTCCAAGTTTTAAAATATTTCTGTGGATGCCACTTTATTTTTAATAAAAGCACTCATTAGATTTCTGCTGAAAGCTAACAGCTGGCCAATTACCAAGCAATGACCACACACTGAGTGTTAGTCTTTGGCCAGTATTGCATAAAATACTCCATAAGTTACAAAAAAAGATTTGATGTGATCCCTCTTCTCAATAATATTACAGTATTACTAGAAAGACAAAACTAGCAGGCAAGAAATAATTAAAAATCAATCAGTGCTAAACTTTATTATGCAAAATAGGAGTGAAGAAGACTTTAAAGTCTAAAGGAGCCTTAGAAATCATGTATTCTGAACTTCAGACATGATAAAATTGTATTTCGGTGGGCTTACCCATTCAAGATTTCACAGCCAGCTAAAGACACACCCAGAACATGAATGAAGGTTCTTCTGACCCTCAATCTGTTGGTGTTTCCACATTGCCTTTAAGACTTGCCTCCTAGAGGAGACTGGCTTTTTTACCATTCATTAAAAAGAAAGCTTGAGGTCAAGCAATTATAAAGCAAATTCCATTTCAAATATCAGTTTCCTGTAGCAGAGTGTTTTCCAAACTTAATTGTTTAGTTAACACATTCATAAGTTTTGTCATATCCTTTTACCACTTGTATTATTATTTATAAATACTTCTTTTATTTTTGATTTAAAATTTATTACAAGGAAATGGAAAAACATTATCAGTTATCATAAATAAATGGTAACTGGGAAATAAATACAGGAAAAATAAAAGCTAAACTGTGCTATAAATTCCTAGGCAGACACTTCACCTTAGCCAGAGGACTGTTCTTATGAAGCATATTAGTAAGTGTTGGAAAGCCTTAGATACAGTAGTCCCACATTACCATAAAGAGCAATCCTTTTCTTCACTTCGAGTTTTAAAACTGTGGGATTTACAAAGTCTCATTGTTGCATCTAATAACTTCTCATTGGCCCCCTCCTGGCTGTTTAAGACTATCTTAGGGTGGAATTAGCCGAGCACCCTTAGTTGGGTACCACACACATACATGTCTGCATGAATTTGTGTGTCTGTGTTGGTCGGTGGTATGGGGTTAATGGTGGTTATGCTTTCAAATTATATAATTGTGTAAGTTTCCTGATTATTTTCCTAATTGAAGCAAAGATTGTTTGATCTACTGGATGACTTTTTTTTTTTTTTTTTTTTTGTGGTACACGGGCCTCTCACTGTTGTGACCTCTCCCGTTGCGGAGCACAGGCTCCAGACGCGCAGGCTCAGCGGCCATGGCTCACGAGCCCAGCCGCTCCACGGCATGTGGGATCCTCCTGGACCGGGGCACGAACCCGTGTCCCCTGCATCGGCAGGCGGACTCCCAACCACTGCGCCACCAGGGAAGTGCTGGATGATGTTTTTGTGTTGTTATTTTTAATAGGGAAAGTAACTGTAATTAAATAATCTTTTCAGGATATTAATTAGATGGAATTTAGCTAGATTATCTCTCCATGTAAAAACATACAATTCTATCATTAATTAAATGAAAACAACTTTTATGGTTGATTGTGGAGCACTCAGGAGTCCACAGGTAACTGTGATTTCTGGAAATGGTTTATTAGGGGGAAAGATGACATACATTATTTCTTTAAAAGGTGGAAAGGGCTGTCAAAGTGGTTTTAAAAACCTGAAAAACATGACTCTCATTCAAATATCAAGTAAGGATACATCATAGTTTATTTAACCCATCAATGAGAGAACCCTTAGGATGGTAGAGTTGGTTTAAAGAGCCTTTGAAGAACTGAGATTATATAGTTAGTTGGGAAAGGTGTGAAGAAATAAGTTTGCTAAATTAGAGAAAACACCAACAGACAATAAAATCATAACCTTTGAGTATATCTTTTCCACCAGAGAGAAACCGTTTGTGTCTCTAACAGCCCCAAAACTACAAGTTAAAAGTAATTTGACTGACTCTGGACACTATAGTAAATAGTAAATCAAACAAGGGTACATTTCCCAAGAGCAGTACTTATTAGGAATCCAGGTGATTTTGTCCCCCCTGGGCATATTTGGCAAAGTCTGGAGACATTTTTGGTCTTGGCAACCTGGAGGGTGCTATTGGCATCGAGTGGGTAGACTCCAGGGATGCCGCTAAACATCCTACAATGCACGGGGAGCCTTTTCTGCCTCCGAACTCTGCCCTGGAAAATTAAATAACCTTTGTTAGCCCTGTTAGTGCTCTAGTACGACATTGAAAGAACCCACAGTCATCCTCTTGCCTTATTTCCAAGTTTTGGATAATTTTTCTCAATGATGCAAAGAGACTTTCCATGCAATACAAGTGTTTTTAATGGACACTTGAATTATAATTTCTGAACATACCTAGAGGAAGCAGACATTGTGAGCAAAGCTAGAGCTCTGCTTTGTTTTTATATTTCTTGTCCTTCTCTTTCATTCCATGGTTGCTTTTTTACATTTGAATTTTCTTAATCTAAAAATAAATGGTGAAGAAACGTTAAAACATGCATTATCTGTCACTGTGAACATTTTAATGAAGGCTTCATTCAATTTCCTACAGGACAGCATTTTTCTCAGCTGATTGTATCTTTTTCTGATTGACACTTATGATTCTTGAAAAAGAAATAGAGGCTGATGCACAATAATAGGAAAGAAGAGATATTAGTAAAGCATAGATTTCCCACTCTTCTTCTGACTAAATTTCCTCTACATTTGGGAAGTTAAGGAAAGCTGACATATTCCCATAAGGAAATACAGAGTTGGGGGCATCATACCCTAGTCTTTTTAATACTAAAAAGTCAGAAAGGAAGGGCAGTCTTCTCTTATACCTCTAATATAGTGAAAAGCTAAAAGCAGAAGGAACATATATTCATAATCTACTATGATAACCCAGCAGCAGCCACTATATATATATATATATTTTTTCTATACACGGGCCTCTCACTGTTGTGGCCTCTCCCGTTGCGGAGCACAGGCTCCGGACGCGCAGGCTCAGCGGCCATGGCTCACGGGCCCAGCCGCTCCGCGGCATGTGGGATCTTCCCAGACCGGGGCACGAACCAGTGTCCCCTGCATTGGCAGGCGGACTCTCAACCACTGCGCCACCAGGGAAGCCCCCAGTTAATATTTTATAGAATGGATACTAATTACTTTTAAACTAATCAGGGGTTTGAACAACATTCATCAAAGAGTGGTTCCTATGATATGTATATAAACTAATCAGGGGTTTGAAAAATATTTATTAGAGATCGGTTTCTGTGATACATCCAATCTATGATTAAAATGTGGCACAGAATTCCAAGAATCATGTTTTGAGTATCTAATCATAAGGCATGCGAAATGTGGAACTTTAGAAGGAAGAGTGAATTACGGTTGGGATTCATTCTTATTTTGGAAAATATAGTAAACAAAAGGTAATGATGCATTGTTATGCACCAGCCATAACAGTTCAAGGCATGGACAGTGCTCTATAAGGAGACGCAGTTTAATGCAAAGATAATGCCTTGCAGGGGTGCAGGGGGTGAGCTCAGGTGTCCCTCAGTTTAGAGGGGAACATAGGTTCTCCAAAGTGGGTAGACTCTCCTGAAGTATTCCCAAAGATCATAACCATTTCTATCCAGGCTTTGAGATAATGAGGACTGTAGAATGTAGATGGGATCTCCTGGGAAGAAAAGATAACCAAATAAAGCAAACCGATGCTCCTAACCTTGGGATTTCTCTACAGTTTACCAATCCATTATCTACAATTCCCCTTATCTTGTAACAGGGGAGGGGCCACAGAGGGCCAAATCCACGTCTCCCATTCTCTTCAAACCCCTTCCAAAGATCAGGAGAATAAAGCCGTGAAATAGGAGACATTTACTCGCAGGCACTGCCTTTATTAATTTTTAATAAGAAATTGTTACCAGCGCAAGTCATGCTGTTATTAATTTCAAATTAAAACTCAGACTATGTATGACCTCTGTAAATCAGCTATTTTCCAATTCATTTATTTTGGCTGTAATTATGACTGATTGCTCAATTCTTATTGGAATAGCTAAGGTGCAGTTTAATTTTAGTTGAGGCCTTTACAATAATAACCAGGGAATCTTTTCCACATAACTGTATAAGACACCTATTTTTACCATACAGAATTAAGATAACAGTCTTGGACACCTGATATATTATTTCTCCTTACTGCATTGTGGAAAATAATTTGTCTATTTTGTGGCTATGTCTAAGCAGCTCCAAAAATTTGAACTTTGTTCCATTAAAAGGAAAAAAGGAATGAAACGTATCAGCCATATGTTTCTTTCTTTTTTTTTTTTTTTTTGCTGTACGCGTGCCTGTCACTGTTGTGGCCTCTCCCGTTGCGGAGCACAGGCTCCAGACGCGCAGGCTCAGCGGCCATGGCTCACGGGCCCAGCCGCTCCGCGGCATGTGGGATCTTCCCGGACCGGGGCACGAACCCGTGTCCCCAGCATCGGCATGCGGACTCTCAACCACTGCGCCACCAGGGAAGCCCAGCCATATGTTTCTTAATGTCAGTGCTTAATTTATTGATATTGTATGTGTGTGTGTACATATACACATATACATACACACAGTCCCATATATAAACATGTCCACAGGTTGGAAGCAAAATATTTCTTGGTAAGAAAATTTCTTAAAAAGTACTATATCAAGGTCTGGGTTATATCCCTAGTCTGAAAAATAAGCGCGCCCCCCCCCCCTTTATTTCATATTGAAACTAGAAAAGAAACTTCATTGATTGTTTTTATTATGTTAAAAGCTTCAGCATTTCTGTTTGACACTGTGTTCTATTTAACCTCATCCTTTATCATAGGACAGAAATCCATTTTAAATATTGTTTTGGAAGCCAGATTTCTGATGCTCTCCACTGCTACTAGACCTTATTTTTGTGTGTGTGATGTACTGCACAAAATTGTCTATTGATATGAAGCAGGCTGCGGAACGATTTTTCAGCTTTGATCTCTAGAATGAATCGATTTTTAACAAGCCCTCGGTATGGCAGCAGAGGCTGATGTGTGTCTAACAGCTTCATTGAAGGGCTGCATTTGATTTGCTGTTGCTAAGTGCTCTCTTTTAGTGAGCTTGTCTGTGAAGACTTCCTCAACCAACTGAAGCTCTATTATTGGGTTAGAAACTGCTGTTACATGTTATCTACTGATTAAAAAATAATTACAGGCAGTCTACATTACACAGACTCATCAATTTGCCATTAGTGCTCTTGGTATAAGCTTTGAAAATGGGAATGAAACTCAAAACTAGCTTTCCCTCTGAACATACTGATTAAAATAAAAAGGTATTTATTTGTTCATTTTGAATATACAAGGTTAGGGGCAGAATCTACTGTGATGTGGCTTTCCCTTAGTGCTTATTATACTTTGTGTTCAGCTAGGAAGTTCATTGTTTTCTTCACAGGAGAATCATGCAGTTGGAAGTGTCTTCGGAAATGTCAGCATGCTAACATGATTGGAAACATGAAATCATAAACCACTGGTTATTTATGTTCCAGTTGTGAGCTATACCATGGACCAGTAGGCTAAGTTGGACAATTAAAATTATCACTGGTATCCTGAAAATAGCAATATAGTTTTTCAAATCTGCACTAGGGTTGTCAGTTCCTTTTCCTTTAGTCTTTGTTTGATTTTTACAGCCAGCTAACAAACCGAACTGTGTAAAATGTCAATAAAGACAAAGTCTTTATTTTTAAAAAGAATTCTCATTAATGTTGCTGCAAGTTTTATTCATCAAAGTATATCACCCTACTTTTTCTTTTAATCTCTGTTAAGGAGTTAATGCATCAGAGGATTTATGTGTTTGAGTGTGTATGTGTAGTATGAGCTCTTTGGAGTGTAGAAAATGTTTGTCTAAGAAAGTTTTTAGTCTAGTTGTCAGGCATTTTGGCATTGTCCTTTTCTTGCTGGATTCCATTAAGAATATAATGTCCTTTAAATATATTGACAACACGACCCAGAACATTCATCATTTCCTCTTTCCATTTAAAAATATAGTTTAGCTCTTTTCATTAATCTTGAGATTTTTTAATCTTGACCAAAGATTGACAATTTTAAGAGTAGTTTTGACAGCTGTGACTCTCAGGAATAGAACAGAATCAACGACTAAATTGGGTAAGTCCAGGAAAACCAACCTGACATAGCAAGGAGAAAAATTATATTTCTGGTTTTAGAAATAAATATGTCAAACTAAAATAATTGCACTTGTCCTTAGCCCACTTTCCTGAGAAGTTATCAGCCACTTTCCTGAGAAGTTGTCAGCCACTTTAAGGCCATGAAGGAATTCAGATCAGAGAGGGAGCAAACATCCTGCAGTTTCACAGCATAATCATGTCATTGATCAGTACAAAAATTCTCTCTCCTATTAAAGTAGTTTAAGTTACAGCAAGAATGAAAAGAAACCAGGATCACAATAAAACTTTGAGTTTTGTTTTACAGGCAAACAAAATATGAATAGGAACCAGATAATGGCAAAATTGCTTATAAATTCATACTTACCATTTTCCTTCTTGTCTTTGCCTTTGTTTTTGTGTGTGTATGTGTGTTAGATTGACCAGAATGGGCCCAAAATTCTCTTTTATTTTCCTGTTAAATATATGATAAAGCACTAAGGGTGTTAGGTACACGAGATACCATTTGTCAATATTTTTCTTGTCAGCTCTCATTTTGCTCACTGTTAATAAGATTGATCAAAAGAAACAATTCATTGAGTTTCTGTGTTTATTCTGTTTGCTTGGGTGGTCTCTGAATTTCTGTATTCTTTTAGGAACACATTCACATTTCATTCTTGAACATGTAAATATAGAGCAAAATTTAGGGTCTGGTCAAGAGACATGGAGTGGACTGTTTGTTTTTATGTGTCTGTTTATTCTTCAAGTTACCCAGGCATAAACAGCTCTCAACAGTCTGGCTCAAGGCTGCCTTTTGTGAATGAAACTTTGCTCAGACCTAGAACCATAAATTTATGATAATTACCCGTGCAGTTGTTACTAACAAGACCCCTTGGTCCTCTCTTATTTATTCACCAAATCACAGATACTTAATGATTTACCGCTTACCATTTTTATCACACCTCAGAGTAAAATTAGGTACTCCCTTTAAGTCTTTTCATTTCCCTTCATTCTTCTTTGGAAGAGGAAAAATACTTTGTCCCAATGGCCACATGTTTGAAGACCATCTTTTCTTGAATAACTTTCTCAGAAAATATGCAAAGTTTCCATCACTTTTCAAAAATGGCAATTCTATCTTCCTCTCTGAAAACATGTTAGAATAAAAGATGCCTGACAGCTGATTAGGAAAATGACATATATTTTACTTCCTTTCAGATGAAGCCTTCTAAAAACATATTTACTTACCAGGGGCAGTGACAGCCTGTCCGGCAAAAATAATTTATATCCTTTCTGGTTATCGTAGAAAGGGAACAATGAAACAAGAAAGACCTTTCTCATACCTTCCGAAATGAAGAAGCTGGAAGAAATTGATTGTCGTTAAATTAAGGTTTTCTTTTGGGCACTGTGGCCACTGACACATTCTTGAAAAACTGTAGGAACTCTTTGACTCACTGGTGTTAATAATTAGACTTGGTTTGCTGTTTTCAAATATTTCTTCCAGGGAAACATGCATATTCTGTCTTTGAGGTAGGGTAAAAATATTTGAAAATTAGCAGGTTTATACATCACTATGTATCCCTGAAATATCATCCCAGCTAAATATAGTGCATCTTCAGTAATTCAGATTAATTTATTCAAAAGTCTTTTCTAAATGAAAGCTCATTTGCTTTTGAATGAAATGTGAACTGGAATGTTGGTTCCAGTAGTTATAAGCTAAGTAATCATAAGGAAGACCATGACACTTTTTGGAATTTTTACTTTTGAGGTATTTAAAACAGATGGGTTGTAGTACTCACTTCATAGAGTTGTTTGTTGTGAGGTTTATCTGCATTTGTGTAAATATTATTAATTATTATGAGATACCTTTAAAGAAATGTAGTTTTGGCACTTATCTGTACAGAGAGCAAGAATGAATATGTATCTATTCATATATATATTCATATATATATTCTGAGAGAGGGTCTGTCCTGCATTAAGAAATAAAATCTGATTTTTTTTCAAGGAGCCACAGCCGAGTCAAAATTGTTCTTTTAAGCACCACAAACACTTTCAAAGGAATATTTACAAGATAATTTCTTAAAGATTTTGTCAAAAATCCCTTTTTCTTCTTAACACTTCAACCCAGTCTAGAACAAACCATCATCTGCAGAGGTAGTGTATATGTTTTCTTGTTTTTTGAAATGCAATAACAGATCAGTGTTGCTTGTTTTAAAGCTTGGTGGAGTGTGTTTATTCACTGCTCTAGAAATCCTGATAAATCTATGGCAAACCTAGGGAGCGGGCACTGACCTACTCTGCCACATTCCATATTTTCTAGGCACTGTGGAATATCTTTGTTTCTATATTAAAGCATCCTGTCATACGTACATCCTTCTGTGGCAGATGCCATCTGGTCAGAGAGTAGTTGTAGGGCGGCTGTAGAAGTCATGCTCTGTTGACCTAATGGAAGCTCTGTCTTCAGAGAAGTAGAAAATTGGTTGTTTCTGTGGGTTATAAAGTTCCAAGCCATTGCTTGCCACCTGAGAGCATTAATCCCATTATATTGGTTGTTTCCATAGTTAAGGAGTGGCTTGTCAGAGTGCTAACTGTCCCTGTCTCTTCTCCAAGCCATTAGGTAATAAATTGGATATAATGTGTAATTTCTCAGGGTTTTCTTTTTATATAATGAAAGATATTATGTTAAATTCTGTGCACTCAAATGTTCTTCAGCCATCTCATATAATCTCACGTTTTTCTGACCTGTGAAAATGGCAAAAACTCCCAGTTTTCAGGAGAGACTCCATTTTGTCACTAGGTTTATTTGTTTTCTCCCTTTAAGAATGTTTGACTTTGGGGAATCACATGTAATGTTTTTGACTTGATTAGATGTACATTTTATTAAATCTGCCCTTGACCTGTAACTCCTAAATAGCTGAAATCAGGAATTTTGCTTAAACTTTGTACCGTCAAGCTAATAATTTTTTTTGCGGTACGTGGGCCCCTCACCGTTGTGGCCTCTCCCATTGCGGAACACAGGCTCCCGACACACAGGCTCAGCGGCCATGGCTCACGGGCCCAGCCACTCCGCGGCATGTGGGATCCTCCCGGACCGGGGCACGAACCTATGCCCCCTGCATTGGCAGGCGGACTCTCAACCACTGCGCCACCAGGGAAGCCCCAAGCTAGTAATTTTTTGATGGACATCGCTTACAATCTTGAAGTTTAACATTATAAGTCATAAACACATTAATTGAAACATTGAATATGCACATAAAATGTTTCTTAAGATACGTGTTAAAACATTTCATATCTTCCAGCATATTATAACCTGTAAACACATTCAGTTATATTATTTCACTTATTTTTTATTATTGTTTGTCTCAGTATGGAAATTGAACTATTTGTTTCATTTGTGAATTGAGGAGATTGAAATGAGAAGGTTGACTTGATCAATGAAAGGTCATATGACAGTTATTGGTTAAAAAAAAAAAAAAACCTAGAGTACAGATGTACTTAAATATCATCTCTGCTATAATATACTGAAAGTAATACATAGTTCCTGTTATCAGAGAGGTATTTTATGTAATATATCAAGCTTGCTTTCTCAATAATTGTGGCTATTTACTGCTTTCTGATAACATGAACGGATCATGGTGCTGAAGAATTTTACAAATACTATCTGTCCAGTTTACCCACTGCCAAAATTTCAGGTTTAGAATCTGTCCGGTTGCAAGTATAGGCATTCTGCGCTACTGCACGAAAAAAATGTGAATAGGGACTTTTTCTTGAACCACAGCAGCAATGACAAATTTCAACTGAAATGTTAGATGACTGTACACAACACAATGATATTTTATGACATATCAGAGCAAATTCTAAAGCATCCACCGTATTACCAGTTGCAATTCACTGCAGTATATTTTTTCTCCCCTAGGAGAACAATGTAATTTCTATCATTGTAGATTCTCAGAGAATTATCACTGAAAAAGTTACAGAGTTTTCAATCAAAATTTCACCAAACTTTTGCATCCCCCTTGGTTTGGTTGAGAATCAAAGAAGAGAAACTGTGTTCCCAGTGGAAAAGCCACAAGGAAGTCTTTCTGTAGAAGCCAAAGTTAACATGATGCCAACAGGCAGATGGAACCCAAGTCTGGATGAGAAAACCCTGAGCCAGGCCTCTTGCTGTGGTTTTAATACAGCCCTGTTGTGCCCTGATTTCCCGTTTTTATTACTGGGATTCTAGCTATTTATGAATTGAATTCCCATGCAGTAATCTTGCTGTTATTGTAAAATGCAACATGATATTTTGTGCTAAGTCAGTAAATGACTCCTGCCACCACTGTATTTACTTTGGGTTTGTAATCTCTGTGCTTTTACCCTTTTTCTGACATTTTCCCAGTCTCTCCCTGCACATCAGCTGGCCAAGAAGCAGTGCTTGCTTTGAGCAATTGACAGTCAGCTACTGGGGCAGGCCTCACCACCCATTCACACCGCAGGGCACTGTCCACCCCGGGAAGAGATTTTTGCTATCAGTCGTCTGACACTTTAGTGACTTTAAAAAAATTACTCCCAGGATTTGGACTTCTTGCAGGTAATTCTTAGAGAAACATGAAAAAATATTGGTTGTTTGAAGCTTAAATTTAAAAATAAGGAGAAACAATAAAGCAGGATCATTTGAATTGGAGAAATAGAGGTGATTTCAAGAGGTCATGGAATAAAATACTAATTCAGAGCCTTTCAAACTCGTTTGACCAAGATTCACAATAAGAAATACAATTTATAGTGTGACTGCTTATATTCATCTATATACTACAGTTGAAACCAAAGTTTTTTTTTAATTTTTTTTTTTTGCGGTACGCGGGCCTCTCACTGTTGTGGCCTCTCCTGTTGCAGAGCACAGGCTCCGGACGCGCAGGCTCAGTAGCCGTGGCTCACGGGCACAGCCGCTCCGCGGCATGTGAGATCCTCCCAGACCGGGGCACGAACCCGTGTCCCCTGCATCGGCAGGCGGACTCTCAACCACCGCGCCACCAGGGAAGCCCGAAACCAAAGTTTTATAAAACAATATTTATCCTTATTTGACGATAGGATTGTCAAAGTATTATATTTTTAAAGATATGATTTTCATACCAAAATAAAATGAACACATGTAAAAGATTTCATTCAGCTTATTAATTAATGAGGGAACCAATACGATGTTGAGATTAGCTAAACGATTATTTGAGGAGCAATTTAATAAATTATTTATAAGCAATTTAATAAAAGACGTTAAGATGGCTGTTAGATACAAAACTGGCTAATGTGCGTACAATCAATCATAACTTTTAGGGTTATCTTTTCTACTGGACAGAAATCATTTATGTAGCTATTATACAAACATCTACAAGTTAATGTGTACTTTCACTGGATCTGGGACCCTTCATCAGTAGTAGAGTCAAACAAAGTTTATTCCTCTAATTCTTGGCCAGACCTCTTAAATAATACCCTTATATGATGTTGAAAAGCACAGTGCCCAAATGTTTTACTCATTTCTTCCAAATTTGGCTAATTTTTATTAATAAGATATACTCTGATATTTTTTATTGTGTTGTTTCATTTTTGAAAGCTGATATATCTTCCTAAATTGTTTTCATACGACGTAAGTAGTTCACAACTTGGTTTAATTACTACTACACCAATGTACAAATAAGACACCCCCAAACACTGCCAGACAGAGGCAAGTTTTTTTCTATGTCTTATGAATAAAAAGCTAAGGGGAGAAGGTAGAAGAGAAGAAAAAGCCTCCACCAGCTGTCTTCAGGGACCTCAACATTCTATAAAGCGACATGACCGTTTATAAACGTCATAATTCTTTTCTCCCACAGAGCACACATTTTGCTTACGTTGCAACTTAGGCTTTTTTCCTCCTGATTAGAGTAGAATTGAGACAACTTTGTAGAGTTTTTACAGCTATGGGAGAAGGTGAATTAGTTATCTGGAACCACGGCCTCATTTCACAGAGGAGGAAGCTGATTCAGAAAGCTGAGGTGACTGGCTCCATCACCCAGCAGTTCCATGGGGAAGCCCAACAGGTAGCCATGGCATAAGGAGGATGGACACTGGACTCAGAAGGGTGTGGGTGACAGTCACCAGATAGAGGACCTCACGTAAAGCTCTTGTCTTCCTGGTCTGAGCTGCCTTATCTCTAAAATAGAGAGAGAGCTGTAATGAGAATTAAAGGATGGATGACATGTAAATGTCTTTGTAAAACAAGCACTGTGAAAATGTAAATTCTAGTCACTTTATCCAGTGTACATTTTTCCATCCTTGGATACCATCTAACATATAAGATCTAAATGTTGACCTATTTGCACATATTTACCAATAGTTGAGATCATGGGTACACTCTTCTACACACAGTTCTATGTTAAATATTTAAAGATATGCTAGTCATTATTGCTAATAGATCATCACTGTAAAATGCTCTAAAATTTGCAAATTAAAGAGCACCGTTCTGATAAAATGTACTGTGATTCTGTAAGACTTTCCACCTGTGGAGGCTTCTAATTATGCTTCCCATGCATAAAAAAAATGCAACTAGAAAAACTGATAAATGGCCAACAGTTACTTCTCTGCTGATTATACAAAATTTCATTATAGTAGAACATTTAACAGTTTAATTCTGAGCTCTCTCAGGAATAGTCTGTAAAATGTTTTGCTTAGGTCTCTTTTTAAGCACTGAATTCTCAGCTTAAATAAAAGGTACATCAAGCCTTTGCCATAAGCAAAGTTAAGTCATTAAATCACAAGAGGTGAGCTTGAAGATGACACGTAAAGACAGAAGAAATAAACACAATTAAAACATGTCTGAATGTTTTCTTCTCTCTTTCTCCTTCTTAGACAATAATTGTTGAGATGGAAATGAGACAGCTTTACTGCAAAGGCTACTTTCTTGATTCCTAAGAGATATGTTTTAAAATACCCTATAAATATTAGAAAAAATATTCTAGGTGTATTTATGCCTTTTACAAAGTGCTTCAGACAGCTGAAGTATTGGGTCTCTTGAGTTGTCTCTTTTTCAGTGCTTTCCGCCTCCACCTCCTTCGCTGATTCTTCTGATTACATGAGAGAAAAGAAAAGGCTTCATTTAGGCACTAATGTGTCTACTGTACTTGCTGCTTCAACACTGGGCAGGTGCTATCCTCCTGTTTTATAACTAGAAAAGCAGGCCCCAGACTGATCATCTTGGGACCTCTGCAGACAGCAGAGTGGTGGCAGGACATGTGGAGAAAGAGTCTGCATCTGAGAACCAGCAACACTGGAGCCTAGGATGGAAAACCAGGGACCATTTATTCACAACTTTGCAGCTTGAACTCAGAAGGTTTATATGCCATTATAATCCCACGAATCTTCCTTTGGTTTCTCCATCATGTGACTTAAATCACCACTTTGCACACTATTTCCTGTTGCTAACTTTTAGGATCTAATTTCCTTCCCTTCTAAGGATGCTGGGGGAAGATTAGTTACTTCATTTACAACTGGAAACACTTCTTTCTTTAATTCCTACTAAGATATTCTGACCCTCTGCTATTGACCCTTCTTGGACATACTCGTGTTCTCCTCTTTACCCCATGCTTCAGCCACAGGACATACCACATACTTTCCTGCCCATGCAAAGGGAAGGCATTTGGTGTAGTGTAGGTCATGGGCTTGGAATCAGTTCAACCTGTGCTTGATTCTGGGCACTTACCAGCTGCATGACCTTGTACAGGAGGGAAAATACTTTCTCTTCTACCCTCTTATGTTCAGTATCTGGGGAACTGCAAATTAAACTGTCAAAAGACAGACAAGCAGGATAAATGGTTTATTACCTAATATACATGTGGAGGCCTTCATAGAAAACCAGTGACAACCCAAAAGGAGTGGCTGGAATCGGGGGATTATATATCATTTTAACAAAGAACAATACATTTTTAGAAAAGTGACAAGACAAGGAAAAGAGGTTTAGGTTTTTGGGGATGGCAAACTGTGAGAAGGTAAATATACAGGGAAACTAATGGGAGAGAAGAGTTGTCTGTAAAGTTTGTTATGATACCCCTTAGTGCCATCTCTGGATACTAAGGGCATAAAAATCTAGTGTAGGCAAATAAGGGGAGGGCAGAGTGGAGAGATTTGTTTTGAGTCTGCTCTTTCTCAATTGCTTTCAGCGCAAAATAATCCCTCTGCTTAAGTGGTGCATTTTAACGTGGTGTATTCTGACCTCCTTCAGTCTTAACAAGGTTACTCACTTCTTGAGTCTCAACATCATACTCTAAAAGAAAGTAAAACCTCAGGTGATTGTTGTGGGAATAAATGCCTCTTACCCACTGCCTTCGCAGGGCTCTGCTCCCTTTTCAAAGCTTCTGAGAAAAGTGTTTCCCTCCTTCTAATGTTCCTGGATTTTTACTCTTCATTTTCTTTCATCTCTCTCTCTCTCTCTCTCTCTCTCTTTTTTTTTTCCTATTAAATTAACTTAATATCTTCTAGTTGGGCAATCCTACTTAGAGGTTGGGGGGGAGGTTGGAAGAAGCTGAAGGGGGATAAAGACAAGTGTTAGGGGATGAGGAAATTTCAACATTTACAGTTTTTGTCCTGCCCCATAAACCCATAGAAGCCACGTAGTAACCTTGCCTTTAATACCTCCTTTAATCCTCCATTTCTTCCATCCACAAACAGTGCCTTTCTCCCAGTTTCTGAAGACCCAACCCAGACTTTTTCTCTTTGTTGAATGTATTTAAGCACCACGGTTGGAAGTAAGTTTTCTCACTCCAAACTTTAATAGAGGTTTCTTTTTAGATGTTCCATATTTTTATTGTCTTGATTACTTTCCATACTTTAGTACGGGTGCATGTCTTAAGTTTCTTGTTTAACTGACCTGTAGAATGACCTCTCTCCAAGTGTTTTACAACATGAGAAATAGATAAATGATTGCACTTGAGTGGTTGAATTCAGTTCTAGAAATAGAAATATTAGATTTAACTAAGCCTTATAGATGGGCAGCATCCTGGTACTATTACTGTCCTCCCATCACTAAATGTTATAGAAAGAAACAAAAAATCTCTGAAAGATTAATTCATTCCTCAGGCCCATGTTGGCTCTCTCCTTGCCACATAGGTTGCCCATTGTGCCAACAGTTCAGCAGTGTGAGAGACGATTATTTTCCTTAGATGTTTTTATTGATTCACTGCTTGGTAGCAATTCTGATCACTGCTGATATAGCCAGAATTCAAATCCGGAACCTTACAGTGAAAGCTGCTGTACCATCACTAAATGTGTGAGGCCCTTCATCTTCCAGTTTGGAAGTTTCAAATGAAGCTCTTTTTTTCCCCTCTCATTTCACATACACTGTGTTTAAAGCTAAAGCAGACCCCTCAAATCTAACCTTTTCTTGAATTTTAGAAATTGAATAAGAGGAAGTCAGTAACTGATTTCATTTCAGCTGAATTTCCCATAGGAGGGCCGAGGAGAGTTGTGGATCACGTTTTATGTCATTCGATGAGAATGAACCCATGATAATCTATGGTTTAAAGCAAAATACATTTCCCCATTATGGCAACTGGGTCTTGTGTTAAAATATGACACTTTACTACAGGTCACTGCTTTATTTCTTCAAGACTTTTGGTGAATTGCCTTTTTCAAAACACCAAGAACACATCTGTACATTTTACTTCTTTAATGACCAAAAAGGACAATGTGCCCTATATTCAAGGAGAAGAGAGTTATTCTTGGTGAGAAAATGAATATATATATTTGAAATTAAACTATGATTCAGTTATCTAGAGGATTAGCCAATAAATCCCTCTGTGTTCCGATAATTGGTGCCATTTGCAAATTGAAATTTTGCAAACAAAACTCACTTGCTACTTTCTTGACACCACTTACTTTGTACAGTTAAATTCATGTGTATGCCTCAAGGGGAAAAAAAGGAAAACATGTCTTTTACCATCTATCTCTGTCTTGCCATAAATTTATATTCATTGTGATTTTTCTTTTACGGGAAGGAAAAGCATGAATGATTTTCCTTGTAACGTAAAAAATTCTGATTTAATTGTTTTTAATAGTTGATTCTGTTTTCTGACTTCAATTGTGTCCTTCTTGACAAGCACCTATTTCCCGATCTCCCAGCCACCCCCGCTTTCCATCCTGCAGCTTGACAGGAAGACATTAAAAGACTGATGAAAAACTGCCTTATGCCTCTAGCACTCTGCATTTTACCTTCAGTTATTCAATAATTATTTGTTAAGTGAGAGCTTAATTTTCACTTTTATGTAAGACTTTGGTGTTTGGCAGACGGCAAGAGATTGAAGGTGGTAGCTTACGCAGACAACGTAGGGCTGGTGAAACAGTACACCAAACACTAGTGAACAGCAAGGCACAGGGAATAGAGGAATGGATGCATTTGTGCTCCTGACCTGGAAACCTTAAGAACATCATCTAGCCATCCAGGATCACTGGATTTGTGTGATCCATGAGGTTAGAGACTAACCCTTCCTTTGTTCTTTTTTTTTTTTTTTGCGGTACACGGGCCTCTCACTGTTGTGGCCTCTCCCGTTGCAGAGCACAGGTTCCAGATGCGCAGGCTCAGCGGTCATGGCTCACGGGCCCAGCCGCTCCGCGGCATGTGGGATCTTCCCGGACCGGGGCACGAACCCGCGTTCCCTGCATCGGCAGGCGAACTCTCAACCACTGTGCCACCAGGGAAGCCCCCTTCCTTTGTTCTTGTCCTCATATAGCTCATGCATCTGACACAATACCCGGCATGGGGGCATAAAAAAATGTTATTAATAAACTTACTATTAATACAAACAGAAATAACATTGTCTAGATGCAAAATGGAATTAAATGAGTCTGCTTTTAATCTCTGAGGTTCTGTAAGTTATTCCAGAGTACTTTTTTGAAAGATGATTTTCTTTTGATAGAAGAAATGTTCATAGGGGAGAAAAAAGACATTAAGGCTATCTGGATAATTACAATAGAATCAAATAGCAAAGTTACCCGTTTATTTATTTTTAATCTTGAATGGCATGGCAGTAGCTCACACTGTGCAATAAAATATTTGGCGACGCAGACACTGAAGGACTTTTAAAATTTCTATTTTGGGAGCAAAAGTAGGATATCTAATCAGTGCGGCACCCTTTAAAATCATTCAATTGATGCCTGTGTGTTTAGGGAGAAAAGAAATGAGGAACATGAATAGATTTCCTGAGAGAGTTAGAGTGAACAGTGATTAAGCTTAGAACATAAAATTACCATTTATGATTAGTTCAGTTCAATTAATTCCATCTGTCTATCCATCCCTTAATTCATTTATTCGATCAACCAGCATTTATTGAAAAACCTATTTTGTGTCAGGCTCTGTGTAAAGCCCTGGGGATCCAGGAATCAAAGACTCCATCCAAGAATTAATAGTCTTGCAGTGAAGTCGAAGATGTAATTGCAGTACCTGAGGGTAGCAGGAGTTTTCTGCTAGGGAATGCCAGGGGGGTTGGGCAGCACCTAGGGCAGGCAGTGGTGCAGGCTGTTAAGTCACAGATTATGCAAGAACCACGTGGTAGGCAGGATGACCACATGCCTAATGGTGACCAAAACGTAGTCCCCACCGAGATAGAAAATATTCCCTGCCGTCGGGGAGCTTACAGTTCTTATCTCTCTTAATTTTAATGCATATATTTATTGGCAATCATCTTTGAAGATATTTTTAGCTCTGAGTAGTTTTAGTGAAGTTTCTCGCAATAAACGCTGGATATGTAATCCTGGTTTTCCACGTGCTTGTTTGTTCCAAGATTCCTGGGTTTGCACACCACCATTCCCCTCCACCAAAGACTTCCATAACTATTATGATTTTTGCTCAATGCTGTATTCAAAAGTCACCCAGAAGTACAGCAAGAAAATCTACCCAACTAATGTTAAGTTGGATGAGTGCAACATATTCATAGATTTTTGAAATGCTGTAATCCTGTTTGTCCCAAGAAAACTCTTGCATTCCTGTCTTAATTAAATCTCTCAAAAGCAAGCAGTTTTCTGCAGGATATAATCCATTCATTCAGGTGTGAAAGGACAGAACCTATTTACATATTCACAACCCTGATAGCTATGTCTGGGATAAAATACATTTATTTCTGAGTTGTCTGGGTTCTGCAGATATTGCAATTACTATTGTATAGTCAAGCTTTCTCCTAAAAGACTCATTTAGGGCAGTTCTGAAAAATACCAGAAATTCGAAAATAGATTGTAAGCTCTTGGGACAAAGACCATGTTTTGATTTCAGTTCTCTTTACTGCTCTGAAAGTGCTGTGTATGCCTAAAGCTGCTTATAAATATGTAAATAAAATAAAATGATTAGCTGAACTGAGATAAAGAAAAGAGACTCATATAAAAGAACGTTTCTGAAAGTAACCAGACTTTAGAAAATACAGCCACTGGGAGAGACTGTTCTGGATTATATAGCTCTAGTTGTATTTTCTTAGACTCATCGCAATGGGAATAATATTTGTTTGAAGTTACACCAATGACTTTCAGTGAAAGAGGCTACAAGCACACCAGTAATTCAATACACGGCAAGTCGAGTAATTACAGTTCTGAGTGAGTTGTTCAGTCACTTGTAGGGGGGCAATGGCAGAACACTAAGGGGTAACTAAGGAAGGATCACAATTCAGAGAGGGGTAAAACAGACACACAACTGAGCTTAGTGTATTTGAGGAGACTATCCCAGGGACACTGACTCTCAGAGGAAAAGTGGCGTGCAACAGTTCTGGGAATTTCTTTAAAAGTAAAAAATATGACAGTATTAAAGGCAAAGCATAGAGATAACCATGCTGATGCAAAGAAAGATAAGAAAACCAGAGCATCGGGCTGTTTTTAAGATCTGAAATGCAAAAAGCAATTATCTGCTGAATAGAACAAGGGCAGATCAGCAAGGACAGAGGAAGGAAACAGCAGAAGCCTGCGGGGCGGTCAGAGGGGCCGGGACACAAAATGAGTTCCAGTTAGAGCAGGTCAGCAAGGACAGGGAACCAGCCTTTCATAACACATTTGAAACAAGAGCAAGACCGAAGGAAGTACAGGCTCCCCAGTTAATAAGGAGAGGAAACAACATGACACAGAGAAGGCTTAGGTTTTATATCTATTTATTTTTAGATTATGAGCAAGCAAATAAACATCTACACTAAGAGACTAACTACAGCCCACAAATAGAGGCTCACAGGTAGACATTACAGGAAAGGCAAGCAATTAAAACTTTCCTCATTTTAGCTAAATGCAGTAGATTATCTATAATAATCAGTGAGGTGGACGAGCTTATTCTTTCTGAAGAGTATATTTTTACTGAGTCGTTGAAGCTCAGACAAAATTCTGCAAATCAGAGGTTTGAGAGACCTTTTGGGAGAAGTAGCCCATTATTATCAAAGAGCTAGAGATGAAATCATTGTAACTGATTTTAAATGTAGGAGATGCTGGGAATGTGTACCTTTTAACCAAATTTCTTCCCATTCTTAGAAAGAAACTGGACCATTTCTTCCCAAGTATTCAGGTGTCAATTAGTAATAAATACAAGGTTCTCATTAGAAAATTAGATGAACTATCTTTTTTTTAGTATTTTTATTGGAGTATAATTGCTTTACAATGGTGTGTTAGTTTCTGCTGTATAACAAAATGAATCAGCTATATGTATACATATATCCCCATATCCCCTCCCTCTTGAACCTCCCTCCCACCCTCCCTATCCCACCCCTCTAGGTGGTCACAGAGCACCAAGCTGATCTCCCTGTGCTATGCAGCTGCTTCCCACTAACCATCCATTTTACATTTGGTAGTTTATATATATGTCAATGAACTAAATATCTTTTAAGAAAATTACTGAGCTTTAAATAGGCAATGTGTCTGTGTTTAACTTTATATTATTTTCAATTAATACAGTACAAAGGATAAAGCGAGTGATAATGTTTTATATTTAGAAATACAAGAATATCTGAAAATGGTATGAGTAGATGGTCCCTAGCCCCCTTCATAATTAACAAATTTTATTAAATATTTATTAAGCCTCTCCTATAAACATGTAACCAGTTTATTGAACAGCTGAACTCAGTAGGATAGTAATATGGAATGTTTTTTGTTTCCAATCTTCTCCTTCAAGCACATGTTTGTGTCTCCTTTTGTAACCTCTTAATTTGGAGAGGTAGAAGACTGTGGTGATTAATAGAGAGAACCTGAACTGCCTGGTTCCAACATATGCTAGTTGTGTGACTACAGGGAAGTTACTTGACTTTTAATGCATCTGTTTCCACATCTGTAAAATGGGAGTGATAATAGTCCTGGAGAAGGCAAATATTTTCCTCTACCCTTCTGTGTTCTTCTGGCTGGTCTAAGAATTAAATTGACATGAGACAGATTAACAGGAGAAAATCAGTATTTTAATTACGTACATACAGGGGGTCCATAAGAAAAATGAGACCCAAGGAGAAGTTAGGCAGTTGAGGCTTATATGTTACCTGAAAGGAGAAGGGATAGGGGTTTGGGACTTCAAAGGGGAAGAAAACAATTTACAGGAAGATGGGAACAACAGATGTTTGGTCATCACATGTTTGCTATGATGCAGAGACAATGGGACACAGAGGGGACTTGGTCAAACAGGCCTTGCTGAGTTCTGCCCCATCTACGACACCATGCTCTGATTCCCTATGGTTGGCTCTGGTGATGGCTCCCTTCCTGGGATAGGTTCCCTATCTAAATCCTTTAATGCTGTTAAGGGGGAGGAGGAGGTAAATGCTCTTCCTGAACTTTCTGTTTCTTAAAAGCAACCAGCCTAAAATAATCCTCATGCCAGAGACACATTTGGGGGTGGCAAATTGAGCTCTCTTACAGTTACAATAATCATTTAAAAGATTGTTGTGAGGATTCATTGGATTACTCTGTTTAAATCACAGTGCCTAATATGTTCAATGTTGGAGAAATGTTAGCTATAGTATTATCTCAGAGTAATTCTATATTTTCTAGTCATGTTCAGTTATTGGAAACTCAACTAATATATATATATATATATTTTGCTGTACGCGGGCCTCTCACTGTTGCGGCCTCTCCCGTTGCGGAGCACAGGCTCCGGATGCGCAGGCTCAGCGGCCATGGCTCACGGGCCCAGCCACTCCACGGCATGTGGGATCTTCCCGGACCGGGGCACGAACCCGTGTCCCCTGCATCGGCAGGCTGACTCTCAACCACTGCGCCACCACGGAATCCCTCAACTAATATTTTTTAAAAATTCTAATCCCATCTCTTCTAGGTTTGACCCTAGATTTCAGGGAGCTGCTTTAAAAAAGAAGGCAAGATCTCTTTCAATCTTCTTTTGGGTTTTAACTCTTCTGGCATTGAGACAAGCATTTGAGTTTTGGGGGAGAAGGCAAGAATTCCCATGAGAAAGCCAGACTTGGGGTTCCTGCCACATTGAGGGGATTGGCACAGTAGGGAGTGGTGGGAAAAGTAGGAACTGTATGCTAGAGCCCCTTGCCTGGCTTTCTCAGGGGACGCACGTGTGTGTTCTTGGGGCAGGTTGCTGTGGGAATTCCCCAAAGCCTGGTTGCTTGGTGGAGTTTCTGGCTCCTGCTTGACATCTTTGACTCTGTAACACTTGCTGGTCCTTCTTCCTCTTAACTGGTGAACCCCGTAGCTGGGGTTTCCTCAACAGGCAGGCCACAGTCTTGGGAAGGCATTGGTTATACAGCCAGGATGTATTTTTCTTGAGGTTTCTCAGCAATCATAAGCCTTCTGCTTATAAAGGTTGGGGGCCACTGGGTAGCAAAGCTAATGTGAGAACCTCTTAAGAAGACCTAATTGTTGGCAGTTCTTTCCAACTGGTCTTAGTCTGGGGGCTAGTCACCAATTCCAGGGCAACAGGAAAAGTCCCCTGTCAACTTGTCACAAACATACAGATTCAGTAGTTTGAGGCCAATTTACTGATTGTAGTCTTTTAACTTTAGAGATTCTCTTTGTTTCATTCCCCTCTGCTGTTGCCCAAGTAGACCATTCCTTCTTTGGGTACTGCATTATCTGATTTATCACTCTCCACCTTTGAGTCTCATTTATGAAACTCATGTTTAATGACATCTTGGGAATTCCCATTAAGAACAAGTGATGCAGAATGACTTGTGTGGGTAATTTCAAGATTACAGTCTGTTACAGTTTTCCCAGCCCACACATATGGTTTAACTCCATTAAATATACTTGAATAGCAGGTGTTTTTAAAAGATGTTTATTTATTGGATTTATGGGCAAAAAGGATAAGATTGAGAAGGTTCCATTCACTGGTTCCCTATTCCTGCACTCCTGGCCCCATGTCTCCTCTCACATATCTGAGTATGATGGATGAATGTGCTTGATTATGATGCATACGGCTCCTCTTATATCACTGCTTGGCTCTTTTCATCCATTTTTTGCATCTCTAAGAGAGAGATGGAACAAGCAGTAGGTAGGGGCCCATCATTATATTACTGGCAGAAATGTATCATCAACTGCAACTTCTCTGGAAAGGACACAGACTCTTTATAATGCCCATCCCAGAACTTTGTTGGTTCTGGGTAAAGCCAGCTTTTCATTGGTCCCTCTCCCTTATTACTATTACCCTTGAAAAAGGTTGTTTTATCCTTTCTTTATTCCAAAATTCATGTGGAGGAAAGGAGATCTGATACTGTATCTTATTTGAAAAATTATGTTTAATGATTCAGATCTTTAAAAATATGGCCTTGGCTCCTAACTTCCTTTATTTTTTGTAAACAAGATGGGAAATACCCATGAGGAAAAGTTTCTAATATAGACTTAAAGTTTCTAATATCTGCTTCAGATTTTGTATTTTAACTGTCAAGTTTCGGTAATAAAATAGAAAAATTTAAGAAGTCTTTTCAACAAGACACTACAGTTTCTCTGGGTACTTCCTGTATTAATTCATTATACCAACTTTTCCTTTGATATTGAGTTGTAGTCCCTTCTCAATTTAAGTCTGGTGTAAGAAAATTGGGAAATAACCCTTTAATCCTGGAGGACTGATTTCATTAAAGATCTTATTACGCATTGGTGATCCAGCCTTGCCCTCTTAAGTACGGCTTAAGAAACCGTTGAGAAACTATTCCTGTCATTAGAAGTCAGGTCTAACACAGTTGCAACTCCCAGAGCCACAGAAGTGCAGTCATGCTAGAAGACTCAAACTTAGAAATTAAAATTCTTGGTTTCTACCAGTTTAGAAAACCACTCAGTCTCTCTGGACCTCAGCCCCAAATGGAGTTCAGTAGCTCTTTTCATTGCTACTACTTCAGTTGGGTTCTCAACTCAAAATTAGTCCTATATTTTGTCATTTGTATTCCCAAATAATTGTTACAATGCTGTATAATAGTTAATATTTACTAAGTATTTACTATGTGCCAGGCACTGTGTTAAGTACTTCCAATGCACGATCCCAGTTAATCCTCACAACCCTTTGAGGTAAGTAATATTTTATATATGAAGAAAATGTTAGAGAAAATAAGTGTCTCCCTCAAAGCCTAAAAGTTTATGAGTAGTGAGAATCCAGGTCTTTTTGGCTTCAAAGTCCACATTTTAAAACAGATTACAAATATTACTATTAAAATTATATGGACTGTGTTCCTTATTTCTTTATCAATTAGATCATTTATTAGGATGGGACAAGATAAGGGTGAAAATTTTACTGACAGGTTTTCAGATCTACACTGCAAAATAATATTTTTTGACTGTGTCTCTCTGATAGTCCAGTAAGTCTTCATTTTATATTTGCATGCTGTTTCACATATCAGAGATTCAGGTTCTCTCATAGAACAAGTTATCCACCTCATGGATGATGTAATTTGTTTAATTTATTCAGTTTACATTGTTTTATTCAGTTCTGTTTTTTGCTCAGTTTTGTTGCTTCAGCTCTGTTTCTGTTGACATTTTCTCTTTTCTACCCTTAACGTTCTAGGGCTTGATCTGTTTATGTTTGTCCCTGTGGTTCAGTCAGTTGCCAAACTTTTATTAAGTATCTGAGGCAGTGTTGTTAACAGCGATTTTAAATTACTACCTGAAAATGGTACTTATCTGTTGTTAATGGGACAATAGCAAATGAAAAGAAAATTCTTAGAAAATGCCAATTTATTTTTTAGGGAAATTGTTTAGTCTTTTTATTTACCAGGAACAAGTATAGATGCTATTGTTAATGACAAGTGGTACCGTTCACAGTGATCCTGCCATGTGCCAAGTGGCTCACGTGGAATATTCTATTGAAGTTGCTGTTACCCTAGGGCTTCTCTTTTTCCTATAGTTATGCTCTTATTCTTGACACAGCAGCAGCTTCCTTGAAGTAGAAGAATCATATAAATCGGGAGTAGTTTCAATAAACCAGAGGAAAAAGACAGAACAGGAAACAAAGAATTCCTTTTGTGAGCACATACTCTGCTGACTAGAGAAAACTTCTTTTTCTAGCCCTCCCCAAATACCTAAAGGGACCTGAAATCTTGAGGTCACACAGACTACGTTTGGGCATATCCAGATCTACTAATGTCTAGGTTTTTTAAAGCTATTTTCGGTTAGTCCTGCCATCATTTAGCGGGAGAAATTTTCTAAAATAGATTCAGATTTGGGGGGGATTCTTGTGTGTCTATTAGACGACTGTATACAATGTGTGCATCATCTTTACTTTTTTTAAAATTTAACTTAATGTATTTATTTTTTTATACAGCAGGTTCTTATTAGTCATCAATTTTATACACATCAGTGTATACATGTCAATCCCAATCACCCAATTCATCACACCAGCCCCCCCACCCCACCGCGGCTTTCCCCCCTTGGTGTCCATACATTTGTTCTCTACATCTGTGTCTCAACTTCTGCCCTGCAAACCGGTTCATCTGTACCATTTTTCTAGGTTCCTCATACATGCATTAATATACGATATTTGTTTTTCTCCTTCTGACTTACTTCACTCTGTATGACACTCTCTAGATCCATCCACGTCTCAACAAATAACCCAATTTCGTTCCTTTCTTTGTCTGAGTAATATTCCATTGTATATATGTACCACATCTTCTTTATCCATTCGTCTGTTGATGGTCATTTAGGTTGCTTCCATGACCTGGCTATTGTAAATAGTGCTGCAATGAACATTGGGGTGCATGTGTCTTTTTGAATTATGTTTTTCTCTGGGTATATGCCCAAGAGTGGGATTGCTGGGTCGTATGGTAATTCTATTTTTAGTTTTCTAAGGAAGCTCCAACTGTTCTCCATAGTGGCTGTATCAATTTACATTCCCACCAACAGGGCAAGAGGGTTTCCTTTTCTCCACACCCTCTCCAGCATTTGTTGTTTGTAGATTTTCTGATGATGCTCATTCTAACAGGTGTGAGGTGATACCTCATTGTAGTTTTGATTTGCATTTCTCTAATAATTAGTGATATTGAGCAGCTTTTCATGTGCCTCTTGGCCATCTGTATGTCTTCTTTGGAGAAATGTCTATTTAGGTCTTCTGCCCATTTTTGTATTGGATTGTTTGTTTCTTTAATATTGAGCTGCATGACCTGTTTATATATTTTGGAGATTAATCCTTCGTCTGTTGATTTGTTTGCGAATATTTTCTCCCATTCTGAGGGTTGTCTTTTTGTCTTGTTTATGGTTTCCTTTGCTGTGCAAAAGCTTTGAAGTTTCATGAGGTCCCATTTGTTTATTTTTGTTTTTATTTCCATTTCTCTAGGAGGTGGATCAAAAAGATCTTGCTGTGATTTATGTCAAAGAGTGTTCTTCCTATGTTTTCCTCTAAGAGTTTTATAGTGTCTGGTCTTACATTTAGGCCTCGAATCCATTTTGAGTTTATTTTTGTGTATGGTGTTAGGGAGTGTTCTAATTTCATCCTTTTACATGTAGCTGTCCAGTTTTCCCAGCACCACTTATTGAAGAGGCTGTCTTGTCTCCATTGTATATCCTTGCCTCCTTTGTCATACATTAGTTGACCATAGGTGCGTGGCTTTACCTCTGGGCTTTCTATCTTGTTCCATTGATCTATGTTTCTGTTTTTGTGCCAGTACCATATTGTCTTGATTACTGTAGCTTTGTAGTATAGTCTGAAGTCAGGGAGTCTGATTCCTCCCACTCCTTTTTTTTCCCTCAAGACTGCTTTGACTATTTGGGGTCTTTTGTGTCTCCATACAGATTTTAAGATTTTTTGTTCTATTCCATATATAATGACATTGGTAATTTGATAGGGATTACATTGAATCTGTAGATTGCTTTGGGTAGTATAGTCATTTTCACAATGTTGATTCTTCCAATCCAAGAACATGGTATATCTCTCCATCTGTTGCTATCATCTTTAATTTCTTTCATCAGTGTCTTATAGTTTTCTGCATACAGGTCTTTTGTCTCCCTAGGTAGGTTTATCCTTAGGTATTTTATTCTTTTTGTTGCAATGGTAAATGGCAGTGTTTCCTAATTTCTATTTCAGATTTTTCATCATTAGTGTATAGGAATGCAAGACATTTCTGTGTATTAATTTTGTATCCTACAACATTATCAAATTCATTAATTAGCTCTAGTAGTTTTCTGGTGGCATTTTTAGGATTCTCTATGTATAGTATCATGTCATCTGCAAACAGTGACACTTTTACTTCTTCTTTTCCAATTTGTATTCCTTTTATTTCTTTTTCTTCTCTGATTGCCGTGGCTAGGACTTCCAAAACTATGTTGAATAATAGTGATGAGAGTGGACATCCTTGTCTCATTCCTGATCTTAGAGGAAATGCTTTCAGTTTATCACCATTGAGAATGAAGTTGGCTGTGGGTTTCTCATATATGGCCTTTATGATGTTGAGGTAGGTTCCCTCTGTGCCCACTTTCTGGAGAGTTTTTATCATAAATCGGTGTTGAATTTTGTCAAAAGCTTTTTCTGCATCTATTGAGATGATCATATGGTTTTTATTCATCAATTTGTTAATACAGTGTATCACATTGATTGATTTGCGTATATTGAAGAATCCTTGCATCCCTGGGGTAAATCCCACTTGATCATGGTGTATGATCCTTTTAATGTGTTGTTAGATTCTGTTTGCTAGTATTTTGTTGAGGATTGTTGCATCTATATTCATCAGTGATATTGGTCTGTAATTTTCTTTTTTTGTAGTATCTTTGTCTGGTTTTGGTATCAGGGTGATGGTGGCCTTATAGAATGAGTTTGGGAGTGTTCCTTCCTCTGCAATTTTTTGGAAGAGTTTTAGAAGGAAGCATGTTAGCTCTTCTCTAAATGTTTGATAGAATTCACCTATGAAGCCATCTGGTCCTGGGCTTTTGTTTGTTGGAAGACTTTTAATCACAGTTTCAATTTCGTTACTTGTGATTGGTCTGTTCATATTTTCTGTTTCGTCCTGGTTCAGTCTTGGAAGGTTATACCTTTCTAAAATTTGTCCATTTCTTCCAGGTTGTCCATTTTATTGGCCTAGAGTTGCTTGTAGTAGTCTCTTAGGATGCTTTGTATTTCTGCGGTGTCTGTTGTAACTTCTCCTTTTTCAATTCTAATTTTATTGATTTGAGTTCTCTCCCTTTTTTTTTTTTTTTGATGAGTCTGGGCAATGGGTTATCAATTTTGTTTAACTTCTCAAAGAACCAGCTTTTTGTTTTATTTATCTTTGCTATTGTTTTCTTTGTTTCTATTTCATTGATTTCTGCTCTGATCTTTATGATTTCTTTCCTTCTGCTAACTTTGGGTTTTGTTTGTTCTTCTTTCTCTAGTTCCTTTAGGTGTAAGGTTAGATTGTTTATTTGAGATTTTTCTTGGTTCTTGAGGTAGGCTTGTATTGCTATAAACTTCCCTCTTAGAACTGCTTTTGCAACATCCCATAGGTTTTGGATCATTGTGTTTTCATTGTCATTTGTCTCTGGGTATTTTTGGATTTCCTCTTTGATTTCCTCAGTGATCTCTTGGTTATTTAGTAACATATTGTTTAGCCTCCATGTGTTTGTGTTTTTTATGTTTTTTTCCCTGTAATTCATTTCTAATCTCATAGCGTTGTGGTCAGTAAAGATGCTTGATATGATTTCAGTTATCTTAAGTATACTGAGGCTTGATTTGTGACCCAGGATGTGATCTATCCTGGAGAATGTTCCATGTGCACTTGAGAAGAAAGTGTAATCTGCTGTTTTTGGATGGAATATCCTATAAATATCAATTAAATATATTGGTCTATTGTGTCATTTAAAACTTCTGTTTCCTTATTTCTTTTCATTTTGGATGATCTGTCCATTGGTGTAAGTGAGGTGTTAAAATCCCCCACTATTTTTGTGTTACTGTCGATTTCCTCTTTTATAGCTGTTAGCAGTTGCCTTATGTGTTGAGGTGCTCCTATGTTGGGTGCATATATATCTATAATTGTTATGTCTTCTTCTTGGATTGATCCCTTGGTCATTATGTAGTGTCCTTCCTTGTCTCTTGTAACATTCTTTATTTTAAAGTCTATTTTATCAGATATGAGAATTTCTACTCCAGCTTTCTTTTGATATCCATTTGCATGGAATATCTTTTTCCATCCCCTCACTTTCAGTCTGTATGTGTCCCTAGGTTTGAAGTGGGTCTCCTCTAGACAGCATATATATGGTCTTGTTTTTGTATCCATTCAGCAAGCCTTTGCCTTTTGGTTGGAGCATTTAATCCATTCACGTTTAAGGTAATTATCGATATGTATGTTCCTATTACCATTTTCGTAATTGTTTTGGGGTTTTTTTGTAGTTCCTTTTCTTCTCTTGTGTTTCCCACTTAGAGAAGTTCCTTTAGCATTTGTTGTAAAGCTGGTTTGGTGGTGCTGAATTCTCTTAGCTTTTGCTTGTCTGTAAAGCTTTTGATTTCTCCATGGAATCTGAATGAGATCCTTGCCAGGTAGAGTAATCTTGTTTGTAGGTTCTTCCCTTTCATCACTTTAAGTATATCCTGCCACTCCCTTCTGGCTTGTAGAGTTTCTGCTGAGAAATCAGCTGTTAACCTTATAGGAGTTCCCTTGTATGTTATTTGTCATTTTTCCCTTGCTGCTTTCAATAATTTTTCTTTGTCTTTAATTTTTGCCAATTGGATTACTATGTGTCTTGGCACGTTTCTTCTTGGGCTTATTCTGTATGGGACTCGCTGAGCTTCCTGGACTTCGGTAGCTATTTCTTTTCCATGTTAGGGAATTTTCGACTATAATCTCTTCAAATATTTTCTCGGGTACTTTCTCTCTCTCTTCTTCTTCTGCGACCCCTACAATGCACATGTTGTTGCATTTAATGTTGTCCCAGAAGTCTCTCAGGCTGTCTTCATTTCTTTTCATTCTTTTTTCTTTATTCTGTTCTGCAGCAGTGAATTCCACCATTCTGTCTTCCAGGTCACTTATCCATATTTCTGCCTCAGTTATTCTGCTATTGATTCCTTCTAGTGTGGTTTTCATTTCAGTTATTGTATTGTTCATCTCTGTTTGTTTGTTCTTTATTCTTCTAGGTCTTTGTTAAACATTTCTTGCATCTTCTCTATCTTTGCCTCCATTCTTTTTCTGAGGTCCTGGATCATGTTCCCTATCATTATTCTGAATTCTTTTTCTGGAAGGTTGCCTATCTCTCCTTCATTTAGTTGTTTTTCTGGGGTTTTATCTTGTTCCTTCATCTTGTTCATAGCCCTCTGCCTTTTCATCTTGTGTATCTTTCTGTGAATGTGGTTTTTGATCTGCAGGCTGCAGGATTGTAGTTATTCTTGCTTCTGCTGTCTGCCCTCTGGTGGATGAGGCTATCTAAGAGGCTTGTGTAGGTTTCGCATCATCTTTTCTTAAGGTGTGTTTGGTAGAGCATGTCTGTAAATCAGAATGAGAGCAGGTGCTATAAAAAGGTGGGGGCCCTCAGTGTCAGGTGTGTTTGAGAAACAAAGTTAAACAGTTTTCTTTCTGACAGGATATCATAGAACTTTGAATATACTATTGTGTAAAGCAAATCTCTAAGAGGTTAGTGAAAATATACTTTCCTTATATTTGACCCCCCAACCTTCTATAGGAAGCAGCAATGGAGATGAGTGTTTCTAGGAATGCTCTATGGAAAAGAAATGCTATTGTAGAAAAAGATATCTGAATGGTTCCCACCAGCTTGGGTACAAAATGTCATATTTCCTTTGCCAGCAGAAGTTCCTAATAAATATTTTCCACATATTTCTGTTGGAGCATCATTGTTACAAGCATTTTAGAAACAATTTGACAGTACACGTAAAGAACCACTAAAGTGTTCTTATCCTTGACCTCGTAATAACACTTTGGAAAATATATCCAAATTTAAAAGTCTACAATAGAGAACATGATATATGACTTTTATTTTTTAGTTTACCATTTTTTAAAAACATGTTATGGTACTGGAAACAAATACTCAAGATAAATAAGAAAATTATACTGGATTAAATGTGAATTATAGTCATTAAAACAATAATTATAAAACTACAATATGGAAATCCTTAGAAGAAGTCAATAAAATGTGCGATACAAAATTATATGTACAGAATGATTTTGTAAATGACAAAGGATCAAAGGAAAATTTTCTCAAGGAAAATACAAAAAAATGCTAATAGCAATTATGTTTTTTGAGGCTGGTAGGTTTATCAATGATTTTCTTTCCTCTGTTTTCTAATTTTTACAGATAATGTGGTTATTTTATATTTATAATGGTACTTTAAAGATATTTTTGTTAAATGACAGACAAATTGAGGCAATTACCCTTTTTTGTATTCAGACACTGACTTCTGAATGAGTACCATTTGTTAATATTATTTATTATAAACAAAGCCAACTTTTTTCCCTATGCAGGAAGCCTACCTTTGAGGGGTGAGGAAATTCCTCCAACCAGACAAGGATGCTCCTGCTCAGGCTTTCATTGCTAAAATGGGGAGGTTTTATTATAAAGTTTCAAATATTTGTGCAGTCTAAATACATGGACCTCAGCATTCTGCTTTTTATGCTCTCCGTGAGTGATCAGGTAGTAAAATGCAAAATGAAGAGAAGCTGATGCAGACATTTATGTTTTATTTCATTTACATGAACTCTGTTTTTTTAATTCCCCAAATGAGCTCTTCAGTGTCTAAAAGCATTTCACAAAAAGTGTTAACATTATTGAAATGAAAGGGGAAAAATCAGTGATAAGCATTCTAGTTATTAAATCCATTGTGAAGCTCTCTGCAACTTGCTTAAATTCCTCATGCTCTTGACTTCTGAACAAGTGCTTCCAGTTTTCTAACACTCTTTGACAACATTTTCCCCATACTATATGACTTATTTAAGATGCAGCAGAAATATTCAAAATTTTTCCACAATTTGGCATCTGAAAATTGTCTTTATTAGTTTGAGTTTTGAAACAGTACAAGCACAGGAATGAATAATTTTGTAGTAATAAAAGGCTCTCTTGGCTTATTGTCCTGGAAATAGTTGCTTATAGAGACACTTCTTGTCCTTCAAATGAAAATTAAGGTATGATTTACTAATGTACGTTGGATATACGTTTTCACTCTGCTCATGTGAAACTCTTCTCATCAATTTTTCAGTGACCTTGACTGTATTTTATAATTCCAAAATCTCCTTGGGGAATATTTCAAGGATAAAACAAATTCAGTGGAATCTACCTCTAGAGAAATCATGTAGAACGTACTCAGGTATGGTGTAAAATATGTTCAAGTTTAAAGATCTAAGAGTTGCTTACACAATTAATAGTTTGTCTCCCATTGCAAGTCGTCTAAGGAAAGGCACACAAGACTGGTACAGTGACTCAAGAATGCCTCCAAGTACCCAGGCTTTTTTAACTTTCCCACTTCAGCATCTGTAGAATGTTCACTTTTCTTTCATACTTTTCATCCATGGTTTCAAGATGGCTTCTGCACCTCCAGGCATCACATCTGCATTTCCATTCTCAAAGATGATGCATAAAGCAGGATGGGTCAGTGCTTATATTAGGAAGTATCCCCAGAAATCCTATGCAGACTTCTGTTTATATCCCATAAGCTGCCATTTTGTCACCTGGCCACCACCAGCTGCATGAAAGCTTTCGGGCATCTATAGAAGACAAAAACAACACGGGGGGAATAAGTGTTGAATCATCTTGTCTCCAGTAATTAAATTGGCCATATGTCTCTCCAGAACACACCTTGGAACCATAAAATTATCACAAACAGTTTTTTTCCAAGCCACATTAGATGTTTCAAAGGTCAGACACTAAAAGTTATGAACTCTGCTTCCATCCATCAGATATGTTGCCCAGTTTTTACTGGGATTGCTGCTGTGTGAGCAGGCAGCCAGAGCAAATGAACTGCTGCCACCTCTGAGAGGGAGCACTCATAGGTAGGAAACCAGAAGTAAAGGGTAAAGAAATATTAGAAGAAAAATTCTACAGATGTATTCAAGTCATGGGATGGCCTGGGTTCATTTAAGATAGACTTAAGAAGCTCCTTCTTGTTACAGTAGAGAACAATAAATAATGAGCATAGTGATGGCCTCTGAGTTCTCAAAAAGAGGGAAATTATATTGAGTACTTTTTTCTAGTAAGGAGGAGATGGCAGAGAGATTTTTCTTCCATGTGTTCATAGTTGAAAATCTCACATTCAGTAAAGAAGCAAACTCTGATAGACCATGTAAAATACTTTGTTAACTAGACAAGGCCTTTTAGATGTTGCGAGTCTCCACTTTTTTTTTTTTAAATGAGGAAATTAACATAGCGAAGGTACTAGGGGAAAAAATCTATTTAAATGATTACCATCATTTCGTATAGAAGATCATTATAGTACCTAGAAAAGGAAGGATACAATCTGAGAATTAAAAACCTCTTTAAATTGAGGGAAAGTTAAACTTTATTAAAAAAAAATCATACTTTTCCTTTTTCTTTTTCATTTTGGTGCAAATGAGCACAAAACTTGGTTACCAATCAGTATCAGTCCAGGGATGGGTGTTTAGGGACCACTGACCCATTGTGAAGGATTTTAAATATTTGGGACTTGGTTGTTTTTGCATCTTCTACATGCATATATGCAATTCATATTTGTTTGGTGGCTGTTGTGTGTTACTGGCCCACTGTCAGTCACATGCATGGTGAGAATTGTGTGTGGCAAATTATTTCCCTTCCATTGTGTAAAGTAACTACCTTGCTTTTAGGATAAGTCTGGAGTGGTGAACACTATACATGTGCCATCACTGACTACGCCAGTGGCAAACTTACTATTCATGGTAATTTTTACGGCTGAGACTAGAAATGGTATCAGATCCTGTCTCATCCCAATATGTAGGAAGCCACAATCAATCCATTGGAGCTGACACATAAAATCCCTTTGTCCTTCTTGAGTTAGGTATTATCCCAGAAGACCTTTGTTAAAACATGCTGGTTATGTGAAAAGGGAGACACTGACACATCAGTTCATATTAACCAGCTGTTACATGGCAGAAAGAAGAGTACCAAGGGAGTACAGACACAAATCAATTGTGTTTTAAAGGCAGTGGGAGAAAATCTCAGAGAGGTGGTGAGGGCACTGTCCAATGTATCGATTTGAGGTCATACATTTCCCCCACTCAAATGCTCCCAATGGGTTCTCATATGCTTGTTAAATTCAATCTGCATTTCCACCAAATAGCCTGCACAAATTATAAATGCTGGAAAATCTGTCCATAATCCCAGAACATTGATCTGTTTGCTTCTCTGGGCTTTGATGTGGCTGTTCTTAAGCCTACATGCTTAAGTATTCCAGGTAATTATATATAAGTAAAGCTAATGCAAAAATGATATATATTGTGGAAATTTGGAAATGCTAGCCATCTCTCAAACATTACCTCTTCCAAGAGTTCTTTCCAGAAATCCTTTTTTTTTTCTATCTCCCAAATAAGATATGAGATTCATTTACTGAAGAAGTAGAAAAAATATGTTTTTCAGCAACTTTTTCTGTGCTTCTCCAAGGAGCATTCTCAGGATTAGAACAAACCACACTGTTAAATAAAACAACTTGGAAGTGTTTAAGCTGTTATAGGACAAAATCTAAAATATATGTTTGTTGAATTATAATTTTGCTTTTAAAATTAATTTAATTAAAAATAAAAAGTAATAGAGGGACATGAAAAATAATCACCCATGATACCACGATACTAATACAAATGCTTTGGCATTTTGATACATTTCTTTCCAGACATTTTTTTTAAATTAAAGCACCATAGAACAATTATTAAAACATTATAAAATAGTCATACCTGGAAAATATTCATGGAATATTATTATATTTAGCATTACTAAAATATATTTGTATTTCACTCATTTAACAAATATTTATTGCATGAATTCTCATGCCAGGTACACTGTGTTAGCCAACTATGGAAACAGTTATTTGTTTTCACTTAATGTGATTTTATATTTGTGTACTTGCATATATATGGCTTCATCATTTTTGACACTTCATTCAACATGAATGTATTCAAATGTACACAATATTATTGGCTATTTATGTTATTATTTTTTCAATAAATGAAGGCATATGCATTTCCTATAACATCTGATTAATATTAACATATGTCTTTACAAAAGTTTAGATAACCGTGTGTACTAATATCTGGAAGAGCAAACACCCCTTTATTGTATCTTATCTTCTTTTGTAAATTGTCATGTTTTATAGGTTAAAACACGATGTATCATTATTGTATTAACTTGCTTTGTTTGGTTTCTGGTGATGGTGTTTTCTAAAATGTTGGAAATTGCCAACTTTTGTGAATTGCCTCTATAGAATTTCTTTTTTAATCTATTTAGTGATTTTCTTATAAACAATTATGTTCTTATTAGTGAAGATGGTATTCTGTTATTTTATCCTATTTTCAAACACTATATTTTATTTGACCTATGTTTTTATAACATGCAAATTTTAAAAAACAATTTCCTGAGTATAAATTCATTGATGATTTTCTTTGTGATTTTTCTAACTGCTGATTGTAAAAACTCTCCCCCTCTTCAGAGATTCGATGAATATCCAATTCCAGTTTTTTAATAGTTTGTTTTAAAACATATTTAATTCTAATCCACCGAAATCCGTTTTGGTAAATGGTGTGAGGTGAGGCTCTAAATGGATTTTCCCCAAGATTTCTTATCATTTATTCAAACAAACATTATTGAATAATTTACCATTCCCTGGTGATTTGTGATGCTCTATCTATGATTCAAATTTTACAGAGAACACAACTGTCTCTGGTCTAAAGAATTAGTTTAAATTTAAATTTTAAAAGACAAAACACTTTTTTTGAAATGCAAAATATTGTGATCTTCATTTCTAATGCAAGGTACACATGGCAGACACTTTGAAATAAATCTCTGAGGAGAGAACACTGAAGTCATTATTATAGTGTTAAGTGCAGAGTATGCTTGCAGTATTTCCTTTGCAGACAGAACTTTCAGACCAGCATACAAATGACAAGTTAGCCTCAGTTGTGTCTGATTGTTCTCAGCAGCATTAAGGAGTCCTATCATAAGCATGAATAGGCACAAATGTTTAGCTAGAAGGATGTTAGTAGGAGTATTATAAATAGTGAAAAAATAGAAATAGACTAAACTCCATTAATAGGAAGCTTTCTCTATAAATCATGGTACTTCTTTATTATTAAAACATTATAGAATGGTCATAACCTGGAAAGTATTCATGGGGAATATTATTACGTTAATAAAATTAAGTAGTTCATAAAAGAGAATGTGCAATGTAATCCCATATTGGTGAAACAACATGCATGCAGTATTACAGCCATATATTATTTTCTCTGCTCTATAGAGCAGAAATAGTAGAAAGATATCCAACATGATATTAGTGAAGATTACCTAGTTATCTCCATGTGGAGATATTATATATCTGTATAAACACACCAGGATTAAGCAGCTGTCTGCACGTCCTTTCCTTGATTCTCTCTGATTTTTACTATAAATAGACAATTGGTTTTAGAAGAAGTTATTTTGAGGAGGTTGGCTCCACAGCATAAAAATAAAAATGGTACATTTCACCTTCTTAGGATACTGGGTTTTTGTTCAGATAGGAAAATGAAACTCTGGAAACAAATGCTACTGTCTTGTCTTTCTTTGGCTGTACCATTATCAAAGTTCAGTAATAAATTTTCAGGAAGCACTCAGCCTCCTTTCAAACACACCCCAAAACATCGTGCAATTAATTTCTAAACTCTGCAGAAGAATATGGAAAGGTTCATCCCAATAAATAAAACTCCAGGGTAAATTGAAGTATCCGTGCAAAATTCTTTTGTTGCCACTTTTGCCTTCTTACGTACCTTTCTGGCCACTGTCTGAGGAGTTAAATGAGTAACTGGTGGTGACAAGACCAAATCACTTAGGATAGTTTGTCATCCTTTGAAAATTCTATTTCCATAAAAATTGTGTACTGAGTATGATTTTACTATTTTGGTCCTTAATTGATTTGCTGACCATTAGGGACATTGATAGCATTCTATTATGCCAGGTAAAATTCTGTGTAATGCTCTCAGAGCAAAATATTTTAAAAGAATAGATTAACAGTGCAAAAAAGACTAATTAGTCTCTGGAGTTCTCTATAAGCACTAAATTTTCCTATGTAAAGACCCCTGTGAACGTGAGAAGAATGCATATTTTATTTGTGCCGTGTAAGAAATCTTCGTGCTCAGAAGGCTAGTTTTACCTATTGACTAATACAAGGCATGACTGAGAAGTAATCAGGGAAATCCCACAAGCCACATGGGAAAATCAGTTTCATCACTTTATAGTCACATCTTGTATTTCCTTTATTTCATGCTGTGCCACTCTCAGAAAGGGCCGCTGGCATTGGAAACAATAATTGAAGCTTTGAATTCAGTAACAAATAGTGATATTAATATTCCCTTTTGTTAACATTATAGATACAGGTGATAGGTTGGGGGAGCTTACTTTTTTGTGAAGTGTATGGAAAACTAGTATGAAAGGAAGGGTGGTTGCAGTGAAGAGGGAATGGGAAAACCGATACAATTCATTTTAAGTGTTGGATTTATGTAAAGGTAAAATTAAAATTTATTTAGTAAACTGTATGACACAGGAAATTTACAAATTCAGAGCAGATACCAGAGCCATCAGGGTCCTCAAGGGCCCCTGCTTTAATAATTTATTAGCTGGGCTGGGAGAAGTCTACTAGGTCCTGGGGACTGGGGAGGCCGCCCAGAGGGTAGGGACACTCAGTGGTCTCAGGACAGAGACTACTTTCCAACTAGCCTGAAAATATTCAATACATCAATATTTTAACAGCCAGTATGCATATCAGCAACTAAATTCTTACAGAATATATATTTGGGGAGTTTGTCCAGGATTTCAGATTCTGAAGTATTATTCTGAACTTAAAAGTCTAACATTTTCAATTCTAAGTGATTTATTCTAAGCATTTTCTGCTATCCTTTCCCTTTGAGTCGCAGGGTCCTGTGCTTTTTTTTGTTTTTGGTTTTTGGCTGACCTTGGTTGGTCATGCTTCCCAGCTCAAGCCCTAAGAGGGACAATTATTACTGGCCTGGTGAACCCATCAGCAAGATCATTACCTGTGTGGCTTCTGATGGAAACAACTATCAAGGCACTGACTCTGTCCTAGGACTGGAGGAGATCTCTTCCCCTGAACCTCTCCTCTGAGACTGATCCCCTGCATCTGTGGTCACCTATCAGTGCTTCTCTTTCAATCACTCAGAAGCCCTGAGAGCCACGTTGATCCCCAACATCTAGCCTGACTTGGAGGAAACCTGCCTCATCACAGGCACCTTTCTCAATTATCAATTGCAGGTGTCAAAATACACATTTGTCCAGGAGACAGAAAACCCCACTTGCCCAGGGAAGACACACTTGTCATTCCTAAAACTCGTTAATGGTTTTACTTTACATCTGTAATTTAACATGTCTCCTCTTATCCAGTATTTGGATTGTCATCTCAATTCTTTGTCACTTTTGGGAGCAGAGAAAGTTTGTTTCTGAGAATCATTTGTTTCCCATGGACCTATGTCTGATTTAACCTTAAATAACGTGCTCTAGAAAATAAGTTTTCTCTTTGCCAGGTTTAACTCTTAAGTCACTCTGAATTCATTTTAATGACTTTTTTGGTCAATAAAAATTGTTTATAACTAACTAAATTGAAAGATTCTCTCATTTTTAAATCTTTTTTTAGCATGTTAATCTTTTTTTGTTGTTCTTATATAAAGTCCCAATAATTTTTCAGGGGGAAGACGTAAGAAAAATAATCCCTGGGTGAGATAATTTATGAACTGATTATTTCACAAAAAGAAAAAGAGAGGCAACACAAATACAAAAGTGGAGATAATGATAAATTCTGCTGAAATTAGTATAGGGAAATGCAAATTATCATGAGAAAAATCATAGGAGAAATGCTTCTGATGGGTCTCTTTTAAATTCAGTTTTTAGTCCTCCTACAGCTACCTTCCTGAGATTTAAAATTTTAAAAATAAGCAAAGAATAGGAATCATTTTCCAAAACCTTTCATAAATGTGACACTGATGTATTGATATACAGCCCATTAGCCTAGAGTTTCATCTCTTCATCTATCTTTTCGCTTATCTCCTGATTTCCCCAGGGCTTTTGATAAATGGGAGACCATTTACATTTGGTACATTAATGACCTTGGTAAATTTTGAAAATGCCTCGTCCTACTATATGTATATGTATATTTTTCAAAATGACCTACTAGTTCTTTGTGTATGCCAAAGGATAGAGTGGCATAGTGCAACTCCATCACTTGGAGATAATTTTAAAATAAAAATCCGAAAATATGGGAGTTTATGTTGGTACATCCATAACAATAAGTAATTGTGTAGGGGTTAAAAGTTACCTAGAAGCAAAAGAGGCAGAAGAGCATTGTTCAGAATAAATATGACCCTTTCGGGGTTTTCTTCCTCTTCAGAGTCCATTCTCCAAAACCTTCCACATCAGACATGGTTACAGAGCATATTTTTATTTGTTTGTTTCAGTGTTGATATTATTTTGTTATTGTCATTTTCTTACTATGATGAGTTGAAAGAGAAATTTTTTTCTAAAATCTTTTGTCGGCTTATCCCAAAATGTACAACAACCCAAGGCAACACACTATACATATATCCCTTGTATATGAGATGTCCATCTATCTGTATCTATATTAATATCTATATATTTATTTCCCTATTTTTACCTTATTTGTAGTTGTTTCTTCATTGGAGGAGGGGCCAGTGGAGTGATAGAGGAACACACCAGTGTGCCTGCTCTACTATTACTCTACCCCGTAATGCACTTGAAAAGGTAAAAAAAAAAAAAAATCATTGCTTTGTAGCCCTCAGTGGTTAAGTTTTTAGAGGACAAGGATATATTTTGTTTATCTATGTATCTTCTGGTACCTAGTACAGTGCTTGGCACAGATGAGGCATTTAGTACTTTTTGACAAACGAATGAATGAATGAATGAACAAGTGAATGAATGAACACTTTGTTTTACCTAGAGGTTACCAGAGCTATTTTCAAATCACATGGCAATTACCCAGCACATGTACAGTAAAGAAAAGGAGCTTCTGTCATTGAGCCACAGAAGAGGCTAAAGGTCAGGGAGAAAATTGAAAATCTTGACTTTTATATGGCAAGTCTCATCTCTGTGCCAGTGACTCAAATCTACTCCTCTGGCCCCTCTCTTTTTGGGCAGTTCACCTGAGCACCCACCAAATGATTAAGTTGAGACTTGGGCTCTCCCTTGCATAGGTCTAGACCGGAGCAAGCATTTCCAACCGGAAGTATCAGCTGAAATCTCAATCCAAGGGGCCAGTCTTGCAGAAGAGAAAAGCTGAGATTCAGATACCAGAAGGGAAACATAATTACCAGATATCGAAGGGCCAGAAAAGTAAAGCCAGGTCAAGAACTCAGAACCAAAATTTTTAAGCCTGTTGGACACAGGGGTGGCAGTGAAGTAGGTTATTGAGAAGCAAGGAAGAGGGAAAGGGCAGAGTCCTGGGTAGTTGCCTCTAATTCCAGCCTTTGATTGAGTGTCAATTTGATGAGCTCACTGATGAGGTATGTGTAAAGATCGAGCAGAGTTGACAAAGGTATTCAAAGCTGTTCCCCTACTGATGGGCAGCCTCAGCCCTTCAACTTGCACGTTGGACTTTCTCCCCTGTTTCTTTGGCACTACATATTTAGTGTACCTAAAATGAAAACTAGCTTCTCCTGTATTTATTGCCAGAAAAAATACCACAAGACTTGGGAATGGGCAAAGGAGAGTACAGGTATCTGTACTCTCATTGGAGTACTGGGCATACCGAGGGGACCCTCCGGGGATTATCTAATTCTATAGGAATGTGCATGTTTTATTGTCTTTCTGTTGACTGGGTTATTTTACAACTCTGAAAGTGTAGAAGTTGTAGGAAACTGCTAGTCATGCAAATGATTTTTCTCCACAGCAAGGGTGCTTTGTCCCATAAATACACATTTGATTATTGCACTATTGAAAAGATGACCCAAATAATTTTATTGCCCTTTATAATATATTAACCGGTTTGTCATTTATTAACAAATTATTATCAGCATTCATGATTGCCCATGTTTGCGGTATGTTGTGTATGTATATATCACTGGTTTTTTCATTAATGAAAAAGTTGAATAAGATATTTACCATATTTATTCCGTATGTACAGGAGAGTCATGTTTTTAACATTAAAATTATACTAGCATCCTTATTATTAATATCTCTACCATGCTAAACACTTGGTACCATTGAGCTTTCTCATTCCTTGGCTCTCCTTTAGAAAATCAGTTGCTGAGTTAAATACACTTTACTTCACTTCCCATTCCCACTTTCAGTGAGCCAGTTCAAGTCCCAATTATTTTGTACTTGAGCTGATCCAATGACCCAACACTCTCCAAACTGATCTTCCTAATTTGTCTCCCCCACTCTCACACACCAAACACAAAAAAAGCCAAACCTTTTCATCTAACCTCAGGTCTTTGGGACCGTCTCAGCTCACAAAACTTGTCTGACTTTCTGTTGGCTAAAAAATCAAGTCCTCAAACTTCATCTCCTTAACGATAGAGATCCGAGGTATCATCTTAGTCCTATATTCACTGACACCTTGTATTAGTTTTCTAAGGCTGCCATAACAGAGCAACAAAGATTGGATGGCTTAAATAACAGAAATTTAATTCCTCACAGTTCTGAAGGGTAGAAGTCCAAGATCAAGCTGTCGGCAGAGCTGGTTTCTTATGAGGGCCTTTCTTGTAAATGGCCATCTTCTCCCTGTGTCTTCACATGGTCTTTCCCCTCTGTGTGTCTGTGTCCTAATCTCTTCTTATAAGGGCACCTGTCATGTTGAATTAGGACCCATCTATATGAACTCATCTTACCTTAATTACCTCTTTAAATACCCTATCTCCAAACACAGTCACATTCTGAGGCATTGTGGGTTAAGACTTCAACACATGAATTTGGGAGGAACACAATTCAGGCAATGACACCCCTATAGGAGGGAAGAAAATAAATGTTTGTTGAATGCCTACCATGAGTCAAGCACTGTGTTTTATGCTTTCACATAAGTTAAAAAATGGTTGACTTGGTGTTTTTTTGAACCTATCCCAACCCAATTTCTACTTGTAATATATCACCTCATCTAAAATTCCTCCCTCTGTAAGAATCCTGGTATCCTCCTATCAAATGTAATATCTCTTTATTTTGAAATCTCCATGGCACTTAATTTTTCCCTTTTATAGTACTTTCAAATTCTACCTGGTTTTATGATCATTTTGTACCTGTGTTTTCTAATGATAGATTATTAATTTTTTAAAGGCAAGGGTATTATTGCCTGTTTTAGGTCTCCCTTGAGATATGTGACCTGCTGTCTAGAATATAGATATTTATTAAATTAAGAATTCAAAGGAAGAAGAAAAAAGTTCGTGAAAGAAAGAAGAGGCAAGGTGGTCAGATTCTTTTTTCAAGGGGGAGATGGTTGTTGAAGGATGAGGGAAGAGAAGAGAAAGAAGCATAAGAAAGATGTCAGATAATAGCCACAATTATAACGCTTTTAAGTTAGAGGCCAATAATATAAGACTTTTTGGAACATAGAGGTTCTAATACTTTATCTTTTAATTGACGATATTCTTAGTAAATCATATTCCATTTAAGTAGTTTCCTGCCTTTAAGCAATGGAGAACATTATGATTTGTGGATCAAAATTATTTTAATATTGATCTCCATTCCCACTGTATCACATTGGCTTAAAGATCTGATATCAGCTAATTTGCCTCTCACAGTCAGCTGGGGTGTGACTTGAGGCGACAAATTATTGTGTGGCAGCAAATATATTCTTCAGTTCAGCCAACGTGGTGTGGTTTTTGAAGCATCAAAAGATTTGAAGGTCTCAGCTAATGTGCACTACACATGTCACATTCCCCAAACTAGGCCTAAGACTTGTGAGGGTGTGATCCATAACTCCAGCTACTGCCACCAGACTGTGATATTTATTGCTGTGAAAATTCCCATGACAAATTTGTTTCTGTGGCACATTTACCAGTATAAATTGACATGGAGCCATAGCTGTGATGGCTTCAGATGTAGCAGCCCCAGTACTTTATTGTTTTTCAAATCTTAGGCTGCTGTGAAATTTTTAGAAGTTCCTGTTTCCTTGGGTTATTTTAAAAATAACCAGCAAATCATTCTTTTAATAGAGTATATTATTATTCAAACCTTTTCTGAAGTAAAGTTTCATCTGATTTCTAAATTTAACAGTATGCTCTTATCTCAAAGTTTTTGTCACCATCCACTTAGCATGTATTTTTCTCATTATTGAAATATTCCAGATGCTTTCTTTCAGAAGAAATTAGGACTAAATGTAACATTCTATACAGGGACTTCTGTGGGGTAGGGATATAAATAGGATCTCCCATTAAAGTAAGATCTTCTAAACTGAGAATTGTAGAGTTGGATTCGTGGTTTCAGTGTGTCTGAGGCCTTGTGCTGTGTCTGAGGGACCCAGAGATGCATGAGACATTGGGCTGGCTCTCACCCGAGGAAAGACGCAAATAACCATATCGAAGTTAACCACCGATTTTCAACTGGGGGTGATTTTACCCCTCAAGGACATATTGCCAGTTGAGATGGAGATCTCCCTCAGAAGGTTAGATGTATACATATAAAGATTTAGTAGAGGACTGGGCTGGAGATCTAGATGTGAGAGTCATAACACGATAGTTGTTGAAAACAAAAGACTGGTAAGATTACTCAGCAGCAGTGTGTGGGTGATCAGGGCACTGAGTAAGGGACACCTTCATTTTAAAGGAGACACAGAAGGAGGACTCATAAAGGCAACTGAGAAAAATATTAATATAATAACATTAGCAAACATTTTTAAAGAGCCCATACTATGTGCAAAAAGTAGTCCTCGGGCTTCCCTGGTGGCGCAGTGGTTGAGAGTCCACCTGCAACTGCAGGGGACACGGGTTTGTGCCCCGGTCCGGGAAGATCCCACATGCCGCGGGGCGGCTGGGTCCGTGATCCATGGCCGCTGAGCCTGCGCGTCCGGAGCCTGTGCTCCGCAACGGGAGAGGCTACAACAGTGAGAGGTCCACGTACCACAGGAAAAAAAGAAAAAAAAGTAGTCCTCATAACTAGCCTATTATTGTCAGCTCTTTTGAATAGTGATTGAAGGAGGGATCAACAATATCAAAACCTTCAGTACAATGAGGGCTCACGGCATCCATAGATTTGGCAATTGGGAAGTCACTGGCAGTCTTAGTGAGAGCCGCTTCTGTAGAGGGATGGAACTGGAAGCTAGAGTCCAGTGGATAGAGGAGCACAGGTTGGTGTGGAAGTAGAGATAAAGGAGTTTGCATTAAGAGGATAGGAAAGAAAATGACAGTGTTTTAATGGAAACAGACTAAAGGGAGGGCATTTTGTTTTAGGATGGAAGAATGTTAAGAGTTGCAGATATTGTTTATAGACCTTGAGTAGAGAGATGAAGAATCCTTACAGACACTAAGAGGACTGGCAAATTCTACAAGAAAAGACAGTGTAAGAGACTTGAGAGGCAGTGCCTAGGGCCAAACTGAAACAGGATACCACTTTCCCCAATCCATCAGTCCACTGGAGCCCCTTTTTGGAATTTCTTCCCTCTTATCTAGTTTGGATTTATCTGAATTATTCTTTCAGGAGGACCTCTGAGTGTTTCATCTTCACTTATCAGGACACCATGCTACAAAACCGTATCACACGGGTAATATACTCTAGTCTTCCATCTCTGTTCCTGCAAAGTTAGGAGTTCAGTGCCAGGAGGAAAAACACTCACTGTGGGACTACTGCCTGTACTAAGAGGTGAGGACTCCCCAGATGAGTGTTGAATAATTTGCTTATTCTTTGTGGCCATCTTACTGTAGCATGTTAATGTATTTGGGGCATTTCTTTTCATTAATGCAATGCTAATATGGAATAATTTTTACTTCCCCCAATATTTCTGTATCTTAGTCTGACCGAAAATGTGTTTGCTATACTATTTCTAGTCTCTACCATTTATTTAACCTCAAATTTTGAATATCTGCAATGTAGTAGGTCCTAGCTTGTAGGATACATACAATATAGCTATGGTACTTGAAGAGCTCACAGTCTACAAGAAAAACAGATAGGTAAATAACCATCTAGAATGGAAAGGAGTAAGTCTTTTAATAGATGTAATATATCCAATGATTATGCAAGCCAATGCAGTAGGTAACTGTACCTCCTCCTTCATAAAAGAAGTCTTCTACTCAAATACTGAATTAGTTATATTTTTTAAAATGGGCTGTCAAGAATAGAAACACCCCCTCTCTTTGCTTGATGGATTTTTTTCTCCTCTTTCTTTCCCCCTTTTCTCTCCGTAGCTGTTACTCTGCCAGTTCTCTGCACTGGCTCCTTTTATATTCTGAAATATCACTTAAGGGACTTTCTCACTGATTATAATGACATAGGTCTGTTTTCACAGCTGCAATCTTAAAGTTCCTTAATAATGCCATGTTTTAAACATTATTCTGAAATGCTAGAAGGTTTGAAGGTGCTCAAAAAGTAAACAGTCGGCCCATATGAAAGGAAGAGAACAGTTGTAATATAAAACTTTCAACAATTTGTATAAAATCATTGACACTTCATTGAAAATCTCAAGCTCTTGAGACAACAGAATTTTCCTCCAAGGGGGACTAATTCACTAGACATGTGTGTACATTAGAACCAGATGAAGGTGATGCAGTGAAGTTGGAAAGACAATTCCTGGGCTTATAAGAAGCTGGAGACCAAGCATTTGTATTTCTGCTGAATTCTTTGGGCTTGCTAAGAATCATTTTCCCAGCAGAGCAGATTTTGGGAATTTGCATTTATGTTCATGATCACCTTTGACATCTGAGACTCTGAGGACTTGACATCACATACTATTATTATTATAAACAGAGCTCCCAAGCTGTTCAGCTCAAATTGCTACTTTAGTGTTAACAAGAATGGTGCCACATGGTGAGCATATGCTGTTTGTGAAAGTAAATGTTGCTTTAAGAATGTTTGACTCTCAAAAGAAAGTCTACTAGCAGATATCTTGTATTGAAACTGTGTATGTTCTCATTTGACCATCATAAACAATGTTTAAAGAGTCAAGGTTGTTACTTGAGAATAAATCAGGGAGCTCTTGAACATTTGGGTGGATATATTCATTGTAGAGCATGACAGACCTTTCCCCTATGTTTATCCTTTTAAAAATGTATGTATTTCACTTCAGGGCTCGAATAGATCTTTCAGATGGTATCTTAATAGTGCTTCCTCGGCACATAAGTGATTTATTTCTTTCAATGAAGGATTTACTTAAATCTATTATTTAGGCATTTAGCATTATTATAACTGGATGTAGAATTCCTTTACCCTGGACAGACTTAAAAAACTCCCAAGACTAATTAGACAGTTTAAATGGTGAGCAATGCTATTTCCCTATGCATTTTCTTTGTGAGCTAAAATGATGAAGATTTAATCTTCTTTTTCACAGTTTCTTTTGTTTGTAAAACTAAAGATCCACTTTTATAAAAGATTTTCCTTTGTTTTGTCTTAGAAAGGGATTTGACACCTGCATGGTAGTGGTAATGAAATTCTCTGTGGGTTAGACTTCAAGAAAGAAATATTAACATGAAACTAATGAAGTATTAACAAATAAATTGAGTTCATAATGATAACGATTTCCCTATGTTATATGTGATAACTGTAGACTTATGTGTGAGTAGTTTGGAGCTTTGCATCTGATCCCACATAGCCATCAATGCATTTCTAAAAATAAGGTGATTGAGGAGAACTATAATAAATAATTTTTATCAGAATGAGATTATGAACCCTTCAGCTATCACAAGACTTTTTTTCCCTTCAAGCAATTTATTTTCTTTTATAAGGACTAAAGTTCTAATATATTATAACCTGAAATTTGAGATTAAATATAAATACAACAGAAATCAAATAAGGAATATTACTTCCCTTCTTGCATCCTATATATTCTCATTCTTCACAGGGAATGGCTGCAGCATACAAGGTGCCAGGTTAATCTTGCTTAAATTTGGCTCTCAACAAATAACTTCTGTCCACAAACTGATGGAGGACCATGTGAGGCAACAAAGGGGTTTAGGTCTGATGCAGTAATAGAGGGTGAGTTATTGATAGTATCAGAGCAAGAGAATGAGAATATGCAAATGCCTTTTAAGGGCAATTAGTCTGGAAACCAAGAATAAAATGGAAATGACAGATTGAAAAGATAGAGACAAAGAGACAGTATTTGTATCACAGGGAGAACCTGGCATCAACTCAGAAACTTCCTTTTTTACTTGGTATGGCTCAAGGCAAATTACAGTGGAGAAAAGGCCATTGGGCTCACAATAAGAAGGCTCGTGGTGACTTAAGAATGTACTTTTTTTAGAAAATTATGGAAACAGCAGTCAGCTTAAAGAGAATTTGATGAGGAAGTTTCTGGAGATGTAAAGACATCTAATGCATATGGAGAATGAGGGCTGAAGGAGGAAGTGGGAAAAAAATGAAAAAGTAGCCAGAGGAAGAAGCGATATTATTTCTAATTTTCTAAAACCATGAGCAATTTGTTACAATACAAGAATAATGCACAGTGAACAGGAGTGTGTGTCAATAATGAAACTGGTGACTTTGGGGAGGAATTCCAGAGTAGGGATCCTAAAAGATCAATTCCTCAACCAAGTAGTCCCCAAGCCTGGGGAGTTCACGATTATATGTTTAGGCATATCTTACGTTGGGGGATTCAGCAAATGTTTCGATTTCCTGATGATAAATTTTGTGAATGAGTCAACGTTCCCACGTGGCAGATGTTTCAGGAGGGCCCATAAAAGGCCAACTGGGAAATCCCTTGGTTTCTCTTTCTAAAGGCAGGAGAGAGCCAGTTCTTTGTTGTATCAACAAACTGAAAGGGTGAAGGGAAAATAGAAAGTTCATTAATATTTTCATGAGTCAAGTTTTATGGCTATCACTGTCGCCAGCAAGAAGGGAATTCATAGAATCAGGAAGAGGCAGGTGGAGGAGACTGAAGGGAAGGATACTAAGAGTGTGTCTGAGAAAGTGAACTAATTTACCTGCCTACCAGGAGCTGATTTTTATACCAAGAGTTTCTCTGCAATTAAAATGTTTTAGATGCTTAGTTTCAAAGACGTACAGGTTGACCAGCAGTTGAAAGAATTGTAAGTTGCTGGATAATGATCTCAGTCTAGCTCCCTCCCTTCACCCAAACAGAACTCCTCAACCACCAGCAGTAATTACTTGGATTTTAGCTTTCGGGCACCAGACAGTGGATCATAATCAATAACAGCTCTGTCATTTGGGAGATGAGGCTGCAGGGGAAAGGTGAGAGGTACTTCTCACTTCCCAAGCTTCAGAAAAGCAAGTCTCTTCTCCCATCCTTGAATCTGCTATGCTATTGGTGTGTGTGCCTGTGTGTGTGTATGTAAGTGTTTAGTCTAGGTCGTTTGTTCCTTTTTATAAAAATAATTTAAATTTGGATCTATGATGTGCCAAATTCTAGTTGATTCTGCTTTTGAGAGACTCTGGTCCTTATAGAAAATGAACTAAGCAAAGTGTCTATTTTTTCCTTTTATCTCAGATTTTTAGTCATTGAAATTCTACTCTATTTTAAAAGTCAAAATAGAATTTAGGTCATAAACAGCTTAGAGAGTTTATTTTCCTGATCGTTTCTAGTTATGGAAAATGTAATATTTGAAAGATAAGTATCTATCACAAATCAAAGTTGATGCTTAAACACAAAAGATACATTTGCCAAATTGCTGCTTCTCTTTGGTGCTCCTTTAGGGACGTATGAGTACGGTAAATGGAAATTAATTCTTATTATATGCATGCGTTTCTTCCTTTCTCTGAAATTCATTGTTTTCTTTCAAATTTGAGCATTCCAGATTTTTTTCTGGTCTTCAGCACTAGGCTCCAACCTCTTATCCCCCCACTCCGCCACCCTGACTTTTCTGCAGTCCTGTCGCTGTGGCAGTTTAACATTTTCTCTTCCTCATTTTGAGAATTTGTTTTCATTGTTGTGGTCCCTATTGTCTTTGCCTCTGCCCTGTACTTTTGGGCAAACAAACGAGACAAATCTCTTAACAGTTCGCTGTAACCTTGGCCTGAAGTAACAGGATCAGAGAAGGATGTCGCATTTGGTGCCTCAGACTGAGTGGGGGGCAATTAACCAAGGACCACAGCGTCAGAGAAATCAGACAGATGTTGATAAAGATAAAAAACACAACAAACAGTTGGGATAACACTGAAAGGATATATACTTACAAAGCACAAAAATCTGGATGCATTTAAAATGTCATTACACTCAGCGTCTGAAGACCTACTGAGTTTTTATCCTAACTTCTCTTCAGCTAGGTGACCGTGGGCACATAACTTAACTGAGTTTCATTTTCCCTCTTGGAATATCTGGATCATAACAGCCTGCCAGGATTACGATAACAAAGGTGTGAATCCTTATGCAAACAGTGCTTTGAATACCATTTATTCTTAAAACCATATTATGCTGGAAATGTGGAAGAGAACTAAAGCTAGCTAGATGAGAGCCATGGGGAATCTGATATTTTTTCTTTCTTCCTTTACAGTTCAGGCTTGGCAGTGGTAACACTAGAATTAAGGCCAAAGCCTTAATTTGGCTTGAAATCTAGGTGCTATTTTTTAAGCAGAGTGACAGTTTCTACTTACGGCTTTTATTAGCTTGACCTTGCTTCCCAATCCAAGCATTCACTTCTTCACTCTTTAAATAGCAGATTCTTTCAGAAAACAGAGACTCACTTTCTCTTACCTTGGCAATGGCCATGGTGTTATTTTTGCCCTTGCTTGTCTTCTAAGTAGAGTACAGGAACTCTGCCCAATCCATCCTCCTGGTGACCTCTTGTTCAACCTGCCTGGGAGTTCCTTCCCATCAAGCAGTCCTCTTCAGCCCTCTCAGACTGTCAAGGCGCTGAAACTGTGGTTCAAGAAAACCTCTCAAGTTATTGAAAGGCTGTTCTTCACATTTATTGGGTTGGTTCTAAAGGTGGCCTAGAAAGTTTTATGCCATTTCTCTTTCAGCTATGCCATATTCCTATAGCTCAAGAATGCTGAAAGACATTATGAGAAATCTGAAGGCTTTCATTTTCATCCTCATAGTCAAATATCCAGAGGATACCAGTAAAGTGGGTAATTGCAGATTATTAGAGAAGACTCTTACACATTTCAGTTGCCATGTTACTGCACAGCGATTTATGTCAGCTCTTAAAGTATGAAGCTTGTTTGTCCCTGTGTTAATTTATCAGCCAACAAAATACGCATTTGCTGTGACAGTTAAATTATTCACAGAGGTTTTAGTTCCATTAGGCCCTTTTTCTGGGGCCCTTCCTGGTACCTGTGATTTTAAGAAGTTGATGTACAAAGAGTTCATTCATTCTTAATGCTATTTCTGGACCTTTATTGTTCACTCCCCTGTGAATAATACTTGATAATCTGGTTGTCTTTGGTGAACCAGTTTTCTTTGGGCCCCTGAGCTGACCAGTGTCTTCTAGAACCACCAGCTTTCCTCGGCATCATCTTCTGGATAACTTTCTTCTCACCCCAATCTCTCTTTACCTTTTGCCCATCCAGTGATCTCTGAGTTATTGACTTGGCTCATTTAGTTTCAAGTGCCCCACTCCCCAGCCAGGTTATCCCATGAGGCTGTTGGGAGTAGGTTCTATTCTGCCTTGGTTCAGCTCTGTCATCAAAGAGAAACTTTTCCACAGTTAAATTTGCAGGATAATGGACTCCTGAATATCTTAAGCAAGATTATCACATAGGTGAATAAATTTGCATAGTATCAGGTTGAGTTCAGAAAAGTGATAATATATAGATGTTAAAGAAACTACACAAAATACGAATGTATAAGATGTGTGTGTGTATGTGTCTGTGTAACCTTCTAATGATTCGTGCTGCTTCTCTTTTTTATTATACTTAAATGGAATATCCAGGGCAAACACAGATACACTGTCATAATGATAAATTATATAGTTTAATCCCACTTCACCAGTGATAACTCAGATACCTTTTACAAATGTATTGCAAGAATAGCTTTTTCATGTTTGCGCCTAATTCCAGCAGAAACACCTAATTATAGAACAACATTAGCCAAAAAAAAAAAAAGAAAGAAAGAAAGAAAGAAAGAAAAAGAAAAAAAAGGGTTCGCTTGGGGAAAAGGCTTTACGAGTAATCAGTGCAAAGCAGGAATCTCTTGCTGGGAATAATGTGGACCAGCTAAGGCTTCTGTGAGGTTTTTCTTTTTGGTTCTGTGCTGCCTGGGTGACTTCTTCTCATCCATCACTTAATCAGGAAATCAAAAGACAGCAAGCTGCAAGGCAGACTCTTGTTCCAGATAAACCCTGTGACCTCCTAACAGGTTACTGAATCTTCTGTGGGAGTTCAGCTGACCAAGTGACTTCTTATGTTTGGGGATTTATTCATGAGCCAGCAAAGCTGTGGCTGATGTCACATAACCTGAGAGTGCTAGTTCTGTTCCTGGCTTCGTCTTCAGGCAGAGCTGCTATATTCTGTTTTCTTTAGAAACTCAAATGAGGTGCCATATCTTTAAATTCAAATATATCAGATAAAACAGAGCCTATTTTTCCCTATGAGCATATGTATATCCTCTATAAACCCTAATGAGCTAGGGACATTCTGAAAAGAACACCCACATAAGGTGATGGTACTGAGTATTAGCTGAAAAAGAAATAGGTTTTCGCTGGGGACTGGGGAGGAGGTAGAAAAAGAACAAGAAGAAAAAGACCTCCATGTATTAAATGGTTTAAAGATACAGCATATAAAATAGGAATGCTTTTATTCCTTTTGTATTTTCCGAGGACAGTTCTGCCCATGAATCCACAAAATGGTACAGATACAAATGCATCACATTTGCCTGCTGTGATTAAATTTCTGTAATTACACAACCACACTTGATATGCGGGCCTGATGTATCACCTCTTTTTTTTCTTTTGTAATCATTGTTATATCCGTGCTCTATAATCAACGTTCATCACAGCTAATTAGACTTTCTTCGTCTGTTGTTTCTGAGGTCTGACATTCCTAGGGTTCAACCGCAAGATTCATTTTTGAACATTTCTGGAGGAAAAAAAACAAATGAAAATTCTAGGGCTGTATTATTCACAAATGGCTTTTTGAAATTTTAATGTACTATGAGTTTCTTATTTTATTGAATTTAAATGATTACTCTTTGTGCAGGAGACCAAGTCCTGCATGATTTTGCATGACTATGCTATGATTTACAAGTACATTCTTGTTGGTAAAGGAGCTGGGAGTCTTCCTCATTGCTCAAAATCTTGTAGATTTCTATGTGATTCCCAAGGACAGACATTTTTGTTGTATTAGTTTGACATTAATGTTGATTTCTCTTCTAAAAGTAATAGAATGCTGCAGATTTATATCACTTACAGCTTCAAAGCTTATGTTCATTCTCAAATGCAGTTTTCTTTCAGCAAATGTTTTTAATTATGGACACTTTAAATGTGAAATTACGGTGATAAGAAAGCTAGTTAAATTTTAGCTAGTCTATTACAACAAATTTAATCTATTTTCTAGATGTTAATTTGAGGCCAAAGCTTTCAGCTCACTGCTTGTTTTCTCATCTGGAAGTCCCCCATCTCCTGCAGCCCCTTATTAAGGCAATTGTAATCTTTGAAGCTTTGATAGAAGGGTAAACCTAAGTGGAAGTCAGACATTCATTACCCATGTATATCCCACCTTCTTTATTTTGTGTTATCCTACCTTGTTTTCGCCATCCTTTTTAATCTACATTTTCATTGCGGCTGTTTGAGCCTGTAATTTGGACTGAGTCATTCCCTGATAAACAACCCTGTGTTTCTGAGCAACCATTGTGTTTCCTGCTCTTGCGAAGTTCACAGTACACTAGAGGATCTCAGCCCATGAGCACAGAATTACAATACAATCTGAAAAAGCAGATTAGAAAAGAGGTAACTTTGAAGCTTGAAGAGAGAATGAAAAATCAGTGTGAATAGTAGAAAGGCTCCACAGAAGAGGTGATACTTGTGCTGAGACATGAAGTTATTAATAATAATACAATTTCAATTTTAAATTAAAAATAAAATTTATGAAATGACATTTTCTGTGCTAGGTACTGTTCTAAACACTTAAACTGAATTAACTCCTTTAAACCTCAAGAATGCTATGAAGTGCCATATATTATACCTATTTTACAGATAAGGAAACTGAGGCACAGAAAAGTTAGTTAACTCTACCAAGCTCATCTTTGGAAAATAAAATCTGCTGCAGCAATGTCTCCTTTTCCACATGTTCTTGTCGAACTTTGCCATTCCCACATGAAGAGAGGCAGTCTAATTCCTCTGCATGAATCTGGATGGGTTTGGGACTCTGATGAAACCAGTAGAATTGTGGCAGAAGTGACACTAAGTGACTTCCAAGGCTAGGTCAGGAAAGAAGATACAACATCCACCTTGATCACTGGAACACTTGTGATGGAGCCCTGAGCTGCCAGGCTGCCAGTCCAGTTGTCCGAGGCCATCGTGCTTTGAGGAAGTCCAAAGTAGCCCGAATGATAGGCCACCTGGGGAATCTTGAGATTACAAGGAGAGAGAGAGAGACGTGGGCATGGCTAGTCCCAGAAGCTCCAGTTCCCCTCTGCCCTTCTAGTTCCAGCCACTATCTGGCTATAGCTGCATGAGTGGAGCCAGAACTGCCTCGCCAAGCCTGTCCCAAATTTGTGACCCACTGAAACCGAGACAACAAAATAATTGCTGTTTTTAAGCTACAAAATTTTGGCAGTTTTTGTTACACAGTAACACTGTTGGTAACAGTCATACAGCGAATAAGTATTAGAGCCAGAATCTGGACCCACTGTGACTCCAGAGCCACTCTTACTCCTTAGCCAGAAAGTAAAGTTTGAGAAGATTTATGCACATTCCTTCAGGTTTAAATAAAACCTTCATGTTATGTAAACGTGTTGCAAAAACCTCTCCTTCAAATCAATATTCTGAGAGAACAGAAAATGTTTTTTGCTAGTGAACTTTTTCTTTTATGATTGAAAATTAAATGAGGGATGAATAAGAGAACGTTTAATGGGATCATAAACATATCAACTGTCATAACTGTAAAAGCGGACTGTCCAGCGATTGGGTAGATATGTGTTGCACATCTGAGTAATGATTTCTAGCTATGTTAGAACGATATGGCAGTTTAGATAGAGGGGGAAACAGTGAATTTTGTGTGTGTGTGTGAGGCAATGATTTCTGAATAGGCAGCTTGGAGTAGAAAAGACGGAAACTGCTTTAGAGCCAGAAAGCTTGGATTTTAGTGAGCTTAAATTTCAATCTTGCATTTAGTTTATTTACAGGAACTTGTTGAATTGCATCTCCCACACTAGCCAGTAAGCTTACTTAGTATGGAAATGAGGCTTATCTTTTAAAAAAATATTGGGTTTGATCCTCCAGGCCCAGCCTAAAGAAGACACCCAGTAAATACTTACTAAGTGAGGGAATGACTATACAACACAGTACTGTTAACTATCATCACCATGCCATACATTAGATCTCCAAAAACCATTCATCTCATATAACTGAAACTTTGTACTCTTTGACCAATATTGCCTCATTTCCCACTCCCCCCCTTCCCCTGGCAACCACCACTCTACTCTGCTTCCATGGGTTTCATTATTTTAGATTCCACGTAAAAGTGAGATTACGCAGTGTTTGTCTTTTTGTGCCTGGCTTATTTCATTTAGCATGTCTTCCAGGTTCATCCATGTGTTGCAAATGATAGGATTCCCTCATTTTTTTTAAGGCTGAATAGTATTCCATTGTGTATATATGCCATATTTGCTTTATCTGTTAGACCATTGATGAACATTTAGGTGGCTTTCCTGTCTTGGCTATTGTGAATAATGCTGCAATGAACTTAGAAGTGCAGATATCTCAAGATTCAGATTTCATTTCCTTCAGATATACACCCAGAAGTAGAATTTTTTTTTTTTGCGGTACGCAGGCCTGTCACTGCTGTGGCCTCTTCCGGAGCACAGGCTCCGGACACGCAGACTCAGCGGCCATGGCTCATGGGCCCAGCCGCTCCGTGGCATGTGGGATCTTCCCAGACCGGGGCACGAACCTGTGTCCCCTACATCGGCAGGTGGACTCTCAACCACTGCACCACCAGGGAAGCCCTGATAGTTCTATTTTTTAATGTTTTGAGGAACCTCAGTACTGTTTTCCATAATGGCTGCACCAATTTACATCCCTCCCAGTAGTGCTCAAGCGTGGCCTTTTCTCCACATCCTCACCAACACTTGTTACTTGTTTTGTTTTTGATATTTGCTATTCTAATAAGTGTGAGGTGACATGTCACTGTGGTTTTTGTTTGCATTTCCCTGATGATTATTGATGTTGGGTACCTTTTCAATACCTGTTGGTTATTTCTATGTCTTCTTTTGAGAAATGTCTATTTAGCTTCTTTGCCCATTTTTAAATTGATATATATATATTTTTTTCCCATGGAGTTGTATGAGTTCCTTATATATTACCTCTTCTTCACAGACACACACACACACACACACACACACACACACACACACACGCAATGGCAATTATATAGAAGTGATGGATAAGTTATTTACCTTGACTGTGATCTTTACACAATGTATACATACATCAAAACATCAAATTGTATACATTAAATATACACAATTTGTATATGCCAAAGATATCTCAATAAAATTATTAGGAAAAAGAATAATTATAACTCTTAGACCATTAGTTGGCTTATACCTAAAATATAAATCAATAGCTGAGTGTGCAATGCAGAAATTATCAGCACTTGTCATACCTTGGACTGGGAAATTTTCTAGGTCATAGGGAGACCTGTACTTCATAAATAAATGAATAGCTACTTTTAAAATTTGTCTTCTTGACACGTTAGAAGATAGATCAACGTTATGGGTAAAACAAACACTATTAGCACTAATGTGACATCTGTTCCTCCCATTGTCCTGTAATGATGCATGAATGAAAGAAGACTTGAGAATCCAGCTAAAAGATAGATTGAGAATGTCTCATTTTACTTTAGGTGACAGAGGCTCATGTGATTTCTTAATACTCTTCTGAGACAGAAGTTTCTCAACCATGGCTACCTTAATTTAGAAAGTTGTATTGTACTGTCGTTAATAATAAGGCCTACTCTACTTCTCTGGTTTGTGAAGTTTAAATGCAACCCAGAATATGACAACATGATGCAAATATACAAATGTTAATTATGTGAAGCAATATATAATTGGTAATTATAATTATTAACTATGACTAATTTGGGTTGCTGATAGCTTAAGGGAAATATAGACCAAAAGAGCAAATCGGTTTTAGTTCCTCATCTAATCTTTGTTAGCTGTGTTATAGACTTGTCATGACTTTTTGACTTCATGGACAAGAGCTAACAATTCAGTAAGACTGTGTTTTCTATGAACTTGCAACCTTCCAGCATATCACACAGTGGAGGTTTTTTTTGCAGCTACTTGGTAAGAGTTATATATAAGTTGCATAGAGAATTTGAATGAAAGGCAATTGCACTTGGAAGGTTACATTACTATGAATTGGAAAAAAGAAAAAAAAGAGAACAAATTTTATTTGTAACTAACATATGAGAAGTAATGATAATAACAATAATAGGTTACCCTTACTGTGTGACTAAATGCTTCCATTCATTTTACAAGTAATAATTCATTTAATTTTCACAGTAAACCAGTGGGGCAGGTACTATTGCTATTAATATTACCCTCATTGTACAGATGAGGAGACTGAAGAATAGAGAGGATAAGTGAATTCCCCAAGTAAGCAAAGGATCTGATATTCAAATTCAGTCCAAACATCATAGTCTTCACCATATCACTATAGTTAGTACGTGATTATTAGTTTCAGTTGAAAATTTTAGTTAAAAATTGCTTTATAAATATCCCCAAATATTTCAAACACATCTAATTATTAAGGTAAGAACTATAGTAAGAAGGTAATGATTTTAGAATTGTTATTTAATGTTGCTGATTTATTGCAAATTTAGTGAGCTTAAAGTCAGCATAACATTAGTTTTAATATTTTTGTCACCTTTTGAAAAATTCTTAAAAAATAAATATATCTCTAGAAATGTAAGCTGCATTGACTGAATGTGCTGTAATATAATGTTTTTTTTTCAATGCCTCTGGTTTCATTTATTTAAAGTAGCCATTGTTGAATGTAAGTTTTTCCTATCAGAATCTAATTGGCCATTTGCAGCAACATGGATGGACCTAGAGAATATTATGCTTAGTGAAATAAATCAGGCAGAGAAAGACAAATACTATATGATATCACTTATATGTGGAATCTAAAAAAGTAATACAAATGAATTTATATACAAAACAGAAATAGACTCACAGACATAGAAAACAAACTTATGGTTACCAAAGGGGAAAGGGGCGGGGTGGGACAAATTAGGAGTATGGGATTAACAGATACAAACTACTATGCATAAACCAGATAAGCAACAAGGATTTACTGTATAGCACAGGGAATTATACCCAATATCTTATAATAATCTATAATGAAATATAATTTGCAAAAAAAAGAATCAATACATTGTACACTTGACACCAACCCAATATTGTAAATCAATTATACTTCAATAAAAAAAAGTTTTTTCCACAATTCCTCTTGTTAGATGAAATTATGATTAATATATATATATATTTTTTTTTCGGTACGCGGGCCTCTTACTGTTGTGGTCTCTCCCGTTGCGGAGCCCAGGCTCCGGACACGCAGGCTCAGCGGCCATGGCTCACGGGCCCAGGCGCTCCGCGGCATGTGGGATCTTCCCGGACCGGGGCACGAACCCGTGTCCCCTGCATCGGGGTTGCAGACTCTCAACCACTGCGCCACCAGGGAAGCCCTATGATTAATGTTTTTAAGACGTCTTTTAGTGGAAATATGAAAGAAAAATAATCATTTGTATGTAGTATGTGAGAGTGCATTTATGTTGGGTTTCAAAATTTGCAAAGCATTTTTATAGGTGTTATAATAGTTATACTTCTCAACATTTTTATGAATTGTCATCATATTCTTTTTCAAATGAATAAAACGCAGCTCACAAATGTGAAGTGAATTGCACAGTTTCTCACATAAGGATTAGAACTCAGATTCAAACTTTGGTCCTCAGAGGCTGAAGTTCAGTATTATATTGCGTTATAGCTGTGATTGTTTCTTCCTTCCTGTACAGTGACAGTGTAAGGAATGAGGTCACTGGATCGTAAGAATGGATCTCCTCTCCTCTTCTCTGGTAATCTAACACATTTCCACATTCCTCCTTTCTTTCTCTCTACCACCAATAATGAATAGTAGAAGAAGGAACTCGGTTGGGCCTCAGGAGACTCATAAAGGTTAAGATTTTTGTTTTGAGGGTCTCAGTTTGTTCTTTAGTGACTGAGAGTAGAACAAGGTGCTGAAGTCTTGATGTGGAACCACAGATGCACTATTTTAAGGAAAATCCTAGAATTAAAACCATACATGCAAGTGTATGCTATTGGCATTATAAAAATTCTTCAGAATACATATATGGTTAACATACTTCATTTATAATTCTATAATCCCAAAATGAGATCGTAAAGACCCAGAACATTGTTTAAATACGTTTCCCAATTATATTTTAGGCATGTATGAATTTTCCAGAGATGTTGATTACTGCCATATCTTAACCTGTAGAGAATTGTATTAAGCTTGGGACCTAAAGAGAAATCAGCTGATTTGCTGGAAAAGCTAATTGCAATAAGGAGCTTAGGTCATCACTCCAGCAAGTCTATTGATTTGAAAATGACTATGATACATAAAATGTGTATGCACTTTGGGGGTAATTTTCACAAAACAAACACACAATTTTTTAAAAACAAAAATGTGCATGCTAAATTGGGCCAAATATATTTGATTTAGAGAAAGTTGTGAGTAAAAATTGAAACACTTCTGATTTTGCTTCTTTACTCTGCCCTGTGGCCAACTCTGTTCTGTATTTGCTAAGTTTCTGAAAGCAGTATAAGCAATCACTAAAACCCAATAACCACAAACTAAATGGATCATGTGACTTTAGAAGTGAAGCATGTTTTAGGAAAATGATCAGATATACAGAGCCCAAATTCACAAATTTGTTTAAAGATAGAAATTAATAGCTTATTTTTGTAGCTAATTTAACAGATCTTTTATGCATTTGCAGTTCTGTTATATTGTTTTGTCCTACAACTAGAAATGCAACACTGCCCTTGCAAACATCATATTTAATTCTTGAAGAGACTGCAGTATGTCATTACAGATGGATTGATAGCCTTAATGATGTCATTGAACTTTTGTCATGCCTAACCTGGAAGACTTGCTATATGTCAGAGAATTTTTGTCATTCATCTTGCTTTTGAAAGGCCAAATTTATTTGCAACCTTGAATGACATTGGGCACATGAAACAGCCTGAAATCTATCATGCAGTGAGTATTTTATAAAACTGCAATTTTGAATCCTAAATATTGACTTGGCTTTCAGAACCATCTTCAAAGCCAATGACTTTCAAAGTTTTTACATCTGAACACTGATTTTCAGTTGCTAAAAATAACATTATATTTTCATATATACTTTTCTGAGTACTTGAGGTCACCAAATGTGCACCATGCTTTCTTATTTACTTTTTAAAGTAGAAAAAAAAATACAGTTGGAAATGCATGCTTATATTTTTTTATTTATTTATGTCAATATGTAGCAGACCAGTGAACAAGCACTAGCAATGAAGTCTATCTTTTGGTTGGATTATTCAGCCAATTTTTTTAAAAAATCTCAGATTGTACATAAATACAACAGGGTTGTATAAAAATAGTGTTATAAGAGGAAAAGCAAAATTGTTTTTGAGCTTTCTGTGTGTAGAGCAAGCAATATGGCATATGTTACTATAAATTTATAATTCCATCCATATAAGATGGAATTCATGTTCAATACAAATTAAACCAGAGAGCAATTGAGTGCTTTATACGAACCAGGCTTGAATTCTCAAGTATAAATAAATAATAATAGATAATGTTTAGTTAATAATAACAGTAAGAGCTTACTTTAAGCTAGAAACTGTGTTATATTAAATGTATTATATAATTTGATCCTCACAATAGTCTTATAAAATAATTACTTTTTTCCCCTTACTATACAGATAACAAAATTAAGAACTGTGAAGTTAGCATCAAATATTTTATCAAGAAGTTTACTCTTCTGCTCATTTGTGCCCTGGCAGACCAAGACTTAAGCTCGATAATAAGAGCCTTTGCATCTGGAATTGTTGCCTTGCCCAGGAAACTCACCTGCTTGTTACATTTAGTTGTCCTTAAAGGGTTTCTACTTTAGCCCTGGCAGGAAGTTCTTGGTATAGACAGTGTGCCATCCTCTCCTTTCATCAAACCTTCATTGCATAAGCATGGGTCTAGTTTTCAGGAGAATAGTGGTCTCTTGCATACCTTCCACAGAGAGTATTCTAGAATGCTATCCTTATCATTTGAATATGAAGATTCCTCCAGAGATCAGAAGCATTCACATGCATTGCTGCTTTCTCAAGTATGGAGCATCCAACTCATTGAATGATACAGCCTTGGCCACAGGAAACGGACTGAAGAGAATGCCAACATTCTATATCACTGAGCAGCTTTAAGCTCTTTACAAAGCAGCTTAACAAGCAAAATCTTAAAGATCATTCATCTTTTTATAAAAGCATGCCAAGTATTCTAAAATTCAAGTGAATACACTAGAAGTCATATAATTGTGCACCATGGCAAGAGTATATAAAAAAAAGAAAGGGAAGGTGGTAGGAACCTTTTAGCCTTAACTGAAAATATATATTTTTTACATTTATTGTGCTCTTTTCCTGAAAGTATGCTCATTACAGAGAAGTTTAGGAAACAGGCAAGTGCAGAGCAACAAAACAAAGCCAACTGTAATAAATCATTCAAAGATAAGAGGGCTTTCCTGGTTGCGCAGTGGTTGAGAGTCTGCCTGCCGATGCAGGGGACACGGGTTCGTGCCCCGGTCCGGGAGGATCCCACATGACGCGGAGTGGCTGGGCCCGTGAGCCATGGCCGCTGAGCCTGTGCGTCCGGAGCCTGTGCTCCGCAATGGGAGAGGCCACAACAGTGAGAGGCCTGCGTACCGCAAAAAAAAAAAAAAAAAAAAAAAAAAGGACTTTTAGCATATTTGAGTATGTACTTGCATTTAAAAAAAAAACATGTATTAACAGGTTAAGTAGATATATGGGGTGATCATTATATATGTATATGTAAGTATACACACCCTTAGTGTGTCATATTTGCAGAGGTATATAAATATTCTCCTGGCCTGTGATTGTTAATTATCATATAGTGGTCCTTGATTCATATGTATTATAATTTACTTACTACAGTTTGATATTTAGTTTCTATTTTTTTCCTCTGGTATTAAAAAATACATAAATCATTATAGACACTTGTGATTATCTCCTTATGATATATTCTTTTTCTTTGAAAGTAGAATTGTTGGGTGGAAAAGTATATGCATATCCTGATTTTTGTAGACACTTGAATCTCAGAAACTATGTCTCAGCTTGTGCTCTTACTAGCAAAGCATGGTACATTGCTTTCGTCACACCCTTACACGTTAGTATTGATTTTAATCTTTGTAAATCTGATAAAGAAGCAATAGTATAACTTTATTTTTATTTTAATTTCTTTGATTATCAGTTAGGTTCAAAAACATTTGACATTTATTGGACATTTGTATATCTGATTTTTCTTAATTTATCACATTTCATTAGATCAAATTTCTGTTAGGGAGAGTTCACCTTTTCCTATTGATTTATATTAACCTTTTATATATTAATGATTTCTGCCCTTTTTTTTTTGATTTCCTTTTTGCCTTCTATGTGTCAATGTTGTTTTCTTCATTTCTTATTTGTCTTTTAATTTTGGTCTCTTGGAATGGTAGATTTTAAAGTTTATGTGGAGCAATCTGTCAGCTTCTTTCATTTACGTTTTTCACTACTGGTGTTAATCTACTTCCCAAAACATGAAACACGTTTGTAAAATATCTTTAACAGTTTTTTGTGATACTAAAATTCTTACTGAGCAGAAGAGATTTTAAGTCCTTTTAATGTTATTTTTATATACTAATCATTTTGACCAACAAAACCTTTAATTGTCTTTTATTTCTTAAACTCCTGCTACATTAGCCCCATCTTATCTATTTGACTGTGAGTTTTCTGAAGGGCCAAATTCAGTTTGACACTTGTTAATATTGTTCATGATTGTTACGGTTTAAAGTAAATAGACATATGTGGAAAGGGATCCTTACACATGATATTTATTACTTTAATATTTCAGAAACAAAACTGGGTCTCTTTATTGACAGTTTTCTCTCATATTACCTCCCAGAGATATATTTATTCACATTCTTTAGGAGTAAAAGACCTTGTCTTCAACTCTCCTGTAATCAGATGTAATAGTCTAGGGAAAAGATTCAAATATTTTTAGTAGCAAAAACAACCACTTTGTTCAAATAGATTTTAAGTTGAGAGCTACCCAATATAAAATTAATAAAAGCAATTTTTCACTTATTGAATTAGAGGAGTTATGCTAGGGTGCTCCTTCCTCCTCTCCATCCCTATCCAGGCCTTCCCTGAGAGACACCTGTGAATCTAAGGATTTGAAGCCAAGTCTTTCAGACCAGGAAGCATAAGGTCATATGCTTTCAGAGCCAGTCAAATACAGAAATGAGTGAGACCGCTCAGTGAGAAGGGATATGTTGTGGGAAAGACTGTGGTAAACTGGAAAACACATAGAAAGTATGGGTGTGGTCCAAAAGTATAAACTATTTTCCAAAGCCCTGTTCAGGACTATGCAAACCAGCATTACTTTCCTTTTTAAAATTCTAGATTTATTTCAGGTAAAACCAGGCAGAGGCAATTTGGGCCATACTGTTTCAGCTCTCAGTTGAACTAATTTAGCCATCTTACGCTATTCCATTAGGCCTTACCTCTTAGTACAGGTCAATATTAGTCAAAAATTGATGTAAAAAATGTTGGCATTTTTGGAAAAACCTCTGTTGAAGATTCATCATTGTTTTATCCAATAGTCCTTAATGTTCAAACAGATTTCCATAAGAATTTAATAAGAGTAAACATCCATCCCTCCTAGAAAACAAATTATTTCCCTTTGAACAGTCTCCAAAAATTGTATAATCCATTGTTTTATTCTTTTTTATTGCCCGTCAGACATCACAGACCAATTTTTTTAAGTAATGATGGCACAAGTAATATTACAACCAAAACTAAAACTTTAAAAGACATGACTCTACTATTGTTATGTCAAATTATTTAATTTTTTAATCTTTCCAAGCTTTCTCCATAAGAATATATGGCTTTTATAGTTGCAACTAAAACACAGAAACAATTTGTTACCCATTTCAACATAACAGTTCTCCATGTTGCTTTATAGCCATCACAATTACAACTTGTAATGACTGCATTGAAGTGATACATTTAATTTACTTAGTTATTTCCATATTGATGAACATTTCAGTTGTAATAAATGTTTTACTTAACATATGTATGACTTTCAGTTTTCTTTTTAATGGCCATAGCTTTTTTGAATAAGCATAATTTTTATGATTTCATCAGTTCATTGTGAGGCTTGCATGATATTAAGTACAGAAAGGTGTCTAACACAGTTGAATTCCATTGGAATACATTTTTGGATGAATTCTTAAAAGTGGAATCACAGGACTCTTGATATCTGACCTATTCTAACATATCTCCTTTTTTTTCAGCAAACTAAGCTTAGAGAATAATATGTGAACTTGTACCCAAATATTCCTTAGGAAGTCAGCCTTCACTGATCTTTCTCTGTATGATATTTTGCAACACAAAACTCAGGACCTATTTATAGAGTCTTGTATTCTTTGTTAATCATTTCATGAATTCTTGGTTTATTGGCTGAGTCAAGTTTTAAGAAAAATAAACAAGCATGTAACACCTCAGTTAATGGAATTTTCTGTGGACTAATGTAATGTAAGGAAAAGTAAGGAAGATCAAGAAAAGTGTGAATAGGCATTCTTTTACTGGCTAAAATGGTCTACATGGTAGCAAACCTATTCTCGTGCTGAGAACAACTAGAAAAGTTGCATGTAATATAAAAAAAATCACTCATCTGAAGATATTGGAGAATATCATGGCAGCCAGGAATGTCAGTGAGATAAGTTTTCCCCTTGAGGGATTGATTCATACGTGACATAGTGGGAAATGCCAAAAGATAAGAAGAAAATTGCTGCTAATAGGAAGAAAAGGTAGACAGGGCAGTCATCAGTCTCACTGGATGGGGAAGATGTAAATTGGAATTCAGAACTATCATGAAAGCCAAAATTTGAGGGATCAAGATACTGGAGAGAGGGTATACTAGAAACCACAGCAAGGATGTGATAAGGAAAAAAAATTACTATAAAAAATATTAATTAGAAACTAGAGATACAGGGTTAAGAGAATGTTAAAGAATATAGGAATAGCAGATGTAGGGAACAGCCACTATTTCCAGGACTGAAGAAGAGTGCCCAAGAAAGGAACAAATTTAGAAACAGTCTCCTAATCTCCCCACCAGGTTGAAATTCAGATCCAGTTGTAGAGGTTGTGGCTATAGGTCACTGGGTGGCATAAAAGTTTGCTGAGGTGCTGCTGGCCAGAAATGGTGGATGGCAGTGAAATTCACTGGGAAGCTGCCTGTTGGAGTACTGGTGAGACTTGCTGAAGGGTACATACCACTGGCAGTGTAGCTGCTTGCTGATAGATAAGCTTCCCACTGACAGGGAAGCTGCCTACTGGTAGCCACAGTGTACATGCCTGTGAAACAGAAAGTACTAGAATCAAACTGATAAGTCCCTTCCTCTTACAGAGTTCATACAGTGCCCTCTACTAAGAAGGCTTACCACCTGGCAAGGGAGAAGTGTTTACAGGGTCCAGCTTCAATATTATAAAGCAAGTCAGAAAAGAGTGGATTGGTAAAAGTGAGAAAATTGATGATGAAATGTAAAGTTTCACCTAAGAAGTAAAATTTATAAAAAGAATCAGCTACATATAATAGAAATGAAAAAGACAATAACTTTAATGCAGAATGCAGTAGATGGAATTAATGGTATATTATGAGTTGTTTATAGAATTAATAACCTAGAAGACAGGTCAGTAGAATATATCTATACTGAAGCAAATGAAGGAAAAAGATAATAAAACAAAACCAGAAAATAGCATAAGAAAAATGAGGTGTAAATCAAAGATCTCACAAACATGTGTTATGCAGTACTAGAAAGAGGAGAGAGAAAATGGGCAAAAACAGTATTTGAACTTATAATGGTGAGAACAATTTCTCTAAAACTGAAAGACATCAAACCACAGAAATGTGATGTACCATAAACTCCAAGGAGGAAAGCTACAAAAAAAAAAAAACAAAAAAAAACCCACCCCACATTAAAGGATACCATAGTAAAACATATCAGAAGCAGGACAAAAAGAAAATCTTAAAAGCAGATAGAGAAAAACAGCCACATTATAGTCAAAAGGAAATTTAAACGATAATGAAATGTCACTTTTGAAATGCTTAAAGAAAACAACTGTCAACCTACAATTCTGTTCCATTGAAAATATTTTTCAAAAATTAAAGTGTGATAAATGGGGGGAATAGGCAAATCTGTGCAGAAGAGTTCCAAATAATTTATATATATACCTGAACTTTAAGGAGGGGGAAGCATAACTCCACTTCTTAAATGTCGGCTGTGCATAATGACTTCATTCCAATGAATACTGGTATGGAAAAGGGGAAGAATGAGAGTAAACTTACAGTGGGAAAACCTGACACACACTGTCAGCCTGGGGATCAAGGTTGACATCAACAGGACTAAGTGATGTGTCGATAGTATGTACCCTTGATATGATCATGAAAATGGCACTTCATCTCTGTGGTCTTCCTCCTCAAAGCACATAATCCCAGTCTAATAATAAGGTAAACATGATAAAAATCCAAATTGAGAAACATTCTGTAAAATACCTGACCAGTACTCCTCAAAACTGTCAAGGTCATCAAAAGCAAAGAAAGTCTGAGAAACTGTCTCAGCCAACAGGGACCTAAGGGGACATGACAACTAATATGATACCCTGCAAGGGATCCTGGGACTTAAAAAGGACGTTAGGTAAAAACTAAGAAAGTCTGAATAAAGTATGGACTTTAGTTCATAATAATGTATCAATATTGGCTCATTAATTATAATAAATGTACCACACTAATGTAAGATACTTATAATAGTGGAATATGGAATAAATGGGGTTTATGGAAACCCTCTACTATCTTTGCAGTTCTTCTGTAAATCTGAAAATGTTCTAAATTTTTTTATTTAAAAACTAAGGTGAAAAATGTCATTTCCTGACAAATAAAATCTGAAAAAAAAATTGTTGCCAGCAGATCCATATGAAAAGAAACACTAAAAGGAGTTTTCAGGCAGAGGGAACATTATTCCAAATAGAAGCACAGAAATCCAAGAAGCAATAATGAATACCAGAAAAGGCAAATATGTGGATAAAGCTAAATTACTATTGACTATATAAAACAATAACAATAAAGTCTTATGGGTTCTAAATATCTGAAATTAAAATGCATGATAACAATAATATAAAAAGCAGGAAATGCATAAAGGGAATTAAAGTATAAGTTTCTAGCATTGTCAGGGAAATGGTTAAAGTACTAATTTATATTAGACTTTAATAATAGATGTTGTAATATCTAGAGTAACCACCAAAAGAATAATAAAGGAATATATTACTGACAACCTAATAAAGAGTACATGTAGAACACTAAAAATTATAAATTTAGAAGGATCTAATAGTTCAGAGTAAAAGTAATGTAAAATATATAGAAATTTAGAAAAATAATAAAATGGTAAATTTAATCCACATATGTTAGTAATTACATTAGAAGTCAGTGATATAATACCATGGTTTAAAGATGTTAGAATGTTTAAAATAACACATACAGATAAAGATACATGGATATAGTTTCTCAAATATGTGAATACAAAAAGCCTAAAGTTTAGAAAATGAAATGTCATGCAAACACAAACCAAAAGAAAACTTATATAGCTACTAATAATCACAAAACCTCAACTTCTTGCAGGACATTCGGTCCTGTCTAAAATGTCCATGAGCATATTTGGTCCATGCCAAACAGTTTTGGACAAGACTAAATATCTGGGACCTTTTGGCATGGACCAGATGTCTTATGGACCAGATGTCTAATGGAGGTTCTGGACAGGACCAAATATCAAGGATTTTTTGGCATGGACAAAATGTCTTAGGCATGCTTTAGACAGGACCATATTTGCTAACACCTCAACTTTAATGAAAGAAAAGTAGCTGGATCTAAAGAGGAACATTTTGTAATAACAAAGTATTAATCTTTTGGAAGATGTGGCAATTCTGAACTTGTATGCCACTTATAATAGGGCTTCAAAGTGTATAAAACAAAAATTGCAGTCATAAAAGGAAAAACATAAAATTAGAGAGAATTTACTCTGCCTCTCTCACTAACTGATGTATAACAAACATATAAAAAATTCCTAAGGATATAAAGATATGAGAAACATGATTAATGGACTTGAACTAATTAAATATACATTTGTACATATTTGAAATATATACAGATAAGTAATTTATATGTGCATATCTACATACAGAAAACATAGCACCTGACAATTGTAGATCACACTTTATTTTCCAGTAGATATAGATTTTTTTTAAATCAAAATTGACCGTGTGCTGGAATATAAAGCAAGACTTAACAGATTTTGAAGAACTGAAGTCATGAAGAGCATATTCTCTGTCCACAGTGGAATTAATCTAGCATTTCATAATAACAAGATGATGGGAAGTTCCTAAAATGTTTGGGCAACCCCCAGAATATACCTCAAAATAACCCAAACAAAAATATTAATTTAGATTAGGAGACATTTTGAATCAAATGATAATTAAATCATAACATAGCAAAACCTGTGGGATGTAGCTAATGCTTTATTTTTAGGAAAATGTATAGCCTTAAATGAACATATTAGTGTGATACACTCTCTCCAAGAAGGTTGCCATCAATTTCTTTCTTCGAGACCACCAGGCAGTGAGAAAGTCAAAGTTAGGCACGTGGAGATAAAGGGAGATGCCCGACAAGCCTCTCAGATATTCCAACCATCTCAGCCCAAATCCCAACATGTGAATGAAAAAGTCTGCATGCAAGTATAACTCAAGCTTCCACCTGACTGCTCCCATATGTGAAAACCCAAATAAGGACCACCCAGCTGAGCCCTTCAATCCCCAGAAATGTGAAAGATAACAGTAAATTGCCTCTTTAAGCCACTTATTTGGGGGGTGGTTTGTTATACATTTATAGATAACCAGAAATACCTTTAAAGAATAAAGTCAAAAGATTAATTAAATTTCAATCTCAAGAACTTAGAAGCAGAGCAATGAAAGAAATCTATAGAGCCAAAAGTTTGTTCTTGGAGAAGATGAAGGTGATAGATAGATGATAGATACATAGATAGATAGACAGGTAGATAGATAGGTAGATAGATAGATAGATAGATAGATAGATAGATAGATAGATAGATAGATAGTAGGTAGATAGATAGATACCAAATCTGATCAAGAAAAAAAGAGAAGGCACACATTATTTATTTCAGGAATAGGAAAAGGAACCTTGCTACAAATTGAACAGACATTAAAAATATAGGATGAGAACATTGTGAACAACTTAACAGAAATACATTTGAACATTCATATGAAAAGGACAAATTCCTCCAAACATATAATTTATCTAACATGTTTAAATGAAAATATGAATGTTCTTATTTATTAAAGAAGTGGAATCTGTAATTAAAAGTCTACACACACATACACACACACATACAATATCCCAGGCCTAGATGGTATCGTAAATGAATTCTTTCAAAAATCTAAGTAAGAAAGACAAAAGTCTAAGATTCTTCAGACAATAGAAAAAGAGGAAAAACATCCTCATTTGTTTAATCCACCCAGTATGACCTGGATGCCAAAACCTAACAAGAATATTACAGGAAAGAAAAAGTGCAGAAAATCTCTTTCGTGAATATAGTCACAAAAATTCTAACAAAATATTAGCGAACTGAATCCAGGAATATATAAAAGGGTAGTGTATCATTACCAGGTTCATTTCAGAGAGGCAAAAAATCAATGTTATTCATCATATTAACAGAATTAACTAGGAAAACCATATAATTGTCCTTCTAGATTCAGAAAAAGCAGTAAATAAAACTTAACACCTATTTATGATATAAATACTTAAGAAACTAGAAGTAGAAAGGAACTTTCTTAATCTGATAAAACTAATCTATTAAAAAAAATCCCTATAGTACATATCATACCTACAGTGAAATGTTAAAAACTATCCTTTTGAATTCAGAAGCGAGACAAGGATAATCATTGCCACCATTTCTATTTAACATTCTATTTGACCCACTAGTAAAAGAATCAGTATTTTAAGAATTGGACAAATGGACAAAATATTTGAACAAGCATGTCAACAAGATGTTATCCAAATGGCCAATAACATGTAAAAGGTGTTTAACCTAATTAATCATCAGGAAAATGCAAATTAAAGTCACAATGTGATACCCTTATACACTCCCCAGAAGAACTAAAATGAAAAACAAAACAAAACAGAATATCCCAAACACTGGCAAGGATGAGTAGCATCTGGTCTCTAATACACCACTGGTGACAGTGTAAATTAGAATAACCTCTTTAGAAGACTATTTGGCTGTAGCTACTAAAGCAGAACATATCATACCTTTTGATCTAGCAATTTCAGTCCTAGATATATTACCCCCCAAAATGTATATGTACATTCATTGAAGGCATGTATAAGAATGTTCATAGCTACACTCTTTACAATAACCAAAAATAAGAAAATAGGTAAATTCCCATCAGCTGTGAAATGGATAAATAAACAGTGTGGTATATTCATAGATTTGAATAATATACAGGAATAGGAATGAGCAAAGTCCAAGTACAGTCTCCTAATCTCATAAGCAGAATGCTGGACAAAAGAAGACAGACATGAAAAACACACAGTATGATTCTACTTCTATATAGTTCCAAAAGACAAAACTATAGTGTTAAAGATGAGAATGGTTGTTACCTTCAGCTAGGCAGGGTGCACCTTGGGTGCTAGCCATGGTCTATTTCTTGGGGTTGCATTGCTATAGTTTATTTCTTAAGACTCATCAAACTGTATCCTAAAGATCTGTATACTTTTCTATGTGTATGTCACATGTCAATGAAAAGTTAACTGAAAACAAATGGAAGCAGTCTCAACAGCTGCACAGCCAGGCCTCAGACAAATTCAGTTCTGTCCGGTTGAGGTGCACCTTACCCCACTCTGCTCGGTACCTCATCATTTCTTCAGTAGCAATTCTCTGTGCTCTTGGTTCCAAAGTTATGGGAACTCAGTTCCTCTTTGGCAGTGCTTCTACTTTGTCAGCTTCTTTGGCTGGTCCCAACTAACTCATTCTTCCTCTTCCCCTCTGTCTCTCTCTTCTTCACTCTGCCATCCTTACCTGCCCCTCCCCATTTCTTCTCTGCTCTCCACCCTCTCTGTCTTCCAGCCACACTCATTTCAGGAAACAAATACCATTGTCAGCAAGTCAACATGCAGAAGTGATGACTTAGAGCAGAACAGGCCACTCACTATCAAACCTGCATATGGGTTGGAATGTTTATCAGCTGGCAGCTGGACTGGGGTGTACATAAAACTGAGCCCTATCTGTGAAGATGCTTTCTGGCCACCGGTTAAGAAGTAGGCTGTGGACATACCCAGCACATGGACACACCCAAATCACACTTCTGTTTAGTCCTCAACCCCAGCTGGATTTGAATCATTGGAAGCCATGAAACTACCCTTTTACCTCCCCACACTGGTTAGCACAATGCCAGGTATATAGTGGTGGGTGCTCAGTAATTATTTATCTGAGAAGCCCGCAACAAAACACTTAATGGATAAATAGGTGACCTGGTATTCTGACTTGCTAGTTCCTCACTCTCTTCTTAATCTCATCCTGAAATGATGACTTGGATGTGAAATATCTGGATCTGTACCATAAGCCTCCAAATTCCATAAGACTAGACAACCCCTTAGGGACACTGTTCTTTACATCAAAATTAGAGTGTGTTAGCTCTAATTAAAATAAGATACTATAGTTTTATCTCATTTCATCTGAGGTCAAAGAATGATGTCACTCTGTGATGGTACATTTTTAGGAGAGCCACTGAAGTCTTTTTGTGTGTCTAGTTACAGGAAGCTAATTCTGTTTACATATTCAATTGCAGATATAAATGAATGTACCATGGTGTCTGTCAGGACCAATGCTGTAATACGATTGGCAGTTATTACTGCAAGTGTCAAGCTGGCCAGAAGCTGGAGGAAGATGGCAGAGGATGTGAAGGTAATGGTTAGGACTGTCTGCTTTCTGATAAGGAAAGAGAGAACATCTATGTAATGCAGAAGAGGGGCTTGTCTTTGATCCAGAGCCGGTTGAAGTGTCTGTGCTGAACGTTGTCAAGAGCACAGATCTTCCTCTCGTGTCTAGATTACAAAATTGTAACCCTAAGAACACTTCAAGTAGCTTATTATGAGAAACATATGATTATATGCTGGTTTGGCTGTGTCATGTTCTGATTGTGGCATTTCGATCGTTCATTTAAATCCCTGGGTAAAATACATATTTGTGAAAGCATTTTGTTTAATTCTAAAGTGAAAATGGTGCTTATCATAAAATACTCATATGTTGTTACAATAGAAAGAGAGGGACATAAAACTAACCACAGAAACAGGATTCTTAGTGTACAGTTAACTTTTTTTTTCATGAACTTCCATTTTCTGACTCCTTTTAAAATTAATTCCTTCCTTCCTTCCTTTATTTATTAATTCATCATTTTGTTCATTTGATAATCATTGAGTTGCTGCTCTGTATCAGGCATTATTCCATGCTCTGGGGTTATAAAAATTAATGAGAAATAAATTCTGCCCTGAAGGAGCTCACTGATTAGAGGCAAAGATTGAAACATAAGCCAAAACTTTACAGATCAGTGTTTTAAGGCATTGTAGAATGAGGTTAAGTGCATTGGATTCAAAGAGACCCGGATTTGAGTCTTAGCTCTGTCACTTACAATTTATGTAACCTTGGGCATGTTATTTAATCTTGCTAAGACTCTTTCCTCAACTGTAAAATTTAGGATAATGGTAGCTCCTAAAACGACAAAAGTTGCTGCGGGCATTAAATAAGATACTGCATCTAAAGCACTTAGCATAGTGGATGGCATATAGTAGGTATTCAAATGATAACTCTGAAGTGTACTCTCATTGATGACCATGCTGTTTCCCATTTGTGGAATATAATTGGGACCACAGACCACTTCCTTGTCTTCTTCTCTAAAAGAGGAAGCACTCAAAATAAAATGATCCCTTGTGCCATGCCTTATAACTGTTCTTTCTGACTTTTCCCCCTATCTATTCTTACCATTTAAATACTTGAACATTCTATGTATTCAGCCTTTTTCTTTTAGATCACATAGAAATGCATTTATTCTAACTCTGTTTTAAGCACCATAAGCATCTCTGGTTAGCACCTCTGGTTCCCATTGACCTTACAAAATCACACTTACTTTTTCCCCTGACAATGTCAATTCCTAATGGGACATATCTGAATAAGTTGTTGGGCTAAAACAAAACAAACAAAAGACATCCAACTGAAGGTGTCTGGTGCCGGGGCTGTGGGTTTGCTTGGGACTGCCAAGACTAGACAAGTTGTAGATGTGAGTAGGTTGGAGAACTTCTCAGATTCTCAGGAAGCGGTGTAGCATCTTACCTTCTGGAAACGTTCTGGCAGGCAGCAACAGGAAGGGCTCCAAACGGACAACCAGATGTTCAAGGGTGACTGCACCTCGGCCTTTCTGAGACAGGCTTCATTCCAGGCAGGGTCCTCTGCCTATAAGGGTATAAACTTATAAAGGCAAGCCCTAAATTCACCCAGGTCCTTTTTCATTCAAGTGAGATCATCTTTGTTTCTGATGAGATTGTTTGGCAATGGTGTTTCCAGTATGGACTCAATATCGGAGAACCAGAGGAGTAAAGCATCCCATGGTGTCCAAATGAAAGGTAGAAAAATGGCCACTGAAGTTAGCAAGATCTGCCTGATGATGCACAGCGGGGTTGTGCCCTTCCTTGCTTGATAGGCAGTTTTGTTTCTTTTTGGCTGAGTATTACTTTTATCAACATGATTATTATCATAGATACGTTTGAAGTGCCCAGCACAGCAATTAGCCAAGTGTTGTTATTTTTATAACAACTATTAGGCTGATAAGACAGGGTAAACTTTATATCCACTAATTCATTTATATGCAATTATCTCATATTTTAATTGAAATTAGTCCCTCTTCATATAAATGTCAACATTTTAGAGAACTGATTTCCATGCTTTCATTTAACTGATGTTAATTCGTGTAAACTAAGAGTAGCATCAGTATTTGTGAGAATCAGGAGTTTGACACTGAATTAACATTGACTTCCTACTTCCCAAGATGCAGAACTTGGGATGGTGGTTTGGGGTGGAGCAACTTGCCAATAAAGAACCACCTCTCTCCGTCTCATACTCCTCAGCATATTTTCTTTGTTATTTCTTTAAATGACCATTTGGTAGACATAGTGATGCTAGAGATTCATCTTGTTTGACTGTTGAACATGCACTGATCTCAGATTTGTTTATATGCATAATTAAATAAAAATAATAGAGGTTGTTTTGAAATTAAACACATTCTAAAGCCACTACAAATGAACACTTCAATTCATGTGAGAGCACTGATGAGTCATTCATATTTATTTACTGGATACTAACAATAAAGGTCAGTTGGTTTCAAAGACCATTGTGTTAAATACTGCAGACATAGAGTTAAACAATCATTTGAAAATACTTTCTCTTTGCATTAATATAAATTGGATTTAACTTATTTGAATTGCTTTTTAAAATACAGATCAAAATTTTAGTAGACATTTATTGCAGCATTAAAATACATCTAGAGTCTACCCTTTAGTGGAATTGAAACATTTATAAATGGCTTTGTGAGTTAATCTTATTCTTTAACCTTTTCTTTAAAGAGCCATAAAACTTGTGGAGAAGGCTTCTGATTAGCTCAGGTACATGAGTGCCCCCTTCTTTCAAGCATAGCACTGAGCATAAAGCATAGTTTCTAACTCACTCTGTAAATAACTTATTATAATGTGTAAATTATAAGGGGAAATGCCTGCATACCACTGGACACTGTGAGAATATATATATATATATATATATATATATATATATATATATATATATATATAGAAAGGACATAAAGCTTTTCTTCTTTAATTTGTTAATGTGGGTTAAAATATTTATAGTTTTTCAAATATACAAACATCTTTGCATTTAGGGAAAAGTCTAACTGGACTTCGTAATTTTATTTGTTATTAAATCCAATTTGCTATAATTTTGTTTATGATATTTGCATCCATAACCATGAGTGACATAGGTCAATAATTTGTGTTTCTCATATGTGTTTTACGGCAGTGGTTCTCAGTTGGAGGAATTTTGTCCCCCAGAGACATTTGGTAATGTCTGAAGACACTGATTTTCACAACTGAGGGGAGGGAGTACGGTTGGCATCTATTGGGTTGAGGCCAGGATACTGCTAAATGTCTGTTTCTGTTACACTGATTTTACATATGTTGGACCTTCTCATTGTCTCACATGCTGCTTTCACGTGCTGTATTTTCTTTTCTCTCTTTACTGCATGTGCTCAAATAGTCTTATTGAGTTTCAAATATCAACAATTTAACTTTACATTTTTAGAAGTCTCATTTTTCTCAAATCAGTTCCTTTCTATTGTATGCTCATTATTATAATTATATCCTTTTCTTTTGATATTTTGCACACAGCTATTCTGTATTCTGTGTCTGATTCCAACATCTATGGTCCTTATGGGGGAGTCTAAATCTATTGTTTCTTATTTCTAGGCTGTAAGTTAGACTCTTTCCTTTCATGTTATATATGCTTCTAATATAAACTTCTCTCAGAGCACTGTATTTATTTACACATTCGTACTATCTGTAGGAGATTAGGAGTATCTCCTAGGTAAGGGCCATGTCTTTTCACTTTTTTATACCTATATCACAGGTGTTAGTACCTAGCAGGATTCCATAAATGCTTATTGAATGAATGAATGGATGAATGAATACATACCCATCCAAACATAAATGCACACAGACGTACAGTCAGTACACATTTTATTCATTTCCTTATGTACAAATTTTAATCATGCTGGGTTTGTCATTTAAATTCTGACTTTTGGTTATCAGTAGGTCTGTGTAAATATTTGCTGATAACAGGTCTGTTTCATTTGAAAGGGCAAATGACATTTTTACTTCTAGAGAGCAAATCAAAGTCTTAGCTTAGTTTGAACTTTCTGAAGTTTCTCCATGTGGCTTGTCTAAATTATTGGTGCAGCAGCATAACTAGTGTGACTATTTGAGCATGGTAGTACCATGGAGTCGAAGAATTTTTCTAAATGAGATGGTAATTAACATTACTGTACATTTTAATAAGTGAACTGACAAGGGTAATGAACATTGATTGGACATTTGGGATAGTCTTCCATTTGGAAGAAATGAATGAACATAAAGGTATATTGTTTAATGAATTGACTGTTAAAATATTTTAAAGTAGTTTGGTAATATTTTTAGCCAAACTTTTCCTGAAACACATTAGAAATGATAATGTGAATAAACAATGTAATTCAGCAAAATGTTGTTATTATATATGGGAGTTATCATATTCAACACATAAATGTATACAAAGATCTCTTTCTTTTTATCCATCCGTCCATCCATCCACCAAACTATGTGTCTGTCTCATACACTGTGGACCACGTTGAACAAAGAGCACACACTTTGGGTTTGAATATTGACTCTAACATTCTCTAACTCTGAGGCTTAGGGCAAGTTACTTAATGTCTATGGGCCGTCCCTTCTTCCATCTGTAAAACCAGAATAACAATATCTAACCTAATATGATTGAGAGATTAAATGAGATGTTGTAGGAAAACAACTTCGTGGTGAGAAAACTCCTTTCCCCTACTTCATGACCACATAAAGAGGGATATTATCAATCCCGACATCTCTCTGCCCCCTCACTCACTCTCTTCTTCCCAAGGGAGGAGTTAATTACCTCACTGTGGAGTTTTGGGAAATAAATTGTTTGTTTGGGGAAAGAAATTGTGGAGTTTGGCCCACCTCCCTATTTCCTCTTTAGGATCTACAAATGCCTACAGGAAATGCCCATACTGGTCTGCTCTGCTCAGATGCATGTTTCACCAGGTCAGTACCCCACATGGGGAAGACTGAGGTTGCCCAGCTACACCCGTGACCAGGTGGGAGCGTTTGCCTAATTCTGCATACGTCTTTAGTAAACCCCTAAATCCTTTTCTCCACTTTCAACTTTAACAAAAATTAAGCTGATATTTTGTCTACATCTGCCTGTTTTGGATTAAATCTCAGTTACTTCAAAAGTCAGGCAAGGAATACAAATTTGTTATTGTATCCTTTCATACTAACACCTTGCATTTGCCTAATACATAATACATGCTCAAAAATTTTTCCTTTTTCCCTCATTTTTAAATTTCCTCCTATGCTATATGTTGCTGAAGATAAAAATATGTGTAAGGTTATCTTTCTCTCTCCAAGGAGCTTCCAGTTCAATAAAGAAGACAAGATGGATATACAAACAACTATAGTTTAAGTTAGCAGTAGTATATATACGGCAGGCACAAGCAAAGTGCTATGAGAATTAACCAGAGAAAGAGATAACCCACTGCTGAATCAAAATGGGCTGTGAGGAACAGGGGCAGGCACTAATCATTCAGTCCTGGGACTAAACAACCCTCCTTCCACTTCTTTAATTTCCTTAAAAAAATTCCTAATTTTCTTCATACTCCCTGTCCTGCTGTCATTCTTCCTTCTTGTTTGACATTAGAAGACATCTGAGATTTGAACAGCAAAGCTGCCACTGTCACACCACGGTCATTCTTTGTAGAAACTCTGAATGTATTCTTAAGTATCTGTGTCTTTTCGTCTAGACAGAAAACACATATAATTCAAATCCAAGACTCTGCTGTGAAAGTGGAAGTCCACTTTATCTCTTTTGAAGTTAATCTTTTAACTAAAGCCCATCATTTCTCCCCTGGTAATTCAGAGTAATCATTTCAACACCTCAGTTTTCAGCTAATACTTATTATAGTCAAAAGTGTATTTGGAAGGGAGGCAAGCTGGAAGAAACCATCACCGATATAGATCCCCCAGGATGAACTGGCTCACTTTCCAAATTTAATTAGAGATGTACAGATTTATGGCATAGCTCCTATAGGTGGTGCCAAAGGAGGGAGACTGGAAAAAAGAGGTCTCCAAAGTATGAGTCTGAAAAGCAAGTCATCGCTCACAGAGGCCTCTTGTTGGTAATACGCCAAGACAGAAATCCTAAGGCAGACCTACTGCCTCAGTAGCTCCTACCACTTGCAAAAGTGATAGAACAGAACAGCCAATCAGGGCAAATGGCTCTATGAGACTGTCTGGGGATGGTGGGCAGCAAGGGACCTTCTTTCCAAAGTTTGGCTCATGGTCCTTGAATTTTGCCATATATCAGGAAGCATAATGTAAATTTATTATTCTTAAGAATAAAACCTTTTAGTTTCATTCACAATTATTTGAATTTTTCTATTTAGTCCTCTTAAAAATGAGTTCATCTTTTTGAAAGAGTTAAAAAAAAATCCCCCAACTGAGGCACCCTGACTGAATTCCTCAGATTTGTATTTTCCCTCTAGATATTTTTTTAGATTATGGAATCACGCCCACCAAAGGATAAGTATGATTCTGTATTCTAAAGAGTGATCTTTTTAGACTTCTGAAATGTGGAGGGTTGGTTCCTACCTTTGCAAGACCCATATTATTTTCTGTTACTTTCATAAAAATAGTAATGGGTAAGAGATTTTTAAATTTTCTTGCTATAAAAAATTCTTCATCAATTTCTAAATAATGGAAACGTTTTTTTCTTTCAATAAGGACTCATTAAGGGAAACTCTGAACATATGTACGTGTAATTTTTAATCAGGAGATAAGCCAGTTAAAATTGACTTGTTTTTTGCTGTTGATTTTCATGTGTCTGTATTTTTAGTGACCTGAAGACCAGAACTTCCTCAGTATAGGATCTCATAGAAAGGATTGAGACTACTCATTTCTGAAAAAAAACTGTATACCTTAGTTCATAAGTTCAAATGAAGTTTCCATTTTTATTATTTATTTTAGTTCTTCATCTAGCTCCAGACCAAGTCTGCACTTCCTTGGATACAACTAATATCAATATAAAAAGACATCACTCATTTTATTTTTTGTGGCTACACTTGATGGATATATTCCACATGTATTGCCAGCAAAACCAAGCACATGAAGGATGCATATTTATTTGTATTTTTACTTTATATCTTCTATATAAGTGTCTCACTGGTAACAGTATATTCCTAAGAATAGTAAATACTGTAAATATGTAGAGCGCTTCATGTTATTACAAACACAAATGTTCATCTATTTTATCATTCCCCTTAGGTAATAAAGAGATATTTAAAAGAATCATATCTGAGGATTTTTCTGAACAGTGTTGCTCTCTTTCTACCAAGGGGCATGGCGGGCCTCCGGCATTGTATAAAAGTATGGTCCTGTGACTGTTTATCAAAATACTCAGGGTAATTGATCACAAATTAATTGTTATTTGCAGTCTCTCTTGCAGACTGAGAAAAGCAGTTGGATTTTTCTAAAACCCTTTGATAACTGTCCAATAATAGACCACCTGACAATGCTGACTCATGCAGCTCATCATAGGAGACCTTCACTTCCCAAGCACACACCTGCAGTGGGGAAAGGAATTAGCCCTGGTTGGTATGAGTTTGTCACTGGGTCCGACTGACCCCCATTTCTGGGTTGAGATGGAGAGCAGCAGAATGAAGATGCCTCAGGCTTCCCTGTCTGTGTGGGCATGAAAGGTCAGGGGCAGGAAGGAGAAGAAACGAGAATAATCCTTGAAAAGAATGCATTTTATATGTATATTTATGCTGTAATTAAGTACATGTTTCTCAGTTATAAATTTATCTAATTTCTGACAAGTTTATAGATATGAGGCACTTCAAATCTTACAGTATTCCCAGCAATATCACAAACCATCCAGCAGAGTTCTGAAACAAAGTCTTTTCTCTGCTTCATGTATATTTAATATTTTTTGAGCATGACCAAAATAACCCTTGCTAATTCATCAAAAATGTTGACAATACTAAGGAAAAAAAATGGTGGTCATAAATTGCTTTCACTGATGAGAAAATAAGCTGGTTTAAAATAATTTGTTATGTATCTTTGAACAAGGTAACTGTAAGCTTTTGAATTTAAATCAGTGATTATAAAAGATGGCCTGTCTGTAAAATTCAAGGGACTAAAAGACCTGAACAAGTTATCTATTTATTTTCATATGATTTCTTCTATTTTAAATAATCATCACATTTTGGAGGCTTGACTGAGCACTGGAAACATATTAAAACCGCAGCTGAGAAAATTAGGTTAATTGTAATTCATTAGATGCTGTCCTTATTAAAAGTGAACTGATTTAATCCCTCTTAAAAGCCCTAAGGCACAAGAAAGCAGAATAGCTATGTAAAAGCTTAGTGTTCTCAACAATGAGAAGATACTACAGTTCAGTGCTTTTCAAACTCAATGCATATATGAATCACCTTAGATCTTGCTAAAATGCATATTCTGTTTCAGCAGGTGTGGGATCAGCCTGAGAATCTGCATTTCTAACAGGCTGCCAGCGCATGAGATGCTGTCATCCATAGACCACCCTGAGTAGAAAGGCTTTTTGTTAGCCTTTTCTTTCAGTTCATTTGTCAGATAATTGCTAAGCCCTTGCTAATTAAAATATGGCCATAGGAAGGGATTACCAAATGGTGTGATACCTGCTATTCTTGACATTTGAAAAACTTTTCTTTTTTGTTTATTATTGTTCATAATTATGACATTTGTTTTATATAGAATGATAAAAGATGATAATGATATCTTACATTTACGTAGCATTTTTCATATATAGTATAAAAAACTTTTCTTAATAACCATTTTTATTGAGATGTAATTCACATACCCTACAATTAACCCTTTGGAAATGTACCATTCGATGGTTTTTAATACATTCAAAAATATATACAATTATTACCACAATTGATATTAGAACATTTTTAGCACCTCAAAAAGAAAACCTATACAATTTAGTATCACCTCCCTTTCTCCCCCTATTCCCCTCTAAACCTAAGCAACCACAAATCTACTGTTTGTCTCTATAGATTTCTCTATTCTGAACTTTTATATGAATGGAATCATACAATATGTGGCTTTTTGTGAATGACTTCTTTCATTTAGCATAACATTTTTAAGGTTCATCCATATTATAATGTGTAATATAATTTACAGAATTTCCTTCTTTTTTAAGGCTGAATAACATTCCATTTAATGGATATACCACATTTTTTATCCATTTGTCAATTGATAGATGTTTGGGTTGTCTTCACCTTTGGGCCATTATGAATCATACTGCTATCAATATTCACATGCAAGTTTTTGTGTGTACGTATTTTCACTTTTCTTGGGTATATACTTAGGAACGGGATTGCTGGATTATATGGTAACTCTGTGTTTAATTTTTCTGACGCTTTTAATTTAAATAAATTTACGTAATTTAATTTAATTTAAATAAATTTAATTTAAATAAATAAATAAAATTTAGAAATACAGATATTTATACGGGTATGCATATGGATAGATATACATCAAACAGTTGGCTTCATGAAAAGAATTCCATGGTCAAATAATTTTGAGGAACGGTGCATACCAAAGCTCTCTTAAGGAAAACGAGGCAAAAGAGGAATCATTTAACTTTGTTTAACCCAGGCTTCCCAAACACGTTGGGAAAACATGTTGGGAAATCTTTGAAAGTAAAATATTTATATTTCAGCGATGTGGTGTTTTGTAGAATGCATTTTGAGAAGTTGTTTAATTCCATGTTCTGGATATAGAAGAACTATTGGATGGGGCAGAGAGTATTTTCAGGGAACTCAAGAAGGATTTGTTTTGGCTACACAGCAGATGGCTTCAACTCAAGAGGTACATTCTATAAGTACATGGGAAGGAGTATGGTTTTCAATGGGAGATATTTGAGTAGAGCAATAATAGGGTGAAACAGTGATTTCTGAAAGTTATTCTGGCCATGATATGTAAGATGATAGGGAAAGACAAGAAGGTATGGAAATGGCAGGGATACCATTGAAATGGTCCATATATTGATGTTCGTAACATGTATAAGGAGATAAGAACCAGCAAGTTCTGATGAATTACTAGACCCAAGGGAGAGGAGAATACCAAAATCTTTGTTAAATAAGATGATGAATAATATGGAATAAATTATTGATAGCAGAAATGCCATGTGCAACATGATAGAAAAAGTACTGAACAGAGATATGACATGTAAATCAGATTTATTAGCATATCCATGTAAAAATTTCTGTCATTAGAAGAAAATCCCAGCCCTTTCCTTCCTCATTTCTCATTTGAAAATCAGTGCTTGACTGCTGTGTGTGACCTACCATGGGTTTTGATAGTGCCATCTAGAAGAGCTTGCTTATTGTCTTCATTATAGACCTGGGTTTTCTTTATGCCGATTCCTATTTTTCTTCATTAAATCCTAAGCTAAGTCAATTTCAAATTAATGAGAAGTCAGATTAAAGATGAAAACTTGCCCTGAATGTTATTATGAATTATGTTGTGGGGTGCATTATTTAGCACTGCTCAAATCTGCTTGTAAATAAGTTCTCTCTTTGAAGAGGTGACCCGCTTTTGCTTTTGTTCTTGATACTTTACTTACTGTTTTCCTTTGTCATTGGAAGTGGAATTGCCAGATGGTTTGCAAAAAGTGAGCAATGACATTTTTTTAAAAGACTCTTTACATATAAACAAGCTAGAAAACAAAAAAAGAACGCTAGCTTAAATTTAAAAAAAAACAAGAAAAAACTTTTGCTTAAAACATATATAAAAACATATATAAACAATTATATAATCTTATTTTATAACAGGAAAAGTGTGACAAGTATGGGTGATAGTTCTTAAATTAGCTAGAAAAATGGATCTCTAGGAGCCACGGATTGTCAGTGTAATACACACAACATGCAGACAGCCCTCCGGCCAGCATTTTTCTTCAGCTATAGCTGAAGAAAAAATTCATTCATTTTCACAAGTGCTGCTCTCCAATATCAGTAAAGATTTTCCCTTGTTAGCCACATAAGTGTTTGAAGATCACTAATGTGGACATTATGAAACCCCTTCAGTGATCACTTCACATCCCCCCCGCCCCGGGAGCTCAGAATATATCCCTTCCCTTCTCTATGCTTCAATTTCCTCATCTATAACATAAGAAAGCTTCTTCCAGGTTATAAATTCCATAACTCAGAAAGCATAAACCTACAACTTTCAAGGTAATCCAAAAGCTGGAATTCTGTGAAAGAGGCCCAGAAGAGATTTCTAGAGGTTGATGACAGTATAAAGACTTCTTCCCTGAACCCCGCAGCTTTTCTTCATTAGCCCTGGGGCTACACAGAGAACCTATGTTATCAAGTAAGATGTGAGAACATATCAAATTAGAGGATGGAAAATAGTAAACCATAAGCAGCAATTAAACTTTAGCAGATGTTATAGAAGCCATGGATTCCTCCTGCCTTTTAGGCATGGCTTTAAAATAACCTTGTTTTCCATATAGATCTTGTTTCTGTGGCTCTCAAAAAAAAAAAAAGTTTGATCTTGGATTGCAGTGTCATTCGTCCCACTTCTGCACATGGCCCACCTGGGCTGAGGTGTTGGTGGCAGCCATTACACAACAGGAACTCCAGTCAGAAGAGCCAGGTGCGAGGCCTCTGTATGTGGCCCCCTGTGAGCAAGTGAAACCTGACTAAGCACAAAGGAAAAAAAATCCATCTCAGAGCTGTGACTATTTTCAAGGCTACTGTTTTTCTCTGTGGAACACTGCCTTTGGGGCAAAACTAGGAAGAAGAAGGTGATTCTAATGTGCAGTGCAGAAGGAGAGCCACTGCAGGCCAGCTTCTCCAGCTCTGAAGGCACTCCAGCCGTGTGGCTGATAGGGTCTTGGTGCATGGGCCAGGTGTCAGGCCTGAGCCTCTGAGGTGGGAGAGCCAAGTTCAGGACACTGGACCATGAGAGACTTCCTGGCTCCATGTAATATCAATCGGTGAGAGCTCTCCCAGAGATCTCCATCTCAACGCTAAGACCCAGCTCCACTTAACAACCAGCAAGCTCCAGTGCTGCACACCACATGCCAAACAACTAGCAAGACAGGAACACAACCCCACTCACTAGCAGAGAGGCTGCCTAAAATCATACTAAGTTCACAGACACCCCAAAACACACCACCAGACACGGTTCTGCCCACCAGAAAGATAAGATCCAGCCTCATCCACCAGAACACAGACACTAATCCCCTCCACCAGGAAGCCTACACAACCCACTGAACCACCCTCACCCACTGGGGGCAGACACCAAAAAGAATGGGAAATACGAACCTGCAGCTTGCAAAAAGCAGACCCCAAACACAGTAAGTTAAGCAAAAGGAGAAGACAGAGAAATATGTAACAGATGAAGAAGCAAGGTGAAAACCCACCAGACCAAACAAATGAAGAGGAAACAGGCAGTCTACCTGAGAAAGAATTCAGAGTAATGATAGTAAAGATAATCCAGAATCTTGGAAATAGAAAGTAGAAAATACAAGAAACGTTTAACAAAGACCTAGAAGAACTAAAGAGCAAACAAGCAATGATGAAAAACACAATAAATGAAATTTAAAATTCTCTAGAAGGAATCAATAGCAAAATAACTGAGGCAGAAGAATGGATAAGTGACCTGGAAGATAAAATAGTGGAAATAACTACCACAGAGCAGAATAAAGAAAAAAAATGAAAAGAATTGAGGACAGTCTCAGAGACCTCTCGGGCAACATTAAACACACCAACATTTGAATTCTAGGGGTCCCAGAAGAACAAGAGAAAAAGAAAGGGACTGAGAAAATATTTTAATAATATAAGAGATTATACTTGAAAACTTCCCTAATATGGGAAAGGAAATAGTCAATCAAGTCCAGGAAGCACAGACAGTCCCGTAAATACAAAGAGAAATGTGCCAAGACACATATTAAACAAACTATCAAAAATTAAATGCAAAGAAAAAACTAGTAAAAGCAGCAAGGGAAAAGCAGCAAATAACATACAAGGGAATCCCCATAAGGTTAACAGCTGATCTTTCAGCAGAAACTTTGCAAGCCAGAAGGGAGTGGCAGGATATATTTAAAGTGATGAAACGGAAAAAGCTACAACCAAGATTACTCCGTAAGGATCTCATTCAGATTCGATGGAGAAATGAAAACATTTACAGACAAGCAAAAGCTAAAAGAATTCAGCACCACCAAACCAGCTGTACAAAAAATGGCAAAGGAACTTCTCTAGGAAGGAAACTCAAGAGAAGGAAAACACCTACAATAACAAACCCAAAACAATTCAGAAAATGGTAATAGGAACATACATATCAATAATTACCTTAAATGTAAATGGTTTAAATGCTCCAACCAAAAGACATAGACTGGCTGAATGGTTACAAAACCAAGACCCGTATATACGCTGTCTGCAAGAAACCCATTTCAGACCTAGGGACACATACAGACTGAAAGTGAGGGGTTGGAAAAAGATATTCCATGCAAATGGAAATCAAAAGAAAGCTGGAGTAGCAATTCTCATATCAGACAAAATAAATTTTAAAATAAAGACTATTACAAGAGACAAAGGAAGCCACTACATAATGATCAAGGGATCAATCCAAGAAGAAGATATAACAATTGTAAATTTTTATGCACCCAACATAGGAGCATCTCAATACATAAGGCAAATACTAACAGCCATAAAAGAGGAAACCATTAGTCACACAGTCATAGTAGGGGACTTTAACACCCCACTTTCACCAATGGACAGATCAACCAAAGTGAAAATAAATAAGGAAACACAAGCTTTAAATGATACATTAAACAATATAGACTTAATTGATATTTATAGGACATTCCATCCAAAAACAACAGAATACACTTTCTTCTCAAGTGCACATGGAACATTCTCCAGGATAGATCATATCTTGGGCCACAAATCAAGCCTTGGTAAATTTAGGAAAATTGAAATCGTATCAAGTATGTTTTCCAGGCACAACGCTATGAGACTAGATATCAATTACAGGATAAAAACTGTAAAAAATACAAACACTTGGAGGCTAAACACTATGCTACTAAATAACCAAGAAATCAAGAGGAAATTAAAAAATACCTAGAAACAAATAACAATGAAAACACAATGGCCCAAAACCTATGGGGTGCAGCAAAAGCAGTTCTAAGAGGAAAGTTTATAGCAATACAATGCTCCCTCAAGAAACAAGAAAAATCTCAAATAAACAACCTAACCCTGAACCTAAAGCAATTAGAGGAAAAAGAACAAAAAACCCCAATGTTAGCAGAAAGAAAGAAATAATAAAGATCAGATCAGAAATCAATGAAAAATAAATGAAGGAAACGATAGCAAAGATCAATAAAACGAAAAGCTGGTTCTTTGAGAAGATAAACAAAGTTGATAAAACATTAGCCAGACTCATCAAGAAAAAAAGGGAGAAGACTCAAATCAATAGAATTAGAAATGAAAAAGGAGAAGTAACAACTGACAGTGCAGAAATACAAAGGATCATGAAAGATTATTACAAGCGACTATATGCCAATAATAATGGACAACCTGGAAGAAATGGACAATTTCTTTGAAAAGCACAACCTTCTGAGACTGAACCAGGAAGAAATAGAACATATAAACAAACCAATCACAAGCACTGAAATTGAAACTGTGATTAAAAGCCTTCCAACAAACAAAAGCCCAGGACCAGATGGCTTCACAGGCGAATTCTATCAAACATTTAGAGAAGGGCTAACACCTATCCTTCTCAGTCTCTTCCAAAATATAGCAGAGGGGGGAACACTCCCAAACTCATTCTACAAGGCCACCACCACCCTGAAACCAAAACCTGACAAAGATGTCACAAAAAAAAGAAAACTACAGGCCAATATCACTGATGAAGATATATGAAAAAATCCTCAACAAAATACTACCAAACAGAATCCAGCAGCACATTAAAAGGATCATATACCATGATCAACTGGGGTTTGTCCCAGGAATGCAAGGATTCTTCAATAAATGCAAATCAATCAATGTGACACACCATATTAACAAGTTGAAGGATAAAAACCATATGATAATCTCAATAGATGCAGAAAAAGCTTTTGACAAAATTAAACACCCATTTATGATAAAAACTTTCCAGAAAGTAGGCATAGAGAGAACTTACCTCAACATAATAAAGGCCATATATGACAAACCCACAGCCAACATCGTTATCAATGGTGAAACCCTTTCCGCTAAGATCAGGAACAAGACAAGGTTGCCCACTCTCACCACTATTATTCAACATAGTTTTGCAAGTTTTAGCCACAGCCATCAGAGAAGAAAAAGAAAAGGAATCCAAATTGGAAAAGAAGCAGTAAAACTGTCACTGTTTGCAGATGACATGATACTATACATAGAGAATCCTAAAGATGCTACCAGAAAACTACTAGAACTAATCAATGAATTTGACAAAGTTGTAGGATACAAAAGTAATGCACAGAAACCTCGTGCATTCCTATACAATAATGATGAAAATCTGAAAAAGAAATTAAGGAAACCCTCCCATTTACCATTACAACAAAAAGAATAAAATACCTAGGAATAAACTTACCTAAGGAGACAAAAGACCTGTATGCAGAAAACAATAAGACACTGATGAAAGAAATTACAGATGATACAAACAGATGGAGGGATATACTGTGTTCCTGGATTGGAAGAATCAACATTGTCAAAATGACTATACTGCCCAAAGCAATCTATAGATTCAATGCAATCCCTATCAAACTACCAATGGCATTTTTCACAGAACTAGAGCAAAAAATTTCACAATTTGTATTGAACACAGAAGACCCCGAATAGCCAAAGCAATCTTGAGAACGAAAAACGGAGCTGGAGGAATCAGGCTCCCTGACTTCAGACTATACTACAAAGCTACAGTAATCAAGACAGTATAGTACTGGCACAAAAACAGAAATATGGATCAATGGAACAGGATAGAAAGCCCGGAGATAAACCCACGCACATATGGTCACCTTATCTTTGATAAAGGAGGCAAGAATATACAGTGGAGAAAAGACAGCCTTTGCAATAAGTGATGCTGGGAAAACTGGACAGCTACATGTAAAAGAATGAAATTAGAACACTCCCTAACACCATACACAAAAATAAAGTCAAAACGGATTAAAGACCTAAATGTAAGGCCAGACACTATAAACGTCTTAGAGGAAAACATAGGCAGAACACTCTATGACATAAACCACAGCAAAATCCTTTTATACCCACCTCCTAGAGAAATGGAAATAAAAACAAAAATAAACAAATGGGATCTAATGAAACTTAAAATCTTTTGCACAGCAAAGGAAACCATAAACAAGATGAAAAGGCAAACCCCAGAATGGGAGAAAATATTTGCAAAAATATTTGCAAAAATATTTGCAACTGACAAAGGATTAATCTCCAAAATATACAAGCAGCTCATGCAGCTCAATATCAAAAAAACAAACAACCCAGTCCAAAAATGGGCAGAAGACCTAAATAGACATTTCTCCAAAGAAGATATACAGATTGCTAATAAACACATGAAAGGATGCTCAACATCACTAATCAGTAGAGAAATGCAAATCAAAACTACAATGAGGTATCACCTCACACCGGTCAGAATGGCCATCATCAGAAAACCTACAAACAATAAGTGCTGGAGAGGGTGTGAAGAAAAAGGAACCCTCTCGCACTCTTGGTGGGAATGTAAACTGATACTGCCACTATGGAGAACAGTATGGAGGTTCCTTAAAAAACTAAAAATAGATCTACCATATGACCCAGCAATCCCACTACTGGGCATATACCCTGAGAAAACCATAATTCAAAAAGATTCATGTACCACAATGTTCATTGTAGCACTGTTTACAGTAGCCCAGACACGGAAGCAACCTGAGTGTCCTTTGACAGATGAATGGATAAAGAAGAAGTGGCACATATATACAATGGAATATTACTCAGCCATAAAAAGAAACAAAATTGAGTTATCTGTAGTGAGGTGGATGGACCTAGAGTCTGTCATACAGAGTGAAGTAAGTCAGAAAGAGAAAGACAAATACCGTATGCTAACACATATATATGGAATCTAAAAAAAAAGAAAGAAAGAAAATGGTCAGAAGAACCTAGGGGCAAGACAGGAATAAAGATGCAGACCTACTAGAGAATGGACTCGAGGACACGGGGAGGGGGAAGGGTAAGGTGGGACAAAGTGAGAGAGTGGCATGGACATATATACACTACCAAACGTAAAATAGATAGCTAGTGGGAAGCAGCCTCATAGCACAGGGAGATCAACTTGGTGCTTTGTGACCACCTACAGGGGTGGGATAGGGAGGGTGGGAGGGAGACACAAGAGGGAGGGGATACGGGGATATACGTATACGTATAGCTGGTTCACTTTTTTATATAGCAGAAACTAACACAACAATGTAAAGCAATCATACTCCAATAAAGATTTAAAAGAAAAATTGTCACTTAAAAAAAAAAAGTTCTCTTGGATTCCCACAGCTCCCTCTCAGTGTTAGACACCTACCTTATATCCAGTACATATTCAATATATTCATGTTGAACTTATTGTCATCAATTATTTACATCAGTAGTCAGTCTAGAGGAAATATTAGATAAGAAAGTAAAACACTATTTCCTCAAATAATTTTTGAATTGCTCACATAACCCAGAAGGACCTACTGTATAGTACTGAGAATGCTACTCAGTATTCTGTGATAACCTATATGAGAAAAGAATCTGAAAAAGAATGAATGTATGTCTATGTATAACTGAATTACTTTGCTATACACCCAAAACGAAAACAACATTGTGACTCAACTATACTCCAATAAAATTTTAAAATAAATTTTAAAAAATTGCTCACTTTTAAATTGAGAGAAATAGCTGCATTCTCAGTAAATATTTCTGTAAATCATATACATATATTAATAAAAATTATAAGTTCTTTTGTCCAGTAAAATGGTTTGATTTTTATGCTGATTTTCAGGAAATTTTAAACTATAAAGGGATATATGATCCTTATTTTAGCAGAAGAATTAATCAAAAATTTTATCCTTGTGTTTTCTGGGTATACTTGAAACACATAATTCAGTTAATAGTTATCATAGGTTAACAAATGCATAAGAAATGAAATGTTGCCGTTATACTTTTAAGGGGATGGTGTCTTTTAAAACATTGCTTTTTGTGGGTCATTTCTAATTGGCTTAAGTGAGGGTTCCAGTGAGGCCAAGCTTAAGAATTTGGAGACAAAGAAAACTGGATATCTTCTGAAAGTCAATACAAAATCAATTAGAGTAAAAATAAACAGAGTTAACTCTGTTCTCAGAGACATTGAAAATGGCAACCACAACCTTAAGTTACGCACAGAGCTTGAAAAAAAAGTGTTTGTCAGTTAAGGGTGGTTAGACATAAAGATGTAGAAAGAGGATAGCCCATCCAGGCATGCCCAGGAGAAACGAAGCCTTAAACCAACAAACTTAGAGAATTCCAGTCTTGTGTGCCAGTGAATAGGCTAATTTATCCCATTAAATAAGAACAAGTATCACCTAATTCCAGTTGTTAGATTTCTGTGATAGATTATAATATGGTTCCTGTATCAGCCTGGGTCCAATTATTAGAGATGGAAGCCACACAGTAATTTGAAGATGGAAAGCTTAATACAAAGAATTGCTAACCATAACAGGAGGTTAGAGAGGACTTGGCCAGTAAGAAAGGGTCCAATTAGGAGAGACCATCACCACACAGTAATTTAAACATGGGAAGGTTAATACAAAGAATTATTAACCATAACAGGAGGTTGGAGTAAAGAGAAATTGGCCAGTAAGAAATAATAGAGAACTTTAAAGGATTCAGGATTACAACTACTACCCCAAGGGCTAAAAGCTGGAACACCTGAGGAAGAGACTCCCCAGGACTGTGATCCTGGGGGTCTCAGACATTGTTGGAGAGAGTGTGGTCCTGGCTCACTAGATGGCAGAGAGGCTACTCCTGCAGAACCTGCTGGAAATGTGACCTCTGGAACTTGCCTGAAGTCTGCTCTCTGGGGTGCTGGAGAAAACTGTTCATGGAGTCATGCCTCTTCACTACAACATTGCTGAGAGGGTGTGTCAGGGGAAGCTGCTGGTTGTTGGGTACTTCTGACCACCAGTCACTGCAGGAGCCAGGAGCTGAAGAAGCTGCCCGCACTGGAGAAGCTGTGCACAAATGCAGCTTCCTAGTGCTAGAGAAGCCGTCCATGCTGCAGAAGTGTGACGCCGGACAAACCAGCCTGCATTACAAAGCTGGGTAGTAGGAGAGCCTGCATCCCGCAAGAGCCAGATGCTGGTGAAGACTTTGCTAAGGGAGCCAGGCACTGGAGAAGCTGTGTCAGGAGCCTGCCTAGAGAACAGGCTGCAGCCAGGAAGGAAAACTCCTCCTTTCTGGTGTCTCTCCAGTGCCCTCTACTGGCAAGGTTTAACATCATGTTGGCTGAGAAAGGAAAATTGTTTAAAGGGCTCAGATCCATTTTCACAGAGAGGGCAAAAAGTACATTTGGAGCTGGGGAGTAATAAATCAACAATCAGCACAATTCCCAACTGTGGTCACCCCACCCTATACGGGGATTATAAATGCATGTCCTTTGCCGTGTACACTTGGGTACTCCCCGGAAGGGAAAGTTACTTCCCCTGCCCATTGCCAACTTGGTCATGTGACTTGCTCGGGCCAATAGTGCTTGAGTGGAAGTGATACAGCACCAGTTCTGAGCAGGGTTTTATTTATTTATTTATTTTTTCCGGTACGCGGGCCTCTCACTGCTGTGGCCTCTCCCGCTGCGGAGCACAGGCTCCGGACGCGCAGGCTCAGCGGCCATGGCTCACGGGCCCAGCCGCTCGGCGGCATGCGGGATCCTCCCGGACCAGGGCATGAACCTGTGTCGCCTGCATCGGCAGGCGGACTCTCAACCACTGCGCCACCAGGGAAGACCCCTGAGCAGGGTTTTATATGTGAATGTGTAGTTCATCATGGCCTCTTGCATCACTGCCCTCTGCTGTGAAGAAAACAAGTTCCAGACAGAGGCTACTCCTTTATCTGGGTCGCAGAATGAGGTGCACAGCTGAGTGGAGCCACAGCCAACCTGCAGACTACTAAGAGAAGAAACGGCGTGGATGCTTATACACGCCTGAGGTTTTTGGTGGTTTTTGATTACGAAAAAGGTGACTTATGCAGTCTCCATGCTTGACAAAGAACTCTGACTTTGGTGTGGCTAATTATGATTATGCTGCATAAACTGTAGTGTAAACCATTATGTTATTTTCTGATTTTACATATTTACCTGCCCTAAGAAAATAGAATGGAGAGACAAGACCTGTCCTTGGATTGAGGAAAATTCATCCCAGCAGTGTCAACCTGAGAGAAGTCTCAAGAGGCAGCTAGCTGGTATTTTTGCCAGATGACATTTCCACCTTGCTGGGGTATACCTCCCTGGTGGGAGGTTAGAGATGGAAAGGTTATAGTCACCTGTTTCATTAATGCGAAAGGTCCCTCTACACTGCTATCACTCTTCTCTCTTTGCCAGTTTTGACGATTAGCTGTCAGGTTACCGTTTATTTCATTTTACCTTATCTTAATCAAATGTCCCCGTATCAGTTGGGATCCTGGGTTGTGGTTTATCTTTAGATAACTTGCTGTTCTTAAATAGACTTGATAGACTTCTATACAACTTTTTGTGGAGGAAGTGGTTTTTTGACAAACAGAGTTGTATAAATTCTTCTTTGGCTATCACTATACTCTGACAACTTCATATTCATGTAGACTTTCTCTTTTCTCATTGATCTATTAGGAAAAAAAATTTATTCTAACTCACTGTTCTACTAGCCATTATAACTATAATTGATCTCTTACTACATTGCTATTATTATTATGTTTGATAATCTCAAAGCACCTCCAACCACACAGATACAAGTGCATGTGCACACATGCACACATACACACACACACACACACACACACACACACCAGCAGCCATCTAAGAGTAGATATTTCAGCCTTCATTCAGCTGAAAAATCATGCTGCTACTCAACAATTTTTTAATTAAAATCAGAAATAAGCATTTGTGGGCTATGATTTTAATCATTGACTATTTAAAATATGGGTCAAATACTAACATGTATGTAAAATATATATATCACTAAAGAAAAATTAAATAGTTCTAATACTTTTCTTTGAATGTGAGGGATATTACTTTGTATGGATATTAAAAAAATTTGGCTAGGGTTTTCAGACCCTGATTCTGTACTAACGATCAGTCCTAGAGTTAATTTAATTGGACAAGTGAATGAAAGGCATCATGAGAAGGTAGAAAAAAGCCACAAAGTCTAGTCCAGTCTCTGCCACTGTACCTGCAGAATCTTAGTTTTCTCATCTCTAAAATTGGGATAATAATATCTGCCCTACCAAACTCATGGGATTTTTTTTTAAGAATCAAATGAAAATGTGTCAGTGAAAAAGATATGTAAATTATAAAGGTGTTTGCAAATATGACATTTTTGATACTATGAAATGATTAATGGTGGATTGGTATCTTCCTAAATCCCATTCAACTTGGAGCCTAGACAAGGAGATAAGACTCAATCAGAAGAGTAATCTCAAAAATATATCCTACCACAGAAAGAAACACAAGATATTGGGATAGGCTTTAAAGGTAAGGGTAGGTAGAAATGTAATTTCTCCTTTTTCTGAAGTCATTAATAACCTAATTATAACTTTGACTACCAGGAAGTATCATATTCCCCAAAGTCCCATTTTTTAAATATGGGGTCAAGCAGTGGAGAAATTTACTGCCAATAAGCTCCCTAATAATGATATAATGTTATCACTAAAATGGGAAGAGAGAGAGTCATGGGAAAGAAGCTCAGTGGCAGATTGGAGGTGGAGGAGGGTAGGGATGTAGGGAATACATTCAGCCCATGGTCACCTTCTCTCTGAACTTTCCTGGACTCTATTTTCCCAAGAATCTAGTGAACACTTAATCTCTTTGTTTCTTGCAATCCCCTAGCCCTTCGGGCATGCCCCCTATTAGAACATCTCATGGTATACTGTATTTGTTTGTTAAATTGTCTGTCTCTCCCATCAGACTATAAATGCCTTGAAGTTAAGAATCCTGTCTTCATTATCTAGTAGTCTTGAGGGATACTTTGCACAGGGCCTGGCATATAATAGATATTCAATGAATGTTAGGTGAAGGGATGACTAGGTAGAAAATAGATCAGAGTAAAGAATTGGAAGAGAGAGGCTTTAGGAAGTTTTTAACAAAGCATTGCACTCCTTAAATATTAAAACTTCTTTTGAGACACAGCACAATACATATTTTATATTAAACTTTAATAGAAAAATTAGTCCATCAACTTGCATATATTTTGGGGGGAGACTCCTGGAAAACATGATTAATATCTATATCTGAGTTCCTATGTTTATGTTAATGCATTTCTTAAAAATAGACTTAAAACAACTATGATATCCCATTCAAAAGATAACTATATATATATATATATATATATATATATATATTTGTAAAAGGAATGTATTTTTAGGCTAGAATAGAATGGAGGAGGAGGTGTTATAAAAGTCAGAGAGGTTTGTCCACTATGTAAACCTAAAAACTTAGGGATCTTGGCCATCATATACAGAATAGTGTACTTATTTTATAAAAGAGTAAGTTTTAAAATTGTTTGGCTTGAACATATTCTAAATTATAATAGGGCATTAACCTTCATTTTTCTCAGATGTCTTAAAGATAACCTGAAACTCTCAAACATTTTCTAGTGTTTTTGAGCAAGCTTAACTATTAACGATCTGTAAATGGGTCATCGCATTCCTAACCTTAAGCATGACAAAAGAGTATGTATAATCCGTGAGTGTGCTTACAAGAAATGTTAGGAGAAATATCATATCTGCCAGGCTGGAGAGATTTGACTTTCAGTGGAAAGTTCATTAAGGTAAATCTTACTTTGTCCATTACCTTGCCTGCTATGTGATATAAATTCTTTGCCTACTAATCACAAATCTCAAGATCTGGGAAGTGGCGTTCCCTAGAACAGGCTATATATTTTTTATTGCCATCTTGAATCAAACTGATGTCGTTTATCATGAGAGGACTAATAAAAGTCACATTCTGTATTGAAACATCCCTGTATTTTATGGAACCGTCTGATAGAACCTTAATAAAGTTTTAAAACAATCCATGATAGATTTTGCAAGAAGCTCAGATCTGCCAGCACTCTCATGAACAGCCCAATTTGAAGCACTAATTTTTGCATGATTATCTGCAAAATGTTACTGGGGTTGTTGAATATTAAAAGACTAGCTGAAGGGACAGGAAGCTCAATTATTAAAAAATCCAGTTAAATTGCTATTTAGAGTAATTTAACAAACAAAATTGAATTTTGTTCTTATTTTCAAAGTACAGAAGTCTATTCATTTCCTCAAATATGTAGTTCATTGAAAATGCCAACTAGGTGATTCTGCATGAGGAGAAATAGTTGATTAAAAGAAAAAGTCCCCCAGGGGCTTCCCTGGTGGCACAGTGGTTAAGAATCTGCCTGCCGGTGCAGGGGACACAGGTTCAATCCCTGGTCCGGGAAGATCCCACATGCTGCGGAGCAACTAAGCCCGTGCTCTAGAGCCCGCAAGTCACAACTACTGAGCCTACGTGCCACAACTACTGAAGCCCGCATGCCTAGAGCCCGTGCTCCGCAACAAGAGAAGCCACCCTGATGAGAAGCCTGTGCACTGCAACGAAGAGTAGCCCCCGCTCGCCATAACTAGAGAAAGCCCGCGCGTGCGGCAACAAAGACCCAGTGCAGCCAAAAATAAATAAAATAGGGCTTCCCTGATGGCGCAGTGGTTGAGAGTCCGCCTGCCGATGTAGGGGACATGGGTTCGTGCCCCGGTCTGGGAAGATCCCACATGCCGCGGAGCAGCTAGGCCCGTGAGCCATGGCCGCTGAGCCTGCACGTCTGGAGCCTGTACTCCGCAACGGGAGAGGCCACAACAGTGAGAGGCCCGCGTACCGCAAAAAAAATAAAATAAAAATAAAAAAATAATTTACAAAAAGTAAATAAATAAAATAAATAATTTTTTAAAAAGAAAAAGACCCCTTAGCTTGTTAAAACTAACATGACACCATGCTCACACAATATTTGCCCAGTTAACTATATAAAACAAAAAGGCCAGCGTCTTTGCCCCACCTACTGTTCACAGAAAGGACCAACAATGAGCAAATTCAACACATGCATTGTCTTTTACATATAATTATCTTTTTATTGACTCCTCTATCTGGGGAGGATATCCTTTGGGCCTCAGACCTGTTTACAAAAGTATTCACTTACCTAGACTTGCCTGCCTTAATGAAAGATGTTAGCAGATTAAAACATAACATAATCATCAAAAAGAATGAGGCAGTTACCTTTGTTGCAATGAAAAGTTCTCCACCTTGTATTTATCCTTGTGTGTACGTGTGCAAGTGTGTGTGTGTTAGACCTGGTATTGAAAATATCTGGATGAATTTATAACAAATTATTGAGAATATGGCTTCAGGGTCTGGGAGGATAAGAGAGGGCAGTCGAAAAGGGAGAAGTTTTATTTTCAACTGTTTCTCCTTTTACCGTTGGGGTTTTTTTTGCTTTTTACCTTGAGCATGTAGTATTTTTTTAATGAAAACAAAACATTTTCAAAATTGCACTATTCAGTTTCCTTAAACTTTACTGTATTTTATATCCAGTAAAAATATTCAAACAAAAATTGACAAAATATACACTAAATTCAAAACATGCAAATAATTTTTTTATTGCTATTAACTACAATGAAAGGAAATCCAAGCCATAGTTATTAGATGGCTAGGACTCATAGTGGATTTAACAACAACAGAAATACAGAAAGCGACAATATGCTTGCTATCAGTTATCCTTCTCTGCTGCACATGTTAGTGGAACTTTAGCCAGCATTCATTCTTTATTGTACAACTTAGACATTAGACACCATTTTCGTATACTTTTGGCATTACGTTCAGCAACATGTTCAGTTCCTAGTATGTCAGTTGAGCCATTAAAGTCATTTTGGATCAGTTATTAAGATTTGGAATTACAGAATTAGAATGAACAATAATAATATACTCTTGTTCATATTTCTTAGTTTTTAAATCACAAATGTCTAACTTTTGAATCTATTTATTTTAGAGTTCTACTCGTTTATCCAAAATTATTTTAAATTCCCAAAGATTATTAGACCAGATATAGGGCAAAGTTACAAACATATAATGTTTGAAATCATTTCTCCTCTGGCTTTCATTGGCTGTCCTCATTGTTTCATCCCTAATGATTACCTAATCCTGGATGAGACAAGGAGGACAAAACGAGATAAATTAACATCCTGGGCTCCTGGGTACAGTTCAGTCAAAGGCAGTTTTACCTGCCCTGCAGAGACAATCTAGTTTCCTTGGAAGAATTACTTCTTTTACTCATAGAAAGCCGTGTGCTCCCCTGAAAGGTAATAATTACAAAAGCTGTTTTTCACTTTGATGTATCTGTTTGCTTTTTTGGAAATAGTGCTTCTGCTATTATTGTAACTTGCATTTCAAACACTTGCTTATATAATATCTCTATATGCCAAGCAGCACCTGGACTTTTCAAATTATACAACACTTTGTGTATGACTCACTCCCACTTATGTCCATGGTATTCTCTAGGACCAAATCTGCAATATCTTTTTCTAAATTTTGTTGCTCGATTAATGCTAATTTTAGTTCACTATTTTCAATGTTAAGAGAGTCAGAAACACTCTCTTTCAGGTTAATGACACCCTTTCAGGATGATTTGGGGATTTATTTTCATATCTAGGTTGTTATTCTTTTTCTAAAGCTAGAGAAAAATAATTTAGGATCATTTTGGAAGATCCGTCAAATGATTTATCATTTGGAACTACTTACTCCAGGCATGATTTTTGTTTACATAAGTGAAAACATTACCCAAATTTTCTATGTATATCCTGATTTAATGACTGTATTCTTTTTAATGAAGGCAATTTATTAAGGACATTACTAAATATATATTTATTTTATAACATTTATTATTTAAATAAATTTATACATAAAAAATATTTTTGATTAATGTGTACCAAAACTTGGTTCAGGAAATATAATCTGTATTTTCTTCCTCTCTGGCAGGTAGGCCATATCAAATATGATTATAATAAAATAATTTTGGAGATTAATGGCCTAAAAGGCTCCCTTTTTACAGTGAGTTTAATGAGATGGTGGGTTAAGCCGCCCCAGGTAGCCACTGGGAGTTTCTTGGCCTGGTTGAGGGTCAAAATCTGTCCTTGTCCTGGCTGAGGTCTGGTGCACTGGTTGGCAATTGTGTACTCTACTTGAATATCAATGGAAAAAATTCTGGGTTCCATGGCTGGGTGGTACTTCAAGGGTAGTTGCAGTGATTCCAGGACTGCCCCTGTAGGTGGCTGCCAGGGACACTGGGCCAGGTGACTGTTGGGATTACAGTAAGATAATCATTACATTTAATGCCCAAACTAGGACACTTTGGAGAATAAAGGGTGGAGGCGTATTTAAATAATTAAAATGTTATAAGTATTGAAACATAAAAAAGCATTACATGCCATAAAATAAATATGTGTGATTTATAACATATAATAAATGAAAACACCAGAGTAGCAAGGACATTCATACTACTCTCTCTAAGCCCTGCGGCAGGACTTTTCAGCCTCCCACGAACGAGCCTATAATTTCTCAGGTTTTCCACTGACCCTGTCAACTGAGGGCCTGCTGTAGCAAAAGGACTATTGGAGCCAATCTTCTGTAGAATTTTAGAGAACAAGGTGACCATAGCTGATATGTGGGTTCCACCTCTATCTCTTGAAATTGTTGAAAGAATTAAATTGATTGGGATAATGTGTGGAAAATGCCTACGGTCCTGCCGATCTGAGTGCCCCGAAAATGTCAGCTTCCTTTTCCTTCTTTTCTCACCACTCGCCGCAAGCTCACACAAGATTCACACAGACTCACTTCACCTTATCTTTATTATACTTAGTGGTTCACACATTTGTCTTTCTAGACTCAAAGCTCCTTGAGTACAGGTCCTTTTTCTTACATCTTTTTATCTACCCAGGACTCAGCACACTGTGGGACCACAGAAAAGAAATGTTGGCTAATTGATGTTTCTGACGCTCCCCAAGGAAGGGCCTGCTTTTCTACCCATCCTGCTTAAAACAGGAGAAATAATGTATAGTAGAGGATGGCAATCCGCTGGGGTTTTGAGCTTGAGGGCACTAAGTGTTAAAGGCATGTGACTTTCTTTGTTCAGATGGACACTGCCAGCTTCTCATCTATAATTTGGTTTCCTGAGTAGATCTACTCCCCAGGCACCCAGTTCACTGTGAAGAACAGTCTAGGTTTTTTAGCTACTAATAGATCCATAAATAGGAATTCATTTGAACCTATATGTCCTTGCTCTCCCAGGCCCTCGATGTGAACCAACACATTCAAACCTCTGAGTGAGCCATGCTGAGAGTCAGAACATGAAGCAGAAAGATCAGGGCCAGGCTCTCTGAGCCCAATCTGCTCATCCAAGTCTCCAGGATATTCTGACTCGGCACTCTTATACCCTTTCACAGGTTGAAATAACAGTGGCACCACGTGCTTTCACTCTTCAAGGGCATCATTAGTCCGTGCCAAATTTCATTTTTGTCTCTGGGTTTTCAGTTATTTGTGGGGTTTTTTTTTGCCTAAATTTCTATAATAGTGTAAATAAACACATTGTTGAATAGCACTTTGTAATTCATATAATCTACTATCTAGGTAGAAGGTATTATTATTGCTATTTCCAGTTGTGAGGAAAATGGGGCTTAGAAAGATTAAAAGATTTGCTTGTGATCAGTAAATGGTAGAACCAGCCTTTTTATTTTTTTTCTCCAAATCAAATACTCTTTCCATGATGCCACCTGCCTCCATATACATATTGTGCAAAGATATTTCTAATCCCTCTAATGAAAACTTGAAGTTGAAAATGTGTTAGTTAATATCCTGGAAATGCTTCCTTTAATAAATATAATAAAAATTAGATCAGAATTTAGTGAAAGGATATTCCATTGCTTTACTTTATGTAATTATTGTCTATTTTTTATGCGTATGACTTAGATCCTAGGTTTATTGGACACTTTTAAATGCACGTTCCAAAGTTCAAGTCTATTTAAAATTTTCTAGGCTGCTTTGATTTGTTTCTGGGTCATGATTGCTGTTTGCAGACATTCTGAATCTGGAATCATTGAAAGGTTTTATTAATGAATCCTTCTCAAGCTGTTCATCAGTGAAAATAGCACAAATGCATATGGATGTTAGTCTCTGGGTAGCAAAGTATGTCATCATGCCCAGAGTCCCAGAAGACCTGAGAAGTTTGGCAACACCTATACCCCTTTCTTAGGGGACCTGATTTAATGTTGTGTATTTTTTTTCTCCAAGCAGACATATGGGTGAAAGCTTGCCAGTGAAAGGAAGTAAGGGAACCATTGGACCTAGAACAGTGGATTAGAAACATTTTCATATTAGTCAAAGGCAAACAGAAATAACAATAGATTTTGATTACTGATTTTTTTTTTACCTTACCTGCTCCTTTGACTCTGTGTAGAGAGGAATCTTGACTTATGCTCTGGAGAGGAATAGTACCTTCTTTTCTTTATTTTTTCAATTTCCCTCTCTTTGCTTTCCTTCCTAATTTTTTCTTTTCCTTTGTAAAATATTCTTAAAACCATGGATCAAGATATATTTTGGGGCTTCCCTGGTGGCGCAGTGGTTGAGAGTCCGCCTGCCGATGCAGGGGACGCGGGTTCGTGCCCTGGTCCGGGAGGATCCCACATGCCGCGGAGCAGCTGGGCCCGTGAGCTATGGCCGCTGAGCCTGCGCGTCCGCAGCCTGTGCTTCGCAACAGGAGAGGCCACAACAGTGAGGGGCCCGCGTACCAGAAAAAAAAAAAAAAAAGATATATTTTGCTATATCTCTTTTTTCTTAAATTATTCTTCCCTATTATAAAAAGGATATATGTTTCTTACAGAATATTTAGAAAATAGAGATTTTCAGAAAAGATTGTATGGTGAGTTTTCATATTACCCTCCTCATCCTCTCCAGAGATTTTGTAGTGGTAAATAGACTATACTTTTTAAATTAAGTAAGAATAGCCAAACTTAAAAAAAAAAAAAAAAAGGCAAACTTTTCCATATTAAAGAAAAAAAGACACAGAATCACAGGGTTGTTAATGGCTGTGGATGGAGTTGGCTAAAGTCAGACATTGGGGGCTCCAAGTCTGGGAACCGGCAAGACACCAAGAATTGGACTTAGAGACTGAAATAAGCAAATGGTGAGTGTATTAGTTTGTTAGGGCTGCCATAACAAATGACCACCAACTGGGAGGTTTAAACAACAGAAATTTATTGTGTCACCGTTCTGATGGCTAGCAGTCTGAGATTTAAAGTGTCAGCAGGGCCATACTGAAGGCATTAGGGAAGGATCTGTCCCAGGCCTCTCTCCTAATTGTCATACTTTGTTGGCAATATATGGTGTTCGTTGGCCTGTAGAAGCATCATGCTAATCTCTGCGTTCACCATCACAGGACACTCTGTGTACATGTCTGTCTTTTCACAAGGCATTCTTTTTGTGAAGACTGTAAATACTGGATTAGAGGCCAACCCTACTCCAGTATGATCTCACCTTAACTAATTACATCTGCAACAACCCTATTTCCAAATAAGATCACATTCTGGGGTACTGGGCGTTAGGGAGAAGCACAATTCAACCTGTAACAGGAGAGTACCAAGGTCAGTCTCCTGGCAGGAAACCAGAAGCCAGGAAGGTATTTCCCTACCTTTGAAAGGAGGCTGACTAGAGCTGCTTGTTCAGAAACTGTGTCTGTGGTAGCCCCATTCCAGGAATGTACGTGCCCTAATGCAACACCAGCTCTGGAGGGTCCAGGTGTAGGTGACCCCAAAACTGATAGATGGAGAGGAATGAGCTCAGAGAGACAGCAAAGGAAGTAAAATGCTTTCATAAGAATTGAAGTTGCCAACCAAAATTCTAAAGCCCATGGGAAAAAAATCAATGTTAAGGAAGAGAGCTAAAAAACTCAACAGTTAGTAGATGAATTTAGTTTCATCAACAAAAAATAATGTACCAGCCATAAATGGCTTTTAAATAAGTATGTTCAGGATCATCAGAAAGAAATGCTTAAAACAAACAGTGAAACAAAAATTGGCAGATGTGAATCTGAAAAAGGGGTCATGAAATAAAACTCATAGAAACTGTGCATGTGTATCTTAAGAATTAAAAGTTAGTTCTGAAAGTTTCACTTAGCACATAGTCAAATGGTATGAAGAGATGAAAAATTTGAAAACAGAGTTAAGATATATAGATGTTATACTGAGGTTTCAATATCTGTATATTAGGAGTCCTAGAAATAAGGGAGAAAGGGCAGAGAAGTAATATTTGAAGAGATAATGGCTGAAAAGTGTTTTTCCAGAATTAGAGAAATGTACGTATTTTCAGATTGGAAATGAACACTAACTATTGTAGAAGTAATTTAAATTCATACCTCTCTACATTATAGTGAAACTTCAGATCATGAATAAAGAGAAATTTCTAAAAGCAACAAGATAGAAAAGACAAATAGCTTAAAATGAGAGATGATTTGTCATAGTAGAATCGAAAAAAAAAATGGAGCAAGATCTGCAAAATGGTGAAGAAAAAATATGCAATAAATCTTCATTATTTGTGAATCCACCAACTCACTAAACTTTCCTTGTAACCCCGAAATCAATACTCCCAGTGCTTTCCCAGTCATTTGAGGACATGCACAGAACAACTAAAAATTTGAGTCACCCAATGCGTATGTTCCCACCTGAGGTCAAACAAAACAACACTGCCTTCTTGTTTAGCTTGCAAGTGTAAACTTGTAAAAAAGTGTTCTTTTTGCAGTCTATTTAATGCCACATTTTTCATAAATTTGTGCTTTTAGTTGCTGATTTTGCTGTTCAAAATGGTCCCAAAATAGATATCAAATATGGTGTCTTTAGGCAGAAACACACATAAAACAATGTTATGTATTGATTGGTTGGTGAAAATGTTGTAAACAGAGGCTTGCAGAAAGCTAACCTAATATTCCCCCTTGGAACAATGATTAAATCTCCCCTAGGAATTAAAATCCAAAGAATCAAGTATATTCTTCTTATACTTGAACAAGGCATCACATTCTTAGCAAGAAACCAAAAAAGAGTAACTTACCACATGGACACTCTATTAGCTTGATTGTATCACCTAATGTTTAAATAATTTTGGATTTATATTTATTTCCCACATTGTCATATATGTAACGAAGAGCCCATCTGTAAGAAACGTCTCATTTTTTCATTGACCTAGGGCGGGCATCACCTTTCTTGGGCATTAATTGTTGTTTAGAGATTTTCTTATACTTCAAATTTAAAAGAAATTACCTTAATAAAAAGCACTGGCTGTATTCCTTTTGCACTGTGTATGCCTTCGTTGGCATTTTTCTACTTCCAAACAGTATTAAGACTTCTGCAAAACCCAGAGAGAGGGCACTTGTTTAGCTGCTAACAAGAAGCAGCTGTTTTCCATGGGAGATCAATCATTATTTTCTGTATTTCTTATTTAATAACCTGGTTTTCAACATGTGTCCTGTCCTGCTGAGGGGAGGTTCAGGGGGCCTGTCATGTAACAGAACTGGACACAGCTTGAGTTTTGAAACCGCAGACCTTCAACTGAAAAAAGGAGTCCAACATTTTCTTCTTTAACGATTTTGCTATTATAATAATAAAGGGTTTTACAGAGACAAATAGAATGTAGATGGAAGTCTATTGGGTAGAAATTTTGTATATGTGGCGATAGGGCAGACCTCAGGGAAATTCCTAAGTTCTCTGTGTTACTTCAAGCTTATTTGTTGTTGTTACTTCTATGTTCTCCTCAGGATAATACTTTCCCCTTTATCAACACGTGCCGGAGCCCCAGTGGTCTCCACCTTATCAAAAGCAGAATAGGGAAGGATATGCTATCACTGATTTAATTCCTAGTATTACTAGAGGTAAACTCTCCCAGAGAATTCTATTTAATTTTTATCAGCTTGTCTTTGGTTAAAGGGATTTCAGCCATTCTGAAGTAGGAGAGAATTTGGATGAATTCTCCTGAAACCCCCTTAATAATAAGGAAAATAATAAAAATAATAATAGAAGCGAACATTTGTTGACTTTTCACTAGGTACCAGGCGGTATGCTATTGACTACTTTTATCCTTAAGACGTACCCATGGGTTAGGCCCTATTACAAAACTGCATTTTTACAGATGATACAATCTCAGTGGCCTTAAGTTACCAGTAGCCTCAGCATCACCTGGGAAGTTGTTAGAAATGCATATTCTCAGCCTCCCACCCCCAGACCTAAAGAACCAGAAACTGAGGAGTTAAAACAGCAATCTGCTTTAGCAAATTCTCCGGGTAAGTTGGATGTCCTAAAGCTTGAGAACCACTGGCCTAAGCATGTGCCTTTCCAATGGAACTTCTCACAGGGGTCTTTTTTTGCTTTGTGCTGAATAGCAGGGGGCTGTGCCACGTTCCGATCTGTGTCCTAGTGCCAACAAATGCACCCGCATCATGAGAGGTATTCAGTCAATACACACTTTATAGTTGTGGGTCAATCTGTAATGATTCATCCTAGGTAGCTCTGAGGGTGACAAGATGATTTGATAATTCACAAGCCCACTTTATCTAGATGTGTTTTCTCTTCTTACAGGTAGAAAGATCTGTAATTCCTTTCAAGCAAACATCAGGCTACTGAGACACCAGGTCAGTGTGTAATGATGGGGTTTTCACTTGTAAATTGGAGTATTCTTCTTAAGACCTCGAGGCCTGAGCAGTGCACTTGATTCACTGTGTTTGTATTTTGACAGAGTGGGTGTCAGGAGTAGGGGAGAGGGCTTCTACTATATTCTATGTATTCAGGGAGTCACAAACAAGCAGAAAAGTTGTGAATACACAAAGCAGATAAGCATTAAAGCTTAAAATACGAATTTAAAGCAATAAGAGAATCCAAATTATAAAGCAGATCATAATTAATAAAAAAATTTATGCAGGTAGTCATGAAAGTTGTAGACTCTGGTGTTGTGTCCAGAGCACTAGAATAAGGAGCCTCATTTTGTCTGTAAAATGCCCTACCTACCTCATCATTTTATTAAGAGAATCAAAAAGCATAACACACAGACCATTCTGCTGTAACATGTGTTCCTAAAAACATTCACAGCCCTAAAAATAATGCAACTTTAAAAACAAGAAGGGCACAGCACTAAAAACAAATGCAACTTTATAACCTGAGCTCTATCTAAAACAACCAAAATTTTAAAAATACTACTGTGGTTTAAAAGACCACTTAAATTCCTAAAAAGGAAATCCTGCAATAAATATAGGATTTTACCTTAGAGAGAGAGAGAGAGAGAGAGAGAGAGAGAGAGAGAGTGAGAGAGAGAGAGTAGATAGATAAATGGGGAGTACAAAAGTGCCAAAGCTTTTAATTTATGAGGACAGATCAAAAAACACCATGTGCATGGGTAAGTGCTTTCAAGAGCAAGCAGGTGGCCAACCAAAGTTAAGAGGAAGAATATAGAATGAATGGGTATTGCTTATAGCACCATAGTCCACCACCACCCTTTCTGTGTTTCAGTTGTGTAGTGTATATTTCACTCCTGGTACTTACTGGGACAAAACAGTAACATGCTGTAAAAAATTCAAATCTGAACCAGTGCATTAAATTGATCTAATTCCATTATATACCTATATCTTATCAGCTAATTCTCCTTCCGAGAACACTTGTAACTAAACAGGCTGTATCTGAAAGTGTTGTAAAGCACAGTATACAAGTAGCTAGTTTCACTGGCATTATTTTGTTTATAAAGAAAGGCCCAACATCACCAAAATCATCTGGGCAATCAAGGCATCTATGAATTTTTCATTAAATCTTTTACAACATGCAAATGGTAGGGTGCTGAATGACTTAAGGAATATTAGCCCAATGAACTACTTGTAGTCTTAGGATTCTATTCTGAGCGATTGGGATGTATCTGTGGATAAAGCAATCAGTTAATATACCACTGCTTATAAAAATTCTATCGTGATACCAAGATAATCTTGATATATCTAGGAATTAGGCATTTTGAATAACCAAGCTTTCTAGAGGTATGTTTATTCACGAAATCTTTTTAATTTGATGGAAAGTTTTCTAAATTAAAATTATAGGACGTGAAAATAATACATTTCAACAGTGATGACAGGAATGCCTTTTCTTGTTGCCATGGCCTCAGAAGTCAAGAAAGTAAGAAAGGACTTCTCCGGGTTTCCCTGGTGGCGCAGTGGTTGAGAGTCCGCCTGCTGATGCAGGGGACGCGAGTTCGTGCCCCGGTCCGGGAGGATCCCACAAGCCGCGGAGCGGTTGGGCCCGTTAGCCATGGCCGCTGGGCCTGCGCGTCCGGAGCCTGTGCTCTGCAACAGGGGAGGCCACAGCAGTGAGAGACCCGCGTACCGCAAAAAAAAAAAAAAAAAAAAAAAAAAGAAAGGGCTTCTCCATCCATTCCTTCATCTTGTCTGCTTTCCCCCACCTTCAGGTCTTACTTTTAGACAACAAAGCTCATTAAAAATATAAATAATACATTGGAATATTAAGGAGTAATTTTGAAAATATACTTACAACATGAGAAAATGATCCTGATACACTATTCAGTGAAAAAAATCAGAGTACACATTTGTACAGCATGATTGAAATCTATATTGGTAAGAAAATATAGCAGATATAACTAGAGCCTCAAAAAGCTAGTGATGGGGTTTGCCAGGTTAAAGACCAGATGATTGGCATGAGATGGGAGAACTTTGCCTAGCAGAAAAAAAAGGGGAGGGGGTGGCAGAAAGAGCGTTTCCTGCAAGGATGCCTTGAAGAAAGATCCAAGGAAATGGAAGGATAACTTGGAGTTCACCCTAAGGGCCACTACCTGATAGATAGATGTATGTTCACAGAGATTGAAAAATAAATAAAGCAGAAATTAGACATGGATATAGCTAGAGATATAGGAGCTGAGAAAGAAATTCATAAAGATAGAAATACAGATCAGATATGTGAGACTAGAAATAAACACACTAAAATGTTAACATACTCTCTCCCAATAGTGGTTTTATGAGATATTTAATTTCCTTTTTAAAAATTCTTTTTTGTAATACCTACCTTTTGATGATGGTAATATGTTACTTTTAGAATCATAAAAATATTTTTTAAAGTTTATGCATGAGATAAGTGTGGGGGAGGAAAAAAGTCTTTCTCTACCCTTTTAGGTTCTTTTGGCTGGTCTAAAACTTAAACTGCCATGAGAAAAATTAACAGGAAAAAATCAAATTTAATTGCATACGTACAGAGGGGTTCCTTGAGAATATTAGGCCCAAGGACAAGTTAGGCAATTGAGGCTTGTATGCCATCTGAGAGAAGGAGAAGGAGGTAGGGGTTGGAGACTTCAAAGGGGAGGAAGGCAATTGACATGGAGATAGGAAAGCAAATGTTTGCTAAAAATATGTTTGCTGGGCTGTGCAGAGACATGGGACACAGAATGGACTTTGGTCTCCAGGCCCTGCAGACTTCCCCCTTCCACACCTAGCCCATATTTTTTTGTAGATATCTCTGGTAACAGTGCTTTTTCTGTACCAGGCACTTTACCTAAGTTATTTTAGGCAGTTAAGAAGGAGGTAAAAATAAAGACTTCCTGAGCCTTTTGTTACTTAAAAAAGATCATCCGCAAATAATTCTCAAGCCAAAGAGACGCGTTTTAGGGTGGCAAGTTTTGTTCCCCTACATAAGCTTGAGTAAGCATAGAGTAAGGCCCCATTTCCTTAGATGAAGAAGACAGTGTAAGCTCTAGGTTTTAAAATTCTAATTGCTACTTTTCTTGATGAAGAGAAGGTTCTACTATGTCACACTCTACAGGAATATTAGTGCTGGCTGATACACAATGACATGTATTAAACGAATTTTAGGCTATAAAACTTTTAGGTGTACCAGGCTGTTTATATTTTGCCTTTTATTATTAAAAATGCACATATGTATAGAGGCTGCTTAAGGGTAAAAGGTAGTAAATAACCTCTAGACAATAATTTCTCATGAGTCATTTCTTTAGATTTTATCCTGGAATCCAACCATTAATCTTGGTCTCCTTCACTTCTTTATTGTCTCATTGAGTTCATTGACATAGTTCAAAAGAGTAAGTAAATTTCAGAATGAGTAGTACCAACAACATCAGAAAGAGAATCTTAGTAAGCTAGAAACCATCCAAGAATTTATCAACTGGAGTTGTCTGTGTCTTTCATTTTATGGGAGACATAGGAATAGAGGAGAAGGAAACTGAATTAACCCTTTCTGCTGTTCCTTAACATTTCAGAAAATGAGTATATAAAAAGACTCAGTATTTCCATCCCTTAGGGATGATGTCAGGGTTTTTAGTAAAGTATTCTTAGAGGATAGATAAGATCATCTTCTCTTATCTTGGATGAGATGCTGATGAGCATGCTAAACTGTATTCACTGTATTGCAAACTAATTTGCTTCTCTCTGTGTTTAGAAATGTTTTTAAGACCAGTTTCTACCTTACTCCTTTTATTCCCCGTATTAATTAAAAATGATTATGTTAAGGTCTTGAACATTGTGAGTTGGTATGAAGGAGTAAACAGTAGCTTTTTTTTTTTTTTTTTGCGGTACGCGGGCCTCTCACTGTTGTGGCCTCTCCCGCTGCGGAGCACAGGCTGCGGACGCGCAGGCTCAGCGGCCATGGCTCACGGGCCCAGCCACTCCGCGTCATGTGGGATCCTTCCGGACCGGGGCACGAACCCGCGTCCCCTGCATCAAGCAGGCGGACTCCCAACCACTGCGCCACCAGGGAAGCCCAACAGTAGCTTTTTAATATTCAAGTTGCTCCTAATAGAAAGAAAAAGCTTTCAAAAATTGATAATAGAAAGATTCAGCATATTCCTTTTGAGCTGACATTTTGATAATGTATGATTTAAGTTGGAAAGATGTGCATTAAATTTCTGTGAAAATATTCATGAGAATATTAGACATACATTGTGATGTAAGAATATTTAAAAGTAATCTAAACTATTTTTCTGGGCTCAAAATGTGTTTCTGAATAATTAAATTTGTCAAGCCCTGTTATTAGATTTTTAATAAGGGAAAGAAAATGGCACCAAATATTAAAATTTACTTTCATATAATATATTTAAAATAAATCTTTAATATTCTAACTATATAATTTTTGTACTTGTACCAAATGTTATTACTTTTATTTTAAGAATTTTTTGAGAGAACCTTGAATGTATTGTGTTCAGAGTTGATTACAATTATAGTTCAACTTTTATAATTGGAGATTTACATAAAGCACTTATCAGACATTTGCAGTAAGTCAAATACTGTAATGGCAATTCCAAAAAGGAAAAAATTATAGTCCTTTCTCCTTGGAACATAAATTAATAACTAGAAATTGAGAAAACGTATCTTTCCCTTATATGGCTTTTCAATCAGTTTAAACAATTACATCTTTAGTTAAAAGTGCATTCACAGCTCATAATGTTTTTGGATTTCCTCTTCAAGAAAAGCCTTTCCTTAGGGAAGTTTTGACAATTTACACTTTAAGTTTCTTGATGTTGAGGGCTAGTATTAATATTTTGTGTCTTCCACATAACCTCACACAGTGTGATTACTAGTAATTATCTCTTTCTTGATTCATTTAACCAGAAATTTATCTGCCATTATTATTTCCAAAAATGAATTTTAAACTAAAGTCTACAGTTTGGAATGTTTCTTAACTATGTCTATTAAAAATAATTTTTTCTAGATGTTGTTTTATGTATCTCTTGGTTAAGAATTTATCCCTCTTTTGCTGTGTTTTATTTTCTTCAGTTATAACACCTATGGTTATCTAGGTTTCTAAATGCAGGCTTCCACCACTGATGACCTCGGCACTTACTTTCAAGTATCAGTAATTTTACTTACATTTAATAGTGATAAACATCTAGTCCTTATTACACTTTTATCTCTCTTTATTATAAACATACTTTGCTTTCACCCCATGACAGCAAATTCAGCAAATTCAATAATTTCCCCCCAAAGATTCCTTCTCAAAAATTAATAATAAAATGTCGTTTCACAGAAATATGTTAAATATTCACAAAAATATGAAGATAAAAATTATTTCCAACATTCACATTTCACCACATTTTTGAAATGTTTTTTCTGGTGAATTACTTTGTTTCAAATTTGATTTCTTGCCTGATTTTTAAGTAAACTGTCACAAGGTAGGTTCCCAGGAATCAGACTCTGAGGTGGAGATTAACGTGCATGAATTTTATTAGAAGGTACCCTAAGGATCAAAAAGTGTGGAAAGCAAGGAAGGGAAACAGGATTTGGCAGAAAGAAGAAAGTGGTGTGTGATGCAGTCACACAAAATATTCAGCAGAACTCATGGGAAGTTCTGACACTAGGATGGCCCTTCAGAATTGTGCTGACTGGGGGCCAAGGCCTGGGTTTTATACTCTGCAAATTCAATAATTTCCCCAGTCTTTGGATTTGGACTGCCCCCAAAAGGGGACATATCCTTGGATAAAGAGGCTGTCTTCAGCAGAGGTAGTTCCTGAAGAGGGATGGCAGCTGAAGGCTGTGTTCTGGTAGCACTCCTGGCACCTAGTGTGTAAATCCTTCATTCCTAAAGGGGGCTCTGGGTGGCATATCATAGCATCCAATACAGTAGTCTACCACGAGCAGAGCTGGACATGTTCACTGCATCTACATCAAGCTGTTTTGAGCTGAGCCGCTCTCACAGCCCTGGCACACGAACTCATTGAGCAGATGCTGCTTTCTTTTCCTGCCTCTTCACTTCCCTGACATTTTACCTTTCTTTGCATATTTAGAAGACCAGCTAGTGATGTGCTTTGTTTTCTCAGCTTTTGTGTATTAAAAATCAACACGAAGACTGCAGATAGATTTAACTGACAAGGAGTCTGTTATATTGTTCTCTATGTGTAGTTCTTCTAAAAGTGTTCAGTAGATCTTAATATAGTGTCTCTTTTGACCTTGTTTAATTTGAATGGACACTTTTAATTAGAGCCTGCAAAATTTCTAAATGTGCCATATGGTTTGCATGAAAGATTAAGAATAGAAAGAAGGGTAATTATTGTCTGTGGAATAGCTAAAAGAATATTCAACTAGCCAACTATCAAATGTGATTCAGATGTAAAAGAAACTGAAGGAACAGTGATCGGTTTTGAACTACATATGATAATTCTTTTCTGGCCTTTATCTTTTCTATAGAATTTGTGGGTAAGACCTTAATACAAGTAGTGAATAGACACCCCCTAAAAACTTATATGTTTTATAATGATCAGATGTAACTTCTATTATGCGTTTGTAGCAGTTACTTACGAACATTAAACCTTGAAAGGAGCATTTGCTCTCAGATTATATCAAAATTCTGAAAAATGTGGATTAAATATTGATATTCTTTCCTTAAGTTCAGATTTTGAAATATAGGAAATAGGCTTTGCCTGTCAACCATCTTAAGTTACTGAGGAAGTTTAAAGAAACCCTAGACAAGGCTTAGTTATAGCTATGATATTAGATATAGAATATGTAATATATTCACTTTCTGATAAATAGAAATTGGCAGCCAGGTGCCACTGGTGATTTCAGTTACCAGTTTTGGAGACATAATGCATGTAATTTTTAAAATATAGAAGTGATTCATTCTGATTATAATATGTATAAATAGAAAAAAGAAAGTGCAATTCTCTCTTTAATAACCCTTTCTACCCTTTGTGCTTTCCCTTCTCTTTAGGTAGACTTAATCCCTGGTATCAGTTCTGCGTGCATCCTTAGTGGTCTTCTTCTAAGCATTATATGGCTCTGCATGAATATATCTGTGTATATATTCATAAATCCTAAGTATTTGCATAAATGCATATGCATATATATATATACATGTACACATATATATGTATACAGTCATATAATGACATATATATTGTTGAGGAACTTTCTCTCTCTCCCACTCCTCTCTCTTATTTAGCATTATGACATCGACGTATTTTCACGCCAGCCCATTTAAATAGAACTTTTTATTTTAAAATTGTTGCATAGTATTCTATAGGGTTGATTTACCAGTTTTACTTAACCAGTTTAAAGCATGTAGGTAAGTGTTCTTTGAAGCTATCTTCATTTGATTTATTACAGCTAATTTATTTTATTAAATAGATGGATAATTTTTCTTTCCTTCTAAGATCAAAGTAATATATTTTTCTCCATTTTTGATGCTTAAATTTTTCAAAACGTAAAACATTACATTGTTATTTATATATTTCTTAAGACTAGGATATTCATTATAAAATAAACTTACTATGTTTTAAAAAATACTTCTAAATCCTTCTTTTTCATATGTTTCGTTTCTCTGAAGCAGCCTCTTCTGTGCTTTTCCTTTTTTCTGAGAGTGTAGTAAGTTCCTCTATGACATTGTATAATATGTAATAACAAATGCCAGGTTCTTCAAAACTAGGCACAATCCTATAAATTAAAGTCTACCTCCAAATAAAGTTTGTATTTGGGGTTAAACTTCCCATTTTTGAGACATGCATTATAAAAACCTGACCTACTGGAGCCCATTCTTCCAATTTCTAATCAATGTCCATTCAACCAGAGCAATAACTGCTTCATAAGCTAAATTAGAGTGCCTTCTTACAGCTGATAATTCTTGGTACAGCCTCTTGAGCATCAAGTGCGAATTTCAAGGGAATCTGTCCCTAGACAAATTCAGCCTTATCAGCCTGAATCCAGACAGCTTTTGCTTCCCTTTGAATGCAACTCGCCTGTACTTTTCCATCTCTTTCATTTGTGCTGCCTTTGTGAATCCACAAAATCATGTTCAGAACACTAGTGGAAGAAAGAGCATAGGGGCCAGGACACATGCTTTCTTTACTAAAGCACTTCAGCCCCAACATGTTTGTCTTCCTTGTTCAATTCTCAGTGAGAACCTCATCTATGTCCTGTTTGCCTGCAGTCAGAAACTCTTAAATGATAAACCTGGAAATGTATTTTCCTTACACTGTCACGTCAGGTGCTAATAGAGTTCTCCCTTTTAAAATCATATCCACTCTCTAAAATGAATGACTTAAATCTAAGTCCATACTGTGACATTTGTTGGAATATTTCTAACATTGTCAACTGTATCCTTGGCATCTGTGACTCTTTTGGATTGAAGATATGTCGCTTGATAAATAAGTTGTCCTATTAGATCTCTTTTATGTTAAGCATGGTATCTTTTTTCAGTATGAGTACTTTTGTTTATATTCATGTATCGTATCATTAATTTATTAATAAATCTCTCTTAGACTATCTACTACGCCCAAGATACTACACTAAGTACTAGGGGTCATTTATGTATTTATTTTTTTTGCGGTACGCGGGCTTCTCACTGTTGTGGCCTCTCCCGTTGCGGAGCACAGGCTCCGGACGTGCAGGCTCAGCGGCCATGGCTTACGGTCTTAGTTGCTCTGCGGCATGTGGGATCTTCCCGGACCGGGGCACGAACCCGTGTCCCCTGCATTGGCAGGCAGACTCTCAACCACTGCGCCACCAGGGAAGCCCTAGGAGTCATTTATTTTAGACCATATAAAAATAGTTATAGGCAGCATGGTATGAAGGAGAAAGAGCACTGGATGCAGCATCAGAGACTATGGGTTTGCATCCTCACTTTGACATTTAAATGTTGTCAGATTTGGGCCAAAGTACTTCACCTGTAATTTTTGGATGTGATAGCAGAAGTACAGTTCTGCCAATGCATCTAATTTACATGACTAAACTGAACATTTCACGTCTCAGTCAAAAGTATCTGCATTTGAATTACCTCATTGATTTTGAGATTCCTGAAGGACTTCTTAAATAAAAGAAGACAGGCACTGAAGAAATCTCTTGTAGGAAAAAGACAACATTAATCCCAATGGAGAATTCCAGTCTCTACTCTGAAAAACATGCATTACTTGTAGGCTCAGAAAATGAAATATTCCAACTTCTGGTATGTTCAGATCTTTACTGGGCATTCTGTTAAACTTCCGTTTGGTGAGTGATAGGATGGAGAGGAGAAAATACCCAGGACTGGGAAGAAGTAGTCAAGAAAGGGAGAGAGAATCACTGAAGTGCCAGGACAGCAAATCTAAGGTAGGAGAGAGAACCGAGCAGGGAGCTGGTCAGTGCTATCCACATCTACAGAAAGGTCCAAAGTACTAGGTCCACGACTACTAGGCAATCTCAGGTAACCTTTGATCAGGCGGTTTTAGCAGTATGATGAGTGAGATGGCCTAACTGCCACAGGAGGTCAACGAAGCAGGGACAGTAACAGTTGGGCCGCTGGCTTTTGGAGTTGGAGGAGTAGCCAAATGGTAAAGACAGGGGTTGGAAAATGGAAGACACAGGGAAAAATAACCGATGACAAGGGAGAGAGGAAGAGTTAAGCTCAAGGCTATAACTGATGTTATGAAGCCTGAAGGATGGCAATGGAATCAGATTGAGGGCATCATGTAGAAAAACTGACTTTAGAACCCGTAAACAGAAGAGGAAGAGAAGTGGAAATAGGAGGCATTTTGTCATAGAAAGAGGGAAGTCAAAGGGGGTCTCATCAACTAGCTCGGGGTTCACAATAGATCAAAGGGGAGCAGCTCTTGGAAGCTGAGCAATGTGTGCAGGATGACCTACATAGGTCCCAGGATCCACTGCAAAAATGAAAATGTGTGGTTATTGTTCAAAAAGTAAGGAAAAAGTGTTATTGTAGGTACTAAAATATAAGGCTTTTATTTTTTTAAATAATCTCTCATCCTATCAGGGTGTTTATTGCTACCATGCTCCTCGGCATGGGGATACTTGGTGAAGTGCAGATACTCACACAGGCCCCATTGTCCTGCCTTGCAACTAAGCATGTGTGTGCCTGAGAACCCACACAGTGCCCTGGTTGGGGGCCAGAAAGCCAATCTCTCCTGCCTACCTGCTTACAACCTTACCCAATGTGGATGGGCAAAGCCCAGGGGTTCTCTGTGCTTGGACGTGCTCAGTACTGGATCAGGGCTGAGTGGGAGACTCAACCCTGCAAAGTCATCCTCCAGGTGTGCTCTGTGGCTTCCAGCCTGGAGTGTGGCCAGCTGCTGCTAAATCTTGCCAAGATGTCATGGAGAATGTTCACCAAACCCTAACCCTCTCCCAACCCATGGTCAGGCCCTCACTGAGGGGTGTGGGCAACAGAGAGTAGCAATGGTCACTGGGTACAGGTGGGGAAGGGCAGCCTGGAGGAACCATTCCAGAGAGAAGGGGAGTTGGTAGGAGATGAAAAGATGTGTGAGTTGAGGTTCCAAGTCCTTGGATCATGCCCTATTGTCCCACCCAACTTCACCTACAAAACACAAAGGCCAAGTTAAAGTATTAGAGATTTCAAAATGGTGGACATAGAACGTTAAACTCTAAACACTGGGCCCTTCTGAGCCCAATGCCCTTTGCCACTGTAAGTGTCACACGCCCTTGAAGCGCCTCTGAGTATGTGTGTGTGCATGGGTGTGTGTGTGTGTGTCATATAAAAAGCTTAGAATATCCACTGTAGAATTCAATAGGGCATCAGCATGAGTTTGTGAGAGTTCCTCAGTAATGTTAACTTTGGTTGCTGTCTTTGGTGGAAAAGTAGAGTAAGTAGATAGTGGAGCCATATTAGGATTTTCATGGACCCCAAGGCATTTTTGCCTTCATGGACGCTTTCAGTCACACAAAAAAATTTAATGTATACTTTATGATTGCAATGATATAAAAATTCTATCTTAAAATATTTTCTTCAACCTAAAAGGTTATAGTATTAAAACATTTATGTGGGCCTCTAAAAGTATTATGGGTCCCAGGCACTGTGCCTAACAGATAAGTTGACCCCTGGTAGATGGTGATTGTCATTCAGAACTGGCACACGCATATGGGATGGGATCAGGCAAAGGATTCCGGAGAGCCAGTGAGGACAGCCTGAGATCCTGGCTGGGTGGAGAGACGTACAAGAAGTCCCTAGGGAATGAGGAATTTTTAGATGAGGGATTGGAGCCACAGCAAAAGGAGAGAGAAGTAGCCAAGAGGAATGGATTAATAAACAAATGAAAGTCTGGAGTCAGAGTGGGAAATAGTCTAGGTTCTATGGTGTTGAAACTTTCAAAAAATGAAAAGGTTCAGAGCTTTGGTCTAGAGAAAGGCCAGTCATGGGCCACGTAAGTGTTCATTTTTATGTTTAAGTTTACTCATTGTATACACACAAAATGAGTTTTCTCAGGGGAAGAAACCTTTGTAGATGACTCTTAAATTTTAAAAAGGAATGTACCTAAATTTTATTCTCCCAGTTCCAGTTTGTTTGGCTGTGATTAAAGTCAGAAATGAGAAAAGGCAATATTGTTTTGTTCCAGTTGGGGCTTTTAGATATAATCAGTGCACCAGTTATTGTGAACAGGAACTTCAGGGTTTAAATTCAGCACATTTCTACTTAATTTACAAGTGCTAATGTTTCTGAGATAATTTTAAGAAATATAATATCAGATTAGAGATGAGCTATTTTATAATAATGGAAGTCTCATTTAACTACAGGTTAAGTGACTACATTAAAAGGGAATACAATTATTTTAATGGATTTCTAATTAAATGCTTAAATCCTGGATTAACTAGAGGTGCCCTTTAATTTAAATTGATCTTTCTTGGAAATTTGGTTGAAAGCTGTTGGCAAAGAGAAAAAAAACTAAAAATAAAAAAAATTTCATCTTTAGTGTGTAATACTTTATGATAAATTGTACGTGTTTTGGTAAACATCAGACGAGGAAAGCTACAAAGAAAGTACAGGAGAATGTAACTTAATAATGGGTGAAAAATATAAACGTATTTTTCCAAAAAGGAAGTATAACTTATAAACAAACGTAAGATGTTTATTCTCAAGAGCAAATTAACGAAAGGTACCAATGTTACTAAATAAGTAAAGTAGCAAAATGTTGCATTGTTTTATTTGTACGATTGTGTTTATAATATTTTTTAATGTTTTAAAATAACTTTCTGTGGTGGAAAAAATACATAATTCATTTTTTTCCTTCCAAATGTTTTGTATGTGGTAATGTTACATAAATACAAAAGGACAAGGGGGAGGAGAAGAAATAGGAGGAGAAAGAAGTCATAAAAAGGATAAAACAGTGAGCTCTCTGCAGATGTACAATCAGAGTATGAATAGCCATTTGTTAAAAATGTTGAAGGGACTCCTACCATGTGTAGGAGTTGGGAATAGTTTATCTTTTAAAGCCCTTTTGAATCCTACAATTGGATAAATAAGTTATTCCTAACATTTTAATAAAAAAGTTTACTAGAAAAGAAATAAAGGTGACCCTAGACGTGGCACACACAACTTAACTACCTGCACAAAAGTATAAAGCAAACTCAAGCTTTTGTAACGTAAAGAGCAACTCAAGCGTCATATAGAAAAAGCAGTGCTTCTTTCCTAATATGAACAAAAGTCCATGGTGAGATTCTGTTTCGTCTGGGTCACATGCCCTTCCTTGATCTAACCATGTGGTTAGGGAGACGGAATTCTCAGGGTGTCCCAGCTGGGGTCCTGGGCCCACCCTATAGTTTGATGGTGGTCATGGGACAGACAGGTGCCAACAGCCCTCACTCTGCCCCAGCCCACAAGAAAGGAGCTCTGTAATCACGGAAAAGAGAAGAGAAAAAAGTTTTGTTCAGACAAAATCCTTACTAGAACCCCCCAAAGTCATAATATCAGTTTGCCACATACATTTTTTATCAGACTCCCATCCATGGTATGAATTGTGAGGTTTCTGGATGTATAAAATGGCCAGTTCCCTTTAGCTAGTTTGATAGTTGAGGTGTAGAGAGGAAGTCAACTAAAAGGGGTAGGGTTAATCAGAGGTAATAGAAAAGAGAGAGGCCTGTTTCTGAGCTCTGTTTCTGAGTCTTAATTCCTAGCTTCTCACTCCATCAGCTGTCCCATGACCTAGAGCTGTCCAAGGCCCCAAAGCAGCCACTCTCCTGGTTTCTCTGCTGGCTGTCCCAGCTTGTGTGTCTCTCCTTCTCACTACCATTAAGGGATCTTATTCTTTCCTTGAATCTCATATGTGGGGACAAAGTTAATCAAAATCCACCCTGAGAGGAGAATGCCACCCTCATATTCACTTTCCCAAGAAAGTTTTCCCATTCACTCGTACAATCACTGGGCAAGAAAAGGCTCCCCATCTATCATCTATCTATCATCTATCTATCTATCTATCTATCTATCTACCTACCTACCTACCTACCTATCTATCTACCTATCTATCTACCTATCTATCATCTATCAACAGGACCCCAGTGTGTATTCTGTCCTGTGTCCCAACACCTGGGAAAACATGCACCTTTCAAGCAGTGACCTCTACAGTATCCAGAGCTCCAGGTGCCCCTCCCCCTATTCAAGACCCTTAGAGTTAGGTATTCAAAGGTCTTTGAATAATTTCTAGATCAACCCAGTTATCTCAATCAAGCAGGCAGTCAGCTAACCATTATTCATTACCTGCCTCTGATTTCCAAGCCCTGCTTTTGTCCTCCCCTTTCCCATGGCCCCTCTTCTCCCTCTCTAGATGTGTCTCCACTCACCATTCATTTAAGGAAACACTTACTAAGCACCATCTAAATGCTAGCATTATGTTAGACCCCAAGGAAAAGAGGAGAAGCAGAACCAGTCACTGTCCAAAAGATGAAAATCTCTCAGAGGATCATACCTTTCATTCTCCTAGGGGGTGAACCTTGAGTTTGGCTAAACATTTCTGTTTCTCTAACCGAATGCCTAGGGTGAATGCCTTATCCATTCCTGGAAATAATATCCTTAGCTCTCAGCCTACAGAGAGTTTGGCTCTTTCTTGAAAACTGGAAGAGAATGAATGTATTTGGACTGTGAGTTGAACTGGATGTAGAGAAAAGTAGCTAAGCAAAATAAACTAGATGAATTTTTGTTCAGTTCAGTTTTACTGGCTCACTCACCTTCCTTTGCCATTTGTGTGTGATATGATGAAGTACAAAGATGATGTTGCATATCATTAAGTATATGTCAAGTTGATGTTTGCAGTAGGCTCTGTGTACAAGCTTTGTTTTCATTGCTTGCAGCTCCCTCACATAAAGAGACTGTGATGACAATATTGTATCACAATATACCAGAGCCTCATCACAGTGTGATCCTCAGGGATGATATTGGGTCATGTTATAGATAAGCAGCAATATAATAGATCCAAGAAGGCATGACCTTGGAAGCTCTGTTTTCAATAAGAAGAAAGAATAGGTTATTCTGGGCTTGGAAAAAATTTTAAAAATAGTCATCCCCAAAGGCTAACTTGCCTTCCACATTCTGCACTGTAGCAGAAAGACTTTATAATTTCCAAATAGACCAGATTGTTTTCAGTCCTCATTTTTTTTGATTTTCAACAGAATTGATTTTGTTGTTCATTCCCTTTTAAAAAGTCTCTCCTCCTTGGGTACCAGGATTCCACACTGTCTGCTTCTTTCCACCTTCTCCCACTTCTCTTTCTCAGTCTTTTTTACTGAGCCTTCTTCCTCTAAATTAATCTATCCATTACTCATCTATTCATTTTTTTTACTTTTTTTTGGCCACGCCAGGTGGCATGCGGGAATCTTAGTTCCCTGACCAGGGATCAAACCTGCGCCTACCACAGTGGAAGCATGGAGTCTTAACCACCGGACCTCCAGGGAAGTTCCTTTTATTTTTCACTTTTTCAATAAATATTTGTTGTGCATACTATGGGCCAGGCACTGACTTAAGTACTGGAAATACAGTGATAAGCAAAATACACACCATCTCTGCCCTCAAGGAGCTAACATACAGTAAAATTGTTGGTTCCCTGGATTGGGTATTTTCGATGCTTTTTAAAATCTCATTGCAGGCACAGAAGTATGACATCTTTTCCTTCCTCCTTCCTGAGCTAACACAAAGGATCAGCTTGTCAAATCAGGCCCAGGAAGATAAGAGATCTATCCAGTATTATGCTTTGCTAATAATTTCAAGACTACAAGCAATCAACAGGCATAAGTGGAACAAGGAGAAAATAGGAACATCTTTGCGGCTGCTCGGGTCTTTCCACTCTGCAATGGACATGATTCTCTAACCCAGAGTAACAGATGCTCATGTGTGTGATTTCTCTTCTGTATATAACAAGGACTGTGCAGGGTCTCAGATTCTACCCTACTTTTACATTAACCAGTTAGCCTGTAACTGTTTCATAGATGCTGACAGAAGACGTGAGACTCCTGGGTTAGAAACAAAGGACTTTACGACTCCTGGCAAAAGTAGTAGCCAGAGCTTCATTTGTTTGTGTCAATTCCCCATGTCCCCCCCAAATCCCATAGCAGTGACACAATGGGCTCATTATAGATGCCTACACATCAATTGGTTGCATTAAAAAAGGGGACCACTGAGCTTGGGGAATCCACCACCTTTAGTTAGCGGAAACAAGCCTGTTTGTTTTCTCAGTGGAGATGTTAGCTCATCTCTCTGTGCAAACCCAGTCCTGAAAAATGGCTTGGGTAAAGAGTGATCAGACATAAGATATGTAAGGATGCTCAGGGTCCAGTGTGGATTGCTACTCCCAGCATATACTTTCTTGGAATGCACTAATATGGTTTGAGATTCTCAATAATTTGAGAATTCCCTCTCTTATGTCTTTAAGTCAACCTTCTCTGTTGGTCCCTTCCCATCAATATTTAAACTAATGCAAATCTGGTCCACCTTAAAAACTCTCTCCCTCTACCACACTCTCCTGTCCAATTACAACCTCCTTTTCTTAATAGTCAAACTTATTACAATATGTGTCCTAACTTTCTGTCTCCCTTTCTTTGTCTCCAGCTTCTTCTTCAACCCCCCACACTGCATCTGGGATCAATTTGCTACTCTACTGAAACAGTCTTCTAAGTCTCAGCTTCCTCCTATGTAGGTAGAAGTAATAGAAATATTCACTAAATAGGTCTGTTTTGAGTATGAAATGTGTTAATAAATGTGACGAGTTGAGAGCAGTGCCTGGCACATTGTTCGTGCTCAGCAACTGTTAGGTAGATTGTTGTTATTAGCAACCTTTTATTTATTTATTTTTTTTTGCGGCACGCAGGCCTCTCACTGTTGTCGCCTCTCCCGTTGCGGAGCACAGGCTCCGGACGCACAGGCTCAGCGGCCATGGCTCACGGGCACAGCCGCTCCGCGGCATGTGGGATCTTCCCGGACCGGGGCACGAACCCGCGTCCCCTGCATTGGCAGGCGGACTCTCAACCACTGCACCACCAGGGAAGCCCCAGTGGGCACTCTTTAGTTCCTATTTGACATCCCTGTGTTGACCGCTTTTTCCTTCTTGAAACTCCCCCTTCTTCAGTTTCCATGATGCCAGACTCTCTTAATTTTCCTCTTACTTCTCTGGACAGCCTTCTTGGTCAGATTTGTGTGTTCTGTCTCAGGCTGTCTTAAATGGTGATATCCCTCAGAGTCCTCTGTTAATCTCCTTTCTCTTTTTTATCTACATGCTTTCACTTCATGATATTATCCACTCCTGTGCCTGAATTACTTTCTATATGGAGATGCCAACACCCTATACCTTTTCATTTACTTTTTTAACAGATATTTTTAGGACATCTTCTATGTGCCAAACACTGGGATAGCTATTGTGAGTAAAACCGACAGGATTCCTGCTCTCATGCGACTTAGTCTTTAATAGGGAAAGCAGATATAAAACAAATAATCACACATACGATTCTACACCTATAGATGAGTTAATGGCTCCAAAGTAAAGGAAGACAGTCCTAAGAAAGTATAACACATCAATCTGACCTAGGGTAAAGGAGAAATGCAGGGCTCCTTAAGGCAGTGGTGCTTGGGTAGACATCAACAGGATGCAAATGTACTCACTAGGTAAAGGAGGAGAGGAGGAAATAAAAGAGAGTACAAAGTATTCAAAGAACTTCAAGAAGATCAGTTTTGCTAAAACATCATAAGGGGAAAGGAAGAGCAAGATAGAATTAGACTCTCGCGCTATGATGGCCAGTGCAGAGCCGCAGGGGCAGCACCCAGGAGTCAGGGTAGGAGTCGTGGTGACCAGCTGCAGGCGTCCTCACTGCATCCTCCTGGGGAGGAAGACAGAAAGGGTCATTTGGAGCCGGCAATCTCCAACTTCCCAGGGGCCAACTGGAGTTCGGTGAAAGCTGGAAAGAATGTGCTCAAAGGGAAACCTGGGAAGAAGCAGCTCTTCACCTGAAAAATGTTCGCTTGGCCTCGGTTGTGAATTCTTTCGTTGAGGAAGAGACTTACCATTATGTCACTATTTTAATGAAAGGAGAGGTGGACGTGACTCATGGTTCAGAACCAAAGAATGTAGAGCCTGAGAAAAATGAAAGTTGGGAGTGGATTCCTTGGGAAGAATTTCCTCCCCTGGACCAGCTTTTCTGGGCACTACGTTGTTTAAAGGAACAAGGCTATGATCCATTTAAAGAAGATTTGGATCATCTGGTAGGATATAAAGGAAATCACCTACAGGTGAACAAGGAGACGCCATGATTTGTTTTTTTTTAATGGGTTGGCCATAAAGTTCGTTCGGTTTTCCTGTGAGATGGCTCTAGTAGCGCTCAGTTGTCTTTAACTTCATTCGAAGCAATTTTGTTAGATTGTATTGTGACAGCCGTCATATCAGTGTGCATTTAAAGAAACACTTATCAAAATTGGTGAATTTTTGTGTAGCCATTTTAATATTGAAGATGGAAGAAAAAAGCAACATTTTTGGCCTATTATGCTTATTTCAAGCAAGGTAAAAATGCAACTGAAACGCAAAAAATGATTTGTGCAGTGCATGGAGAAGGTGCTGTGACTGAGCAAACGTGTTAAAAGTGGTTTGCGAAGTTTCGTGCTGGAGATTTCTTGCTGGATGGTGCTCCACGGTCAGGTAGAACAGTTGAAGTTGATAGCGATCAAATCGAGACATTGATTGAGAGCAATGGACATTATACCACTCGGGAGATAGCCAACATACTCCAAATATCCAAATCAACTGTTGAAAAGCATTTGCACCAGCTTGGTTATATGAATCGCTTTGATGTTTGGGTTCCACATAAGTGCCAAAAACCTTCTTGACCGTATTTCTGCATGCAATTCTCTACTGAAATGTAATGAAAACGTTCCGTTTTTAAAACAAATTGTGAAGGGCAATGAAAAATGGATACTGTACAATAATGTGGAATGGAAGAGATCGTGGGGCAAGCGAAATGAGCCACCACCGAGCACACCAAAGGCCGGTCTTCATCCAAAGAAGGTGATGCTGTGTGTATGGTGGGATTGGAAGGGAGTCCTCTAAGTATACCCAACATGCTTTCAGCCAGTACTTGTGAAAAATTTTCAGGGATTGTGTTATGAATTGTATTTCAGACTCAGAAAATGTGATAAATGGTGATGTTGTGGTAACTCTGCTTTCCCTATTTCTCTGTGGTATTGACTGTGCTGTTTGTCATTACCAGTGTGCGTGGAGGAGAGTGCAGAATTTGTCTTAGTGTTTCAGTTCTAATAGAGAACCTAATTCAAGGGCGGGACATTCTGCAACAGTATTCCCATTGCAGAATTTAACACATTTGTTGATTTTCCTCTTTTATTTAAATCAAAAAAAATTTTGGTAATATATTGTGACAGTCCCTGCAACTAGAGCAAACAAGACAGGTCTTTAGGGTGTATTTCCCAGGTTTCCAATTGAGAACCTAAAGCAAGGGAAGTGAGACAAACCATCCAGGATCTGTATCCCATCATTCACAGGCCCTGTCATTTTGGATCTCTCAGTTGATCTGAGATTCGGCTTCCTTATGTGTAAAATGCTATTACACTAGGGCAGTGGATCTCAAAGTGTGACCCAGGGAAGTCCTCAAGACCCTTTCACGGATCCTCAGGGTTAAAGCTGTTTTTGTCGTATGAAGACTTCATTTGCTTTTTTCATTCTCATTCTTTCCTGAGTGTACAGAGGAGTTTGCATGTTGTGTGATAGTGTAGCAGACTGAACGCAAAGCAGATATGAGAGTCTAGCTCTCTTCTATTAAGCTAGACGTGAAAGAAATTGACAAAAATGTAAAACAATGCCACTCTTTTCACTGGTTCTTTTGTTTTTTCTTTAAAGAAAAATACCTATATTTTTTATAAAAATTATGTTAACATATAACGGTTTTTGTTATTTGTAAATAAATTAATAAAAGAATTCTTTAAAAGAGAGAGAGAGAGAATTAGAGAAGGAAGCAGAGACCAGACCACACAAGGGCCTCCAGACCACGTTGGTGTTCAGTTTAATCCTAAGAGCAATGGGAAGGAATTGAAGGGTATAAAACAGAGACAGGAGTGAGGGAACGGGTGACATGATCAAATTTTTGTTTTTGAAACATCACTGTGGTGCAGCAGATATTAGAGGACCCAATGGTGGATGGCGGGGGCGAGGGGGGGCTTTAGTTTCATTTGAGTGGTGTCAGTGGACATGAGAAATGGACAGATTTGAGATGTTTTAGGAGATAATTTTGATATAGTAAAATTTGGTATTAGATCAAATGTGGGTGAAGGAAGGGAAAATATCAAGGATGACTCCTAAGTTTAGACTTGTGCAGGGAGATAGATGGTAGCTGAAAACTCCCCCCATATTTTTCTCCTGATTTTAGTCCACACACTCAGTTACCTACTGTCTATATCCCTAACTTCCAATATCACTTGCCCATCAAATCATGATGTCCAAGACTGAACTATTCTTCTAGTATCAAATGTTCCTCCTTCTGTGCTGTGGCAGTGAATGCGGTGAATGCCACAGCCAGCCAGCCAATCGTTCAAGTCAGTTGACCTTGACTCTTTCTTCTCCATCACATCCAGCTAATAACCAAATCATTTTGATTTTGTCTTCTTAAGCTCTTTTATATCTGCCCACATTTCTCTATTTCCACTGCTACTAGCTTAGGTCAAGTCCTCAACATCTTTTATCTGGATTTTGGCTGTAACTTGGCTTCCCTGCCTTCAGTCTCCCACTTCTCTAATCTCTCCTCTGCCCTGCTGGTACCCATGGTCTGTAAAGTAAAGCCATGTCTCCTTAGTATGGCAGAAAAGACTCCATAATCAGGCCCTAGCCACATCTTTAGCATAATAATCTTTTGCTTTAATCCTTACTCTACACAGACCAAATAAAGGAACCCTCACAGAGCAATTGTGAGGAAACCATTCAAGAAGGCATCTTCAACCCCTCTAGCACTGTCAGATATGCTACAACTTAGCACAGGCAGTTTGATAAACCCATATATTTGTCATAAAAATGAACCAAAATTGTGACAAATCCTCAAATTCATTAGACTCTTGACAGAATATAATTGCTCCAATAATGTTACAAGCCTTGGTGAATATAGATTAAAACATTTTACTGATTGGAAGACAATAAATCTTTTTGGAAAGTGTGTACTGAGTTTGAGCTGCACTGGGTAACTTCCTCCTGCACACCCACTTTACGGTATTCATGCCTCAGTTACGATGATTTCTTTTACAGTCAATAGAATCACATAAAATGCTTAAACCACAAAAGGGAGGGTATTGAATCACTTAACTGAGGAGGTCAGAGGTAGGAGGGCTTCAGGCATAGTCCATTCAGGGCTCCAATTCCTGTTTTCTGTTAGTCCTTCAGCTCTGTCTTCTTTGTTGGCTTTATCTTTAGTGCAGCTGCATTCATGGGGAAAAAAACGGCTACTGCATGATGACTCATACACACATTACAATTTCCAGAGCAACAGGGCCTCTATGTCCCAGGGTTCCCAACCTATATGCTGAGCTTCCTGCTGATTGGATCACATCTGAACTAATTCATTCATTCCTGAGACGGTCATATGCTAATAAAGACATTGCCTGGTCCAGTCACTGTGGCAGATGGAGGTAGGTTTATGCCAAGAAAAGTCCACCTCAGATTTGAGAGAGGAGTGGTGTTCATCAGTCCCATATAATCTACATGGTTTCTCTAAAATGACAGGGATAAAATTCCCCAAAGGAAAACCTGATAGTTCTTGAGTATTAGTGAACAAGAAAAATGGCCAACCTGTGAATATTCACTATAGACACAATTTAAATTTGTTCATGAGCAAACAAAAATTACTCTGTGCCCTGGAGTTTTTAAAGCAACTTGTGAAGGGTCAAAAACAAATATCCATAGTCTATTGCAAGGGTGAAGAGAGGGCAAGTGGAACAGAGCCCATTTCTAAGAAATCCCATTGATGAATATGGGTGGATAGAAGACTGAATTATGTGGATGGCTCTCAAACCACACATTCATTCGTTCATTCACAGAACATTTATGGAGTATCAACTCTATTCCAGAAAATGCTTGATATAACAGGATCCTTGACCTTAAGGAGTTCATCCGATCAGGAACTACAGAAGTAAGATACAAGTGAAAAGTCAGCAGTATTGCATATCAGAGTGAAAGTATAATAGAACAGAGTGAAAATAAAGCCACGTCTAGAAAATCTAGTGGAGTCTTCAACACACCCTCTAATATTTCCTTCAAATCTAACACTTCTATATTGCGGTCTTCAACATAAAGCAATGCTTATTTCCAATCAACAGGTTTCCGAGAACAGAAACCTGTATCGCCTATATGAAAAGGCAAATGGAAGAATAATTTATCTTACCCTGGCTGCACACTCTAAAAAAATAATATAAAACAACGTTGATTGTTTGGAAACAAAAGTGGATCTTTGTTGTCTCAGGGAGCTTTTATGTGCAAAATACACTTGATAATAGTGTGAATTCTTTTAAGCTATTATATTCTGTGATCATCTGGGGAAATAGTTTGGGGGATAAATACAGCAGAAATATTTAGAGAAAGGACATTAAAAAGGAAGAATAGCAGACATAGTTGATTCTTCTTTGACATTCTTGTACAGTATAAAAATCATCAAATCCTTGGTCCATATCACAGGGATAATGCTGAAAAAATTCTAATCACTTTATCATTATTCCCAGCAGTGTCCTAGAGCTCCAATTCTGAGGGCAGGGCTTTCTGTAAGCATCTAACATTAAGATATAACTGAGAGAAAAATTGGAGAAATGGTTTCTCCACATGAAGTATACTTCATAATAACATTTTAATGTAATATTGACATTTCTGGTTTTTAACTCTGTTGGGCAGAATCTTGACGGAAAAGAAAATCACTTGTGACGGCTTCAGCATGAGTGTCTAATATCATGGCAATTTAACCCGGTTTTATCCTATATCAGAGGTATTTCATCAGAAAAGAACTAAAATGTCCTTCACGTTTTACAGAAGGAAGTCATTTCTCATAACAGATAATGCTAACATTGTCTTAAAAATATTAACTATTGTTGAGTGAATAGTGTGGGAAATATGGGTGGTTTCTTTTCAGAGGTTTTGGTAAATAATTTAATGTATGTATATATGTATGTATGTATGTATGTATATACACACACTATTTTGGTCAGAGTATTGATTTATCTATTTGAACTGAATTGGTCTGCTTTGGTCAAACAGCTGAGAAGTTGAGCCAGATCATGACATTTGTGATCCGTGTGACATTTGCAGTTGAACAGAGGACTCAGGCTCACTACTCAGAGTATGGTCCACAGACCACAGCTTCAGAATTGCCTTGGATCTATTAGAAATGCAAAATCCAGCCCCTCAGCCCCAGATCTACTGAATCAGCATCTGCGTTATAACAAGATCTCTAGGAGATTAAAACATTAACTACATAAGGGGATCTCAACTCTGGCTCCCCATTAAAATCACTAAAGGTGATTTTCAAATATTTGATTACCAAGTCTTACCCCAGACCAATTAAATCAGACGTTTTTAAGGACAGGACCAAGGCTTGGGTATTTCTAAATGCCCACCAAGTGATTCTAATGCACTGTCAGATTTGAGAATGGTAGGTTACACAATGCCCAAACAATCAGCAAATCCAGTGTATTCTGAAAGGACAAAAAAGAAGAAGAAAGTCAAACCAATTACTTTTCATTTGGTACCACTCTATAAATGATTGATTTTTTTAACTGTTAGTAAGTTTGCTTAACTACTGTGTGAACACAGCCTGTTATGTCTCAACCTGCCCAGAAGTGTATTGTATTGTAAATCAAGAAGAAGACTTTGCTATCTAAATTAATTAAAAGAAGATTGTAGGTTTGTTTTTCAACTTTACTTTCTTTTGCCAACCTTATTCACCAACCTGACAGGTCTAAATACTGAATCTCAGACACTGCACGTTTAAACCTCTGCACCTTTGGATTACCCATCCTTTTCTCCATGCACTCAATTCTCAGTTTTTACCTCAAACATTCCTTTATCACTGTAGCCCAAATGCATTTCCCCTTCCCTGAATTCCCACATTTCTCAGTATTTCTATCGTTGCTTGTTTGATTTCTACATATAATCTCAAGCATTAGCAGTCTATTCCAATCTCTTATACATGAATAGGAAAGGAAAACATAAATCAGAGCGTAGTACATGTGGCAGTCATTATTATCCCATCTTACAGATGAGGAAACTGAGTCTCAGAGAGGCAAAGTGACAGGTTAATAAGTTTCAACACTAAGATATTTTTCCCAAGACTGTCTGACTCAGAGTACAGAGGAAGTTTGGTTTGCTTTTGTTTGTTAGTGTGTATGTGTTTTTAATAGATTATAGTACTTGAATTATAGTTCTGGGGAAGATTAAGAATATGAACACACTAAAACATACTGAAAGAATACTCATCCTTAAAATCAATGTCCACTCTAATCTTTGGAATGAACCCAATGATTTTTCTCTTTTACACTAACTTGGTTTCTTTTGCCAGAAAATTATTGGAGCTTGAAGGGGAAGGGGAGGTGTTCTTATTATACTTCTTTTTCAAAATTACTTTTTAATACTCAAGTAGTAACTGAATAACTTTCTTGTGAAAAATTAGAACATTATAGATGTGGATAACATTCCTTGTCCAACACACACATCCTGCACTCTACTCAGTCAGATACCTTCCTTCCCTCCTCAGAAGTAATCATTTTATCTGTGCACACTCTTTAAGACATTTTTAATGTATTTAAATACATATATATGGTATATTTTAAAAAATTTTGACATGGCAAATGCTGATATATTGATTGTTTTGTTGATAAAAACATATAACTCTTGGGAATTAAGAGTTTTATTTGTATGTCTAAAGTAAAAGACCTGGGAAGGATATATAATTCAGGGGTTGACAGAATTAAGATTCAAAATTATATCTCAACCCTGTGAATAATACCCTAAAGCTAGAAAGATAAAAATTTAGGTAGCATAACTATTAAAGCCTTGCACAAAGTATAAGTTACAAATGGAGAATTCTGATTTGATATTAGTTTATATGGAAAAAATTAGTGGTTTGTTTATCACAGACTCAAAATTTAATAAAAATTCTAACACTTTGAAAAGTCAGTAGTTCTTATCTCTAAAATAAGATTCCTTTTAAAATATCAGAATTACTCCAGAATATCTAATTTTAGAAGGAAAATTCTAGACTGTGTAAAATGTGTTTAATATGGTAAACTAGTAATTTTAAAATGTGGGACTTATTTTGTGATTTATATTCTTCATATTTTTTCTTCTTCATAAAAAAAAAAAAAAGCCAAGTAAAAGAAAACTCTTGTGCTTCTCTCAGGTCACATGCCCTAATGTTACCTACAGTACAAAACATTCATTAGGATTTCAGTGTGAAAAGGGCCTGTGATGAAACATTGCAATAGTATTCCTTCCCAATGTTGATGTCTTCTCGAGTAAGGATCTTGCCCTATGGAATTAAATCTCACTCAATGTAAAGCTAATTATCTATTATGATAACATATTTTAGTGAAGAATATTCATACTCAACAGTCTTTGCCAGAATGTCTGGAACTGGGGACAGGGGAGTCAGGGACATTCTCTGCATGAGACACGTGCAGACTAAATCTTGACCTTTCTGTCTGATTTTTACTTTGGAACATGTCACAAAACAGATTCTCTGAACAGGAAAATTTAGAAGCTCTGATTATCTGAAAAATCACTGATTATCTGAAAAGCTTTCCCTGTGTTTGTGGATATCTTCTTGTTGTGATTTTAGATATATCAGAACTGATTGTATAGGGTACAAGGAAGTATAGGTTCTAAGAGATAAATTCGTTTTCCTTTCCAAAGGAAGACAAATATTATTCATTTATCATAAACTTGACTGATCGTAAGACATAGGTGACCATGAGTCTTGACCTCTTTTCATTTAGTCTAAATTAATGTAACTTCAAACATAAACATGCTAAGTATTTCAGAAAGTGGAGCCCTGAAAGATAAGGAAGAATCTGAGTTAACGGAGCAAATGTATCCATGTGTTTTTAAGAACTCCAAACCATGGCTTTATTTGAATTGATCTGTCTCTGCCCTGATGTCCACTATATCCCATGAGAAGGAGAGTCAAGGTATTAACTCTATTACTGACCTTATTCAGCAGCGTCAGACCAGTAAAGGTGTTTATCTACTCGTGTGTGCTGCTCCAGATAGGGTAGCTCATTGTAATTCTCCCCTCCAGGTTCCCTTCCCTAAGGAAATATCTATATCTCAGATCTGTCTAATTAATCAGGATGTGAAGAATAGAAAATTGTGAGACAATCACTATGCTCATCGTTGCTGGGCTTTCAAAAGCTCAATAAAGTTTCTATCTACATTTTTTTGTTTATACTGTGGAGTAAAATGGATCAAACAGGCAAAGAACTGTGGCAACAGAGATGGTGCCTTTGTGCAATAAAACATATACTGTGTATCAAAGAAATATTGTGCCACTTCTCTGAAGCTGACATTGGAATGACATTGTAATCCTGACCATCTGTCTTCCTCCTCTAGATGTTGATGAATGTACGGTAGTGAGTGGAGGCTGCCAACAGCGCTGTATTAACACCCTGGGCACCTTCCATTGTGCATGTGATACGGAGTACAGTCTCCATGCTGATGAACGCACCTGCATAAGTGAGTAAACATTAGAACCAGCTTGAAGTTGTTTTCAGTGAAAATCGACCTGCCCACGTAGGGGCAGGAAGAAAACGTTTTTCTATTGTAAAAACATCTATAGAAGCTGACAATTTTCAAGTACAATTCTATCTCTTAGAATTTAAAAAAAGATATTTTGCTATTAAAAGACTGAAAGACAAAAAAGATGGGGAAGTAAATATAGAAATTAACATTCACAAGCAAAACTTGGATCCCCCCAAATGTGTGACTGTTCCTTAGGTATCATTTCTGCCACACGCAGTAAAGTATAAATTTGTTAATTACTGCTTATATACAACAAGTTCAGCACAGACTCACAATAAAGAGAGGAGGCTGGGCTGTTACAATCACTAGCTACAATGTTCACTCATTTCAAACCAGACTCAGAAGTGGACTCGTGATTATAACAGCAAAAATTATGACAGATTATATAATGAGTTTAGGGTTTCTCAAGAACAGTTAAAACTACACACATTAAATCTGAGGTTCCTATACACTTATTGTGTATCAAAATGTTCTTAGATATCAGTTTTGGGTGGTAAGATTATTATTGTTGTCTTTGTATGTTTCTGAATTTTATGAATTTCCTAAAATGAGTATGTACGCAGGAAAAAAACAGAAAAACTTTAAAAATACTGTGTTTCCTGTATGATTTATTAATGTTCTTTTTTTAATTTATTTTTTTAACATCTTTATTGGAGTATAATTGCTTTACAGTGTTGTGTTAGTTTCTGCTGTATAACAAAGTGAATCAGCTATATGCATACGTATATCCCCATATCCCCTCCCTCTTGCGTCTCCCTCCCACCCTCCTTATCCCACCCCTCTAGGTGGTCGCAAAGCACTGAGCTGATCTCCCTGAAATGTTCTTTTTTAACTGAAGTAATTTACATAAAATTTTTTTTTTTATTGAATGATGCTCCTCAGATGGCATCCAGCACATTCTGATTTCACCTCCAGGTCCCTTTGAAAAATATCTTATACTGAAAGAATAGCACCTTATACAACACAATTTAATTGCTGGTTTAATTTATACAGGGTTTGTTAACTGGTCCATCTACTCAAAATTATTAGCATTTTATGAGTATTCTATAATTATGAAATTTGGGATAGAAATCAGCCAGTTTTGCTTAACTTCATAACATATACTGTCTCTTTTTCCTAACATAGGAAATGAGAGAAAGCCAGGTGAAACAGGTAAAGATGTCCTAGTCATAGATCTGATTTTTTTTTTTTTTTTTTTTTTTTTTTTGCGGTACGCGGGCCTCTCACTGTTGCGGCCTCTCCCGTCGTGGAGCACAGGCTCCGGACGCGCAGGCTCAGCGGCCATGGCTCACGGGCCCAGCCGCTCCGCGACATGTGGGATCTTCCTGGACCGGGGCACGAACCCGTGTCCCCTGCATCGGCAGGCAGACTCTCAACCACTGCGCCACCAGGGAAGCCCATAGATCTGATTTTGATAGAAGAAAATGGAGGTTTTGAGAGCAAAGAAAGGACTTTTCCAAAGTTGAGTGAAGATGCAGATAGAAGCCATATCGTAGTATCAGGGAACTCAGTATCTACAGCAGGCACCAGTGGTGGGACAGCAGCACATGCATATTTTTGTAATCTCCCAAATATCCCCTTCTTTTTGCAAAATTACTGCTTGTTGCGACAGGAATCCCTTTCCCATCCTCATCTCCATCCCCAACCTGTAAAGACTTCAGCTGGTAATATCCTTAAACTACCACTCTAACTTCTCTCAGTCACAAAATATTTAGGGGCAGGATTACCTATACATGCAGATATGGTATTTAGTGGTAAAGGTTGAGCTGGTGAATTTTTGTGTCTGATATAAAAATATTTTGCAAAGTAATGAATTTTATACATCTATGGTATCTGGTCTTTGCGATGAGGCAAAATAAACACTCTAGTGATCAACTAAAATTATATCTTCAGGTGTAATTAATTTTCTAAACTCTGGAAGTTATTAACTATTTCTTAGTAAAATCATTAAGCTCTTTCCTTGTTCCTCACCACCATTGCTCTGGAATTTTCCAACTTTTGTTTCAATGACCTCAGGTCAAAGGTGGACTTGGATAAGAATATTATGGTTTATCATTTCTATTTCCATTCCTTAAAATCCATCCTGTACAGACACATGGACACTATGGCAATAGCATATTTGCAGCTGCGTAGGCTGATCCTCTCCTCGTACAGAATTTCAACATAGTGTACAAATTAAAAATTAAGCTAAAGAGAAATATGGATTTCATGATTGCAGTCATTTTAAAGCCTTTAACCCCTTGGATGTCATTCCACAGAAATACTGGACTCAAGAGTCCAGCAATTGACCTTTGTGGAAATGTTCATGCCTCTCTCACATGAATCTACTGGTTCTGGTTTCAAAGAATGGTCCTAAGAACCTCAGTTGACACAATTACAGCAGTCTTGTTAAAATGAACTCAAGAAGAATATAAGTATTTTGTATTTAAATACTAATAATGACGTGAGCTTGAGGATAAGAACTGTTTGTTTGCTTTGAAAGAAAGGGTGTACCGTAGAGAACTGAGTCTCACATTGGTTTGTATTTTGAGTAATATTGTAGCAAGGGTCAGATATTTTTAAAAGCAGGACAATTCAATTAGTCCACTTTCCCTTTGGTGTTTGTTACCTGGCAGGAAACTGAGAATGGTGGTTGATCTTACCAGGAAACTGTAGTAGACAGAAATTCTTCATGACCAGTCGCAGAAGAGAAGATGGAGTTATGGAATTTTATGATTCCGCTACTTTAGAGTCCTTGAAATTAACTGCCTCCATTTCTTCCTTCCTCTCGACCTTCTTTCCCTTCCTTTGCCCCATTCTGCCCATCAGTCATAGTCCTAAGCTAGTGTGACTTTTTGAGTTAGAGCCGCTGGTACTTTTTGCACTTTCTCTTAATCACAGCAGCAGTAAACTTCTTGTACCCCAAATCCTTACAGAGTTTAAGATGACTTCATTTCAAGAAAGGATCTCCTCTCTAAGAGCTGTGCACTTGTGGGGACATATGGCCAGCAGTTACTAGTCAGCCTCCACCAGAATGATAAAGTTACACAAAGTGGTGTTAAGAGAGGGGGTTCATAATATCCAGCTATAGTGTGCAGGCCACTTGGTTCCCCATAAAGTACTGCCTGGACTGCTGATAAAATGTGATCCCTGGGGATCTTGGCCTCAGTGACCCTCAGTTTGAGCCCCTGAATTTGTCTGCAAATTTTTGGAATGCATGTCACTTTACTGGTGGCAAGGGCCTATTACTTTCTTGAGATTTTTAAAGGTATCTATGACACTTCAAAATATCCCCCATATAATTTTGTCCTTATGATGGTGCTTCTTTAAAAGGTGTATATGTGGGAGGATTTCATGATACTGTTATATCATGATACAGTCTCATGACACTGTCACATAGTCCGAGGCTAAGCTGGTCAATGACTGCTTCTCCCTACACCTTCCTTTATAATGGGATTCTGGACCAGAGGTCTGGGTCCTTGTCCTTGAGCAGCATGGTTACACCTGGTTGGTGAAGGGTCCAGACATAGCATAGGAAAGCAGTCAAAAATGAAATTTTGACCAGATTTGCTTTGCTCTCAGTGGTCTCCATTAACACAGATATTACCAAGTAATACATATACTTTTAAATTTCCCTTTACTTGGAAACCAACGGCTTTAAAAAAATGGAAACTAGAGTTTAGCCATCATCAGAAAGACAGAAATATTCATACTGGTCCACCATTGACTCTCGTCCATGGACCAGGAACAGTGGCACGGTGGAATCCAAGTTGGTGCGTGGCCTTCAGCAAATCACTTAATCTCTCTACAGTCTCTACAGTCTAGTTTCCTCATGTGAAACTGGACAAAATGACCTTAAAGTTACTGCATCTCTAAAGTGTTATAATATTATGGAGTTCCCCAAATTACTAATTTGTTACATATCATCTGCTAACCTGTATTTTTTAAAACGCAATTGGATTCTGTGGAATAATTATTTTGTAGAGCTCAGATTTTATTTGAAAATTATATAAAGAACTTAGACTTTAGAAAGTCCCACATAAAAACAGTGAGTGAGAATTTTATATCCAGTTTAATAAAAATGAGTTCATGACTTCAATGTTTTTAATGAAAGCAATAACTACACTTTGGTGCTTTTTTGAAAATACTGTTTTCTGTATCATAGAATCATATTTTGGAGGAATCCAGGGACTAATTCAGCCTAATCTACTTTAGAGATAAGAAGTCTGAGATCCAAAGAAATCAAGTAACTTTCACTCTGAACAAAAGAAGTTTTCAGGAGAATCTGGCTAATTTCACTTCTAACCAAATGCTTTAAAATAATTTCTGATAAATATTTTAAAAGACTAAGAAAAATCATAAAGGTACTGTGAAATGAAATTCTTATATTCTATTTTAATAAATAGAGCTGAGGGTTAAAATAATGTATTTTCATAATAGCTATTGATGAAAGAAATCCACCTTATATTATCACCCTATAAGTGCAAATTTATCACTTCTCTCTTACATTTCTATCATATTCTCCAACAAACCTGGCTACTCTCAGTTCTCCAAGTCAGCTATGCCCTTTTCCACTTCCACACCTTACCTTACTCAACCTAGACTTCTCTCTCACCAAGACTCCACCTGTCAAAAGTCTACTTACCATGTTCCATGTTCAATGTCCGTTGGCCTGTTAAACCTTCTCTGGTGACCCCAGCCAAAAGCATTCCTTCTTTTTCTTCTAATACCATATGATTTAGTGTTGCCTTAATGATACATTGTAACATATAGTTTTATATGTGTGCAATTGGGCTTCAGACCAAATGAAAGACACTAATGACCTTCTAATTATCAGCTTTCAGAGGAGTCTTTTCCATGCCTTTCTCAATGGCCTCTGACACTATTAACCACTCATTTTTCTAAATCTTCCTCTTGACTTCCTGACAGCACAATTTTCACCTTTGACTGCTGCCTCTCTGTACTTACATTCTTGTTACCCGGTTCTGACTTTCGATCATCTTCCTCTCTCCTTGCTATGGACTGAATTGTGTCCCCCAAATGTGCATGTTGAAGCCCCAAGTTCCAATGTGATGGTATTTGGAGGTGGAGTCTTTGGGAGATAATTAGGTTTTGATGAGCTCATGAGGGTGGAAGACCCTCATGACGGGTTCAGTGCCTGTATAAGAAGAGAGAGCAGAGAGCTTGCTGTCTCCACCATACCAGGATCTAGCTGAAAGGTGGCCATCTGAAGCCAGGAAGAGAGCTCTCACCAGAAACCAAACCCTACTAGAACCTTGACCTTAGACTTTCCAGCCTCCAGAACTGTGAGAAAATAAACTGATAAGGCCACCCAGACCAGGGTATTTTGTTACAGCAGCCCAAGCAGACTAATACACTCATCTCTTCTTTATTCCCCCTTCTCTAGTCTATCTCCATTTTACTCTTCTACTTTTAGACAGAAGTCAATACCTATAAAATATCTGGCAAGTATTAGTTAAATGTTAGCTATTATTAGAATGTAAAAAGATGTAAGGACTTTACCCAGATGGACTTGCTCGTTGGGGAAAAACTCAAACTTGCAGTATTTCTAGCTTTTGGACTTCGAACAAAATACAAAATTATCTTCTGAGAGCTTTGAATTGAAGATTTTCTCATTGTTGAGAGGCAGACTTTAGTAGATATGACTAAATATAAGTAATGATAATGTAGACTAAACTTCTTCTTTTGCCAGTGGCTATTTTGTAACAGCCAGGGGCTAGATACCAAAATAATTATATTACCCAAATTTTCTGTATTTAGCTGTGTAATTTGCGTTTTAAGTAACTTGTAAGGTTTTAGCTATAATTTGGTATACCTCACAAAATCTTTGTCTTTCCATTTTTTTCTTTTTTATAACAACCTTGTGAAACATGCTCAGCTCAAATCTCCGTTCATAATCATGTCCTTCCTCTGCTATATTTGTTGAAATTCGCCTTCCCAGAGGGAAAAAGTAATTAAATGATTGAAAGTTTTAATGCTTGCATAGTTCTCTTACCTCTCTTTCATGCCTTCAGCACATAGGTTTATTAACATCTGTACTCACAAATAAACAAATGGAGTCACTGGTGTCTGCACAGGGAAACCTCAGATAAAAAGCATTTTAATTATTTTCATCTTTAACACAAGAATTCTTTATTTCCACTTGCTGGAAGTGGTCAGGAACTGCTTTTGTTCAATGGTTCCTTTTTATTCTCACTAAATGAGGTTGGGGGGAAGGAAGAAGAAAGGTTACCTGGAAGCTGTAAACCAAAGATTTTTCTGTGTGATGAAGTGTGCAACATAATAGAATCAGAGGTCATTTTTTAATTCTAAATAAACAGAAGTTAGGTGGCAAGAAGAGGGTAGATGTACAGCCTGGAAGCTTGATTAAATAGATATTCTTAGTAAAATTTTGAGCTTGAATAAATTTTCTTACATCAGATCTTTATGTTTCACATTTTAAGATAATGCTAAACTTGGAAAAAAAGGATTGAGAAAACTATTAGATGTGGTGGTCTTCACACAATGGATTCTTTTGTTTTTGATCTCAGTGTTCTGATCAGTGATGTCTAAGTTTTATTTGATAAAAGGAGTGGAAGTTTCTTTCTAGGGAATGCAAAGAGATTGCCCTCAAATTGGAGACGAAGGAAGTTAAAGACTTTCATTGTAACTACCTTTCAATTAATTGCATTATTTATGAAGACAAATTAGAAGCAGAATTCATTTCAGATGACAGCTGATGTCTTGAATAGGGCTATGTCAGGTTAAAAAAATTGTTTAGTTTGTCAGGTTGATGGCATCTCTCAGTCATTATCAAATTCATCGCCCTCGCAATATTAATCACTTTTGTGTGGTAGGTGATATATTTAATTCCTCAAAGTTGAATCTAAGGAACACTTCTCCTCTGCCGTCCTCGTTCCCTATATGTGGGCTTGAAAAAAAATCATGAACTTCCCAAGTTTTTATCCGTTTTGTTGATAATTAACCCAATTCAAAACCTATTTCCAAATCCAATGGATTTTAGGAATGCATTCAGAAATCTTTTTTTTTCTACAGTTTTTCTACAGTCTTCAGACTTGGGAAGGTAAGACTGACAGTTTTCGATAGAGTCAGACTAAGGTCTGAATTCTACTGCATCGAATAAGAGTTGTGTGATCTTGGTCCAGTTTCTTAATTTCTGATCTTCAGAGTTCATATCACTTTTATCTCTTTCTCTGTCTCTCTAACTGTATCTATACCTAATATAACCAGGATAATAATTCACAAAAATCAATATTATACATTGCACAAGGACACAAACCTTATAAAGAGGGATGTATTTAACACACTAGAATGGGGAATGGGGGAGACTGAGAGTGTATTCTGGGCTAAAAGTGAACAAATGAAACAAGAGTGGTCCTTCCAAGGACTGGGGAGTGATAAGAATTTTTCTTGAACTGAGCAGTGCGATAAACTTTACCTTCTGTATCCAACGTTAAAACAAAACAAAGTGATGAAATGTTAGCCCAGTGGTCTTCATCCTTGCCAGTTGCCTTTTCTTTTCTTCTTTCTCTCTATGTGGAAAGTAAATTCACAGGTCTTCCTTCAGAATAATCTCTAGGAATTTTTTATTTTTTTTTTGTTTTCTTTTTTTTTTTTTATCTAGGAATTTTTTCTAGCTATATTTGTAAAGTATTTTTAAATGTAAGATTTTCATAACATATATCAAATAAATAATAAAACCCTACTTTTAAGCACTAAATAATTTTGCTGTCTTACGTTTCCCAAATAATTTCATAGTGCATTACAGAATACCCCCTGTATGGGATGAACAAAAATATGAAGAGATTAAAATAATACCTGGCACATAATCGAAGTTCAGTAAATGGTGGCTTGAATCAGTAATTTATAATTATTATGTATCTACCTTTATTATTTTCCCACAATCAGAGTACCTATTCAATGCACAAAGATACTGAGAATAGGAGATTCTGAATTGTGTGCAACTAAAAATACAGGAACTTCTCTTTAAGTTATTTGTTTATGAAAATAGAGAATGGGATTTAGGATTGTGAGAAAAATATTGATAATCTGAAAACAGCATGTCTTGGGAAAAAAAAGTGCCAATTTTTCAGGGTAACAATATTAACTTTACCACATAGCTACCCTGTATAAAAGGTGTGTGACCTTGAGCTGTCACTTAGCTGTTCAAAACTCCATTTCTCCATATGTAGCGGGTAGTAAGGAAAAGTTACAGTGAAATCCTTAGTGCAGTGCCTGACACAGAGCGAGCAATCAATAAAAATTAGCTCATAATATTAATATTAGTTCTATACTTGCAGTTGGCTATAGGCACAGGACTAAATAAAATTACGGAGGGTCAGACACTATAGTTATAAACTTACTTTGGTGATCAGATGGCTTCCACTGGGCAGCTTTGTTGCTAGTTTTTTAGCAAACATACGTTCATTGATTCTTTTAACAACTCCCTGTTGCACTTCCTTTTTCTTTGCATTTTTGGAGCTTTAAAGCAATATTCACAACAATATTTTCACTGAATGGTAAAATATTCTCATTCTCATTTATCACTAGGTTGAAGATTTATATCTCCCTGTTTCCAAAAGCACTGGAGGCAGCAAGATTTAGGCAGCTTATGCATTTTCACGGGGTCCAAAGTGCAAAAAGACGTGAAACATAAAATAGTACTACCTCCATCTAGAAGCAGCAGAAGGATTAAGTGCTTGCAAATACCAGATATGAGCATAACACTTAAATCCAAATCTAATATCCCAGTATAGTTTTCTAGCAGCTGACAAGAGCCACATGGTTTAAATCACGTTTGCATTTTCTAACAACAATAATCATAGAGACATTTTTTTTTTTTTTTTTTTTTTTTTTTTTGCGGTACGCGGGCCTCTCACTGTTGTGGCCTCTCCCATTACGGAGCACAGGCTCCGGACGCGCAGGCTCAGTGGCCATGGCTCACGGGCCCAGCCACTCCGCGGCACGTGGGATCTTCCCAGACCGGGGCACGAACCCATGTCCCCTGCATCGGCAGGCGGACTCTCAACCACTGCGCCACCAGGGAGAGGCCACAACGGGAGGCTCCGCAACGGGAGAGGCCACAACAGTGAGAGGCCCGCATACCGCAAAAAACAAAAACAAGAAATCAAAACAAAAAAAAATTATTTTACCATCCTTAAAACCTTTTATTGTCTCTATATAGCTTTTAGAATTAACTCAAAATTCTTACTAGGGCTTACAAGATGCTTCAGGGTCTGACTTTTGGTTACTTCTGCTTACCTGCTGTGTTTCTACTCTGTACTTCATGCTCCAGGCTCAGACACACTGAAAAGCTGCAGTTCCTTACGTGTACCAGAGGTTTCCACACTCCTACACCTTTGTCTTACTGTTCCATCTGTCAGACACTCCCTGCTTCTGCACAGGCTTGTTCCTGGATTTGAGTCCAAGTCAACATTTTCCCCTCTCTCCTCCTATGCTTTCCTCCCCGCCTCTCCTCACCTGACTTCTCCTCTCTTTGAAAGCAAAGGTTAGAATCACCTCCTCTGAGGAGACTTTCCAGATCTACTCCCATACTTATAATCCAAATTTGTCACCTGTTTTATAAGATTTGTAGATCGTTTATAGATTTAGAGCTTCTTTCAATGGTGGGACACAACATAAAGACACTCAGATAGATGAAAGGAAAAACCCTTGTTACTTACAGCTCCAAGTGAGAGAAGGGTAGCACTCAGGGCTACACATTGGGTTACACCCAGGACAGGGTAACAAGCAAGCTGATAGGAGGTGGCTTATATATGGCAAGTGGGGTGGGGTTAGGCTAAACTCAGTCTTCCTGGGCATTAGGTGCTCTGAATAATTCCACAACCCCAAGGGAGAAGGGGGCATCCCTGGATGTTAGGTACCTGGGAACCTCTGGCAGTTGGGTCTGTGTGTATCTTAACTCTAGAATGTCTGATAAGGGAAGTATTCAATAGTTGGGGTGGGAGCTTATTCTGTGTAGGGGAACTGAGGGTTTTGAGCCATGGCTTCAAAACCGAGTCAAAACAGCACTTGTGGAATATTACGTCATACACCACATAGAGCCAAGGGCATGTCTCTAATAGAGCCTCTCACAATGGATTATAAAGTTTCTCTTCTTGTCTGTCTCCCCCACTAGGCTTTAATCTCTTTTGTATCCTCAGGACCTAGCATGTGACTGAAATAAAGTGTTTACTTTTATTAAATGACCCTGTATTTGTTTAGGGTTTAAAATATAAAGATCCTTATAATAAAGTATGCTTTGTTTAAAAGTAAGGGCATGTTCCCCTTCTTATGATCTGTTTCTCTTTATTAGACAAGAAGAATTATATAATGCATGGCTTTGGCTCTTAGGAAACCCAGCAGTACGTTGAAGGCTTAATTGCATAGACTCTTTTTAACCTATATTCCTAATTTAGTTTTCTCCACCCCACTTCATAACATGGTTCTTGTTTTGCTGCAGTGGTTATTTTTTGTACCTTTCCCCCTCTTTTTAAACCATAGCTTTAGTGGTTCTATTATAGATGTTTTAGATCGTACACAGCCTCAAATCATCTTTGGAAGTAGATGGAATATAAATGGAATAAAACTAACCAAATTCAATCCTAGATTTATCACTTGGCTCTTTTAAAGCATCATAGACAGTACTTTAAACCCCAGATTTAGAAAAGATATGAACCTGTCATTCAGTGGAATGGTTTGCCTATTTGTTCTCAGAAATCCCGGGTATCGTTGTCAATGCCAGAGCATGTCAGGAGAACAAAGACTGGCCTCCACACCATAAGGGTGGGAAGACTACCTAGGGCTTTGTAGAGCCTAGAGCCTGATACTGAGCAACCAGTTCATAAAGACAGGATATATGTATGATTATTAATGGGAGTCAAGGGCAAAGCTGTGATAAGAATGCAGGCTGTCATTTCCAATCATTTTCTTGTCACAGGACAAGGAGTAAGACACAAAACCTAAGGGAAAGGTCTGGGGTCACTATTCAGAAGTCAGGCTGCATACTGAGTCCTCAGTAGATAAATACATATTCTGAGCATATGAGTTCTGAAGGCGGGTGGAGGTGCTACGTATAAGCACAGGCCCAAAGCAGGGTTAAAGTTTGAGCCAAAGAAGGAGACAGGCGGGAAAGGGCTTTGAACTCTGACACTGAAAGCATTTCAGAGACCGTCTCTTCAGTAGTCATAAGACAAGAACATAACCATCAACCTAACAACCAAGACCACATGACTCCTGCCCCTGCGCACTTGCTGGTTTGGGTGGATTAAGGCTACTGGGATATATGGGGCATCCCCAGGGAAAGGCAAGTCTCCTCGAGGCTCGGTCCTCTGGGTTGACATGTCGTCCACAAACTCAGCAAGCATAGTCTATGTACTCTCCCTTCAGACACATTAATTCATCCAGAGATCAAATTCTAGAACCTAAGTAATTATAATTTGGAAGTAATTCTGGCTATGTCCATTAGTAATAATAATGACAATGATTTAAAAAATCTCATCTCTAATCCTCACAACAACCTTAAGAGGGAGATATTATTACTCTCATTTTAAAGATAATGAAACCAGGGTTCACAGAGGTTAATAGGACAGCTTTGGAATCACAGGCTTGGGTTTACAGCCCTGTAGATGACTGGTCTGAAATCAATAAGCACCATGGGGAAGTGTGCTGAAATGTGCTTTATACTTTTTGAAGGGGAGAAAGGAGTTGAGTACGTCTGCCACGTAACCTTTGCTAAGCTTCTCTCTTCCAGGCTGTACGGTATGGTAATTTAGTCTTATTTCATCCCATGCTTGGGAATTTAAGTAGATTCCCTGTGTTCCCCCTTGGAAGTAAAAGTTGGCTCCTTCTGTAGACTCCCGCACTGGTTGGTCTGGGCTGCGGTGGGCTGGCCTTCTGTCTGGGCAAGAATACCAGTCAGACACTTAGGCTTTCACAACAGAATGTCAACCTTGTCTCCCCAGTGTCTGGTGTCTAAATCTTATGGCTCTCACTTCAATCGACAATGTAGAGATTCTGCGCTACAGGCTTGTGTGAGAGGATTTGACTGTGAACTGAATGGGAGCCAGTATTCATCCAAATTTCCCTGAAGACATCTGATATACAGAGTGCATAGCAGAAAGATCACAAAGCTTGGTGCCAAAAAGCTCTAAGTTAGAATCCCAGCTTTGCACCCACTAGCTGTGTGAATGTGGACCTGTTGTTAAATGATAACAATGGCTAATATTTATGGAGTGTGTGCTATCTATTGGGGCACAGTGTTAATCTTATATTCACTGTTTCATTTACACTTCATAAAACCCTGAGAGGTAGGTGCTCTTGTTATCACTCTTTCAGCAATGTGAAGAATGAGACTTAGAAAGTTTAAGCAACTTGAGGAAAAACACTCAGCATGTAAGTGGTAGATATGGAATGTGCCTTTTGGGCATAGCTGATCAATTGAATCCAGTTACGTTAAAACAAACAAGCACATCTGTTCAAAAAAGGTGTTTGGATGTTTGGACTCTATTGTTAAAGCATTTTAAGGAAGGAAAAGACACCAGTTAAAATTTAAAGGGCTCACAGTGCAGTGCAGTGTGGAAAATGCGTTAGCCATGTGTAAATCAAGGAGAACCAGTAGGGATTATTGCCTTCTGGTTAGGCTGGTGAGAGATCTAGCACTTGGGATGGTCAGAGTTAAGATACCAGGAAGCTGCAGGGTTTTTCTCCTATGTATATTCAACCATATGAATTTTTAAAAAAATCTATCAAGACAAAAAACAAATTATTCTGCTGACTCTTTTTTTTAGACTCTTTTAAATTTTTATTTTGTATTGAAGTATAGTTGATTTACAGTGTTGCATTAGTTTCAGGTGTACAGCAAAGGGATTTAGTTATACATATACATATAGCTATTCTTTTTCAGATTCTTTTCCCTAATAATGTAGGTTATTAGAGTATTAGCCATATGAATTTTATTTTATAAAAAAATAGTATCATAGAGACCATATACAATTTTGTAGTTTGAGTTTTCACAGTTTTAAAATTAGTTTTATCAAAATCAGTGCAATCATTTGTATTATATACGTTCTAAGAACATAGGGTGTGCTTCAGACTCTAAAATTTTGCTGTATTATTCAATAACAACCTAATGGTTTGTAACAAAGTAAAAAGAAAGGTGTTCCAAGACTTATTCTTGTCTAACATTGTTTAAATTTTGATTTGAAGGCTTTATATTGTATGGTTTCATATTTACTAGAAGCCTTCATCATCCTACCACCATCCCTACCAAATGAGATTCATAGATTATAAACCAATAGCAAGAAGAGTGCCTTTGCCTGTTCTACTTTGCCATAATCTCAGTGCCCACATTCATTTATTTTAGAAGTGAATATAGTATATGGCTCAAACTTTTAGTAATTGCAGTAGAATGGTTGGATTGATTTTCTGCCTCTAACATTTTCTCTTTCATATGTTGGTAAAAATTTTATGATTTCAACATTTCTTCTGAATTCAAAGGAAAAGAATGCAAATTTATTATTATATCAAACCAATTAATTAGTATTCTTTTGTCTAGGGAGAATGCTCTGATTCCTACAACTCACATTGTAAAAATTCTTTAAGTTTGAAAACAGTCTAATTTCAACCTGGCCTTATTTCCAAAAGAAAGTGATTTAACAATCTTCTGTATTTCTCATTATAACTTTTATGCGAACCTGTGGTATAAGAACTATACTGTTTCATCTCTTAGTATTTCCACGAGACTAGTGATGGTTTCGCTAAGTGCCATATCACATACACATCAGAACAATGGATTAAAACTAGAAAGAAAAAATTGTGTGTTAGTCTCTGCAGCCCCACTCTGAATGTCGAAACAGACTGTCCTGCTTTGTCACACAGTTGATTAAACCCATGGTATGAGGAATTTAAACTTGTATAGAATCATCGAAATAGAAAATGTAAGATGTGGAAGAATAGCCTTCCTTCATTCCAATGACTGACGTATTTGCTAACCCTTCTCCTTGTAGAATGCATAAATTAATAAGTGCAGAATCTCAAATTCAGTAGGCTATATCCTACACTGGAAGCAAAAATTTTGAGATCAAGAATAATTGATATTCCACGTGACCCATTAAAACAGGTCTCATTTAATGCAGTACGGCTTAAAATTGTATCTCTTTCAAGTAGGCTAACCTGAATATAGGCACCCTTTTTTGCACTTTACAGCAAAACTGAGCAATTCCCTCAACCATCCCGATCAGAGGACCTTGAACTGAGAGCACATGTTTAATGATGCCTGGAATAGCTATTGATTAAACACTGACAATGTTCAGAGGAATTGAGAATCAAAAAGCCTCCCCATGGCCAGCTCTGCCAGGCTCACTTCTTAATAGATGGCAAAGGAGGATTCTAAATGAGATCTGCTGCCCTGCTCATCCTCAGAACTCCACAGGCAGTGGGATTAATTTCTGCTTCGCAGTCCTTTGGAACTACCATGTCTGAAATGTCCAAAATGAATACAGATGTCCCTCCTTTTTTATTTCCTTGTTCCTCCTTTTTGAGGGAAAAAAAGTTCTCATATGAATTGAATGCATGGAATGATATTGCTTTAAATGTGGAATGAATGAAAATTCACCATTAATTAATAGATAAAGAATGGGACAAATCCTCGGATGATAATTCAGGCTGAATAATTCCCCAAATCAAGCAAGCAAACAACAAAAATGTTAAAAGAAAATAAAGAATAAGAGTAAATAAAAAGGAAAAAAAGGATTTGAAGCCAGAACTAATATTCACACTGCCATTGCTCTGTTGAGTTGGTTAGTATCCAGAGGCTTAGATATTTTTAGGATATTCTTTTGTCTGAGTGGGAGATTGTGACCCAGAACTGTGAAGTAAGGCTGTTTCTACACTTAAAAAAACACGATTTTCAATGGTGGAACCACCCAACTGTTTTACCTTCAACAAACATTGATGGAACACCTAGGGGGTGTCAGGCACATTGCTTGATGCTTTCCCTTTTAAAGTTATTTAATCCCCCCTACGATCCTGTGAAATACTCATTATAATCATTTTAAAGATGTGAAAACTGAAGCTTGGAGGAATTAACTAAATCTCCTATTATCAAACAATCAGTAAATAGGCATGACTAAAGTCACACTGCTAGAAATGGTCAGAGCAAGGATTAAAATCCAGATAATTTGAATAATATTCTATTGAGCTAAATACCATATTATACCATCCTTAGTTTAATAACGCACATTTAATGAAAGGTTCTGTGGGAAGCTCAGACTTTTTTTTTTTTATTGTAGTTTGTTCTTTTGCTCCTTTTTTTTCTGATTTCCTAAGGATTACATCCTTAGGGTAAAACATTTTTGGAAGTACAAACAAGTATAAAAAGGGAGAGAATGAAGGAATCACAACCCCACCACTCGAAAACAGCTGTTGTTATTTGGACTTCTTTCATTTCAGTTTTTTCTCTTCATAATTTAGACCATGTTACCTTTTGTTATCTATTCATATAACAACATACATATTAACACACACTCCCACACACACACATACACACCTTCAGTAGACAGTAAGCTAAAACTATTTGTAAAGCTGACTTATTGTGGCAAAGACCTTTTGATATTTATATAAAAACACATATTATGGGATCTTTTATCTCTTCTTAAGAATGCGGACATTAATATTTATTTGCATATATTGTCTAGATATTTTTATTGTTTTCTAGGCAATATTTCAAGCAGGAGGATTAAAGAAGTTAAAAGAAAGCATATTTAAAAAAATTTTTAAAACCTATTATCAAAATGTTTTCAAATTTTCATATGATTTATTGATCCATTACCATTATATGATAGTTCCTGTCTTATTTTTACTGGCATCAAATTTTATTCTCCCTTTCAGTGTTTACTAATTTGATAAGTGAAACCACTCACATCCTTTTACTTCTTTTCAGATTCTAAAAGTATATGTGTCATTTGTATTTCCTTTTATGAGTTTGCTGCTGAGGTACGTTTTCTAAATTTTAATTGTGAATTTTGTACTTAAGAAATACAGATATAGATGTAGATATAGATATATGTACACACACATATATATTGCTTTATAAAGCAAGTATAATCGTCTGTCATACTTGTTACAAATATGTTATCATAACTTTTCTGAGCATAAAAGCAATATGTGTGTATCACAATTTAGAATATGTATATGAAAAAAATGGAGAAGAGTAAAAAATCAACACCATCACTCAGAATTAAACATTGTCAATATTTTTGTTAAACTGGTGGAAATTTGGGTACTGAGGCCTGGAAAGATAATTGGGACAGAGCTAGAGACAAATCTAAAAGAGGTTCCTTGTACTTCCAGCACTTTTGCTGTCTGTCTATCTATGTATCTATCTATCTATATATGTATATATCTATTGTCTATATCTATCATCTATCTAGTTATCTATTATCAATCATCTAAGTGGTTTTAAGAGCTTTTGAACTAGGACTGTCTGTCCTCCTTTCTCAGAAGATGAGATTGTGTCTTAATTCTTTGAATTGTAACATAATGAAAGTCAGGACTCCAAGGGAAAGACTCATCAAAGGGTTCCAACTGTCTGTATTCCCTAATTCTAACAATACCACCCTTCATCGGTCCTAACATAGCTGCTACATGACAGTGGGATTCTTCTCAGGGCCCCGGAGCTAGCGCAGAAGAAATTCTTTGCAGAGGGGCTGCTAAACACAGGTTTTCTGGCAGGGACAACCAAGCAACTCTTCAGAGAAAAACTTCTGACCTTTAACATGGTTTTATTCAAGACAACAAATTAGGGCCTGTGACCACATTAATTCAATATATATTTAAAGTTTGGGACATTAGTGGATATTCATTTCCATGATATTATGTAAAAATGCATAATTTTAACAGCCTAAAAGCATTGATCTTAAAGAGGAAATTTTGAAGAGAACAATTAGACAAGCATGATTATTAGTCTTCAAAAGGGACCATTAAGATGATGCAGAATTCCCTATCTTTAACTGTAGATTTGGAAAGTAGTTTCTTAAGAGAGGTATGTAAGCCTTGAGGAGGCAGTGTCCTCAGTCTGCTAATTTCAGCTATTTCCCACAAGGCAGAAAAATGACAAAGTGGAACAGTATTGAATGGGAGTTAACATACACTTCTTTTTCTTTCCCAACAGAAATGAAATCATTCTTTATATAACTTTCAGCAGCTCTTTTTAAAATGTAATATATACCCTCTTCTATGCTATTATATATTTGACAAAATCATTTAATGACTGCTATTCCTTTTTTATGCTAAAGAATTTCTTTAATGATTTACCTGTTTGTGGACTTTTTTGTGTTCTCTCTCTCTGCTGCTGTAGTGAACACAGTCACTGATGAGCACACTTATAGCCAAATCTTGGACTATCTCCAGAATTATTTCCTTAGAATGAATCAAGCTACATAGAATGACTACCTCAGAAATGATGTTTATTTTCAACTCATCCTCCAGAAAATAACAATTTAAATTTCTATCAGCAGTATTTTAGGAAAACCTGCCCTTTTTTATTATGCCCAAATAAGACATATAGAATATCTTTTATTTTATCACGTTTCCCAACAGGATAGGTGTCGTTGACTGTGTTCCCTAAAAAATAGACTTCAAGATTTTTGTGCAAAAGATTTACTGGGAACAACACAAGTGAGAGGTTAGGGAAGCAGGATAAGACAGAGAGTGAAATTGAAGTGCAATGCAATTTCAACAAGGGTTCTGCCGACCTTTACAGAGAATTTGAGAGCTGGGGTGTCCCTTCAAAATTGTGCAGGCTTGAGGCAAGGGGATTGGGATTTGATACCCTTGTAACAACCTGCAGGCTGCCCTGGGAGGAGCATGACCTTGAATGAGGAGTTTCTCTTCAGCTGAGGGCAACTCTTCTGGAGAAAGACTTGGCTGTGAGCTGCGTGCTGCCAACAGGTCCAGCAGTTGAGGAATCAGTGTGGTTCAGCTGGGTAGTGTTGCCAGAGCTGCTACTGCAGACCATGCCTTGTGCCACTCAGATCTACTTGCTTTTGTAATTGCTTGCTTGCTAATTAGGGGGAACAGCTCCTCCAGTTTGCCTTCTTTTCCGGGAAAATTTGCAACAGTAAGGTTAGTGAAATGAACTACAATCCCTGCCACTGTAGCTGGTCTTGAAGCTGAAACTGATGCTCAACATCCTTTTTCTCATTACAGTTCTAGATTTTTCTCACCCTCCTTCTATTACCAAGTATCGTAGGTAGAGCTCTCTGGGAAACAGACTCTAAGATGTGCACACAGGACACTTATTGAAGAGAGCTCTTGGGGACAACACATGTGAGAGGTGAGGGAAGCAGAACTGAGTTAGGTGGATGAATGAATGGAGATGCAGTGCAACCAGCCTCAGGCAATCCTGTAGAAATGTCAGAGCTAGAATAGCTTTTCAGATTGGCCCCATCTTGGCACAAGGCGGCAGGACTTTGTACTCTAGAATTGGGCCAGTCATTAGATGAAGGCTGCTAGGGTACAGCATGTGACCTTGGCCAAGGTGTCTCTCTTCAGCTAATGACACTTCTGGAGAGGGACTCAGCTGAAATCTGTCAGTTGCCAACACCCCTAGCAGCTGAAGTAATGAGCATTTCAGTCCCAAAATGGAATCTGGGCAACACACTATGGTATCCGTTATAGTAGTTTAAAATGGCATCTCATTATTAATGTCATTTGTATTATTTGATATGTATTAACACATGCATTTTTTTTTTAATTGCTTGCTTATTTCTTCCATTTTTCTATGTAGGTAATATATCATTGAATTGGGTTTTTTGGTCACATATGTTACAAATATTTTGTTTTTCAATTATTGTTTTTCAGTATATTCATGTTTAAATTTTATTTAGCACAATATATTTATATGTTTTCCTTTTGTGTTTCTTTCTTTCATTTGAGTTTTAAGAGCCTTTTATCCAGCTTATAAATAAATACAGATAATTTTATCTAGTAATTTCATAGTTTCATTTTGCTAGATTTAAATGTTTAATCCATTTAGAATTTATTGTGGTATATGGTGTAGGGCAAGGACTTAAATTATGTGTGTTTTCCAGATAGTTCAACAATTATTCCAGCACCATTTATGAGTGATACTTCTCATGTTCAATGATTTTCGGCTTTCTTGGTAATATATTAAGTATATTAAGTTCCTTTATAAACCAAGTTTTGTCTATCAGATATTATTTAGCATCATATCAATCAACCTGTTTATACTAATGTCAGAAACATATTGCCTAAATTATTATAGTTTTATACTGTGGCTAATTACTCAGTTGAGCTAACCCACCAGAGGGAACAAGTTATTGACACAAGAGTAGATGATTATGGTCATCTTAGATACTGAAATTTTTACATTTTTATGCTTATATGGACACATCTATATTTCCTCACTTCTGACCGTTGGTCTATGCATTTTTCCATTTGACAAATATTTAAATGCATTTTGAAAATGTCACACTCTTTTCTTCTCTTTTTTCCCCTCTTCTTTTCCCTTACAGTCAATTTTTGAAAACTATTAGTTAGTTGCATGTTTCTTTTTAAATTTCCTGCATTTTCTGTTTCAGGCCTGAGCATATGATACAAAATAAATATTTATCAAGTGTTAAATGAATAAGATCATCATTCACTTTCTGCATCAGCTTGGCTCTTGATTTCTCTATACTACAGATCATGTGTAGAATACTTTAACAATGTGCGAGGAAAATATTAAAAAAATGTTATGTTGAAATACACTGAAATAACATATAGATATGTACTTTTCTGTCCTTTGTTTTTGTTTTCTAAAAAGATGTCATTCAGGGCTTCCCTGGTGGCACAGTGGTTGAGAGTCCACCTGCCGTTGCAGGGGACACGGGTTCGTGCCCCGGTCCGGGAAGATCCCACATGCTGCGGAGCAGCTGGGCCCGTGAGCCATGGCTGCTGAGCCTGCGCGTCCGGAGCGTGTGCTCCGCAGCGGGAGAGGCCACAACAGTGAGAGGCCCACGTACCGCAAAAAAAAAAAAAAAAAAAAAAGGTGTCATTCATGAAACTTTGAATATTTAAGCTAGGTTTGGTTTCAGGGAAGTTATAGAGACTAAATTTGAAGGCCTCCAAACACGATTGAAAATTTTGGAATTCATAGGATGGAAAAGCTAGATGGTGATTTTTTTTTCATTTGTTTTTATTCATTCCACACATGTACTGAGTGAAGGACTGGCTACATAATATGCAGGGATGAGTACAGAACTAAAAAGGTGGGGTACCTTGTTCAAAAAGTATTAAGAATTTCAAGATGGTGATGGCAAAGCATTCAGGCAAGGGTGAAGTATGGGGCCCTTTTGAAGCAACATAGGCTTAACACCCACAAAGATGGCCCATGACTGAGTATAACCCACATACTGTTCTAAGCAGTGGGATTATAGTGGTGAGGAAACTGACACTGTTACTGCCTTTGTGGAACTCAGATTCAGTGTAGATGAAAACAGAAGAGTGTTAATTTATTTCTTTGAGTAGTTCTCTAGTATCTTCTCTAATTCAGAATTGGTTTTAGAAAATTGACTACTTTACACTCATTCCCAATCCCCAACATAGTTTTTCAACTGCCAGGTCCTTGGATATAATTTTGCAGAATTTGTTAAATGACCACTGTGTGCAAGACACCCTACTATGAGCTAGGTGAAGATAAAATAAAATTAGAAACTTATTTTTATCATTAACAATTTCACTCCCAATAAAGCAGTATAAAGGCCCTTTGCAGAGGGTCTTTTTCATATCTACAGTGGGTATATATGTACTATGAATTGTAGCAGCAGCTGGAAATTTTCTTCTCATTACTGTGACTCCCTGAAAGGATATTGTCCTCCAAATGTGAGAAGTTCTGTCACTAAGGAAGAAATACATCTTATTAGAATGAGAATGTTGTAGATAATGATTGTGTGGTTTCTCTTGAGTTTGGGACTAATATATATATGATGATTTTCTTCAGAGGAGGGGGGTGATATCCAACTATACTAGCCAAAGAACCTCAGGAGTAGGTAGGAAATAGACAGAAATAGATTTTCTTCAGCAATTGATTCCTCAGCATGCTATTTATGCCCAAACAAGCACAGGATTTTTTGACACCTGTTTTACTTTGTTTCTTGCCTCTTCCAGCATTCAAGCTGTCAGCTCTTGCTCTGTTAGCAATGGGGGCTATGAGCCATAGTGTATTCAGATCACTGATGAACACTACCGGCCTTGGAGCCTTTCACACCACCAGCTAAAATGAGACGGCAGACACTGTGAGAGGAAGTCATAGTGAACGCATATTACCTACTGCAAAGGAACAGCGTGTTGAGAGCAATAAAACTTCTTCCAGCCTTATGTGCCATTTTGCAAGGCTGTGTGTTTGAAACAATCATTTTTTCCCCTGCAATCTACTTCACACGTTGCTTTCCATAAACAGCTGTTGCCTTAATTCTTTCTGGAACCATTTGTGGCCTTAGGTTCACAGTCACTGAGTTTTAAGGCAGGGCAGCCAGCTATAGCAATATGATTCACGGTGATGAAATGTGACGATTCAAGAATTTAAGGTGATGTTAAGTATCCCATTGAGTTTATAAGAATCGCAAACAAAGATTTCTGGAAAATGTGGAAATGCACAGACTAAGAAGGATGGGTGAGGGTTTTTATTCTCCACTGTGTATTTTGTTACTAGTACATCAAGAAGAAATGGTCTGCAGACCCAAGAGAGAAAGCTATGTGTATTCACAGTAATGTTTTTGATAAAAAGCAAGTCTTCTCTCTTTTATTTTTATTTAATTAATTAAAATTCTCTGAAAAGTCTCCACATGCTAACTTCAACTCATTCAGTAGGGGTGTTAAAGGGAGGCTTTAGCCTTCCTCCCATAATTTTTATCCATTTCCCAGTTGCACCCCAAAATGATAAGTATTTTTTAATATGGGCAATATATTTTTCTCAGTCCTACGTAAAATGTAAATAAACCATCCTTTAATTTTTTGGATATTTTTATTAATCTCTAGCATAAATTCTAAGTATAAACGGTGTGCTTGCTTTTATGAAAATGAAGCCTCAAGACTGCATTCTCTTCCAAACAGGGTGTTTTTCTTTTCCCCAAGATCTTTCGGTATCGAAATTCTGGAATCATTTCTTATTCCCTAGATGGTTCCAACTTTTTTTTTTCCAAATTAGGTCTTTGGGGTTTTTTCTTGTTTTCTCCCCTTCTAGTCTCCTAGTCAACATTATCTCCAACCTGGCCACCAAGCTCTTCTTACTAACCTCCCTTGGGATTTAGTGCTGTATCACTGCTCCTCTGTCCCCAAGCCTTCTCACTGTCAGAGATATGAGCTCCCTTCAGTCTACATATCCTAGGGGTTCCTTAATTAGAGATCTTTCTCAAATCACTGGAAGTTATGCAAAAGAATGACAGCTTTTCATGAACCCTAGAATTTACTTTCCTAAGCAAAAGACTAGAGGGCAATTGAGATCAAGTTTACAACGCTGCACAGCGGGTAGGGTAAGGCAGAGACCCCCATTATACACTGAAAGAAAAAATACCCTACCTATTTTAACACCACTGACAAAAAATGATCTTTGTAATTGAAATTATGCATATTTTATCTGAGCAACTATATACATTTTGAGTTGTGAATTATTCTGCTGAAGTTATTCTGTGTAACCAAAGGAAAGCAACAGAGGCCATTTTGCTGGGCATCAACAGAGGTGGGTGTGAATTTACAAGTGCAAGTTCATAGTCTTATGGTGGCTAATGTTCCAACACCTATAAAATCAACAGTTTGCCGGCAATAAATAAGTAACAACTGGCAATTTTGGATAGAAGTGGGAAGAAGAAAATGAATATATTAAGGTTTCTTGCCTTTAGAATTATGTGGGTGAACTAAAACTTGATATATTATATAGTGTAGACAAACTTCCCAAGACCATGGTTTTGTTATACTTGGGATAAAATCAGGATACAGAGGCATTTTCTTCTAGTATCCTGGTACACTTAGGAGGAAATTCCAGTCGTCCCCCAAAAATCTGCCTTCCAGCAACTACTGACATTAGCAAATACTCTGCATTATTAAGTTCTTTGTTGACATAAGCAGATTCTCTGCCTACAGTCATCTAATCCTAATCCAACAAAAGATGGGAAGACTTTATTTGTTCAACAAACATTTATGGATCACTTCCTTTTTGTTTGGCAGTTTGCATGAGAGAGATTTTTCTGCCCCTAGGAAGGTGATTATAAATTTGATTGAAAGGCTAGTTCAGCTGTAAACTGAAGTTTGGTAGTAACACCTCTTTTCCTGGAGGTAGCTCATGGAATACTGAATAACACAGGACAGGGAAGTGGGGCCCTTTTCCAACCACTGACTTAGACTATCTCAACATAGTTTAGTTACTTTATTCAAGTTAATGTTTGGAACTTTGCTGTCACACATATTTTTTTCTATCAAAAGCTATTGGGAATTATTTAAATCATATTCACTTATGTTTCCAGTTATGAAGTCACGTGGTTGGAATTTCATTGATTTAATCACGTTGATTTGTACCATTTTTAATAAAAGCTCGAAATCATGCAACTGTGCCAAAGGAGTTGACTTTAGAAAATGTAAAGACCTATGGGATGATTCATGGTTCACCTATATTTTTATCCAGAACCCACAGATAATCGTGTGGCAGTTGGAAGGACATTTGCAGTGCTCACAGACACAGGGCTGTGATTTTGCTGACAACGTGTCACTGTCCAAGGCAGTAAAGAGAAAGCAACAGGAATGTGACATGTATATACGTACATATATGTATATATATATATATATATGTGTGTATGTGTGTATATATGTGTGTGTGTGTATATATATATATATACACACACATATATATGTTATGACATCTTAGATACCAGCAGTGATTTTTACCAAACAACTTGGCATCATAAAAGGAGTACTGAAAAAAATCAAATTTAGAAGTACATAAGGAAAACCAACACTAAAGGTATATAGCCACCATTTGGAATGATTGAAGATCCTTCCACCCTTGTATCCCACTGCCATTTACCATGGGGGTGGATTTGCTCACACCTTGAAATGACACCTAAAACTGAACTGAAAATAAAAATAATCCCAAAGAAAGCATAAAGAGGGATTGAATTTAATCAGGGCTTTACATATTTAAGTCAAGGTAAAATCACTCTATTTCCAGATCATTATAAACAATTATTTTCTACTTCAGTGGTAGCGATCTTGATGTTGAAATTGCACCTTTTGTGTTTTCAGCAGACATTGACTTTTTGGTCCTACTGTCATCAACCTCAAATTCTATTACTTTATACTGAATACACTGAGTCCCCCTCCACACCTCTCCTCTCCCTGTGGTCTTTTTGGTGTCATTAGCATCTCTTGCCTCAGGAATTACCGACATACTAAAACCAGCAGCTTCTACTGAGGTCCTCTTAACTTTGTCATGGATCAATATATGCCATGCAATTTATTTTATTTTTATTGCTTTACACTTTCTATTATAAAAGCAATACAAGTTCATTGAAAGAAATCTAAAAAAAATGGATAATAAAATAACACAAAAGAAAAATAGTAGAAACTGCCCATTCCATGATAGAGAAGTAACAATTTTTATGTATTGGTGTATATATTCTCAAGTATTTTATTTGTATAAGTAAATGACATAAGATTATACTGTACCTTCCATTATACAATTTGCCTTATTAAAATATTTTAAAACATTATTTAGTGTAATAAATTTAATTACAAAAATTTAACTAAAATTTAATTTTTCCATATGATGTTTAATGACTGCACTATAATAATAGCTTATATTTACTTAGATTACCTTTGGGTCAGACACCACTGAAAAGTACATTGATATTCATTGTCTCATTTAAATTCACAGCAACTGTATGAAGTAGGCACTGTTACCATCCCCACTGTACAAAAGAGGAAATAAAGCACAGTAGAAGTTGGGTAATTGGCCCAAGATTTCATAGCGTGAAAGTGACAGAAGCAGGATTTGAACCCAGGAACTGGAACTCTGGAACCCAAGATTTTTCCAGCTGACTGTACTATGCATAGCATACCATTGTTTTTATAACTGCAGCCCAATATCCTGATGTAGGATAATTAGATTTGCACATTTTAATTATTTTAAAGAAAATTGCAGTAAATATTCTTACAGATAAATCTTTGCTCCCAATATGATAATTTCCTTAAGATAAATTCCAGTGGTTAAAATTGTTAGGGTTCAGAGGTTATTTGCACAATTCATGACATCAAATTTTTATGCAAACTTAAATCTTAGGGCACCTCAGCCCTACACACATAGACTGAAAACCGGAAGCAACAGAACACTAAATTCAAATCCTGTTTTGATTTCTAGAAAATCACATCACCACTGTGTATCTTGCGGGAAACAAGCCTAATAATTCTGTTCTGACCTTATGAAATATTTTGGAAGTCTAAAAGATGATTTGTATAAATTCACATTTGACAAAATCTTTAAGACTCAGGTGCCTTGCATATATAATAGGCTTTCAGTAAAGGTTAATGACTGATTAGTCCAGATCTGCAAAGTGTCCTGTGTTTCCTATTTTAGTGGTATTTGACCTAAGGAAATGTTTGCCTGAATCCTTTGAATTACGGAGATCATCTAGAAGCTGAATAAATGATTATTGGAGCATTGAGGTTAAATGGTTTTCATTGACCTATTGTACCTTTTGCAAATACATCAAGGAATTATATCTACCATTGCTTTCATAGAAGTTCCAAGTGTGTCTGTTTTCAATATTGGTATGTCTAGAAATGCCTTTATACATGGAAATTATTGATGACTGTTATTAAGCTATAGTAACACTTTGGAAATGATTTGAAATTTTTGTATTTTAACATTTTACGAACCAAAAATTAAAATGAAAGGTCTGGTATCTGTAAATATACTTGAACATTTGACTTTCCTTGAAAAATGTAGTATCCCAATTTGTAAATCAGTATTCCAACATTCCTCCTGCATCATTAAGAGGAAAACTCTTGTGAAATAATTTCCAGCTTTAGGAAAAGCTAAGCAATGAAGATCCATTTTCATTGTTCTTATCACTTTTGAAATGATCTTATGTTATTGAATTCTCTTCAATCACTCCTGCACATGTCTTATCTCAATCACCCACCCAACAAGTGCCCCCCTTAAAAAACTTGCTCACAACTCTGGGGATGTTTTCCCTAGCCAGCACTCCAACTCGGTCCTTGGGGTTGGTGCTACACACATACTCAGTTTCAAATAACTGATTCCCAATTGCCACTGCTGCCATTGCTCTCAACTTCCTGCATTCCTATACTTATGCATTGTGGATTAGATTCAAGTTTCTCAAACCTATTTTTTTCTCATTGGTAACATCTGGTTATTAAAGAAGCAGTATGACCTAGTGGTATAAAGGACTATGGGATCAGATGGATCTGGAATGGAATCCCAGCTCCCTCATTCACTGTGAAGATGCGCTGTTAATTTAAACTCATTAGTATTTCCTCATCTGTGATTTGGGCATAATAATCATACATATGTCATAAGATTGTGAATGAAGGTTAAATAATTAATGCATGTAAAGAGCTTAGTAAGTTTCCTTACAAAAATTATTGTTAGAACCCTAAAGCAGAGAGGAGTACATTTTCAGCTACAGGGTTACATAGCTGTTTCTTGATAGAGTCAGGACTGGAATTCAGTTATTGATGACACCAAATCTTGTTCTCATACCACATATACTTTATCCAGTGCAACCTTCCAGGAGCCTCACTTTGCTCGTTCCCAATCCTTGATTACTGAGTTTTAGGAATCAATTTCTGCACACTCTCAAATTTTTCTTTAATGCCATTTCTCCCATCTCCCAGGATCAAAAGCCCCATTCCCCCACTGGCTGTTCTGTCTTCTGTATTTATCATTGTTGTCCAACTTTAATTGTCTTCTCATCACTTATCTTTTGGGTACACCACCCTTTATAACCAATCTTTGTAAGCATCCCATCTCTATAGCTATCAGGAGAGAGCCCAGACCTCTTCTCCTCTAGTATAGTGTAGAAGTTAAACAAGTTTCTGAATCCAGCCTCCTGAGTTTGAAGCCCTCCTTTTTCCACAAATCCCAGTTCTGTCACTCTTTAGCTTTGGGATCTTGAATACAGTTTCTGCCTCAGTTTCTTTATCTATAAAATGGATATTTAAATTGTACCTGCTTCATTGAGTTCTTATGAAGATTAAATGAATGAATGCACTTAAAGCACTTACAAGAGTTCCTGGAACATATTAAGCGTATATTATCCATAATTTTAATAATTATTAGTCTGTAATTATAATAAGTATTATTATTTGTTAAAGATTTCCAAATGTAGCTCAGAGCTATTACCTCTTCAGTTCATCTCCTTGTTCCCTACTACCATTCAATAAATACTTTTCCTTATGTTACTTGAATGATGTATTGAACAAATATGTGAGAAGTGCCTGAAACTGTACTTAGCCCCAGGAAAACACTCATAACATGCTAGCACTTTCTTTTGACTCTCAGCCCTCAGCAGTTTTGAAGCTTTTGAAGCTCAGCCCTCAGCTTGCACTTTTGAAGCTCAGCCCTCAGCTTGCACTTGACTTCCATCTTGAAAGTCTCTTCCCTTAGATTTTGAGACCCTATTCTTACCTGGTCTTGTTCTTTTTCTAATACTTGATCTTCTCTTTCTACATCTTTTCCCATTTGTACATATTTGTTCATCTCCCTGCATAGTGTCAGTTCTTATTTATCTTTCTCTCCTAGGATCTGACACTTAGTAAGAATTCAGTACATCTTTGCTGATTTTAGTATTTGTCTTGATTCTTTTAACTCCCTACATAAGGATTTTTTATTTCCTCAACTTCAGTCAGGTTTAGCTATTCACAAACCCGAATACACTCTGGATTTCATATCACTCACAGTTGTTTTACTTTAAATGTATTAAATTCCAAAACTCTCTTTCTGATGTTAGCTTATTAGTCTTTTGTCCATTTCAATTCCTCTCTTTTATATTTACACTTATAATGCCTAACATTTGAACAATATTCCAGATACTGTATTAGTTGATTTACATACATTATTTCACTTGATATTTACAACAATACCATGAAATAGTTGTTATTATGCTTGTTTTACAGTTAAGGGGCTAAAAGCTCCTAGAAGTCAAAAGACTGTCCCAAGGTCACAGAGCTAGTGACCTTGGCAGTCAGGTTACAAATTCATGTCTTTTTTATCTTTCCTCTATGCCATTTTGAAAGGTTAACCTGTTAAATATCAATGTGAATATGCTAGACAATAATTATTATAGCAATTCTGAGGAAGAATAGAATTTTTAATAATATAAAATACTTAACTTTAAAAAGTGTTTGTTTTCTGTCCATTGGTTTTCTCATTGCATCTATCAATGCTGTATAAAGCAGATAGTCTCCAGAGTGCCTCAGAGAAGGTGGCATTTGACCACCAGACCTCTTGTCGGAGCTGGCTGCAATTGTGTTAGAAACTGGCTCTTCAGCTGGGCTGGACTGCAGTTAGGAAACATCATCGATGGTGAACTGACACTGCCGGGATGTGAAGCAGACATGAATGTTAAGCAATAGTGTCCACAATTTGCAACCCAGGAACTGCCAAATTGACAGCTAGACTAAACTATAGCAGCATAGGAAGATGTGGCTAGTTTCTCCATTCAATCAATACAAAGTCTTACACTGTACTTTGATGAATACAACCTCCCTGTCCTATAAACCAGGATGCTGTCTATTATGAATCTCAGTTAGATTCTTAGCCAGCATTTCATGTCTGAGCACCCTTGTAAGCCTCATAATGGCCCTAACTCTAGTTGGATGGGATTAGCCTTTCAAGTGAACGTGCAGTTCATTAAGCATGTAGAAGCTCCAACGGCAGCCGCACTTCTCTCCATGAACTAAATAGATTTCTTGCATTTTATCTAGGACTAGATGAAAAGGATCCATAATGCTGTGCTAGAAATAAATCTTGACTCTCTGAGGGACTTTAACAGTTCTAGTGAGTGTAGGAAATGAATAATATTAGTAATGAGCAAAACTTAAAAAGAAAATCTAAAGGTTTGGGGGGGTTTCTGCCTCTTTTTCAAGAGCATGGAATGAATGATTGTTTTATCTCATTTTTGCTTTGAGGATTTCTTTCCTTCAGGCTTGGGATAGTCATTTGGTATTTCACCAGATAGAAAATCTGCTTATCTTCTTCACCATTCTCTCACATGTTGCTTTGTCATTCATTTCCTTCCTGCAAGGGACATTTCCAACTTCCTATTATATACCAGGCACTGAAGTTGGAAGTGAAGAGTTCTTTGATACAAAAATCAAAGGTCCCTGCCCTCAAGAAGCTCATGGTCTGGTGGGGGAGACAAATGCATGAAGAGTACACAGTAGTAAAGTTGTACATAATATATTATAGGAACCCCAGTACATGTCATGTAAACCAGCCTAAAGGGCTTCAGAAAAAGCTTTTAAGAGATGATATCTAAGTTAAGCTTTGAAAGAAGAGTAAGAATTGGTCCAGAGAACAATGCCAAGGTCACAGAAGTCCTCTACCTAGAATTGCTGCACATGTAGAGACCCCATATATTTAAAATATCAACAATTAAGGAAGCTGTTGGGATTTTAGAGGGGATATTTTATTGCCATATAGCCAAGTAATTTTCATTAGGAATATATTTCTTGGACCAGAACACATTCCCTGGTAAAATGCCAATAAACCCTCATATATGAAGAGGTGCATTGTTTAGCCACATGGGTATTTTGTTAAACTTGGATATCTTAACTTTACAAATAGAGTCACTGGCTTTCAGGCATCTTTGAAACTCAAAAAGTGAGACTCTAGAGAGAGGAAATCAAGGGACTCTGACTAGTGAATACCTTTAGCAAATGCTCTGGGGCCTATGGGGATATACATGGAGGTTACCAACATGTGCTTTTGAGAAAGTCATTTTGAGAAAGTGTTACCTGAGAGTCTTGGGAGGTCTTAATACTAAGAACAGAAGTAGTCAGATCTTTTCCATGGCATCTTTAATTCTTCCATCTTTAACTGTCAGAAGACTGGTGACTGGAAAACTTGAGGAAGTGTAATAGAGCATCATAAAGGGAGAAAAAATTCTGGTGTTTAGCTTGAAATTTGTGTCACTGATTATAATTAAATAACATTTAGCTGCCTCAGTGTACGTTTGTACAGATTCTATAAGAAGTTTTTCTTTAAAATTCAGAGGTGTAAATTGGCTCAGTTTGCAAGATGGCTGTATGTGTTTAATTTTACAAATAAGTCAAGAATATCTCTCTGGCTGTTTATCCAATACATTCTTTGGAAAGTAGAAGTATATGACAAACACTCATTTGAAATAAATATTATAGTCATAACCAATTTTTAAATCATATTTTTATCTCATATTTGTTAAAAACCTAAATAAGGTTTTAAGTTGTACTGGGAATATATAAAATAATAAAATAATATATAAAATAATTTTTTTTTTACTGAAGCATTTTCGATAATTGTGACTAATAATCAAGTTCTTAAAATGATTTTCAGCCAGAGTTTGAGCTGTTCAAGATAAATTGCAATGTATTATTTTAAACTGCTCTTAAGCTAACATATTTAGTGAAATTCATGCAAACTCATACATCCAAATTACCTTTTTATTTGTGTTCTTCAAGTTACACAGAAGTAAAAAAGAAACAGCAATTTCTTTTGAATTTGAAATGCCTTAACTGTGCATAAGAATGCAAGATACAGAGAGATTTTTAAGATTGCAAAGTCAGTGAAAGATTTTATCCTATGTGGCTTCAGGGCTACCATTTTGTAATGAAGCATTTTCTTAAAAAATACACGTATTTTAACCATCTTTAATAAAAATAAAGGATTATTGAACCAAGATTTGGGAGACATGGGAATTTTACTTTTGACCTTACCACTTCTCCATTTAAAATCATCAATGGCTTACTACTGAACTGAAATTAATTCCAAAATCTTTACTGTGGACCACAGTGTCTTACATGTGCATCCAGAGGTTTCCTTTTGTTCTTGAGTATGCTATGCCTTTTCTACCTCGATGTCTTAAGACCTCTACCCCAAATTCTCTTTTCCCGTCAGGCTCTCCTCTTCAGCTACCGTCTCTCACATCATCCTGTTTATTTCCTTCACAGCACTCAGAATAATCTGTGATGATTTTTCTTATTGATTTACTCATATACTGTCTACCTCACCCAGCAGAATGAATGGTTCAGTAGGGCAAGGACATGGTCCTATTCCCTCATATGCATCTAGAGTCTACCACTGTGTATCTATTGTGTCATTCAATTTTCCAGCTTCTAACAGACCAATACCTGAAACCAAATTTCTGATAGCTGCATCCTCTTTCCAACAAACCACAGTTTATAAAGCACCTTCTATATAGATTCTAGTCATATGAGGATATCAAGTTATATGAGTCAGGTCCCTGCCTTCAAAGAATTGTATGTAATCTATTCAAATATATAAAATGTGTCCTGTAAATGAGTAATTGCAGATGTTTTGTCTTTTTAATTTCACTGTCCATGTGTTCATTAATAGTATGTATAAATGCAATTTATTTTTATATGTTTATCTTGTATCCTGCTGACTTGCTGAACTCACATTTTAGTTCTAGGAGTTTGTAGATTCCTTAGGATTTTCAGACAATCATGTCATATGCAAATAGGAATAGTTTTATTTCTTCCTATCTGATCAATGATCCTTTTATTTCCTCTTCTTGCCTGATTGCACCAGCTAGAATTTTTAGCACTATGTTGCATAGAGCCATGAGAATGAACATTCTTGTGCTCTTCCTAACCCTAGGGGGAAATAATTTGGTCTTTTACCTTTAAGTATAATGTTAGTTGTAGGTTTCTTGTATATGCTCTTTATCAAGTTGAGGAAGTTCTCAGTGCTCCCATTTTCTTTTTATCGTGAATACGTTGAATTATGTCAAATGTTTTTTGACATTGATTGATACTATCATGTGAATTTTCTTCTTTGTTCTGTAAATATGAAGAGTACATTGATTGATTTTGAATATTGAACCAGCCTTGCATGCTGCAATAAACCTACTTGGTCATGTTGCATAATTTGTGTATATATTGCTGGATTCTACTTGCTAAAATTTTGGGAAGGATTTTTGCAATTTTATTGATGAGTGATACTGGTCTATAGTATTCTCGTTCTTCTTTTTTTTTCTTTTTTAGGTACTGTCTTTGCTTGGCTTTGGTATTAGAATAATACAAGCTTCATAAAATAAATAAATTGTAAAGTATTTCCTTTTCTATTTTCTGGAAGAAATTGTAGAATTGATGTTAATTCTTCTTTAAACATTTGGTATAATTTTTCAGTGAAACTATCTGGGCCTGGAGATTTCTCTTTGGGGAGTGTTTAAATGATGAATTAATTTTTTCAGAGTTATAGGTCTATACACATTCTCTATTTCATATGAACGAGTTGTGGTTGTTTGTATTTACTTTAAGGAATTAACCCATTTCATCCAAGTTGCCAAATTTGGCAGAGTTGTTTACAGTAGTGCCTTATTATACTTTTGATGTCATCAGGGTCTATAGTGATATCCTGTTTCATGCCTGATATTGGTCATTTGTATCTTTTCTTTTATTTTCTTTGTCAGTCACTATTGCCAATTTTATTGATCTAAGAACCAGTTCTTAGGCATAGAGAATGGACTTGAGGACACGGGGAGGGGGAAGGGTAAACTGGGACGAAGTGAGAGAGTGGCATGGACATATATACACTACCAAATGTAAAACAGATAGCTAGTGGGAAGCAGCCGCATAGCACAGGGAGATCAGCTCAGTGCTTTGTGACCACCTAGAGGGGTGGGATAGGGAGGGTGGGAGGGAGATGCAAGAGGGAGGAGATATGGGGATGTAGGTATATGTATAGCTGATTCACTTTGTTATAAAGCAGAAGCTAACACACCATTGTAAAGCAATTATACTCCAATAAAGATGTTAAAAACAAAACAAAACAGCTCTTTGCTTCAATAATATTATCTATTTTTTCTGGGTTTTTTTTTCTTTGTTTGTTTGTTTTGCGGTACACGAGCCTCTCACCGCTGTGGCCTCTCCCGCTGCGGAGCACAGGCTCCGGGCGCGCAGGCTCACCGGCCATGGCTCACGGGCCTAGCCGCTCTGTGTCATGTGGGATCTTCCCGGACCGGGGCACGAACCCGTGTCCCCTGCGTCGGCAGGCGGACTCTCAACCACTGTGCCACCAGGGAAGCCCCATAACAGTTTTGAGTGTATCTCTTTACCTAGCTTTTTACTGGTTGTTTCAGGTATTATATTGTGTATAACTGACTTATCTACTGGTAGAATCATTTTACCAATTCAAGTGAAGTGTAGAGGCCTTAACTACTTTCTCTTTACTCTTCTCCATTCATATATAATTATTTAACTATTTCCTCTATGTACATTTATAACCACATCAGACAATGTTATAGGGTTTGCTCAGTTATTAAGTATAATTTAGAAGATTCAAGAGGGGAGGAAAAGTTTTTTGTATTTATATATAAATAATATATATATAAATATTAATAAGAATAATAAAATTAAGAAAAGGAATTATAAATGAGAATATTTCTTATTCTTGCTCTTTCTTTCTTTCTGATGCTCTTGTTCTTTCTTTCTTCCTGATGTTGCACTATTCCCTTTTTTTTTAAAAAAAAATAATTTCCCTTCTATTTAGAAAAATGACATTATTTCAGAGTAGTCTGCTGGAGATAAATTCTCTTAGCCTTCCATCATGTGGGAAGGTCTTGGTTTCTCCTTCATTCCTGCAGGGTAATTTTTCTGGATATAGAATCCTGGGTTGTGTTTTTTTTCATCAGTTGAAAAATGTTGTCACTTCCTTCTGGTTTCCATGATTCCTGATGAGAAATCTTTTGTTATTTCACATTTTTCTCTGATAGATAAGGTATCATTTCTTTCTTGTTGCTTTAAGGATTTTTCCTTTGACTTTAATTGTTGGAAGTTTGACTATGGTGTACCTTAGGATCAGTTTTGGTGGGGTTAATTTGCTTGGGCTTCACTCAAGTTTTTGGATCTGTAGATTTATGTCCTATCAAATTTGATACATTTTTTGCCTCATTTCTTTGAATATATTTTCAGCCCCACTTTCTCTCTTCTATCCCCTAAGACTTAATTGACACAATGCTATAGTTTATCATAGTTCCATAGGTCTCTGAGGCTCCATTTTTTTTTTCTTTTCTTTTTCAGTCTGTTTTCTCTCTGTTGTTCAGTTGGGTAATTTCTATTGTTCTATCTTCCATCTGCTGATTCTTCCCTCTGTCCCCTCCATTCTGCTTTTTGGCACATCCATTGATATTTTATTTCAGTTATTGTGTTCTTCAGTTCTAAAATTTCCATTTGGTTCTTCATATCTTCTGTTTCTTTGCTGAGACTCTATTTCATTTGTTTAAAGCATGTTTGTCATTGCTCATTGAAGCATATTTATAATAGTGGCTTTAAAATCTTTGTCAGATAATTCTAACATTTCTAACATTTTGATATTGGCATTTATTTGTTGACTTTTTAAATCATTTTGAGATTTTCCTGATTCTTGATATTATTAGTGATTTTCTATTGAAACCTGGACATTTTGTGTATTATGTTATGAGACTTTATATCTCATTTAAATCTTCTATCTTAGTTGGTTTTCTTTGACACAACTCTAGGAAAGATAAGGGGAGAATGCCACCTGTTATTGCCTGATCGAGGTAGAAGTCCAACTTTCTTATCTGGCTTCTGTGAACTCCTGAGGAGAGTATGACTCATTACTTCTGTGCAGGGATGGGAATTCTAGCTCTGCACTGGGCCACCACTGATGCCACTTGGCTAGGAAGTGTAGATGTGCCTATTTACACCATGGCTTTCATGGATACCATGGTGGAGTGGGCTCATTATCAGAGTGGTAGTGAAAGTTTTGACTCTCCAAAACCTTCCTCTGATACCACCCCAAGGGAGGGGGAGAAACACCTCATTACAGCCTGGTGAGGGGGATAGTCTAGCCTTGCCATTCAACCTCTGGTGTCATGTTTGGCTATAGCAGGGCGGTTATTTTGTAGAAATTTGCTGTCTTGCTAGGCTGCCTCTTTCCTGGTACTTTGACTAGAGAATCTCCTTCTAAAATTCAAATTACTTGATATTGTCTGCTTAATATTGCCCTACTGGTCACCCATACTTTCTTATTTAAATTGTGTAGGCTGTTTTTTTTTTCTTTCCTTGCTTCATTTTGGATAATTTATATTTCTAAGTTTTTTCAAGTTCCATAATTTTCTAATTATCTAATCTGCTGTTAGTCCCATTTAGTGAAATTTTTATTTCAGATCTGGTATTCTTCTTCTCCAAAATTTCCCTTTTGTAGTTTTTTAATATCTTCTATTTTCCTCCTTATTAAATGCATTTTTTTCTTCAATTCTTTAGGCATATTTGGTTTATTTATAGTGCTACTTTAATGTCCTTATCTGCTGATTTAATCATCACTAATATTTCTAAGTCTGTTTTTACTGAGTGAGTATTTTCTTGATTATGGGTCACATTTTTTTACTCTTTACAGATGTTTATTAATTTTTCATGTGGTATGGGACATTATGAATTTTACATGGTTGAGTGCTAGCTTTTGTTGTACTCCTTTAAAAAATATCATACATTTTTTTCTGGATGCCAAATTAATTCATGTACAGATTAGTTTAATCCTGTCAAGCACTGTTTTTAAGATTTGTTAGGGCGAATCTAGAGTAAACTTTACTCTGGGGTTCAATTAGCCATACTACTTAGCCATGGCCCTTCTGGAATCTCTACTGAATGCCCTGTGTAGTCAACAACATTTCTCCACCTTGGCTGCTGAGAACTGATTCCTGGCTCTGTGTGTGCTCTGGGAATTGTTTGGCTAACAGTTACCCTTATTCTTCTTTCCAGTGTGTTGTTCTTTGTCTGACTTCATGGAGATGTACCCTATGTATATATTGAGTTATATTTAGTCTAAGGTTCAAAAGATCATTATATAGATTTTGGAGGTTTTTTTTCTCCACATAACACTCTCCCATCCCCTTTCCAGCACTCCACAAATTCTACTTGCCTTAACAATCATGATGTGGGATCTGTCTCTCCAGTTGAGGAAGATCATTGAGCTCTCCTTTGGTTTCTCTTTCATGTGCTGTAATCCAGAAGTTGCCTCCAGCAGAACTCAGCAATAATTGAGCTTTTTGTTTCTCTTCGCTCAGTGTTGCACCTCCTGTGCTGTCTGTTGACCAATATCCATTGTTTATTGTAGAAGGTAAGCCCAGTTACAGTTACTCTTGGAGGATCACAAGCCCCATTTAAGTGCTACTATGTAAAGGGCACTGTCCTTTATCTCTAAACACAAGATAAACATTCCAATGTCTTTTCAGTCTTTCTTGACTGTAGATAATACTTGTGGCCCACATTCTACTTTCAAATGCCCTCCTATGTTCTGCAGCTGAGAATAAAAGCTGCAAATTTACAATCAAATACTTCACTGTAGGAGATTTATTTTATGGTTTTTCTAGAGTCCAATCCATATGTTTTTTTCTAGAGCCCAATCCTCAAGTTCACAGTTAAAATCAGTCTCAAAAACAGAAGGGAGTTTTGACAGTACAATGGCTTGCTGTAGGGAGGTTATATGCAGCCATTTCTGGACCGGTAACCCTCATAGTTGGAGACCTTGGGCATAAAGAAGGCATTAAGGGCAATAAGAGATTAAAGTAAATTTAGAGAAGTTCCCAGAGGTAGTTGTCAATGAGAAGAACATATCAAAGATAACTGCAATATGCTTTATAATCTTACATCTGGTGGAATTGACTTCTCACTTTTCAGAGTTAAGAAAAGTTACCTCTCCCATTGTCTTAAGCAGGGGTCCCCAACCCCCAGGCTGCAGACTGGTACTGGTCCGCAGCCCGTTAGGAATCGGGCCACACAGCAGGAGGTGAGTGACAGGCGAGTGAGTGAAGCTTCATCTGCTGCCTCCCATCGCTCCCCATCACTCGCCTTACCACCTGAACCGTCTCCCCCAACTTCCATGGAAAAATTGTCTTCCACGATACCAGCCCCTGGTGCCAAAAAGGTTGGGGACTGCTGGTCTTAAAAGCTGGTGGTAGAGGTTATGGAGTAAAGAAAGTAAGTTTCTGGTATAAACATGGCTGTGTAGGTCAACATCTTTTTCTTAACCTGTGACAAAGCATACAGAAAAAAAATGAAGAAAACAAGCAAAACCGAAAAGGTCCAGCAAATTTTACTTTTGTGAAATTGTGGGGCAGATTGAATCTACAGACTCGAATGTAAGAGTTTTTAGAGAGTTGATACTGGGCAGGAGCAACACAAGGAGAAAAAGGATGAGAAAAGGTAAGAAAAGAAGGAAGGCAATAATAAAGATTTGTATAGAAACTGATGAAATAGAGAATAGAAAAACAGGAGAGAAAATTAATTAAAACCAAAAGTTGGTTCTTTGAAAATGTCGATAAAATCGACAAACATTTAGCTAGACTGAAAAAGGAAAGATGACTCAAATAACTAAAATCATTAATGAAAGAGGGACATCACTACTGACCCTAAGGAAATTTAAAAAGAAAATAGGATATACTACGAACAACTGTGTCACAACAGATTAGATAACTTAGATGAACACATTCCTAGAATGACAGCAACTACTGAAACTGACTTCTAAAGAAATAGAAAATCTGGTTAGACATTTAATAAGTAAAGCTAGACTTATCATGGTGATCATTTCATACTGTATTTAAATTTTGAATCACTATGGTATACACCTGAAACTGACATAATACTGTTCCTTAACTATATTTAAATTGTAAAAAAAGGTTAAAAAAAAAAAGTAAATAAAATAGTGTAGTATTTGTGTGTGACCTACACACATCCTCCTGGGGAAAACAAAAAAAAGAGAGAGAGAGAGGGATAGAATTAGTAATTTAAAAACTTCCCAGGGCTTCCCTGGTGGCACAGTGGTTGAGAGTCCGCCTGCCGATTCAGGGTACACGGGTTCGTGCCCCGGTCTGGGAAGATCCCACATGCCGCGGAACGGCTTGGCCCGTGAGCCATGGCCACTGAGCCTGCGCCTCCGGACCCTGTGCTCCGCTACGGGAGAGGACACAACAGTGAGAGGCCCACGTACCGCCAAAAAAAAAAAAAAAAAACCTTCCCAAAAGAAAAGTTTAAACTGAGATGGTTTCAGTGGTAAATAATACCAAACATTTAAAGAAAAATTAATACAGATTATTCACAAATTATCCCAAAATATAGAAGAGGAGAGAACAATTCCCAGATCATTCCATGGGGCCAGTATTACCCTGATACTAAAATCAGACAAGGATTTCACAAAAAAGAAAACTACAGACCAATATCTCTTATGCATGTAGATGTAAAAATCCTCAGCAAAATATTAGTAAACCAAATCCAACAATTTATAAAACTGATTATACACTATGATCAAGTAGGATGTATCTCAGGAAATCAAGATGGGTTCAACATCTGAAAATCAATTAATGTGATATACCATATCAAAACCCACCTGATCATCTCAATAGATACAAGAAAAAAATCTTGACAAAATCCAACTCCCTTCCATGATAAAAGAACGTAACAAACTAGAAATAGAAAACTTCCTCAACCTAATAAATGGAACCTATGAGAAACACACAGTAACTTTACACTAAATAGTGAAGTGCTAAAAGCTTTCCCCCTATAATCAGGAATGAGGCAAGGATATCTATTCATGCCACTTCCATTCAACGTGGTACTGCAAGTTCTAGCCAGAGCAAAAAGGCAAGAAAATAGAAGACATCCAGACTAGAAAGGAAGAAATAAGATATCTCTGTTCACAGATGACAGGATCTTGTAACAGAAAATTTTAAGGAATCCACCTAAAAAAACTATTAGAATTAACAAGGAAATCCAACTAAGTTGTGGGATTAAAGATCAAACTATAAAAATCAATTGGATTTCTATACACTAGCAATGAAAAATCTGGAAGTAAAGTTAAGAAACGATTCTAGCTATTATAACATCGAATAAAATACATAGGAACAAATTTAACAAAAGAAGTGCCAAAATTATATAATGAAAACTGCAAAACATTGTTGAAATAAGTTAGATACTAAAATAAATGGAAAGACATCTCGCGTTCATGGATCAGATAACTTAATGTTGTTCAAATGGCAATACTCCCCCAAATTGATCCACAAATTCAATTCAATCTCTCCCTACATAAAAGCAAGAAGTAGAACAATGTATATTGTATCTGTGATAGATATTTGTATCACTTATATTTTCATAAAGTCTGGAAGGATTTACAAGAAATTAACAAAAACATGCAAGCATTAATGTACTGCCAGCTTGCATTTTGTGGTAGTTGTTACATTGAAACTGGGTGAATGTGGGAGCAAGGTAGCTTTATTCATTGTTCTGCTTTTTATATTCTGTGCATTATTTTAAAAAAGGAAATGGGGAACATACAGGAGTAGGAATTCCCACCCCAGCAGCTTGTAATGTAGCCAAGGCTGATGTACAGAGTCAGACCAGGATCACTTAGCTCATCAATTCAACAAATAAGCTCTGTGTGGAGGTACTCCTTATAGGACGTGTGGCTTCACATTACTTTGGACTTCCAGAGAATATGACTAAGACTAAGATGAGAGCAAGTGAGGGGAAAAGGAGATCAGAAGGAGGTCACTCACTAATTCCAGTGGGATCTGAACTTCTTTATTTCATCTCCATGGCAGCAGTAGCTAAGACTCTCCCATGTTGCTCCAGTTGGCCTTTTCTTGGCACCGTGGTTGCTTATCCAAAGGCAGAGGAGATCTAGAGGAGGTGAAAGGTTTATCTGAGGATAATTCCTGCTCAAAGGAGTAGAAAAGGTGGGGACAGAAGGAGAAAAAAATGAAAAGGTGTGTGGAGGAGTTCCTGCTGATTCTATTTAACTTTGGGTACAAGAGGGCAGCAGATGGACTTTTGAGAAGAGTAAAATTAGCCAGTTCTTTGACCTCGATCCATGTTTGAATTTGTTCAGATTTTGGAGCTCAGATCACAAAATGGGAAACATTTTGTTGGATTAGCGTCATCTGAAAGTGGGAAAGACTTTCCAGAGGCCTTACCATCTTTATGTAAGAAATCCTCCTGTCCCAGTTCTCTTTTACCTTTCTCCACACTTCTGCTTTGTGCATCTTTCTGAAGTTAATGAATTGAAAACTATCACTGCTTAATTGCTTTTAGCGATGGACCCCTGCATGGGTGGAAATGGATGTGCTCACATCTGTCAGAGTCAGCATGGCGTGGCCAGGAGTGCCTGTCACCCAGGGTACCAGCTGTCTGAATACAAAAAGGCCTGTGCAGGTTGGAAGTTGAAACTGATAGATTAATTGGGTAATTGTTTGAAATTCTGTGGTAATTCAGTTTTGATTAGTCAGAACAGCTAGGAGAAAGGTGTTTTCATTTATGCTTAAAAAAGAACATTTATATTCTTATTTGATCATTCTGAAAGGTATTTTTATGAAACTGTAAAAACTCAGTGAAATTTTTAGTTACAAAAAATGATCTGGTGTAGTTTCAGAATTAATTCTTTTTGTTTTCTGTTTTTCGTTCTGAAGTGAATTCCAGAATTAATATTTCAAAACCTTCCATAACCTCACAGGGAGTTTTTTATTATAGGCTACAGAAGGTGGGGATAACCTTTGAAAAGCAACTATGTGCAAATGAGTGCTCTCAGAAGTTAGGAATAATTAAAACCAAAAAGAAAGAAACTCTATAACTACAAGGTTACTTATTTCTGTTTCCTAGAAATAGCAAAACAGACACACTTCAATTCAAAGATGAAAGTGATAAATTACTTCGTGACCAGCACTGATAAATGAAGTCATTCCTGTGGGACTGTCTTTGTTTTAATAACTTCTGAGAAATCACAGAATCCTTCATTTTTATCACAGCATTTCTATGAAATGAGAAACAGTTTATTTGCATTAATTAAGAAAATACAAAATGTTTCCTGACTTATGGGACTGATAAACACTTTAAGAAATTGAAAAAGAATTAGACATAAAAATTAGTGTGAAGTTAGTTTTTTTTTTCTTTAAGCCAAAACCAAGATAAAGTTTTCTGTGGATTATGTTAACATACTTTTCTGACAGAGAACATTTCTGCTTTGGTCCTCTGTTTGCATAGCACCTACCTTGCTGAGTTTCTGACACAGAATAGGATCTTATTAAAATTTGTGGAAAATTGACAAATGTATACATATATAGATATATACATATATCCATACTTATCTATATAATATCTTTTTCAAATTTTTATTTTAATAATATCTGGTACATTATTCCTAAAAAGTCTGTCCCCAAAGTTACTGCCTATGTAGGGTTTTATAAATACCTTAGAAAAATGAGTATTTCTCTGAAGAGTCCTGGTGGGGGGTGGCATGCAGGACCGTACAAGGAGGAGGTTCTATTTGGGAAAATAATGGTGAGACCTATCCATTTAAAGGGGGGGCCTGCAGAAACTACGTGGACCACAAAATGATGTTATACTGAATAGACTTGGCCATCAGTGTCAGGAGAGAGAGAGGGCACCATTGTTTAAATGGCATTGCCCTGTAACAATCATATGTACAATATACACCATGGATTGCTACATATGAAGACTCCAAATCTGCCTTGTGTATGGCCACTTGTACTGTCTTAAATCAGAGAGATACCATTTTTGGTTAAGAATTTGATATATATTCATGAAGACAAATTACAATGACTTCTGCCTATATTATTAGAGGATAGAAAAGGTCTATTTTTTTGTTTGTCTTCTCTTTCTTCAAATTAATAGATACTAGTAGGTCCTAATAGGTAGAAAGAAGTGTTTGAGAACATAAGACCTACAGTAGAGTTCATGTCATTCGCAGTTGGTTTATTTGCAAATATGGAACCTATGTGGTATTTTACTGTTACGTTTGATGTTGGGGGTTGAGAGGCAGGGGATGCTTTAGTGCATTTTTATAGTTTACAAATAAACCTTAATTCCAGCTCTGAAGACACAGCTCCTGTGTATCTCTTTCTGCAGATGTAAACGAGTGTGCTGAAGGGCTTGCTTCCTGCCGCCATCGCTGTGTGAACACAGTGGAATCTTTCACTTGTGCCTGCCACCCTGGTTTTGAGCTGGGAGCTGATGGAAAACAGTGTTCAAGTAAGTGGCAATAATCGCAGCCCAGGAAATGTGTGGCACTTTACAAGTATTAAACAAGAGTAACAAACAAAAGAACTACACTGAATGTCTTGCCGAAGTGGAAGCTCCTGAGAATGTTTTCCCCTGGGGTAGACTGGGTGTGGGAGCTTCGAAGACCAACCCCCTCATTTTAATTTGACAAAACAGGGGCCCAGAGTCAACAGAAAATGGTCGGTATCATGATCCACAGTGTAGACCACAAGGACTAAGTCTCAGGTCTTCTGACTCGGGGCTGTCTTGGACCCATGGCTCTCCTTTGTGAAGAGTCTGTCTTCCTTCACCACCTCTGCTGTGCAATATTTATTGAACACTAATAATTCCAGTGTAAAACTCAGGGAAAAGGAACTAGCAGGAGTGAAGGAACCAGCAGCACAAGGGGCGGCTCTAGATTGTAATAGCATGTCTCATTTTCCATCTCAGTTCCAAAGATGCCCTTTCCAGTTCTCCACATCTTAGTAAACCATCCATTCCGGGCGGAAGTCAAAAATTCAGTTATGCAAATGAGTAAGTGACAGAACTGGGACTTGAACTAGGGTCTTTAGGCTCCAAATATACTATCCTTTTAACTTTGTTATGTGTTTGTATACATCATATGTCTCTTGATCAGTTTTTTTTTTTTTTTTTGCATTACGCGGGCGTCTCACTGTTGTGGCCTCTCCCGTTGCGGAGCACAGGCTCCGGACGCGCAGGCTCAGCGGCCATGGCTCACGGGCCCAGCCGCTCCGCGGCATGTGGGATCTTCCCAGACCGGGGCACGAACCCGTGTCCCCTGCATCGGCAGGCGGACTCTCAACCACTGCGCCACCAGGGAAGCACTCTTGATCAGTTTTAATTAAGGAAGAATAATAAGGCTAATGATAAACAGCATAAATTATGTAATGTTTTTACCTAAGCTCTCTCATGAAGAGACATTCTTAAGGGCACTAAGTTTTTCATTCTCTTCCAGTGCATAAAACTCAATTCTTTAATGCCTGGGTTGCCGGTGTAGCCTTAAGGTCTGTTGGTATATTTCTACTGCTTAAAGACAGGGCAGTTTTGCTGCAGTGATATTTGTCTTTTGAAGAGCAAACTAAATAACATGGGAGAGAAGAATTAACTACTAATTAGGATATAACTTCTTTCGAAGTGAATCTTTCTCTCGATGCCCTGAGGAGTCCTTTCAGGCAGAGAGAAATGTGGATGGGTTTTTCTTTCTTATTAATATCTTGGCTTTTTAATGTGGCCAGAGGTTTAGGAGGTGAGTACATTTTACAGATGCCTGAAATAAAATCCCTTGCAATCTGACTGGTGAGTTCTCAGTTATCATGAAAGAGGGGGTCATTATTGCTAATGAGTCATGAGGTATAGGCTTTCTGTGAAAGTTACTTGGGAAAGCAATTTGCCCTAGAGTTGAATACATTTGGTAGAAGTGTATTTTTACATTTATTTCCCTCATGTGAATATTTGGCTAAGTTCTTTGTGTAGCTCTCACCAGACCTCAATATTTACTAACTGACATACAAAACTTTCTTGGTGAAAACTGGTATTTTGAGTGCTTTAAAACTTGTAGGTGGGGTAAATGTTTTCAGAACATGGTAATATTTAGCAGTGAGGAACTTCCCTGGTGGCTCAGTGGTTAGGAATCTGCCTGCCAATGCAGGGGACATGGGTTCGAGCCCTGGTCCGGGAAGATCCCACATGCTGCAGAGAAACTGAGCCAGTGTGCCACAACTGCTAAGCCTGCACTCTAGAGCCCACGAGCCACAAATAGTGAGCCTGTGTGCCAGAACCAGTGAGCCCGCGTGCCACGACTACTGAAGCCCACATGCCTGGAGCCCATGCTCCGCAACAAGAGAAGTCACCGCATTGAGAAGGCCCTTGCACCGCAACAAAGAGCAGCCCCAGCTCGCTGCAACTAGAGAAAGCCCGCGCAAAGCAAAGAAGACCCAACACAGCCCAAAATAAATAAATAAATAAATTTTAAAAAAAGAAAAAAACAATGAATTACGTGTTCTTCATGTAACAGTATATTTTAGGCAAATATTGTTTTAACTTTTTCCTAGGACAACAATATTTTGTATTTATATGATTTCTTCTCAGAGGCTCTCAAAATACTGTATAGCATAAACATCGAATCCTCAAAGTGTGCTATGAATAAACTATCACTATCTTGTGATTAGAAATTAGAAAATTCTGGATCTAGCATGGTTAAATAAAACTGTCCCCAAACTACCAAGCAGTATATAGTGAACCTAAGTTCCATATGTATTTAATGCATATTTAATATATTGAGTAAATAATGATTATTTGCTATCTATGAGAAACCACGGGGATCAGATTTTAAAGTTTTTTTAAAGCATATTTTTAGGTATGATAGTTAAACAGTGTCATCTGTATCAAGAACGCAGACTCTCAGCTTACTTCTAGTGGCCAGTTCTAGATGAGTATGCGCATGTCTGAGTCCCGTATAGTTTAGCTCTTTATGAGGTTACAGTAATGTCATTTATATGTATAGTACCTCCGGCAGTCTTACAGCTGCATTGATCACAGGGAAACGAGAATAGGAGCCAAACTTTGAAATATGTCTCCCTACAGAGTATATGCTAACATACTGTGAAAACTATCAGTTCCCTTAATTATTTCAGCCTTTCCTTTAGCTCTCTTATTTTGCTGTGTCCTAAACTAGCTGTTTCTAAACCCAAAGGCATTCTTATTTTCAACAATAAATTCATTAGCATAATCTTTTTTTGTTTATTCAATCATTCAAAACCTATTTGTTTTTTAATTTTAGCACTTTTTTTTAACATCTTTATTGGAGTATAATTGCTTTACAATAGTGTGTTAGTTTCTGCTGTATAACAAAGTGAATCGGCTATACATATACATATATCCACATATCCCCTCCTTCTCGGGTCTCCCTCCTACCCTCCCTATCCCATCCCTCTAGGTGGTCACAAAGCACTGAGCTGATCTCCCTGTGCTGTGTGGCTGCTTCCCACTAGCTATCTATTTTACATTTGGTAGTGTATATATGTCCATGCCACTCTCTCACTTCATCCCAGTTTACCCTTCCCCCCCGCCCCGTGTCCTCAAGTCCATTCTCTACTCTCAAAACCAATTTTTGAACATCTGTTACGAGCTGGGTAATACAAGATGATGAAGGTACAGAGGAATGAGCACAATGACAGGGATGTGCCCTGGGCGCCCTGGACACATGGCTGCTGCCTAGTGTAGACTGGAAGCTGGGACCAGGGAGCATGATTTCTGTACATGTAACTATACAGCAACATAGCAGATACCTTGGCAGTTTGAATGGTGATACAGGCTCTCAAGGAATACCACAATCCTAAGTGCCCTTGTCCTGTTCTTTCCCATCTTTCTTCTTTCAAAGGATTCAGGAGTTAAGAATGGAAGGAAATGAACCAATGTAGTCGCTCTCATTTAGAGGTGTGTCCAAGCAACACAAATGAAGAACAGTAGAGGCCAATGGTGAAAATAGCAGAGTATCTAATTCCATACTTTTAACAATGATGCAAAGCATTCTTTTATTTTTCATTTTCTCACTTTGAAAATGATTGATTATAATACCTGTGTGCTCAGGAAAATTGACATCTATATACTGAGCTGGATGCCCCCCAAAGTGCCCCAAAGTAGTGGCATGTACCATGATCAGCAAATTCGTGCTCAAAGTAAGAGAATGTTTATGTAATAAGTGACTTTTGTATACATCAAAGCTGATTAGCATATGAACATGATACCAGTTACATATAATCAGCTAATTCATTGGTTTTTTGTTCATAGTTTTGTTCCAAAGCCATTTTTTTTTCCAAAGCCATTTTTAACAGTATTTTCATGTACTCACAGCCTAAAAAAAGGGCAGATATTAACATACCATTAGTTTGAGAACAGATATGTCAGCTGTATTTGCTTTCTGATCATTGATTCAATACACATATTTTTTACATTCTGAAAATACTGAAAATTCCCAGATGTAAGTGTCCTTTAAGATACGTTTAATAACCATTGGTGGACTCATTACCTTTCTGCCACACTCTGTCAGTTTGACATTATTTATAGGTTTATAAGTTTTGATATGGTCTAGATATTTACAATGCTTAATAGTCCTCAGACTTTTACTTTTATATGCTTAGAGTGTTGACAGATTTCCAATAAAGTTAGTCATCTCCCAACAGAGAGAGTGTACCCATTGTTGCCATATATTCAGATTTCTCTGTTATTATGCTAATAATTCTCTTTTGCTTGTTTTGGAAAGGGATTGAATTGGAAATTGTCAATAGCTGTGAAAAGAATAATGGTGGTTGTTCCTGTCACTGTGAACATGCAGTTGGTGGGCCCTGTTGCTCCTGTAACCATGGACACCGGCTTGATTCAGATGAGAAAACATGCATAGGTAATGCATGGTAAATGCCATCTTCCTTCAGAGGTTGCCCTGGATTCATTTAGCCCTTTCTTCTCTAATACTTAGTGCTCTAATGTAGCCACATCTCTCAAACTGCAAGAAGTGAAGTAAACAGTGTCTTTGGCTACTGGATAAATGTAAAAGAAATACTAATTGACAGAAGACATCATTGTGTTTAGATATTTACTTTGAAGTTAAAGGAGATTTAAAACTTATTAGCAATATATATGGACTTAACGGTTTTATTTCTGGAAAATATTCTAAGGCCTATCTAACCATTTAATGTAATTTGTAATTCAAACAAAAATGCCACCATGCACGCTAATTCTCTCCACCACAAGCAGAAGCAATCATGTTCTTTGGTTTTCAACTTGGTGATAATTTGGATGTCACCTTTGACATGGCAGGTAGCTACGTTCCAAAAGAAAACTTTAAAAGATGTTATTCTTTGGAAATCCCAGCTCAAAACTATTTTTAATGGATAACTTTTTCTACATATTATCAGAACTTATATCGTTTGAGACAATGAGAAGAATAAATTCCATCCCAGCCTTGCTTCATAATGAAATGTTTAATCTAGAACTTCTGAGAAAAAGGAATATCTACTAAAATAGGAAGAGTGAGCATCAAACTAAATTACTATGTGCTCTGGGTCTGAGAGCACCTACAAGCCCCTAAAACAATTTGCCATCATTCGAGAATTATGACACCATATTTGCTTGTTTTCTTTTGTGATACTTTATATCACCTTTCTTAAAAATTATGATGTGAGTACTAAAAAAAATCTTTGACCATTTCATGCTACAGTATGATTTGAGGCAAACTGAAGTACCAAAAGAGAAGAGGTGAATTTCAAAAGCCTCAGCCATTGAGATTTTTTAGTTTGGCACTAATGTGACAGAGTGAACTTCAAGGGATTTTGAAGTATTCTGGTTTCATAAATTATTTAACCAAAACAATGTCATTACTTATTATTTCTTGATCGAACATCACCTTCTGCATTTTTCTCAGTGTCTATGGTGATTAACTTAATGAAACCAGTTGATTGCTGTGCTTCTTTTTTGTAATGAAAATTATGCTTATAATTTTCTACCTTGCTAACATTTGTATCTCTGGAAAAAATAAAGGGCTTCCTTTCTTCTTTGCTTCCTCGCTCCCTCCCTCCCTTCCTTCTTTCCTTCCTACCTTCTTTTATTGACTGTTGGGTAAGGGAAACTGGAATTTTGCTAAACCTTTTGTTTGCAACTTATAGTTTGATATCTTTCCTTATTCTTTGAAAAGTACAGTTCAGTAAATTTCTTATTTACAGCCAGAAAAAATAGCATATTCCAGGGTCAAAATGTAGAAAATTGCATATTTGTGACATTTCAGCAGTCAACATGACAACATTGTTTTGTTTACGGCTCAAGTTTATTTCATTTTCCAACAATAAATAACACTCATTCCTAAAGACCAAATATTCACTAGAGTAAAGGCAATGATTTTTTGGAGTGTGCATATACATACTCGGCTTATTTGCCTGAGAACAGATTAAGGCCACGGATGCTTTGTAAAACATTCATGCATGAGGGAAATTAAACAATTTTCTTTTTAGTGTATTTTAGGATCCACTTTCCTTTTATATAACTTTCATTTTACACAACTTTCCTTTTACAAATAAATGTGTTCTAGTCTGCAAATGGTCAGTCTTGCCCAAATGCAAAAATGTATTAGGGCTAAAACCTAGAGATGTGTTAACGCAATTTGAAAGACAACTATACAAAATATAAGTGTCTGACCAGCAGTAAGTTCACTAAATTTAACAATTGGTAGTTATCAGAAAAAAATTTTATTCTAATCTTTGGAGCTTTATTCAGTGACTATGTGTGGGGGGTAGATACAGAAGTCAAGTTTTTTCAAGGTTTACGTTGGATGCTTTTCTGAAGTCATAGTTGAAATGTTTAATTGTTTCACCTGACTGCAATTAATGCTGTAGTTTTGATTAGGGCTAAATTTTTAAGTACAGGTGAATTTCTCTGTGATGCTGCAATATTTGGTGTATTGGCCAATGTAAATAGGAAAAATATTATCATCAGAGAGGAAGAAAAATTAAAAATAAGCAAGCAAAGATATTACCAAATAAGATCTGGAAAGGAATCAAGACATTTAGGAAAACAGGTGATATAAGGGTTGAAGGGACAGGGCATTTTAAGAGAGGAAGAATGGGGTTTCAGATGAGTTCTGTACATGAGACAGAAATAACCCCAGAGGAATGATAATAGAAGAAGAATCCAAAATGGGTCATAAAATGATAGATCGAGGAATTCATTTTTCCAGTTATGTGATGCAATTGTGCTCCTTACTGGTTGAGAACAGGGAATCATGAGACGTATATGTTTAGAGGCTCTGGTGATATCTGAGAAGACTTTTAAAAAAATCTTGAAATAAGAAAATCCAAAAAACATAAAAGATAATGTTTTAGATAAAATGAAACTGAATTTTTTTAAGGTTTTTTTTGTCCTCTATATTCATGCTACATAATACAAAGGATAAATGAAGTTTTAATATAAGAAAGGAAAAAAATATCATCTAGAGTTTTGTGAGTAGCACTGCTTGTGACATTTTGCAGGAGAAAGAATGTTTTGTGTCCAAATGACCTTCATTTGGATATTTTATGGTGACCCCTAACCTTAGCTGATTGATTGCATTTTCTTTCCTTCCTTTCTCTTGTCTGCATTTTCTTACATTGGTACCCTTTCCAAGGTTAATTGAGACACTGACCTTTTATATCTGGGGCCGCTCATGTAGTTATGGAGCAATGGGATTTTGTAAACTCAGCACTGACAGGCCACCCAACTTAACAATTCAACAAAGGGGGTAGAATTGAACTAAGGACCTATAGTCAAAAACCCTGACCACACAATTCCCAGGTGTCTAGCCTGGTGAAAGCAGTGGGTAAAGAGTCTGTTGCTACCCTTTAGCCAATTATATTATAAATGATCCCCTCAAAACTCAGGATAAATCGATTAGCCTTTGGCTGAAAGGTTTCAATTTGACATCTTCTGGTGCATTTTTATTTTCTGCAGGGCAAATAAAGGAAGACACATGCCAGATTGTAGAATCCTAGAATAACAGTGCTGAAGGAGACTTAAAGATCATCATTTAGAAAGCTGTTTATCTGCTAGGACACTCCAGGGTAATAGTGTCACCAATTATAATAAAAACTCATCCCAGTCAAAGCATCATCGAAAAGTTCAAGCAAATGCCCTGAAATATTCTGTAATTTAACACATAATATTTAAAATGATTGTCTGCCCTCTCTCTAAATTGCCTTTATCCACTTCTCTTCCCAGTCACGTGACTTCTTTTTGCTTGGGAACGTTCTTTCATCTGAAGTTCCAGAAGAACACACACATGGGGGCCTAAGACTGCCTCCTCTTTGCAGCTATTAAATGTCCATTAAGTGGAATTTTTTGGCTCTTCTTCTCAAGCTGTTTTTTTGTTGTCGTTCTTCAAGTTCTCTGTTTGTTCAGTTAGATTGCTGTTTAAACTGGAAAAATAGCAGAGATCTCTTGCCCTGTGCTTATAAATGCATTTGGAGATTACTTACAGCCTTTTCAAATAAATACCAGGCATAGAAGCATGTCAGAAACGTACACCCAAATGCGGCCTCATTTGTTTTGTGTTGTAGTCTCTTCAATGTCTGTACTCAGTAACCTGAGAAATAGAAAATGGTTAGTAAATCAGTTTTAATTTCGAAGTGAGGCTTATCAGCACCTTCAAAGGTCAGTTAAATTCCTGCCCTTAAGTAACAGAAATGTCCTTTCCCCCTTTAGACCTTGATGAATGTGAGAGTGGAGAAGCCTGCTGGGCCCAGCTCTGCATCAACTACTTAGGAGGCTCTGAATGCAGTTGTCAGGAAGGCTTTCGGATCAGTTCTGTCGCTTGTGGATGTGATGGTGAATTCCTGAGCTCTAACGTGAAATCCCTGATGTGATGGGGCCATCAATGGAGGGGGAATATCTGAGGCAGAGGGTTAGTGTGGGAAAGGGAAGGCTTTGACACTAAAGAGACTTGGATCTCTCTGTGGCTTCACCATGTTCTATTATATGAACTTGGGTGCTCTGAGCCTCAGATCCTCATCAGTAAAGTGAAGACAATAATGGGATTACTGGGGAAATTAAGAAAAGTAATATATGTAAAGTGCCTGCTACTGTGATTGACATCGAGAAATCACTCAACTAAAAGTAGCTATTATTATTATAATAATAGTCATCGGCCCATAATCCCTTTTACCTAATTTAATATATATATAGGCAAGTGAGAGATTCCAGCAAGCCATAGCACACTGCCACAGGAATTGCTCTTGGCAAGCTTGACTGGAGTCGGAGGTGATTACTGAGTGTCCTTCTACTTTAAGGGCAATAGCAGAAGGATTGCCGGTTCACAAGCCACAGTCCAAATCTGTATCAGAATCCTTTATATATCTGATATCAATCTAGATAATGCAAGTTTTAAGGTGAGTCATTTTAGAATTTTCTAACTTATTTGTTGAAATTGATTCACTTACCTTTTAGATGACTTCTAGCTGATAGGTGTATTTTTATATGATGGGAGAGTTTGAATTCAGTGAGTAGAGTTAATTCACTTTTTTATACCATTAAGAAGGGCTCATGTAAGTCATCGCTGTAAATTACTTTAACGAGTTTACCTTAAATATATAATCTTTAAATTTTCATTTGTGATTATTATTACCATTATTTTGAACCTTACTTTTCTTCTTGAAATCAAAGTTCGAAGATTGTTATCTATTTCAATAATAGTCAGATTATATAAGAAGACTTTAATGCCTCAGAGAAAATAGTGTTTCTTGGATTAAAGAAATAAATTCTTGTATTCTGTTGAGGGTGATAGTTGTGTTTCTTCATATAGGTGCCAAGCTCCCCAGCCTTGCAGTATAGATAACAGCAAAGAACATACAACTATGATATCTATATATTCTAAACACAGTAGAGCATATTACCACTTACACCTCCCATCCAATTAACAGGGCCAAAAAAAATTGAATTTCATGTACCATCTGTTCTTAAGCAAAGTGAGCCAAGAGATGATTGTGAATATACATACTTGGGTACACACATCCAAATGGAAAAGGTATCCACAATCTGAGGCCAGACCTGGAAACTCAGCTTCATAAATGAACTTTTAGTATATTGAACACATTGATCAAAGTCTGGGCTCAGATGTGGACATAACACCAGTAAGTCATATGAGATTAAGGCCTAGCCTTCATCCGTCTCTAAAATTCTCCACAAACTGTGCACAGAATTATGCGTGGAATAAAGGCTTCACCATAGATATTGAATAATTCAAGAGTGAATGAACGTTCTGCAAAATGGTACACAGCCTAAGACCATGTAAGTTTTAAATTCTTCCTCAAATCTCATGAACAAGCTCTCAGAAAGACCTTGTCTATGTAGGTAAACTATGGTAAACTTGGAAATGAGTGAAGGAAAAGTAATTGGCAGGATATATTTGAGGAAGAATTGGGGCTATGCTTTCTATATAGCAATACATTGTTATTGGTTAATAAAGGTGACAGATATGCCCATGAGTTCATACGGTCTATTTTATCTCTCAACGCCTAAGAGCAAACACTTTAAATTTTCCCAGATGTGGGTGAATGTCTGGATCTCAGTATCATCTGTGACCAACTACGTATCAACTCTGTGGAAAACTATGAGTATACTTGTGAGGAAGGCTGCAGAATTGGAAGTGATGGAAAAACGGGCATCTCTAAGTTGCTGTGGAGAGTTTTATCAAATCTCTTCTAACCGACTTCAACCCTTGTCTTGTTCTTTGGGAGCACGGAGACCATATATTCTTTAACTCAACCTGTCCTCCCCTTTCTCTCTTCACAGACTGAGATCTTTCTTTCCCTTTTGTTCTCTCTGCGGCAGTTTCAACTCTGTGCTTGCTGCTTCTCACCTTCATTTACAATAGGCGGTTTGAAATGGCTTTCTCAAAGAGTTTTACCTTTCAGCTGCCCCCTGCCTTGACTGTCTAGTTCAGACTCTCTCATTTTTCCCATCAACCCTTGCTCAGTTTTTCCTTCTTTTAACCAGCATGTGGAATCCAGGTCTTTCCCTGTGCGGTCTGAGCTTTAGATGATGATGAGCTAAAGGAAGAAGAAGAGGAATTAGATATTGTGAAGTTTCCACGTCTTCTATTCAAGAGCCCACCTCAACTGCTTCATTATGTGGCCACCTCTCTGCCTCTCACCCACGAAGGTGAAGAAGATGAGCTGCAAGAGGGGAAAGATATTCGAGGAGAACTGACTGCTTTGCACAGAGTTGGTGCATAAAAGCATGTATCTCATTAAAGTCACCTCTCTTCTCCATTTTTAGATAGTTCACATAAATCTTTCATAGACAATTTCATTATCAATGTTTAATGCCATCAAGCGTTTTAACATGATATTAGCAAGAAAAATGGGACCAAAATTACTTCTTCAAAGCTCCCTATGAAATTCATCATCTTTTGTCTTTCTTCCCTTTAGCACAAAAAGAGGTTGCTATGTAGGTATGTGTGGACCAAGGGGTGCAGGGGGGTGGGCGCTATTGAAAATGTGATACAGTGAAATGGAGCTGAAAAATAGCTTTGAATTAGTATAATGGAGAGAAGGATTGGGACCTTTTAGTTCTAACAGTTTAAACTCTACTAGAAGTCATTTTGGTATAGTTCAAATTTACCTTAAATAGCATTAAAATCTAGACCCTTTCTAAATTTTAAAATGCAGAGAACCAATGGTTCAATATGCTCAAGTGGACCAAGAAAAAATATCTTTACAAATGTGAGCAGTTTTTCTTATATATCCATGCAACGGAACTCAAGCATCAAATCGCTTCTGATCAGAATAAATTAGCATAACCTCTTTCAGAAGTAACAGTTTGCAGCCAGTCTGCTGCTTCTTTTTCTTTTCTTTGTAAGACAGAGCTGCTCTTTTTGTTCTCCCTCTATTCCTTGTATTTTAAGATCATCAAAGCTTAATGATTTCTTTAGAAGACATTCAGTAAAGTAGCAGATTTGTTTATACGCTATGGTCAATGATAATAATATCAATAAATGCATCTGCATAATGATAGAAATGCTTTAATGTTACTGCATTAGACTCCTGATACTCTGGCTACTCAAAGTCAGAATAGGAATAGTTCAGGACTACCAAGACCGTCAGAACTTGAGTGGCCAAGATCTAGAGAGAAGAGAAGCTCAGACAAGTGAGATGGACAATCTGTGCTCCTTTTCTCTTTGAGCCATTTGCTAATGTATGGGCTATGCAGACAGAGAAGCCAGGAAGTCTACCGACAGCTGCAAAGAGAGTAAGGAGCTAAGCACAGTTATCAGCAGTATCATGCATGGTGCCAGAGAGGTAGAAGTTGGAGTTGAGGATCTGCCAAGGTGGAGAAGCCTTGCTAAACATGACAGGCTTTCAACTGGGACATCTGAAAGACCCCATCTAGAAACAGGGGCAAATCTTAAAATGGAATGAGCCTTAAAAAAACAACTGAGATAAAGTCTATCCATCCTTATTCAGATTAAGGTAATTTCCCTCAAGAATGGAACAGATAAACACATTACGGTACATTTATACAATAGAATACTATATAGCCATAAAAAATAAACTAGTGAACACACAATATGTGTGAGTCTCATAAACATTATATAGAATGAAGGAAGCTTGATACCAAAGAGTACATACTTTACAATTCCATTTATATAAAGTTCAAAAATAAGGGGAAATAATCCATGGTGATATAAATCAGAATAGAGCTTAATTTGTAAGGCTAATGATTAAGAATCATCAAGTCACCTTTCAGTTTTTGGGGTGCTGGTAATATTCTATATCTTCATCTGGGAGGCATTTACATGGGGTTATTTACACTGTGGGAGAAAAAAGTATGAAGTGTACACTTGAGTTCTGTGCACTTCTCTGCATGTATATTAAATCTCAGTAAGAAGGCTTACTTGGGAAAAAAAAAAAAAAAACTTTGCATAAAACAGCCTGGAAGGAAAAACACTGAAGTGCCAGGATCATTGATTATTTTTGTGTTCAGAAATTAATGGTAATTTCTTTTCATTTTTTACTTTCTTCAATATCCTAAATATTCTTTAGGGACTACTTCCAAGCTCTATTTTAAAAGGTATCTCTTTGCTATTGTCTTTTACTGGGACTCTTTAGGAAATGTGCTCAAGGATCATGTTTATTTGTTTTTTAGGACATGAAGGGTTTCATCTTTATTTTCAGTGATGTAGACAGTATGGGTCCACTAAGATGACATTGCATTCCGGTCTGTTTAGATTCATACCTTCGGACACGATTGCACGTTGAGCTGTGAGGACTGCATGAATGGAGGCTGGTGCCAGGAAGGAAAGAGTGGATGCTGCTTCCCAGCTGGCTGGGGAGACATTCTTTGTAATGAAAGTAAGTGATTCCTTGGAGCATTGGTAAGAGAGTGATGAATTTTCCTTTACTGCTGGTAAACTGTTGGTCATGAGCTCTTTACATATGTTCTCCCCAAAATGTTTTAACAAGGTTAACAATTGATATGGGAGAGAAACCAATTTATTTGTTGTGCACAAAGAATGTCTGTGAAGCACTGAGGTTTCAAACTGAACATGTGATTAAAATGGGAGATTTTGTGTTCCCTGAGAAACTTGATGTGCTGTCTCTTGTTCATCCATGGAACGTAAAAGTTTATAAAGGATCCTAATATTCTAGGCCTATAAAAATCCCTCCATTTAAATAAATCATTAGGCCCTGGCAAGCTACTCCCAAGGAAGAAAGAAAAATGAAAGGATTTGCGTTACGAAGTGCAGTTAATGGAACTGCTCGACTGTTCGCTGCCTCTTTTTTGTTTGTGTTCTCTTTTTCTTTTAAACAATATGTAAGTACAGCCAATGACACTTGTAAGTTTTTTATATGTCTCTCATGAGAAAATGTCAATGATTTGAAAAATAATACCTCTAATAAATTTTTTCCTTTATATTTTAAATGGAGGTATATTTGCAGATACTAAAACTGACAAGTAATAAAAACAGAATATATTGACTCTTTTTATTTCCTTTTTCTCTCTTTAAATTTCCCTTATAAATTTTTTAATAAAAGAGTTCTCTTGGTCTTTGTGAATGGCTTGGAAGATGATATGAGCAGAATTTCTTTTGAAGCCCCTGCATGTGGGAAGAAAGAGCACAAATATTGTTTCTATTATGAGATGGATGCAAAACTTGAATTATAACATAGTGAAGTGGTTCCCCCAGAATTACTAGTTAGAGTGTGGAGGCTCTTCCTGAAGCATCCCTCTGATCATGTCTCCCTGCTGCTCAGAAAGCTTCAGGAGTGTCCCATTTCCTGATACATAAAGCTTTATGCTTCTAATCTAGTTACCGGCAACCATCTAATATCAGGCCCTCATAAATCCTTTTCTCTTTTTATCCACAACTCTTTGACCAGCTTATCATTTCCAGCAAGCTACACCAGTCACTACTTAATGCTTTGCACTTTTCAGCTTTGTGCCTTTTGCTAAACTGACATCTTTGTCTATTGCCATTTATTGCCTGAAGCTTTATTTGATGGTCCCAGTCCAATCACAGCTATTTATATTTTCTGTGGATTTAAAGCCTCTCTCTCTACTTTTCTCTCTCTCTCTCTCTCTCCCTCTCTCCATTGAATTAGAGTTAGCTATGCTTCTGTTCCATTTCCTTACTAGTCTGGAAGCTTATTGGCCAGGTCCTATTCACATTTCTCCAAATTGGAGGCACCTGTACATGAATGGATAAAACTTTGTATTGAGACTTCCAGCTATATGGACCTGCTGCTTGACATAGTCAACTGTATAAAACCGGGATCAAATAAATCTTATTGCATGACTATTAGGAAATAAATGTTTTCCCTATATTATAAAATTTTTTGGTAAATATGCATCTTCCAAACCCTTGATCCCTAACATGTCAGCATGAGAGATGAAACTAAAAATCTATTGCAAATGCATCAGAGTAAAACGTCTGACGCAAAATTAATATAGAAGTGTTGAAAATGAACTTCCTGATAAAATGAAGATAACATGACCCCTTCTTTGGCTTTGGAAAACCTTGAGATTCTCTACGTGTTCACATGGTCCAGAAAAGGGCAGTCTGTCCCTGAAAACAGAAGCTTATGTCTTCTTTGCATTTCCTGTCTTTCTTTCATTCTTCTTCTACAAAAATTAAAACAGAACAATCCAAATTGGAAAAAAAAAAAAGTGCTCAGTAATTCTTTAACAAAAAGGGAGAGCAAGAACACTTTCTTAAAAATCCCTATAGGGGCTTCCCTGGTGGCGCAGTGGTTAAGAATCTGCCTGCCAATGCAGGGGACATGGGTTCGAGCCCTGGTCCGGGAAGATCCCACATGCCACGGAGTAACTAAGCCCGTGCGCCACAACTACTCAGGCCTGGCAGGCCTGGCACCACAACTACTGAAGCCCGCGCACCTAGAGCCCGTGCTCCGCAACAAGAGAAGCCACTGCAATGAGAAGCCCGCGCACTGCAACGAACAGTAGCCCCAGCTGGCTGCAACTAGAGAAAGCGTGCGCACAGCAACAAAGACCCAAAGCAGCCAAAAATAAATAAGTAAATAAATAAATTTATAAAAAAAAAATCCCTATAAACTGTAATAAATGGAAGTGACCAATCATTCATCACTAGTATTTCTAAGAGTACCAGCTCTTCAAATGCAGCAAGAGACATTTAAAAAAAAAAATCTGCAGGGATCTGGAAAGTTGGTTTTCCCACGGAGTAGATCTTCTAGCCCAATGTCCTTATTGGTCTATAACGAAAACATCTACTTGGATGTTTTAGGAATTTCTCCAAGTAGTTACAATGAAACAATTAAAAAATTACCACATATTAATCTTAACAGCACATTTTAGAACTCCATTTCTTTTGAAGAGATTTCATATTGACTGTCTCATTTGTTATTGTGAGACTATCCAGTGGAAAGAGAAGATAGGAGTATTTTCATATGATAAATGAATGGACTATATATTATATGGAAGGGAAGATTCATGACTTCTTCCAAATCATCCAGCTATGTTTTAGCGCATGTTTGTTTTAAACTTTTCTTCTCCAGGATAATTGCTCTGTTTGATGTTAATGAAGTATTTAGCAAATCCCTGTGCACCGTGATATCATATTCTTTTAGTGGGGGACTACCAGATGATAGTGTTGGTATGCCAATATTGATGCCTTGCTATAACCCAGATACTGTGCAAGCTATTTAAACTTGCCTAGCTTCATTTTCCAGGTATATTTATATATATATATTTTATATATTTTAAAATATATATTTATATATTTTTTAAAATGTGCCATCTATAGTTGCTGTAAGAATTCAGACTTACTACGTGTAAATTAACAATGCAGGTCTCAACCAGTATTTGTTGCCGGTTTCTTTCTCTCTTACTCCTTTTGTTTTTGTCTTTCCTTTCCATGGTAACCTCGAGCTTGAAAGCAAAGAAAAGAAGCCAAGTTTCCATATTAGCAGCATCTGGAAAGGTGTGGGTGGGTAGATGGCAGAGGTGATCTAAATGTAGTTTTACAATATTTAGCCAATTATGATAAAATGTCAATTTAAATGGTTACTAACCTTATCTCAACAGCTCTATTTACTCAAGTTAAGCTTAAAGTCATAGACATTTCCCCCACTTTATTTATTTTTAATGGAATACTAAGCACTTCCCCCCAAAACAACAAACCAAAGAAAACAGTTCTTTTCTTGACTTTGTCAATCTTTGTGCAGAATACCTTGGAACCCTCAAGACAGTCTTAGTTGCCTTCATTTCCAGTTAAAAATCCATGGCTTTTTTTCCTACATTTTCTTCCCATTTTTCAAAATAGAAGATGCAGTTTGTTTCTCACTAAGGTTAGTAACATATATAGAGCAAAAATGTTTAAGTAGTTCTGAAAATGTGAAGGCTAGAGTTTAAGGAACAAGGTAAATTTTGCATGTAAAACTTGTTAGCAGTTCTTCAGTCAGCATCATTTTAACTAGCTGTATCAGTAATTCCCCCAGCAATGATGATGCCATCCAAACTAGGAACAGGCCAGAGACTCTTCCTGAGTCTGCAAGTTACAGAGATTTTAATTACTGAGAATACATTCTAATAGAAAGACAAGCTTTTATTCTCTAACCATTTGTATCACAATGAGTATATTACACTGTATATCCACCTTCTCCATTTTCTTCATAGCTCGTTCCCCAGAGACCAGTGGGAAAGAGTATGACGGCATCTGTGATTGTCAGAACGTAGGCACGTGTGATCCTCTGAGCTGGCAGTGCGAGTGCCCCTCATGGGTTCATGGGAAAACCTGTGAAGACGGTAGGAATGGCTGGTCATATGAGACAGCTCTTTAAGTTCTTGATGTTTCTAATAGGAAATAAACAAAATGAAAGCTGCATCTCTACTTTTCAAGGTGGTCTTTTCTTTTTTTTTTAATATGGTTTTTATTCTTCAATTTGTTAATATGGTGTATCACATTGATTGATTTGCGTATATTGAAGAATCCTTGCATCCCTGGGATAAATCCCACTTGATCATGGTGTATGATCCTTTTAATGTGTTGTTGGATTCTGTTTGCTAGTATTTGGTTGAGGATTTTTGCATCTATATTCATCAGTGATATTGGTCTGTAATTTACTTTTTTGGAGTATCTTTGTCTGGTTTTGGTATCAGGGTGATGGTGGCCTCATAGAATGAGTTCGGGAGTGTTCCTTCCTCTGCAATTATTTGGAAGAGTTTGAGAAGGGTAGGTGTTATCTCTTCTCTAAATGTTTGATAGAATTTACCTGTGAAGCCATCTGGTCCTGGACGTTTGTTGGAAGACTTTTAATCACAGTTTCAATTTCGTTACTTGTGATTGGTCTGTTCATATTTTCTATTTCTTCCTGTTTCAGTCTTGGAAGGTTATACCTTTCTAAAAATTTGTCCATTTCTTCCAGGTTGTCCATTTTATTGGCATAGAGTTGCTTGTAGTAGTCTCTTAAGATGCTTTGTATTTCTGCGGTGTCTGTTGTAACTTCTCCTTTTACATCTCTAATTTTATGGATTTGAGTCCTCTCCCTCTTTTTCTTGATAAGTCTGGCTAATGGGTTATCAATTTTGTTTATCCTCTCAAAGAACCAGCTTTTAGTTGTATTGATCTTTGCTATTGTTTTCTTTGTTTCTATTTCATTTATTTCTCCTCTGATCTTTATGATTTCTTTCCTTCTGCTAACTTTGGGTTTTGTTTGTTCTTCTTTCTCTAGTTCCTTTAGGTGTAAGGTTAGATTGTTTATTTGAGATTTTTCTTGTCTCTTGAGGTAGGCTTGTATTGCTATAAACTTCCCTCTTAGAACTGCTTTTGCTGCATCCCATACGTTTTCGGTCATCGTGTTTTCATTGTCATTTGTTTCTAGGTATTTTTTGATTTCCTCTTTGATTTCTTCAGTGATCTCTTGGTTATTTAGTAACATATTGTTTAGCCTCCATGTGTTTGTGTTTTTAATGTTTTTTTCCCTGTAATTGATTTTTAATCTCATAGTGTTGTGGTCGGAAAAGATACTTGATATGATTTCAATTTTCTTAAATTTACTGAGGCTTGATTTGTGACCCGAGATGTGACCTATCCTGGAGAATGTTCTGTGTGCACTTGAGAAGAAAGTGTAATCTGCTGTTTTTGGATGTAATGTCCTATAAATATCAATTAAATCTACCTGGTCTATTGTGTCATTTAAAGCTTGTGTTTCCTTATTAATTTTCTGTCTGGATGATCTGTCCATTGGTGTAAGTGAGGTGTTAAAGTCCCCCACTATTATTGTGTCACTGTCGATTTCCTCTTTTATAGCTGTTAGCAGTTGCCTTATATATTGAGGTGCTCCTATGTTGGGTGCATATATATTTATAATTGTTATATCTTCTTGGATCAATCCCTTGGTCATTAGGTAGTGTCCTTCCTTGTCTCTTGTAACATTCTTTATTTTAAAGTCTATTTTATCGGATATGAGTATTGCTACTCCAGCTTTCTTTTGATTTCCATTTGCATGGAATATCTTTTTCCATCCCCTCACTTTCAGTCTGTATGTGTCCCTAGGTCTGAAGTGGGTCTCCTGTAGACAGCATATATAAGAGTCTTGTTTTTGTATCCATTCAGCAAGCCTGTGTCTTTTGGTTGGAGCATTTAATCCATCACGTTGAAGGTAATTATCGATATGTATGTGCCTATAACCATTTTCTTAATTTTCGGGGGTTTGTTTTTGTAGGTCCTTTTCTTCTCTTGTGTTTTCCACTTAGAGAAGTTCCTTTATCATTTGTTGTAGAGCTGGTTTGGTGGTGCTGAATTCTCTTAGCTTTTGCTTGTCTGTAAAGTTTTGATTTCTCCATTGAATCTGAATGAGATCCTTGCTGGATAGAGTAATCTTGGTTGCAGGTTCTTTCCTTTCATCACTTTAAGCATATCATGCCACTCTCTTCTGGCTTGTAGCGTTTCTGCTGAGAAATCAGCTGTTAACCTTATGGGAGTTCCCTTGAATGTTATTTGTTGTTTTTCCCTTGCTGCTTTCCATAATTTTTCTTTGTCTTTAATTTTTGCCAGTTTGATTACTATGTGTCTCGGCATGTTTCTCCTTGGGTTTATCCTGTATGAGACTCGCTACGCTTCCTAGACTTGGGTGGCTATTTTCTTTCCCATGTTAGGGAAGTTTTTGACTATAAGTTCTTCAAATATTTTCTCGGGTACTTTCTCTCTCTCTTCTCCTTCTGGAACCCCTACAATACAAATGTTGTTGCATTTAATGTTGTCCCAGAGGTCTCTTAGGCTGTCTTCATTTCTTTTCATTCTTTTTTCTTTATTCTGTTCTGCAGCAGTGAATTCCACCATTCTGTCTTCCAGGTCACTTATCCATTCTTCTGCCTCAGTTATTCTGCTATTGATTCCTTCTAGTGTATTTTTCATTTCAGTTATTGTATTGTTCATCTCTGTTTGTTTGTTCTTTAATTCATCTAGGTGTTTGTTCTTTAATTCTTCTAGGTCTTTGGTAAACATTTCTTGCATTTTCTCGATCTTTGCCTCCATTCTTTTTCCGAGATCCTGGATCATCTTCACTATCATTATGCTGAATTCTTTTTCTGGAAGGTTGCCTATCTCCACTTTATTTAGTTGTTTTTCTGGAGTTTTATCTTGTTCCTTCATCTGGTACATAGCCTTCTGCCTTCTCATCTTGTCTATCTTTCTGTGAATGTAGTTTTTGTTCCACAGGCTGCAGGATTGTAATTCTTCTTCAAGGTGGTTTTTCTAAATAAGTAAAGGGCTGTGTCTATATATACAAGAGCACAATTGCTTTGACTGATGAATGTGTAACAGAAAAAAATAACTGATACTTAAATCACCAACTGTGATCTAAGCAGGATGAATCCGATACAGAGAAAGCCTTTCTCATTTGCTGAGCAAATGTGGAGTTCGTGTGCAGAGGTTTACACATAGGGCCTGAGTGAATTGATTTGCTCTGCATAATAAAAGAATGAAGAAAATGAATCTCTTTGGGCAAGTCATGGAGGAAGTGAGATAAAAATCAGAGAAGAAAAGGAGAGGAGAGAAAGAGGAAAAGAGAGGATAAATGATGGTTGAGAAACTCACAAAATACCAATCCAATGAGTGCTGCCTGTGGATTTTTCATGGAAATCAGTCAGGAGACCACATTTTCTACATGGGTGGATAAAACACAAAAAAGAAACTGCTTGTACTGTCCCAGGAGTTGAAGGCAGAGAGTCGATGAAGATATAAGTCTTCAGGGATTGCCAGAAATCATGGGGAGTTTATTAGGTTCTCACAGGTCGTGAAACTGGGGAGATGGAAACCAAGTTTAGTTTGCTCTCAAAGTGGTGCAGGAAGACACCTCTAGTTGTTTATCCCCCGAACGATATTCATTCATTTATTCAAAAAATATATATTAAGTGCTTGCAAGGCACTGTGCCAGGTTTTATGATATGGTAACAAAACAAAAATAAAAAAGCTCCTGGTCCTTCTTCGTGGAACTTACAGTCCTGTTCAAAGCAGACATCGGTTACAAATGTTAGTAGGTATTTCAAATTAAATATTAATGTGTGCTTGGAAGTCAGACCATGAGAACCATACAGACTGTGTGAGCCAGGGAACAACTTCTAGAGAAGTGACCCTTAAGCAGAAGCCTGCAAAAGGAGGAGACATGAGACAGGGGAAGAGAGAGTGAGCCATGTGTTGCCCAGCTCTGAAGTGGGAAAGAGTGAGGTACATTAGAGGCACCTAAGGAAGGCCAGCTGGTGGAGCAAAAGTCAATGACATATTAGTGCAACATGAGGTCAGCCAGTGCAGGGACTCATCAGTCTTGTTACGTTTGGAGTTTTTAACCCAACAGCAATGGCAAGTCATTGCAGAATTTTTTGGCATGGATATAAAATCACAGGGTTGGTTTTTAAAAGAGCTCTCTAGCCTCGGTCCAATCAGATTGGAAATGTCTTACCTTTTGCAAGCTCCTTATCTTATGTAACAACCGCTCTAGTGAGGTTTGCATGTGGGTTAATATTCACTTCCTTTGTCTTTCTACCGTTTAGGATGCCCAAAAGGATTCTTTGGGAAGAGTTGCAAAAGGAAATGTAACTGTGCCAACAATGGCCATTGCCACAGGGTGTATGGTGCCTGTATGTGTGAGCCAGGGCGCTATGGGAGGTTTTGTCACCTGAGTAAGTCACAGGCACGAAATTTCCTCTCTGTGTGTAAGCAAGGAAGCTCAGAAAAATACTGAAAATACTTTAGTGTCAACTTAAAGGAAGACACCCAACATAAGAGCTGTGAGCTTAAGTTTTATTCAGAGTCTTGCTGAAGACTAGAGCCTAGGAGACAGCACCTCAGTTTGCTCTGAGGAAACTGCTCCAAAGAGGTAGGGGAGAAGCCAGTCTATTTATATATATTTCTATCCTCCCATACACATCTCATTTAATTTTAGGGTTGACTTAACTGACACCACACCTGTTATATGATATTATACATTATCCTTTACTTACGTAAAATAAAATGCCTTATATATTATTAAAGAGAAAGTGCAGTAATATGAAATAGCCCATACATTTTTAAAATGTTATTGCCAAGTTATGTAAATCTGCATCTCTGTAAATGACATTTTAAGGTAATTAAAAAAAATAAACACTCTTTCTACTAATATATATATATATATATATATATATATATATATATATATATATACACACATGTTGGTAAAAGAATCTCGGTTCATTGAAATTTTTGCAGAAATATGCACCTAACCATCTAAGGGCCTGTTTATCCAAAGCACAGAGTGCCTCATCCTGTTTTTCATCCTGGATTCCCCTCAGGGTACACTATTCGTGCAGTGGGTTAGGACTTAACCCTTGTAGAACTGGGTGGTAAGCAGCACATCTCTGTTCTTCTTTGTTCATATTAGACAAAAGAAAAGAGTAAAACATATAACATATTTTATATGGTCATATCATATATATATATATATATATATATATATATATATATATATATATATATATATGAATGACAGTTTATGCTCTAATCTTTATTTAGCCTCCTTACATTATAGAATCTATATTTTGATGAATAAAAGAAAAATATTTCTGGAGTCTTTCCTTTTTATTTCCTAGTTAGGTTTACCTTGATTATTGAGAGAGGGTTGTTAATATTGGACATTCCACACTTTGTGAAAGTTGAATATCGAAGGCCCAGTACAGGTGTCTTTTATTTCTGGGTTCTAGTGCAAAACAATATCATTCCCTAAAATGTCTAAAACGTATTATTCATTTTGCATTTTGGCCAGCAATCACATTCTGCAAAGATGTGAGAAAACACAATCACTAATAAATGTTTCAGCTCACTGGTAACTTTTAAGTTGTCTCCCAATGGGACAGCTCTGGACACCTACCGACCATCCCATCTTGAAGCTGTGGGCAAGTACCAGGAGCCTCAAACAGTCTGTACCTCGCTCCCCCACCTATTCCATATGCCTGCCTCTGAAAATCCTTCCTGAGTGAACCTCAGTAATACTATGACCCTTTTTTAATAAGAGACCTTCTAGAGTCTCATATTGTATTTTTAGTTGAATGTCCATGGACCTTACCTACTTAAGAAAAGGCATGCTCCTTAAAAACAGAGAGTAAATTGTGAATTCTCCAATAACAGAGCCAGTGAAGGCATCACAGAAAACTGAGCCTGAGTCATGAGGAAAGGCTTGGACAAGCAAAGGGAAGAGAAGGGGAGAAGACATGGGTAAATGAGAAAATGGAGATGCCAATGGTATGTTCCAGAGCATCAGATACTTCCTGGAACATGCCAAGGGAAGAAAACTCACCTAGAAACAAAGATAGCATGACTTCTGTTATTGTTCCTCTAGGGTAACAAGACACTCCCCATTTTTTAGTAATAACTTTTGAATATTTTGTAAGCTAATACCAGATGTTTTGGCAAAAACATTTAAGTCGTAATTTATCTGCTCAAAAATTTAAAAAGCAGATGGTGGTGGTGGCAGTGGCGGTTAGCATTTGGAATGTGACCCTCTTTAGAAAATCATACATATTCCAGTTCTTCAGGACTCTTATTGCTCAGACTTGAGGCTTCATTTATTAATGCCACTTGCCTGGCCCTAAGAAGCTTGAACTTGCAACCCTATATTAGTTTTCTAGAGCTGTCGCAATGAAGTACCACAAATTGAGTGCCTTAAACAACAGAAACGCATTGCCTCACAGTTCTGGAGGCTGGTAGTCTGGGATCAAGGTGTTGGCAGATCCTGCTCCCTCTGCAGGTGCTAGGGAAGGATCTGTTCCAGCCTCTTCCCTAGCTTCCTATAGTTCTTTGGCTTGTGACAGCAGAACTCCAACATTCTCATGGCATTCTCCCTGTGTGAGTGCCTCTGTGTCCGAACCTCTCCTATTTATAAGGATACCAGTCATATTGGATTATAAGCCCATCCCACTTCAGTATGACCACATCTTAAGTGATTACATCAGCAAAGACACGATTTCCAAATGAGGTCACATTCTGAGGTACTGGAGGTAAGTACTTCAACATATGCATTTTGGAGGATACATTTCAATGCATAGCAAATCCTGAGAAGACACTGGATTGCTAAAAAATGTTACTTCTTCCACTTTTTCTTTTTTTTGTAAATATATTTCTCCAGTTCTATGTTCTTAATGTACCCAACTGTCACATTTAAGTATTCCATGGTGTCCAAGTTGTCCCCTGAACCACTGTTCTACAAGCTGAACCAGAAAGAGTAAGTAGGGCATGGAAGCCAGTCTAAGGAGGTGAGTGCTCTAGAATGAGCACGAGGTCCACATCAAGGAAGACAATAGCTCTGAGAGACCCTGGGGGCTTGGTGGGTCTGGGAAAGGTCTCAACACTAAGAAGATGCAGGAAGGATGATGGAGGTATCATATAATTTATCATCCAAATAGGATACTATTAACAGTGAAAAGGAGCCCTGTTAATAATTCTGTTCTGCTTTAAGGGGTAACTCTGTCCCTGGCAACTGAGACAAAGACCACCCTCCATGGCGGCATGGTAACCACCACTTCAAATTAGCTCTGCTAATAATAGCAAATATTAGCAGATGCTAATAATTTCCATCCATCAGAGAGTCAAGTGGTTTATTTTTGTTCTCTCCAAGCAGCTGTCCACACCAAAGCCTATATAGGTATATAATATAATTATTTTGATCCTGGAGGGCACTTGAAGGATCTTTTATTTGAGTCCTGTAGACACTTGTAATGGGGGAGCAAAAATTGTCAGAGTTATATTTTGGAAAGGGAATTGAATTACTATAACTCCTCAAAGAGAGAACTAAGATATGGTATGTTTTCCTGAATGCAAAGGTGAGACTTTCTCAAATTAGAATTCCTGTGCTGACTAGCATCCCTAAAACTCAAAGTCATGGGGAAAATAGTGAAGGAAAGGCGAGCACCATTTGCCAAAGATGTGGCCAAGATAATGCTGCCGTCAGGATGAAAGTTTCGTGTCATCTACACGATGTAAAATTATTTCGGATTACCGTATAATGAAAGGGAATGAAAACAATGGCAAGCTTTCCCATCAATGCTTGTCCATCATCGCCGTGCTGCGGCAGGATGAATACAGGGCCTGGCAGGCCTTAGCAGTCCTTGGAGAATATTAAATACAGGCACCAATGGAGCGCATTGAGAAGCAATTTCTCTCCCGGAAGCCCTAAAGCCTTTTAAGTAGTTCAGGCTTCACTGTTCACATCCAGTTGCCAAAAAGCAAATGAATTGCCTGATTTGAAAGACATTTGTTTCCCTAATTTTTTGGCAGTCAGGATGATCCCCTTGTTTTACCCATAATCAGGCCCCACAGAACTACATGACTGTGTACTAACAATGTGAAAGAAACAATGTGGTTTTCAGGTGACCGGGTTGCCTCAATCTGCTTGCAGACGGTCCCAGGGGAGCCTGTGGAGCTGGCTGTTCTTCAGAATGTCAGTGTGTGGAGGAGAACACCCTGGAATGCAGTGCCAAAAATGGCAGTTGCACCTGCAAATCTGGTTACCAAGGCAACAGATGACAGAAAGGTACTATCTGACTATAAATTTTCTTTCTTCTCTAATAACAATGCTCAGCTTTTGTTTAGCACCATACGATCGTTAATTCGTTAATCCACCAGAGTCCTCAGGAGAGCAGTAAACTTTATTAATCCCCTATTTGCAGGTGAGGAAACTGAGACATGGGGCAATAAAGTCATTTAACCTTGTTTTCTTAGCCTCTGATGTTAGCTGTCCCCTTGCTGACTTGAGCAAGGGAAGAAAGATCACATTGCAGAGAATCTTATCCTAAGGAGATGAGAGCTGGCCAATCACTTCTTTGAGCTTAGCTAATCAAGTAAGGGCTGCTAGCTTCCAGAGTTAAAGAATCATTTTCTTTATATCTAAAGATAGACTATTCAAATAAATACAAGAGAAACCACAGAAAATTTTTGGAAAATTTAAATATGGCTATCAGTGTGGTCCTTTCTCAAATTTCTAAACAATTTCTTTATAAATCTGTAAGTTTATGTGCAGCATAATTCCAATGATAAGTAACATGTATAGATATATATGTGTGTGTAGGTGCATATAAAATTTGGAAAAAGGTATTCCAAGATGTTAGTAATGGCTCTCTCTGGTTCACGGACTCACGGAATGCTTCTCCCAATGCATCTACATGGCTCTCTCGTTTTCTCAAAAACTTGTATTTTACCTTTTCACTGAATCTTGTCAGTACAAACCTACTTCAAATTGCAACTTGCCAAGTCTCCTTGAACTTTTGCATTTTTCCAAAGTGCTTACCGTATACTCTCATTATTATTATTATGCCTAATATTTATTGCCTGCCCTTCCTCCTAGAAGCTAAGCTCCAACAAGGGGAGGATAGCTATTCAGTTTTTTCACCAAAGTATCCCCAAACTCCCAAAACAATCAGGACATATAGAAGTTACTCAATAAGTATTTTATTAAATGAATATATAAATGTGAATCATCAATTTTTATTCTTTATTCATTTTTCTCATACATTCTGAATTGAGTACATGTTACTGTATTATTTAGGGGAAATTATCACAGCATTTTTTTTTCTCTTCAATACACAGCAGAACTGAACATATAACAAATACAATTATCATAACCAATGGCAAGTGAACTTTTTGCCTTTGAAGTGATCCAAAGTGATCTTGTTTAAAATCAGGAGAGAGGGACTTCCCTGGCAGTATAGTGGTTAGGACTCCACGCTTCCACTGCAGGGGGTGCAGGTTCAATCCCAAGTTGGGGAACTAAGATCCCACATGTCAATAAATAAATAGGTAAATTAAATCAGGGGGAGATAATAGGGTTGTAAGGAAGCTGTCATACTGTTGGGTCCACTTACAAAGGCAGGGACTGGGGTGGGAGGTTGTCCTTGGCTCTCGTGTATTACATGTTCCTCCATGCATTGTCATCTTCAAAGGGTCTGCATGGCTTGTTCAAGCTGACTGAAAGGGAGTAAGGGTCTTCCAGGTTGCCTGTGGCTGTGGAACTGGCTATGGAACTAGAGTATGTGAACAGCAATGTTCATCAAGATTTTGTAGAGATTAGGGCTATACATGTAGCTGGATTGTGACTTTCTAGGCAATGGGGAAGAGAAGTTGGGGAAACAGAAGGCTGACATTACACGAATGCCTTTAGTAGGGTATGAGTGTGGGTCCCATTCCAATATCTAAGCCTCCTTCTGCTTCAACTGGTTTTTAAACCTAGAGTCAGCCCCTTATTCATTCGCCCCCTAGAGAAGTCGTGCCCTAGAAGTCAACACATGGGAGACAATACCATATACACACACCTGGGTAAATTTAATTTACTCTGATAACATTTTCTCCAAGCAACTGCTGAATATACTATATTGGAAAATGCTTCTGAGATTCCCACTGTGAAGGAAAATGAGTTGAAAGTATATGTAAATCAGCAAACTAGAGGTCACCATCATCTCAGGAAAACATATTATTTTTCAGTCAGATAACTTTGTCCAATTCTGATATTTTTGTGTAACCACAAAATGAAATTATGACTCAGACTGGAGCGGGTGAACGGGATCGCCATGATTGGCAGCTGAAATCAAGGCTAAAAATGCTTTCTAAGTGTCGTTGCATGATGAAAATCAGGCCTGTTGTTCTTCTTTCTGTTTTTTAAAAGAGTGAACTAGCCCAAGTGCTCCTAGAGCCAGACGTATCTTTAAAAATCTTGACTCCAGACCTGTGTCTAGATTGCAGATGAATAGTTAATTAAAGACTGCAAATTGTTTCAATGGCACTAATGAACAGTGCTCTCCACAATCAGCACCAGGCCTTGTTTAGCCCATCGGGGATGACTTTTAAGAGCGGAAGAGCTGGTTTCTATACTAATCTGTGAAATAGCAAAAAAGGGAGAGAGAGAGAGAGAGAGAGAAAAAAAAAAAAAAAGGTGTCTTTGCCTTGTTTTGATTAATTTGTTGCCTGGGGTATTTTGGACCCCAGCCGCAGGCAGACCTGAATGTAGAGGACTCTGGCCCAGCAAGCCTCTTGAGTCCATCTAAGGAGGCTTGTTCAACCTTTGTGTCACCATAAAAAGGACAGATTTTTGTTACAGTAGTTCCACACTGATGGCCTTGAAATTTTGAACACCAGTGGGTCTCTAAGAGTGGGTTAATTGACTTGAAAAGTGCTGAGTACTTAGTACTGCAACATAAGCTGGGTGTAGTGGCTGAGAGCAACAGTTTCACAAGTCGGATCTGGATTCGAATACTGACTTTGCTACTTATTAGCTGTGTGACCCAGAATAAGTCACTTAGCTCCTCCAAGCCTCAGTTTCTTATATAAATGGAGATAAAGTTGCTTATGTCGTACAGTGACTTTTATGGATATGTGAGCTAATTTATGTAAAGTGCTTGTCACAGAGGAAGTGATCAACAGACAGTAGCCAGGAATTGTATGAACATCCCAGAAAATTTAATAATTCTGTTATTCAAAGATTCTGCTTAGGACAAGAAGATACTTAACAGCCCAATGTGGTTTGATGTAACTTTCTGTAATTGTCACATGTTTAGGAAAGTTTCACTGTTTTCCCTGTGTTGAAAGCATGCTTTCCTCCAGGTTTCTAATTCCAGTGATTTCAATGGAGGCTGAAACCTCAGTGGTCCCTGTAGCATCAGCCATCCTTTTCTAGTTCAAAGGGCATCCAGTGAAGCAGCACAGTTCCTGTTTCTCCACCTTATACATTGCCCGCTCTTATAAAACACACAAATTACAAACCTCTTGGGTGATTATTCTGGCTTATGAAATAAGCAAAGACTGGGAGAACAGGATTCAGGTAAACATTTGGGGACAGCTTCCCAAGCACTACACCTCCCAAGCTTCCTTTACAAATTACATCTCATTTCAGATTTTGTGTGTGCAACTGCCTCCAAAGATATGTATCGAAATTGCTTCCATTGTTACATCTGCAAAACCACATTTTCAGCAAAAAGCCAACCTCTGTATCTGTGTTTCCAAAGTGACAAGATATGGCATCGTGCTGATTTCTTCAGGGAATAGTTTTGAAAGTGCTATAAATCCTTAGAGGCTACTCTGTTTCTTTCTTTGCAACTCATACACACTCACCCGCACACACACACACACACTTTTCCAACTCACTTAGGCAACAGCAGAAATCTGGGACCACCTTGAGATTTATTACAAGTCTTAGCTCCTTTCTTTCTCTCTCATTTTATAAGCCTGCCCTAACGGCCTCTGGGGACCAGATCGTCCGTTCTCCTGTGGACCCTGTGAGAATGAAGGTCAGTGCAACAAAAAAACTGGAAACTTTGAGTGTCTTCCCGGTTACACGGGAAAAACCTGTACCATACGAAAGTCATTAACTAGACAAGATGACCAACAAAGTTATTAAAATTGTTAGCTTTATAAATGCTTTTTAAAAACTGCTCTATGAGCTATGATAGAAGAGTATATGTTTAAATTACCTATTGTATAACAAACATCCCAATACTTGGTAACAAATCCTGTCAACAACAATTTATTATTTTTTTGATTCTGTGGATTGATAAGATAGTTCTCCTTCTGGTCTCACCTGGAATCACTAGTGGCTGCTTCTAGCAAGTAGATTAGCTGGGAACTGGGCTTGACTAGGCTTCTTAATCAGGGGAATCTGGCCTTTTCTATACATAGCACTTCCACAAGGTTAGCTTGGGCTTCCTCACTGCATGGCAGTCTCAAGACAGCAATCCAAGAAAGAGCATCCCAAAAGTGGGAAAGCAGAAGGTACAATGCATCAAAAAGCCTACCTTCAGAAGCCACACATAGTTACTTCTGCCACATGCTATTGGTTAAGTCATAAGGACATACAGATTCAAGGGGAGGAGAAAGAGATTCTACCTCCTGATGGATGAGAGGAGTAGCAAAATCTCGTGGCAAAAGACCTGCAAGCTGGGAGATATTGTTGCAGCCATCTTTGGAACCAATCTATCATAACATTACTATTTAAAGTTATACTGAAAGGCACTTTAAGAATCTGCTAGACTGTATTTATCATTCTTGTCAGAGAGAGAGCAGATTATAGACTGATAAAAAGTGATTAGTTAAACTCAATCTGCTTCAAAGAGCCAGTAGAACTACTTCCTTGCTATCTCTTTTTCTGCTTGTGATTCTTACCCTGACTGTATTGCATTCTCTACTCCATCCACGTTGAAACAGGGTAACCTGAGAACTTGAGGACAGCTGTGGGCTGGATGGTAATGATGGTATTTTTCCATTACTATTTCAAATGTGTCTGATAAAGGTTAGCAAAACTCTATTGTTTGGATTGTCTATGATGTTATGAGGTGCGAACAGTGATCTGAATTAGCTTCCAGTGCTTAGAACTTTCTATAAACCAACAAGCAAATAAAACCAGAAACTTAAACATAAATATAAAAAGTAACACCAGGATAGTATTTAGCACTTAGCCAATCATCTGATCATTTGGGAAAATGCATTACTGCTCCTAAGGATAACCCTCAAGCAAGAGTGATAGGACAAGGTCGTTGCCTGATGATTTTTCTGGATATAACTAGATCAGTGTATACTTTAGGACTGTCATTCTGGCACTGTTGACAGGCCTTTCAACAGTATAAAAGTTTGCTGGTGCAGCAATTGGCTATCCCTAACCTACTTGTTTGCTTTAAAAAAAAGCTTAAAGGTAAGAATTTACATATTCAAAAGGTAGTTACTTGCTATTTCCACAGCGAAGTGACATTTTCTCTTGTCTAACTCAACTTTAATGGAATAATTATTAAGCAGATAGTGATATATCTGTTCCAATTGTCAGGTGATATAAACACACTATTTAGAAACAAGTGGAGAGATAAACTACTCATTCTTTAAAACATTAATTTTAATAGTTATGTTACAACTCTTCCATTCTAAGATTTCAAAACCCAGGAGAATATGTCATGATAATCCTGAGTGATTTGGGGTGACAATTCTAATTTTATTGTCAGTCTGATACATGAGATAATGTATTGGGTTGGATAGGCAAAAATATGCCCCATCTTCTAGTACCGTTCAACTTTAGTGTTATATGCTATCATCTGATTTCACAAACAAAGGTACAAACACAAATTATATAATCATCATAATAGGATATTTAGGAAAATAAATGGAACCAAAGGATAGGACTCATTAAAAATTCTTCATGTATACTCCACAAGGAATGTGTGTGCTATTTAAAAAGGGGCTTATGTTTGAAGGAAAGTATACAACAGTTTTCTAAATACCCTGTAAATGGTGCTTACGGAATTTTAAAACTTATTTATTCTGCATAATGAACTTAAAAATACTTATAGGCTATACAAAGTAATATGTTTTAGAAAGCAGGAGAGATGAAAAAGCTATTTCTAAAGATATTGGCTTTATATAAATTCCAATTTTTGGAAGTTATAAATACAAATACTTGGGCAAAATAATTCTTTTTTAAAAAGGGTTTTATTTCACTGTGTGAAAACTCTCTGGATTATGGTAGATTGTATTTTTTTCTTTCTGCTTCCTAGACAGTATCGGGGCTGGGGGCAGCTGTGGCTGCATGGGCACTCATACCCTTGCTGAGAATGTATCGTCTCTGAGAAAGTTTAGCCTCATATATCAGGCCTTTTACCAAATCATCTCAGAAGTGATCCCAACTTTTTCTTGATCCCAGAATTGTTTATAATAGTCAAAGTACAAAATAAAAATACCCTGAATATCCACCAGAAGGAGAAAGAGTAAACAAATCATTATAACACATCAGTGGACTATTCTGAGGCCATTAAGATTCATGTTTTGGAAGAATGTGTAATGTCAGGAGAATTGACATTAAATTGACATTAAAAGTTGTATATAGAGAATGCTCCAAATTTGTAAAAACCTGTATGCATGTATGTATGTGGAAAATTGTAGTAGAAAGGACAGCAGTTGTTAACAGTGGCCATATCTAGACAGCGGGACTATTAGTGAGTATTTTTCTCCTTTTTACATTCCTGTCGTTCCCATATGTACTACTTTACTATTTTTCCCCTTTACAAGGGAAAAAATACATCATCTTCAGACCAATCAGTTACTAAATATCTAAGTAAGATAGCTGTCTGTTCCTAAAGTATTGTCTGGTGATCTTAACTGTTCCCATACAGTGAAGATGTTTTTTCTTCAGTCTAATTGATCTTGTTGCTCTTTTAATTTCAGACTGTTTTCTCCTGTTTCAGATGAGGTGGATATTGAGCATAGCTTGGCAGCACTACTAAAATGCTTTAAAAAAAAAGTGATAAATGAAAGAACATAGTAATGTTTCCTCTGGACACTTCATTTCCCTTTTTCCAGAAATCTTATTTTCTATCCCTCAGTCATTGTTATTACTTCTCTGAATTCTGCCATGTTTTTATGAGTGTTTACAAAATAGCCCCCTTCACTATTGAAGGAGAGGAAACTAGAGAGAATAGGGGAGAAGACGTTGGAAGGGAGATACCAATTCCAAATACAACTTTGCTTTAAACATTACATGATCAAACATCATGAAATGATGAATCATCATGAGGTGATGATGGTCAAACATCATCAAACGTCATGAAAACCCTAATGAACACAAGTGTGAACCTTCTGTAGATAAAAGCTTGTAAATGTTTAACAACTTATTCTCTGAAATAAAAACCCTGGTTTGTATAATTTGACGATTTCCCCTGCGATACTCCCACAGGGGAAATTTCAAGCAACCAATGTGGTGTCAACTGGCACACAAAATTCCTGAAAATTTAACAGGTTGCAGTTTAACCATTGGCTTTCCAAGCTGGTAGTAACAGCTCCAGTGTACCACTGGCTGGCAAATAATTGTATTCTGAACGCTCTTAGGAATCTGAATGATTTCTTAACACTTACTTTCTCTTTTGAAATTAAGAGTTGATAACTTTGCAGGTGTTGATTTTACTTTCCTGTTTCTAAACAGGTGACTAATTTGACCTTTTGGGTTGAATTAAATTAACCAACAAATCAAAAAACAGAAATTTCTCTCTCAGACTAGTCTATTTTATTTTTGAAAGAAAAATCAATTGTTCAGCTTAATTGATTCAGGAGTCAAAAAATAGGGACTTCCCTGGTGGTCCAGTGGTTAGGAATCAGTCTTGCAATGCAGGGGACACTGGTTCGACCCTTGGTGGTGGAGCTGGGATCCCACATGCCACGGGGCAGCTAAGCCTGGCACCGCAACGGGAGAGCCGGCGTGCCCCAGCTGTGGAGCCCGCGGGCTCTGGAGCCCTCATGCCACAACTAGAGAAGCCCACACACTGCAACGGGGAGCCTGCATGCCGCAATGAAAGATCCCACATGCCACAACTAAGA